>NC_134353.1:220822382-221422382 GCF_048569485.1 Anomaloglossus baeobatrachus
AGTGGGGTGTGTGTGGCCCCAGTTAGTGGCAACGAGGGAGACTGTGGTTGGAGTCCCCTCGCTGTGTCTCTAAAAGAACCAAGATGAACAAGTCATGGCTCTCAGAGGACTTTTCTTCCCCTGGGTCAGCCAGGGGACGGGAAAGGCACGCGTATTTTTGAGAGTGCTTCATGCAAAGCATCTTTTTCTTTGTCAAAAGGGGGGGTCAACCGATGCCAGTCAAGTGGGGTGTGTGTGGCCCAGTTAGTGGCAACGAGGGAGACTGTGGTTGGAGTCCCCTCGCTGTGTCTCTAAAAGAACCAAGATGAACAAGTCATGGCTCTCAGAGGACTTTTTCTTCCCCTGGGTCAGCCAGGGGACGGGAAAGGCACGCGTATTTTTGAGAGTGCTTCATGCAAAGCATCTTTTTCTTTGTCAAAAGGGGGGGTCAACCCGATGCCAGTCAAGTGGGGTGTGTGTGGCCCAGTTAGTGGCAACGAGGGAGACTGTGGTTGGAGTCCCCTCGCTGTGTCTCTAAAAGAACCAAGATGAACAAGTCATGGCTCTCAGAGGACTTTTCTTCCCCTGGGTCAGCCAGGGGACGGGAAAGGCACGCGTATTTTTGAGAGTGCTTCATGCAAAGCATCTTTTTCTTTGTCAAAAGGGGGGCTCAACCGATGCCAGTCAAGTGGGGTGTGTGTGGCCCAGTTAGTGGCAACGAGGGAGACTGTGGTTGGAGTCCCCTCGCTGTGTCTCTAAAAGAACCAAGATGAACAAGTCATGGCTCTCAGAGGACTTTTCTTCCCCTGGGTCAGCCAGGGGACGGGAAAGGCACGCGTATTTTTGAGAGTGCTTCATGCAAAGCATCTTTTTCTTTGTCAAAAGGGGGGCTCAACCGATGCCAGTCAAGTGGGGTGTGTGTGGCCCAGTTAGTGGCAACGAGGGAGACTGTGGTTGGAGTCCCCTCGCTGTGTCTCTAAAAGAACCAAGATGAACAAGTCATGGCTCTCAGAGGACTTTTCTTCCCCTGGGTCAGCCAGGGGACGGGAAAGGCACGCGTATTTTTGAGAGTGCTTCATGCAAAAGCATCTTTTTCTTTGTCAAAAGGGGGGCTCAACCGATGCCAGTCAAGTGGGGTGTGTGTGGCCCAGTTAGTGGCAACGAGGGAGACTGTGGTTGGAGTCCCCTCGCTGTGTCTCTAAAAGAACCAAGATGAACAAGTCATGGCTCTCAGAGGACTTTTCTTCCCCTGGGTCAGCCAGGGGACGGGAAAGGCACGCGTATTTTTGAGAGTGCTTCATGCAAAGCATCTTTTTCTTTGTCAAAAGGGGGGCTCAACCGATGCCAGTCAAGTGGGGTGTGTGTGGCCCAGTTAGTGGCAACGAGGGAGACTGTGGTTGGAGTCCCCTCGCTGTGTCTCTAAAAGAACCAAGATGAACAAGTCATGGCTCTCAGAGGACTTTTCTTCCCCTGGGTCAGCCAGGGGACGGGAAAGGCACGCGTATTTTTGAGAGTGCTTCATGCAAAGCATCTTTTTCTTTTTCAAAAGGGGGGCTCAACCGATGCCAGTCAAGTGGGGGTGTGTGTGGCCCAGTTAGTGGCAACGAGGGAGACTGTGGTTGGAGTCCCCTCGCTGTGTCTCTAAAAGAACCAAGATGAACAAGTCATGGCTCTCAGAGGACTTTTCTTCCCCTGGGTCAGCCAGGGGACGGGAAAGGCACGCGTATTTTTGAGAGTGCTTCATGCAAAGCATCTTTTTCTTTGTCAAAAGGGGGGGCTCAACCGATGCCAGTCAAGTGGGGTGTGTGTGGCCCAGTTAGTGGCAACGAGGGAGACTGTGGTTGGAGTCCCCTCGCTGTGTCTCTAAAAGAACCAAGATGAACAAGTCATGGCTCTCAGAGGACTTTTCTTCCCCTGGGTCAGCCAGGGGACGGGAAAGGCACGCGTATTTTTGAGAGTGCTTCATGCAAAGCATCTTTTTCTTTGTCAAAAGGGGGGGTCAACCGATGCCAGTCAAGTGGGGTGTGTGTGGCCCAGTTAGTGGCAACGAGGGAGACTGTGGTTGGAGTCCCCTCGCTGTGTCTCTAAAAGAACCAAGATGAACAAGTCATGGCTCTCAGAGGACTTTTCTTCCCCTGGGTCAGCCAGGGGACGGGAAAGGCACGCGTATTTTTGAGAGTGCTTCATGCAAAGCATCTTTTTCTTTTGTCAAAAGGGGGGGCTCAACCGATGCCA
The DNA here is from genome assembly GCF_048569485.1 of Anomaloglossus baeobatrachus. Taxonomy (NCBI): domain Eukaryota; kingdom Metazoa; phylum Chordata; class Amphibia; order Anura; family Aromobatidae; genus Anomaloglossus; species Anomaloglossus baeobatrachus. The sequence goes on from NC_134353.1 coordinate 220,824,597, forward strand.
GTCAAGTGGGGTGTGTGTGGCCCAGTTAGTGGCAACGAGGGAGACTGTGGTTGGAGTCCCCTCGCTGTGTCTCTAAAAGAACCAAGATGAACAAGTCATGGCTCTCAGAGGACTTTTCTTCCCCTGGGTCAGCCAGGGGACGGGAAAGGCACGCGTATTTTTGAGAGTGCTTCATGCAAAGCATCTTTTTCTTTTGTCAAAAGGGGGGGCTCAACCGATGCCAGTCAAGTGGGGTGTGTGTGGCCCAGTTAGTGGCAACGAGGGAGACTGTGGTTGGAGTCCCCCTCGCTGTGTCTCTAAAAGAACCAAGATGAACAAGTCATGGCTCTCAGAGGACTTTTCTTCCCCTGGGTCAGCCAGGGGACGGGAAAGGCACGCGTATTTTTGAGAGTGCTTTCATGCAAAGCATCTTTTTCTTTGTCAAAAGGGGGGGTCAACCGATGCCAGTCAAGTGGGGTGTGTGTGGCCCAGTTAGTGGCAACGAGGGAGACTGTGGTTGGAGTCCCCTCGCTGTGTCTCTAAAAGAACCAAGATGAACAAGTCATGGCTCTCAGAGGACTTTTCTTCCCCTGGGTCAGCCAGGGGGAACGGGAAAGGCACGCGTATTTTTGAGAGTGCTTCATGAAAAGCATCTTTTTCTTTGTCAAAAGGGGGGGGTCAACCGATGCCAGTCAAGTGGGGGTGTGTGTGGCCCAGTTAGTGGCAACGAGGGAGACTGTGGTTGGAGTCCCCCTCGCTGTGTCTCTAAAAGAACCAAGATGAACAAGTCATGGCTCTCAGAGGACTTTTCTTCCCCTGGGTCAGCCAGGGGACGGGAAAGGCACGCGTATTTTTGAGAGTGCTTCATGCAAAGCATCTTTTTCTTTGTCAAAAGGGGGGGGTCAACCGATGCCAGTCAAGTGGGGTGTGTGTGGCCCAGTTAGTGGCAACGAGGAGACTGTGGTTGGAGTCCCCTCGCTGTGTCTCTAAAAGAACCAAGATGAACAAGTCATGGCTCTCAGAGGACTTTTCTTCCCCTGGGTCAGCCAGGGGACGGGAAAGGCACGCGTATTTTTGAGAGTGCTTCATGCAAAGCATCTTTTTCTTTTTCAAAAGGGGGGCTCAACCGATGCCAGTCAAGTGGGGGTGTGTGTGGCCCAGTTAGTGGCAACGAGGGAGACTGTGGTTGGAGTCCCCTCGCTGTGTCTCTAAAAGAACCAAGATGAACAAGTCATGGCTCTCAGAGGACTTTTCTTCCCCTGGGTCAGCCAGGGGACGGGAAAGGCACGCGTATTTTTGAGAGTGCTTCATGCAAAGCATCTTTTTCTTTGTCAAAAGGGGGGGTCAACCGATGCCAGTCAAGTGGGGTGTGTGTGTGGCCCAGTTAGTGGCAACGAGGGAGACTGTGGTTGGAGTCCCCTCGCTGTGTCTCTAAAAGAACCAAGATGAACAAGTCATGGCTCTCAGAGGACTTTTCTTCCCCTGGGTCAGCCAGGGGACGGGAAAGGCACGCGTATTTTTGAGAGTGCTTCATGCAAAGCATCTTTTTCTTTTTCAAAAGGGGGGCTCAAGATTAGGGCGATGCCAGTCAAGTGGGGTGTGTGTGGCCCAGTTAGTGGCAACGAGGGAGACTGTGGTTGGAGTCCCCTCGCTGTGTCTCTAAAAGAACCAAGATGAACAAGTCATGGCTCTCAGAGGACTTTTCTTCCCCTGGGTCAGCCAGGGGACGGGAGAAAGGCACGCGTATTTTTGAGAGTGCTTCATGCAAAGCATCTTTTTCTTTGTCAAAAGGGGGGGGTCAACCGATGCCAGTCAAGTGGGGTGTGTGTGGCCCAGTTAGTGGCAACGAGGGAGACTGTGGTTGGAGTCCCCTCGCTGTGTCTCTAAAAGAACCAAGATGAACAAGTCATGGCTCTCAGAGGACTTTTCTTCCCCTGGGTCAGCCAGGGGACGGGAAAGGCACGCGTATTTTTGAGAGTGCTTCATGCAAAGCATCTTTTTCTTTTTCAAAAGGGGGCTCAACCGATGCCAGTCAAGTGGGGTGTGTGTGGCCCAGTTAGTGGCAACGAGGGAGACTGTGGTTGGAGTCCCCCTCGCTGTGTCTCTAAAAGAACCAAGATGAACAAGTCATGGCTCTCAGAGGACTTTTCTTCCCCTGGGTCAGCCAGGGGACGGGAAAGGCACGCGTATTTTTGAGAGTGCTTCATGCAAAGCATCTTTTTCTTTTTCAAAAGGGGGCTCAACCGATGCCAGTCAAGTGGGGGTGTGTGTGGCCCAGTTAGTGGCAACGAGGGAGACTGTGGTTGGAGTCCCCTCGCTGTGTTTTACATGCTTTTAGAAGGGCATGAAATGGCTTGGAGGTTGACTTTCATCATATGCAAACTGTTGGCTACCAAAATGCTGCCTTTCCAACAACTGTGGTTATAGGCAATGAGGAACATACTGATGAAGATGAGACGCAGATACCCGATTGGGATGACAACTTAAATATTCGGTCAGGGCAAGAAGAAACTCGGTCTGAGGGGTAGGGGAGTGCAAACACAACAATTGATGATTAAGTTCTAGATCACACCTACTGTCAACCCACAGTCAGACACTCGAGGAGGGTCAACAGAGGCGGTGGAGGAGGATGCAACCGACGTCGAAGTAACCTGGCGCCTTCCTGGACACAGTCGGAGCACTGGTAGCACGTCTACAACTGCATCCTCAGCCACCACTCTGCCTCTGAGCATTATTCGGGGTGGATCAACAGGTCGCATGGCCTCTAAGCCTTGCCTAGCCAGGTCCTTTTTTGACATAGAAAAAGATCGCCCAAATTATGTGATCTGTAAAATTTGTCATGGTTCTCTTAGTAGAGGTCAAAACCTCAGCAGTTTGACAACTTCTTCCATGAATCGTCACATGAATAAATATCATATGGCCCGATGGGAAGCTCACCGTGCTGCAATGCGGCCTAGCGGAGCGAACCATCCACCGCCTGCCCCTTCCAGTGCATCCGCGCGCTCGTCATCTTCTAGGACTGTGGGGACAGCTGTCACACCTGTTTTTCCACCCACAACTTCCACCACTGTAACCGCAACAGGCAGTTTGCTTGGTAGGTCGTCAGTTGGTTTGGAAGGGGAAACAAGTGAGTGTGTACAGCTCTCTCAGACATCGATAGCACCAACTTTGGATGAAGGCAACATCATGTCTCCGCCTGCACTTTCCTCACAAAGCTGCATTTTTCCAGGGACACCCGACTCAACACCGTCTACACACAGCAGCCAGATCTCTGTCCCTCAGATGTGGTCAAATAAAAGGCCACTTCCTGCGACCCATGACAAAGCGAAGAGGTTGACTCTATCCCTCTGTAAGCTGTTGACTACAGAAATGCTGCCTTTCCGCCTAGTGGACACACAGGATTTTAGAGACCTTATGTCTGTCGCTGTGCCCCCAGTACCAGATGCCTAGTCGCCACTACTTCTCTAAGAAAGGTGTGCCCGCGCTACACCAGCATGTCGCACACAACATCACCGCTTCCTTGAGAAACTCTGTGTGTGAACGGGTGCATTTCACCACCGATACTTGGACCAGTAAGCATGGACAGGGACGTTACATGTCGCTGACTGGCCACTGGGTAACTATGGTGATAGATGGTGAAGGGTCTGCTGCACAAGTCTTGCCGTCCCCACGACTTGTGTGTCAATCCTCTGTCTGTCCAAGTTCCGCCACTGCTTCTGCATCCTCCACCTCATCTGGGTCCTCCACCTCCGCCCCAAGCCTGCCTGGTCAGGCCACCAGCGTTCTCACTGCGCAGAAGGAATCACGCACCCCTCATTACTATGCTGGTAGCAGAGCGCAACGGCATCAGGCGGTCTTTAGCTTGACATGTCTTTGAAATAGGAGTCACACAGCGACTGAGTTGTGGGCAGCTCTGGAGACTGATTTTGATAAATGGTTGTCTCCACTCAACCTGCAGCCTGGTAAGGCCGTGTGCGACAATGCTGCAAACCTGGGTGCGGCCCTTCGCCTGGGCAAGGTGACACACGTGCCTTGTATGGCTCACGTGTTTAACCTTGTTGTCCAGCAATTTTTAACACACTATCCCGGCCTAGATGGCCTTCTGACCAGGGCACGGAAACTGTCTGCAGTGCTCACTTCCGCCGTTCAACCGCCGCACCTGAGCGACTTGCATCGCTCCAGAAGTCTTTCGGCCTGCCGGTTCATCGCCTGAAATGCGATGTGGCGACACGCTGGAATTCAACTCTCCACATGTTACAGCGACTGTGGCAGCACCGGCGAGCCCTGGTGCAATACGTCATGATGTATAGCCTGGGCCAACGAGATGCAGAAGTGGGGCAGATCACCCTGATGGAGTGATCTCAGATCAAGGACCTATGCACCCTTCTGCACAGTTTCGACATGGCGACGAATATGTTTAGCGCTGACAATGCCATTATCAGCATGACGATTACAGTCATTTACATGCTGGAGCACACGCTAAACACTATTCGTAGTCAGGGGGTGGGACAACAGGAAGGGGAGGAACTACAGGAGGATTCATATGCGCAAGACACAACAACATCACCAAGGTCCAGACGTTCATCATCACCAACGCGGCAGGCATGGGACCATGGGGGACAGGGATCAACAAGGGCGCATGGTAGCAGGTGAGATGTTGAGGAAGGTGCAGGAGGACATGAAGATATGGAGGACGAACTGTCCATGGACATGGAAGACTCAGCAGATGAGGGGGACCTTGGTCAAATTTCAGTTGAAAGAGGTTGGGGGGAGATGACAGAGGAAGAAAGAACGGTTAGCACCTCTATGCCACAAACACAGCGTGGACTTGGTGCGCATGGCTGCGCAAGACACATGAGTGCCTTCTTGTTGCACTACCTCCAACATGACCCTCGTATTGTCAAAATTAGAAGTGATGATGACTACTGGCTTGCCACACTATTAGATCCCCGGGACAAGTCCAAATTTTGTGACATAATTCCACCCATAGAAAGGGACGCACGTATGCAGGAGTATCAGCAGAAGCTGTTACTCGATCTTAGCTCGGCTTTTCCACCAAACAACCGTGCAGGTGAAGGGAGTGATTCTCCCAGTTGTAACTTGACAAACATGGGACGGCCTCGTCATCTTCAACAGTCTACCCGTACCAGTAGGACCGTATCTGGTGCTGGTAACAGCAATTTTATGGAATCTTTTCATAATTTTTTTAGACCCTCCTTTGCAAGGCCACCAGAGACAACAAGTCTGACACATAGTCAACGGATGGAGAGGATGATACAGGAGTATCTCCAAATGAACATCGATGCAATGACTTTGCAAATGGAGCCTTGCTCCTTTTGTGCTTCAAATCTAGAAAAATGTCAAGAGCTCTCCAGTTACGCCTCGAAGATTTTGTCGTGTCCAGCTGCCAGCGTTGTCTCTGAACGTGTCTTCAGTGCTGCTGGGTGTGTGCTGACAGATAAGCGCACGCGTCTGTCCAGTGACAATGTGGACAGACTGACGTTCATCAAAATGAACAAGTCATGGATCCAGAAGGAATTTACTACCCCTGTGTCATCCTGGGGAGAGTAAATGCTTGTGGATTTGGAATGTGCTTGATGCAAATCAAAACATCCTGTTTGCAACTAGGGCACAAGTGCTGCCACTGATAAGGTGTCTGTGTGGGGCCCAATTTTTGGAAAAAAAAGGGAGACTCCGCTTGGAGTAACCCTTGCTTGCTGTGTTTTTTAAAAATGATACAAGATGAACAGATCTGAAGGCAAGATGAAGCCAACATCATGTCTCCGCCTGCACTTTTCTCACAAACCTGCATTTTTCCAGGGACACCCTACTCAACACCGTCTACAGACAGCAGCCAGATCTCTGTCCCTCAGATGTGGTCAAATAAAAGGCCACTTACTGCGACCCATGACAAAGCTAAGTGGTTGACTCTATCCCTCTGTAAGCTGTTGGCTACCGAAATGCTGCCTTTACGCGTAGTGGACACACAGGATTTTACAGACCTTATGTCTGTCGCTGTGCCCCAGTACCAGATGCCCAATCACCACTGCTTCTCCAAGAAAAGCATGCCCGCGCTACACCGGCATGTCGCACACAACATCACCACTTCCTTGAGAAAATCTGTGTGCGACAGGGTGCATTTCAACACAGATACTTGGACCAGTAAGCATAGACAGGGTCATTACATGTCACTGACTGGGCACTGGCAAACTATGGTGAGAGATGGAGAAGGGTCTGCTGTACAAGTCTTGCCGTCCCCACGAGTTGTTTCAATCCTTGTTCTGTATGTAGAAGTTAATACACTGCTTCTGCCTCTTCAACCTCGTGTGGGTCCTCTACCTTTGCGCAAACCCTGTGTGGTCAGGCCACCCTTCCTTGCAACTGCGCACAAGGACTACCACACACCTCCTTACTATGCTGGCAGCAGAGCTCAATGCCATCAGGCGGTCAAAGTTTTACTTTGAAATGTATGGGAAATGTGAGTCACACCGCTATTACAGAGAATAGTAGTCAGGCAGGGTCAAAACATTAATTGAGGAACAGGAACAGAATGGGACGGCCAGGACTTAATCAGAAAACAAGCAGAGGTGAAATGCGTATCGGCCAACAAGGTACATAAACAGCAAGCAGGAAAAGTAGTCAGGTAACAAGCACACAAAATCATAAAACTGAACTGGGGGTAAAATTAACCAGAGGTTCATAGCTATGTCTGGCAGTGGTCTGCAGACAGGATGGGCATAAAAAAGGGTGTGGTGTCTTCCCATTGGTTGTAGCTGAATGATGGTATTTCATCTGTGAGATACCCACCAGCTACATTCAGCCAGAGATTCTGCATCTGTCAAGGTAATGCAGCCCAGTGGGTGAGCATAACCTGCGTCCACCTGCGCCGCTGGCATCGACTACTCTCCCATCATCAGCACTATTCATGAAAGGAACACGTTGTCACCTGGCGACCGGAGTACAAATTGACGGAGCGGACTCCGTTGGTGACTTAACAGCCGTGTGCGGCAATGATGCAAACCTGGCTGCGGGCCATCCTCAGGGCAATGTGACACACGTGCCTTTTATGGCTCACGTGTTGATCCGAATTCTCCAGCAATTTTTAAAACACCATCACGGCCTACATGGCCTTGTGCAGCGGGCACGCTCGCTATGTGCTCACTTCCATCGTGCGCACACAGCAGCTCAACAACTTTCATCACTCCGGAAGTCTTAGGGTCTGGCAGTTAAACGCCGGAAATGCGATGTTCCGACACGCAGGAATTGGAATCTGCACATGTTGCAGCGTGTGTGGCAGCACCGCAGAGCCCTGCTGAAATACGGTAAGACATATAGCCTGGGATAAGTTGATCCAGAGGTGGTGCAGATCACGCTGCTGGAGTGGTGTCAGATCAAGGACCTATGCACCCTGCTACACAGTTTTGAAATGTCGACGAAGATGTTTAGCACTGGCAATGTCATTCTCAGCGTGACAATTCTGGTCATCTACATGATGGAGCACACTGTAATTATTATTCGGAGTCAGGTGTTGGGACAAGAGGAAGGGGAGGAAGTACAGGAGGAGTCATATGCGGAAGGGATAACAAGATCTACGAGGTCCAGATGGTCAGCGGCACCTATGCGGCAGTCATGGTGAGGGAGAGGGATTAACAAGGGCGCATAGTATCAGCAAAAAGTGTTGATGAAAGTGCAGGAGCCCATGAAGAAATGGAGGACGAACTGGCGATGGGCATGGAAGACTCAGCAGATGAGTGAGAGCTTGCTCACATTTCGGTTGTGCGAGGTTGTGGGTAGAGGGCAGAGGAAGGATGCACGATTCTCACCTCTCTGCCACCAACACACCAAGGACTTGGTCCTCCTGGATGCACAAGACACATGAGCGCCTTCTTGCTGCACTACCTACATGACCCTCGGATTGTATGAATTTGAAGTAATCCTGAATACTGGGTTGCCACACTGTTAGATCCCCGGTACAAGACAAAATTTGGCGAACTAATTCCTGCCATAGAAATAGACGCACGTATACAGGAGTATCTGCAGAATGTGGTACGCAATCTTAGATCTACTTTTCCACTAAACACCAGTGCTGCACAGAGTGAATCTCAACACTTTGTCATGGATAGGAGGAAATGGTCTTTTACTTGTCCACATCGGAGGGACCGAGGGATGGCTGCTGTGCTGAGATGGCGTTGAGTACGGTGTCCCTGCACAGTTGCACTTTTGGTCATATCCCAAAATGAGTTGAAAAAGGACAGATGCTGTTGGAAAGGGGAACAGGTGTGTTGGAAAGGGGAAAAAAATTTTGGTCCGTGGATTTGGTGGTTAAACAACTGTAACATTTGCTGAAGAAACAACATCTGTTACAGTGGGACTGGCAGATTTGGATAAAGTGGTATATAATCTGTGACCGCTATATAACAAAAATTAATAAGAAAAGAAAGAGAAAGGTATATATCACCTTCAGCAGTCAGTGTCCACCGTGCTCCCAGTTGGAAAAGGAGAGGTTGGCAACTTGAAGGTTTGGTGGAGGATACAGAGCTGTGTGGCTATGAAACTAATAGTAGCCTGAACCGAGTTAGACGCCATTCGGATCTGGAGACTGTGAGCCCTGTTAGCGTCACAGGGTCCACATGCCCACCCAGCCCAGGAACTCCCTGTTAACAACACAGGGGCCATTGAGTACGCTGACCGTGTGCGTAGGGGCCACACCTGTGGACAGCAGGCGCATCAGCAGCAGCAGGCCTGTTAATGCCACTGGGCTGCACAAGCAGGACTGTTAGGACAGGAGCTGGTCTTAACCGTTCTGCGTTACCAACTGTGGTGGTGGCCTGCATCCACCACCCTATCCCTGCCTACCTCTGGCCTAAAGCCGCAATGGGTTCAACACATGGAGGTGTGCTCTTTCGGAGCATAATAGAAGACTGCGCACCTCCTTGTTGGCTCCAGCCCCTTTTATAACCTGGGTCCGCCCCAAACCAGGGTGAACCACAATGCACCTCCTGGAGACAAAAGCAGAGTGACACGTCATGAGTGGCATAACTAGCGTCCTATTTGGAAACGCAACTTCAATGATGACCTCATGGCTGCCATGACCCAAACACCTCACCAGTCATCGTCTGACCATCAATAATGCGGTGACAAGTCATAGGTGTGGGCCTCTGCAAGCCATTTGGGAGGACACCTGATGCCCTGTGGTCTATATGGGACCCCCACATCAGGGCCAGGGCCAAAGAGTTCATTACCGGACCTAGTCTCTGATGCAGGAAGTGCCTGAGCATGCTCAGTAGCATGAAATACAGTCTCTGAAAAAAGACTATCAGCTTTAGCATGGTGTCTAGGCACAAAACAGGACTTAGACCCGGCACAGAATGCAAGCACCTGTGCAAAGAGGCTTTTCACACTTAGTGTGGGAGCATGCGCTGTATCCCGAAATGAAGACTTAGCGTCAGGAATGGCACAGTCAGGCTGAGCATACTCACTAGGCGAAACACTGTAATTATGCTGCAGCTGGGGTACATCGGCACACGCATGCGCACTAGCTGCCTCTCCACACTTAGACGTGGAGGGGAAATTTGTCTTGGAGATGCTGTCTATGAACAGAAGGAAAAGCTAAAGGAAGCCTGACTTTCTATCCCTCCGAATTATGAAATGCAGCAATGAATTCCATGAGTTTGCTATAACATTAGCGTAGCTAAATGTGCATGAGGGTGTGATGTAGAGGTGCTAGAAATAGCTTGTCACCAGTGGGGCACTAATGGAATACAACAGCCAGTTCTATGATGCCACAAAATGGCAGTATTTTGTGCTATCATTATAGCTTATTAAAAACAGAGCACGAGGTTGTCATGCAGAGGTGCTGCACATAGATTTGCAGTAGTGTGAATAGACAAAAGTACAATAGCCACGTTTAGGATACAACTAGGTACAGTGAGTGTTTGCTAGTATAATGGCTGAGTTTAAAAAAGTTTGAGTGTGCAATGCAGGCAGATGTCCTGCAAATATCGTTCCAATACTGTGAATTGACAAAAGTACAATAGCCACGTTTAGGATACAACTAGGTACAGTGAGTGTTTGCTAGTATAATGGCTGAGTTTAAAAAAGTTTGAGTGTGCAATGCAGGCAGACGTGCTGCAAATAACGTTCCAATACTGTGAATAGACAAAAGTACAATAGCCACGTTTAGGATACAACTAGGTACACTGAGTGTTTGCTACTATAAATGGCTGAGTTTAAAAAAGTTTGAGTGTGCAATGCAGGCAGACGTGCTGCAAATAACGTTCCAATACTGTGAATTGACAAAAGTACAATAGCCACGTTTAGGATACAACTAGGTACAGTGAGTGTTTGCTAGTATAATGGCTGAGTTTAAAAAAGTTTGAGTGTGCAATGCAGGCAGACGTGCTGCAAATAACGTTCCAATACTGTGAATTGACAAAAGTACAATAGCCACGTTTAGGATACAACTAGGTACAGTGAGTGTTTGCTAGTATAATGGCTGAGTTTAAAAAAGTTTGAGTGTGCAATGCAGGCAGACGTGCTGCAAATAACGTTCCAATACTGTGAATTGACAAAAGTACAATAGCCACGTTTAGGATACAACTAGGTACAGTGAGTGTTTGCTAGTATAATGGCTGAGTTTAAAAAAGTTTGAGTGTGCAATGCAGGCAGACGTGCTGCAAATAACGTTCCAATACTGTGAATTGACAAAAGTACAATAGCCACGTTTAGGATACAACTAGGTACAGTGAGTGTTTGCTAGTATAATGGCTGAGTTTAAAAAAGTTAGAGTGTGCAATGCAGGCAGACGTGCTGCAAATAACGTTCCAATACTGTGAATAGACAAAAGTACAATAGCCACGTTTAGGATACAACTAGGTACACTGAGTGTTTGCTACTATAAATGGCTGAGTTTAAAAAAGTTTGAGTGTGCAATGCAGGCAGACGTGCTGCAAATAACGTTCCAATACTGTGAATTGACAAAAGTACAATAGCCACGTTTAGGATACAACTAGGTACACTGAGTGTTTGCTACTATAAATGGCTGAGTTTAAAAAAGTTAGAGTGTGCAATGCAGGCAGACGTGCTGCAAATATCGTTCCAATACTGTGAATAGACAAAAGTACAATAGCCACGTTTAGGATACAACTAGGTACACTGAGTGTTTGCTAGTATAATGGCTTAGTAACAATGAGTTGTAGTGTGCAATGCAGGCAGACGTGCTCTGCAAATGTCTTTGCACTAGTGGGACTATAGCAAAGTCCAATAGCCACGTTTAGGATGCCACTAGGTACACTGAGTGTTTGCTAGTAAAATTGCTTAGTTTAAAAAAGTTGGAGTGTGCAATGCAGGCAGATGTGCTCTGCTAATATCTTTGCACTAGTGGGACTATAGCAAAGTCCAATAGCCACGTATAGGATGCCACTAGGTACACTGAGTGTTTGCTAGTATAATGGCTTAGTTAAAATGAGTTTGAGTGTGCAATGCAGGCAGACGCGCTATGCAAATGTCTTTGCACTAGTGGGACTATAGCAAAGTCCAATAGCCACGTATAGGATGCCACTAGGTACACTGAGTGTTTGCTAGTATAATGGCTTGGTTTTAATGAGTTGGAGTGTGCAATGCAGGCAGACGCGCTCTGCAAATGTCTTTGCACTAGTGGGACTATAGCAAAGTCCAATAGCCACGTATAGGATGCCACTAGGTACACTGAGTGTTTGCTAGTATAATGGCTTGGTTAGAATGAGTTGTAGTGTGCAATGCAGGCAGATGTGCTCTGCTAATGTCTTTGCACTAGTGGGACTATAGCAAAGTCCAATAGCCACGTATAGGATGCCACTAGGTACACTGAGTGTTTGCTAGTATAATGGCTTAGTTAAAATGAGTTTGAGTGTGCAATGCAGGCAGACGCGCTATGCAAATGTCTTTGCACTAGTGGGACTATAGCAAAGTCCAATAGCCACGTATAGGATGCCACTAGGTACACTGAGTGTTTGCTAGTATAATGGCTTGGTTAGAATGAGTTGTAGTGTGCAATGCAGGCAGATGTGCTCTGCTAATGTCTTTGCACTAGTGGGACTATAGCAAAGTCCAATAGCCACGTATAGGATGCCACTAGGTACACTGAGTGTTTGCTAGTATAATGGCTTAGTTAAAATGAGTTTGAGTGTGCAATGCCGGCAGACGCGCTATGCAAATGTCTTTGCACTAGTGGGACTATAGCAAAGTCCAATAGCCACGTATAGGATGCCACTAGGTACACTGAGTGTTTGCTAGTATAATGGCTTGGTTTTAATGAGTTGGAGTGTGCAATGCAGGCAGACGCGCTCTGCAAATGTCTTTGCACTAGTGGGACTATAGCAAAGTCCAATAGCCACGTATAGGATGCCACTAGGTACACTGAGTGTTTGCTAGTATAATGGCTTGGTTAGAATGAGTTGTAGTGTGCAATGCAGGCAGACGCGCTCTGCAAATGTCTTTGCACTAGTGGGACTATAGCAAAGTCCAATAGCCACGTATAGGATGCCACTAGGTACACTGAGTGTTTGCTAGTATAATGGCTTGGTTTTAATGAGTTGGAGTGTGCAATGCAGGCAGACGCGCTCTGCAAATGTCTTTGCACTAGTGGGACTATAGCAAAGTCCAATAGCCACGTATAGGATGCCACTAGGTACACTGAGTGTTTGCTAGTATAATGGCTTGGTTAGAATGAGTTGTAGTGTGCAATGCAGGCAGATGTGCTCTGCTAATGTCTTTGCACTAGTGGGACTATAGCAAAGTCCAATAGCCACGTATAGGATGCCACTAGGTACACTGAGTGTTTGCTAGTATAATGGCTGAGTTTAAAAAAGTTAGAGTGTGCAATGCAGGCAGACGTGCTGCAAATATCGTTCCAATACTGTGAATAGACAAAAGTACAATAGCCACGTTTAGGATACAACTAGGTACACTGAGTGTTTGCTACTATAAATGGCTGAGTTTAAAAAAGTTTGAGTGTGCAATGCAGGCAGACGTGCTGCAAATAACGTTCCAATACTGTGAATTGACAAAAGTACAATAGCCACGTTTAGGATACAACTAGGTACACTGAGTGTTTGCTACTATAAATGGCTGAGTTTAAAAAAGTTAGAGTGTGCAATGCAGGCAGACGTGCTGCAAATATCGTTCCAATACTGTGAATAGACAAAAGTACAATAGCCACGTTTAGGATACAACTAGGTACACTGAGTGTTTGCTAGTATAATGGCTTAGTAACAATGAGTTGTAGTGTGCAATGCAGGCAGACGTGCTCTGCAAATGTCTTTGCACTAGTGGGACTATAGCAAAGTCCAATAGCCACGTTTAGGATGCCACTAGGTACACTGAGTGTTTGCTAGTAAAATTGCTTAGTTTAAAAAAGTTGGAGTGTGCAATGCAGGCAGATGTGCTCTGCTAATATCTTTGCACTAGTGGGACTATAGCAAAGTCCAATAGCCACGTATAGGATGCCACTAGGTACACTGAGTGTTTGCTAGTATAATGGCTTAGTTAAAATGAGTTTGAGTGTGCAATGCAGGCAGACGCGCTATGCAAATGTCTTTGCACTAGTGGGACTATAGCAAAGTCCAATAGCCACGTATAGGATGCCACTAGGTACACTGAGTGTTTGCTAGTATAATGGCTTGGTTTTAATGAGTTGGAGTGTGCAATGCAGGCAGACGCGCTCTGCAAATGTCTTTGCACTAGTGGGACTATAGCAAAGTCCAATAGCCACGTATAGGATGCCACTAGGTACACTGAGTGTTTGCTAGTATAATGGCTTGGTTAGAATGAGTTGTAGTGTGCAATGCAGGCAGATGTGCTCTGCTAATGTCTTTGCACTAGTGGGACTATAGCAAAGTCCAATAGCCACGTATAGGATGCCACTAGGTACACTGAGTGTTTGCTAGTATAATGGCTTAGTTAAAATGAGTTTGAGTGTGCAATGCAGGCAGACGCGCTATGCAAATGTCTTTGCACTAGTGGGACTATAGCAAAGTCCAATAGCCACGTATAGGATGCCACTAGGTACACTGAGTGTTTGCTAGTATAATGGCTTGGTTAGAATGAGTTGTAGTGTGCAATGCAGGCAGATGTGCTCTGCTAATGTCTTTGCACTAGTGGGACTATAGCAAAGTCCAATAGCCACGTATAGGATGCCACTAGGTACACTGAGTGTTTGCTAGTATAATGGCTTAGTTAAAATGAGTTTGAGTGTGCAATGCCGGCAGACGCGCTATGCAAATGTCTTTGCACTAGTGGGACTATAGCAAAGTCCAATAGCCACGTATAGGATGCCACTAGGTACACTGAGTGTTTGCTAGTATAATGGCTTGGTTTTAATGAGTTGGAGTGTGCAATGCAGGCAGACGCGCTCTGCAAATGTCTTTGCACTAGTGGGACTATAGCAAAGTCCAATAGCCACGTATAGGATGCCACTAGGTACACTGAGTGTTTGCTAGTATAATGGCTTGGTTAGAATGAGTTGTAGTGTGCAATGCAGGCAGACGCGCTCTGCAAATGTCTTTGCACTAGTGGGACTATAGCAAAGTCCAATAGCCACGTATAGGATGCCACTAGGTACACTGAGTGTTTGCTAGTATAATGGCTTGGTTAGAATGAGTTGTAGTGTGCAATGCAGGCAGACGCGCTCTGCAAATGTCTTTGCACTAGTGGGACTATAGCAAAGTCCAATAGCCACATATAGGATGCCACTAGGTACACTGAGTGTTTGCTAGTATAATGGCTTAGTTATCAGTTGGAGTGTGCAGAGGACAAGAGGGTACAGTGGCAGGATTGTGGTGCTCTGGGTAGAGGAATGGAAGCCTGCCTTTCTATTCCCTCCTAATGGTGAAATGCAGGTAGGAAATCCCTGACCTGGGCTACACAGACGCTGTTGCTGTTTGCAGGACCTGTCACCTATGGCTCTCTGACCCTGCCGGTTGGAGCCCTTAAAAGGACTGCTATAAAGTGCTCTCCCTAAGCTGTCTAACGCTGTGTATGCAGCGCATACAGCTGTATCGGCTATAGGACTCAGGAAGACGGAGCTGCGACAGTGATGTCTGACACCAAAGACGCAGAAGGCAGATAATGGCGTCCGTGAAGAAAATGTCCGGTTTTATAATGCAGGGACATGTGACATGCAGATCCTATCACACATGCCGTTGCTTCTCTGGCTCAAAGTCCACTTAGCTGTGTGTGTGTCTGGGATTGGCTGACATGCTGGCCCGCCCCACAAGACGCGCGCGCTTAGGGAAGGAAGACAAGAAAAAAAAAAAAAAAAAATGGCGATCGCCATTATAGAAACAGCAGTGATCTGAAGGCGCTGTTCACGCACACTATACACTGAAATGTGATAATAGTTTGATTCACAGAGTGACTTACACTATTACAGCAGAAACCAAGCTATGATTTAGCTGTTTTTTGGCTGCTAGAACCGTTCTCGAACGTTTCTAGAACTACCGAGCTTTTGCAAAAAGCTCGAGTTCTAGTTCGATCTAGAACATGCCCCAAAATCACTCGAGCCGCGAACTGGAGAACCACGAACCACGAACCGCGCTCAACTCTACTCTCGAGCTATATACTACAACCACCAACATCTTCCCCTGGGGCCTAGCTCTACTTGTGGAGAGCCATCACACTTAAGCTGCACAATACCACCAGCCCCAGTAGTGAGAGACTTTGCAGCGGCGGCTTTCCCCATATAGCCGCATACCACAAGTGGCGTCATGAAAAACTCTTTATTTTTATTTTTTCCTTGTACAAATTCCCCTTTTAAGTGACCCCCAGGGTCACAGAACTGGACAACGGCCACCCAGTGAACTGTCCCAGTAAATATACTGCCCAAGACCGAGTACCCCAAAACCCTGGGGTGCGTCACATAACTTTTAGGAGTGTAGCAGTCCTGCTAGCTAACCATTTTAACGGAATGTGTAGGAAGCCTTCCTTTTGTTTAATACAGAGTGGATTGGAGTCCCTCTTTCTTCAAATTTTTGCTAGTTTGTGCAATGTCCGTACAAGCTTTGTAAGTTTCAGAGTCCCTCCTTCATAAACTAAACAAGATGTGTCTGACCATGTCACATACACCACATGCCCAGATAAAGTAGCAAAATGTTACAATTAGATTTACCGGTGGAGGGTAGTGTTTTATTTTCCCCTATACCACATATGTGAAACTCTGGCCAGTGCCACAAATTTGGCCTTCAGGTTGATTTTATTTGGCCCATGATCCTATTCTGTATCGTGGGCTATTACAGTAGGTTCACATTATTCTGTATGGAGAAATATTTGGGGCACATTATTCTGTATAGAGGACTATGTGGAGCACATTATTTTCTATGGACGATTATTTGTAGCCCATTAATCTGTTTGGAGTACTGTGCATGGCACATTATTTTGTATGGAGTGCCATGTGGGGCCCACAAAAAAACAAGCCCTTATATGTTAAGATTGACGGAAAAATAAAAAAGTTACAGCACTTGAAAGAAGGACAGGTAAAGAAAACAGAAAAATGGAAAATCGCTCGGGGGTTACAGGGTTAATAGTCCCATTAGAGGACTCAAAGCTGCAATCGTCTGATATATTTTGCTATATACAGCAATGCCGTAACATGCAAAAATCACTGTCTCCTTTGAAGCCATGTCACAGGCCGGTTTCAAAGGAGCGCTATAATGACAAACGCGGAGGTTTTCAGAAGACTCCCTGCTGTTATAACAGCCTATTGGCAACCTGCAATCACATCATGGGTGCACTGATTGGCACTTCAAATGGCACGCCCTCATGCTGACATGTGTTAAATGTAGCTGTCAAAGTTTGACAGAGGGCTATAACAGGTTAAGAGTTTCAGGTTTAATACATTAATGATTGTTAGAGGCAGGTCCTAGGTCCTGGCGGTAATACACAGCCATTTCCTGCCAAGTATGAGGCAATATCACCACGGGATCCCACTCATTACATCTGCTTTCAACTTGTACCATACATGTATGGAGGATGTTGTGAAAGGGTAATATATATTACCAGGAGTCCACATATTCTAGATGTATATACCATTAAGAGTCCATACATTCTAGACAGACATATCACCAACACACACACGCACACAAACACACACACACACACACACACACACCCTTACCACCATTTCATCCCCCTTAGCCCTTCTGATGGTGACATCACGATCGCATGGCCAGTTACTTTATCACAATGTCATCATAGGTCCTGAAGTCCTGCAGAGTACAAGCTCTGTGATGACACTGTGAACACATGACTGATCACAGGATCATGATGTCACCAAAGGTCCTTAAGCAGTCTTCACATCGGAAGCTATGCTGATTCAGTGTAACTCTTGCTGTAGACACTGTAGGCCCTCAAGATAGTTAGGGCCCTGAGCATTTGCCCAGTTTGCCCTGCCATAATGTTGGTCCTCTTAATGAGTATATAAGTTATTTAAACTGACAAGCAAAAGAGTAACAATGTTTTGAACTTTTTAATTTCATGTTCCATATCTCACTATCCACTATAACTTTGCCTGTGAGACTGCCTTCATTTTAAAGACAATTATCTTGGCTACCTCAAACATAAATTTGACAAGCAACTATTTAGCATATGATTAGTAATGCAGATTCTTGCCATGTTACTGCATTGTTACTGTTTTGTTCCTAAAAATCTAAACTTAAGTTTTATTATTTTGTTAGTATATTGTAAATCCACCTTTGGCTTTCAACACTTCCTGATTCCTTTTGGGTATGCTCTTGATCTGATTCAAGCATGTCTACCGAAATCTGTTCCCAGGTCTCTCCTACATGTTTCCAATGTTGGTGCATACTGGTAAACTCAGTTGGGTATATATACAGCTTTTGCTTCAACTGTACTCACAGGTGTTCCATTGGGTTGAGGTCTGGGGACTGTGGAGGCAAATCCAGCACCTCGAATTTATTGTCATTGAACCCTTTATTCGTCAAACTTCACGTATGCTGCAGGTCGTTGGACTGCTCCAACATTATGTAGTCTTTTTTATACCGATAGTACTTGAGTATAAAAACTAACTCATCTTGTAGGATACTCACATAAAGCTCAAAATTGAGATCACCATCTATCTTGGTCAAGTATCCATCAATTTTAGCTGTTAAAGAACCCCATATTATCAGGCTTCCTCCACTGAAATTGACAGTTCCTTCAAATTCTCGATCCATTAGCCTCTTTTCCCTTGTTTCTTCCAGACCCATTTGCACCTATCAAAGCCTAGTCTATTTACTGTTCTCTCATCGCTCCAAATCATCTGTTTTGTACAGTCTATGTTTCATACTCTTTTGCAAACTCGAGTCAACGTTTCTTATGATGACATTGAAATCGAGGCGCCTTCATCTATTTTTCGGGCCACCATTCCAGACTTCTGTGACATGCATCAGACAGTGCTTGTATGGATGTCTGTGATATCACCATTATGAAGAATACAAGCCACCTCCACTGCCATGTTGCACCAATACTGATAGACCTTGTGGTAAGCAAACTTATTGACTGATATTTTGCTTGGACTTTTGCTTTGGCTTTTGAGTGAATGGATGAACTTCATTTCATATTTTTCCATCTATCATGACACTCACATGATGCTGTTTAACAATTTTCTTGGCTCACAGACCACATTCAATGAGTTAGATATTGCAGTTTCTCTTTTGTTGGGAAACCTACTTCATGGCTGCTCCTTGATTCAAACTAGTGACCATTCTTTTGAGAATCAACCTAATAAAACACTAAGTTATTAAAGTGAACCTGTCATCAGAAATTTAGCTATAAACCTAAAAGTTCCCCCCTCTGCAGCTCCTGGGCTGCATTCTAGGAAGCTTCCTATAGTTTTTGTGGCCCCTTTTATTCCAAAATAAATACTTTACAAACTTGTACCTTTTCGTATGCAAATTTCTTAAATCTTCCATGGGGGCGGGCTGCCTGATGTACGTTGCTGTCCTCCTGCCGATTTACGCCGCCCCCGAACGCTGAATTTCAAACCTCAGGACGCCGCCCCTGGGCGCCCGTGGTCCCGCGCATGCGCTGTACAACTGTAGCGGTGCCGTGCACTGCGTGCACGTGTGACCGCTGGTGACGCTTTTGCGCGGGCACCGACTGCTCCGTCCACTCCTCCCATCTATTTCCTGCTGCTGAGCAGGATGGGAAGGAGGTGACGTCCGGTCATCTGGCCAGCGAGCGTTTGCGCAGAACGCTGGAGGAATAGGCGAAAGTGCGGTCACGAGGTTATGGGCGGCACTTGCTGATGACACTCACAGCGCCGCCCATAACCTCGTGCCCGCGCAAAGCGTCACTAGCGGTCACACATGCACACAGTGCATGGCACCGCTACAGTAGCACAGCGCATGCGCGGGACAACGGGCGCCCAGGGGCGGCGTCCTGAGGTTTGAAATCCAGCGTTCGGGGGCGGCATAAATCGGCAGGAGGACAGCAACGTACATCAGGCAGCCCGCCCCCATGGAAGATTTAAGAAATTTGCATACGAAAAGGTACAAGTTTGTAAAGTATTTATTTTGGAATAAAAGGGGCCACAAAAACTATAGGAAGCTTCCTAGAATGCAGCCCAGGAGCTGCAGAGGGGGAAACTTTTAGGTTTATAGCTAAATTTCTGATGACAGGTTCCCTTTAAGGAATGTTGTAGCTGAGGTGAAGGTTCAACTCTAAGATGAGGGCGCAGAAACAAGGTAACAGCTTTGTTAGCGGACTGGAAAAAGATGCAATTAAAGGTAAAGTCTGATATGTAAACAAAAAAAGATAACAAACTCTTTAGGCTATGTGCGCACTAGAAAAGTGATTTTTCTCAAGAAAATTTCTTGAGAAACTTCTGGGAGTTTAAGATTACTGCATCTGCGGTAAAAAACCGCACCAAAACCACGGGAAAAACGCATGCGGTTTTGCCGCGGTTCTTCCTCGGTTTTTCCGCGGTTTTGGTTGGTCCCTGCGGTGTTTTATAAATAAAGCATGTTGAAAAAGAGAGAAAAAAGGTAATTTCCTTCTGATATAGATAGATAGAGAAATAGATACATAATGGATAGATATATAGATAGATAGATAGATAGACAGATAGATAATGGATAGATAGATAAATAACTAGATAATGGATAGATAGATAAATAGATAATGGATAGATAGATAGATAAATAAATAGATACTGGATAGATAGATAGACAGATAGATAGATAGATGATAGATAGAGGGATAGATAGATAGATAGATGATAGATAGCTATATAGATAAATAGATAATGGATAGATAGATAGAAGGATAGATAGAAGGATAGATAGAGGGATACATAGAGGACAGTAGATAGAGTCCCTGTGAGCACACACTGCATTTCTCCTGAGCGGTAGTATGGTCACATTACCGACTGTGGGAAATGACCTGTAATTACCTCTCTGCAGGCTCATTATGAGGCTACATTCAGTATGTGTCAGTCACGGCTGGATGCAAGCGTCATGGTACCTGTGTGGATTTCGCCGGAGCTGTGTGTTGGGGGGTTAATAAAATGGTGAAAGAGGGGTCTTTTTGTCTTTTATTTAAAATAAAGGATTTCTCGTTGTGTGTTTATTCACTTTACTTACAGGTTAATTATGAAAGCTGTCTCA
Organism: Anomaloglossus baeobatrachus; assembly: GCF_048569485.1. Taxonomy (NCBI): domain Eukaryota; kingdom Metazoa; phylum Chordata; class Amphibia; order Anura; family Aromobatidae; genus Anomaloglossus; species Anomaloglossus baeobatrachus. The sequence goes on from NC_134353.1 coordinate 220,845,215, forward strand.
TAGACGCTGCCATGATTAAGCTTGGACTTAAATGGCAGCGATCCGCTGCCAGTTAACTCATTATTACCCTGATTGCCACCGCATCACGGCATCTGGAAGAGCCGGGACACTCCGGGACTGTCGCATGATGGATGCAACAGTCCCGGGGTAGCTGCGGGCTGATATTCTCGGCTGCGGGAGGGGGGGTATTAACCCTGTCTCTCGCCCTCCCTAGCCTGAGAATACCGAGCTGCCGCTGTGTGTTTACCTCGACTGGATGGTAAAAATACAGCGGAGTCCACGTTTTTGTTTTTTTTATATGCACGTTTGATTTGTATGTGTATTCTATATGTCTGTGCATGAGTGTGATGTGTGTGTATTCTATGTCTGTGTCTGTGATGTGTGTGTGTATTTACTCTTCTCTGCTTCCTCTTCCTGTCATAATGACATCTATTCCCTGCAAAACGCAGGCAGTGATGAACATTACCGCAGGTAAATTGCGGCTATACCGAGGGTATACCGCACATCATATGCTACCTGCAGTATACCTGCGGTATTTCGCGATTACATTACAGTGAATGGAGTGAAATACCGCAGGTACCTGCGGAAAAGAAGTGACATGCCCATTTTCTCAAGAAATTTTCTCAAGAAATTCTGCAGAAAGAATTTTCTTGAGAAAAAAATGCAGTGTGCGCACAGCTATTTTTTTCCCCATAGGTTTTGCTGGGAAATGTCTGCAGAAAGATTATAAACATTTCTCAAGAAATTTCTGCAGCAAAACCGCGGGTAAAACCGCGGGTAAAACCGCAGTGTGCGCACAAGACGTACTAGCTGAGCTGTGCAACACTATGTAGCCCCAGCTATTACAGACACAAATACAACAGGAAAACTTTGGTAGACCAATTAGGCTAGAAACTAATCTACGATTACAGCTAACTGGTCTCCCCTATTTGGGCCACATGGCTACTGAACTCTGGCTACTGGGGCCTACATTACGCCTTACAAAAATTGTGCCCCGGTAAATGGACTCACGGTACCGCTACTGAGGGCCAAATCTACTCCCGTAAACTCGAATCTGCACTATTCGGGTGACTTGTTAGTGCAAACTCTCCTTCCAGGGCACAGGGGAACTTCTCCTTGTTCACGGACCCGGGGTGCTTACTAGAGATGAGCGAACCGGTCCCGGTTCGGCTCGAGGTCGGTTCGCCGAACGGAGGTCCCGTTCGAGTTCGGTTCGTCGAACGTTCGACGAACCGAACTAGAACTGCATAGGAAACAATGGCAGGCAATCACAAACACAGAAAAACACCTAGAAAACACCCTCAAAGGTGTCCAAAAGGTGACAAACAACTCACAACACAACACAAACACATGGGAAAGTGACAAGGACATATACTCATGCGAAAACAAAACAGCTGGACAAGGAAAAAGAGGAGGACACACAGATATATGAGTATATGCAAGGAAACATCGATTCCATTATTGTGCAACTTGAGCCCTGCTCATTTTAGGCTTCCAATCTTGATAAATTGCCTGAGCTCGCCACGTACGCCTTGGGGATCTTGTCGTGTCCTGCAGCCAGCGTTCTCTCGGAACCTGTCTTCAGTGCTGCTGGGGGTCTGCTGGCAGATAAGCACATGTGTCTGTCCACTGACAATGTGGACATGGCTCTCAGAGGACTTTTCTTCCCCTGGGTCAGCCAGGGGACGGGAAAAGCACGCGTATTTTTGAGAGTGTTTCATGCAAAGCATCTTTTTCTTTTTCAAAAGGGGGGGTCAACTGATGCCAGTCAAGTGGGGTGTGTGTGGCCCAGTTAGTGGCAACGAGGGAGACTGTGGTTGGAGTCCCCTCGCTGTGTTTCTAAAAGAACCAAGATGAACAAGTCATGGCTCTCAGAGGACTTTTCTTCCCCTGGGTCAGCCAGGGGACGGGAAAGGCACGCGTATTGTTGAGAGTGCTTCATGCAAAGCATCTTTTTCTTTTTCAAAAGGGAAGGTCAACTGATGCCAGTCAAGTGGGGTGTGTGTGGCCCAGTTAGTGGCAACGAGGGAGACTGTGGTTGGAGTCCCCTCGCTTTGTTTCTAAAAGAACCAAGATGAACAAGTCATGGCTCTCAGAGGACTTTTCTTCCCCTGGGTCAGCCAGGGGACGGGAAAGGCACGCGTATTTTTGAGAGTGCTTCATGCCAAGCATCTTTTTCTTTTTCAAAAGGGAAGGTCAACTGATGCCAGTCAAGTGGGGTGTGTGTGGCCCAGTTAGTGGAAACGAGGGAGACTGTGGTTGGAGTCCCCTCGCTGTGTTTCTAAAAGAACCAAGATGAACAAGTCATGGCTCTCAGAGGACTTTTCTTCCCCTGGGTCAGGCAGGGGACGGGAAAGGCACGCGTATTTTTGAGAGTTCTTCATGCAAAGCATCTTTTTCATCTTGAAAATTGGGTCAACTGATGCCAGTCAAGTGGGGTGTGTGTGGCCCAATTAGTGGCAACGAGAGAGACTGTGGTTGGAGTCCCCTCGCTGTGTTTCTAAAAGAACCAAGATGAACAAGTCATGGCTCTCAGAGGACTTTTCTTCCCCTGGGTCAGCAAGGGGACGGGAAAGGCACGCGTATTTTTGAGAGTGCTTCATGCCAAGCATCTCTTTCTTTTTCAAAAGGGGGGGTCAACTGATGCCAGTCAAGTGGGGTGTGTGTGGCCCAGTTAGTGGCAACGAGGGAGACTGTGGTTGGAGTCCCCTCGCTGTGTTTCTAAAAGAACCAAGATGAACAAGTCATGGCTCTCAGAGGACTTTTCTTCCCCTGGGTCAGCCAGGGGACGGGAAAGGCACGCGTATTGTTGAGAGTGCTTCATGCAAAGCATCTTTTTCTTTTTCAAAAGGGAAGGTCAACTGATGCCAGTCAAGTGGGGTGTGTGTGGCCCAGTTAGTGGCAACGAGGGAGACTGTGGTTGGAGTCCCCTCGCTGTGTTTCTAAAAGAACCAAGATGAACAAGTCATGGCTCTCAGAGGACTTTTCTTCCCCTGGGTCAGCCAGGGGACGGGAAAGGCACGCGTATTTTTGAGAGTGCTTCATGCCAAGCATCTTTTTCTTTTTCAAAAGGGAAGGTCAACTGATGCCAGTCAAGTGGGGTGTGTGTGGCCCAGTTAGTGGCAACGAGGGAGACTGTGGTTGGAGTCCCCTCGCTGTGTTTCTAAAAGAACCAAGATGAACAAGTCATGGCTCTCAGAGGACTTTTCTTCCCCTGGGTCAGGCAGGGGACGGGAAAGGCACGCGTATTTTTGAGAGTTCTTCATGCAAAGCATCTTTTTCATCTTGAAAATTGGGTCAACTGATGCCAGTCAAGTGGGGTGTGTGTGGCCCAATTAGTGGCAACGAGAGAGACTGTGGTTGGAGTCCCCTCGCTGTGTTTCTAAAAGAACCAAGATGAACAAGTCATGGCTCTCAGAGGACTTTTCTTCCCCTGGGTCAGCAAGGGGACGGGAAAGGCACGCGTATTTTTGAGAGTGCTTCATGCCAAGCATCTCTTTCTTTTTCAAAAGGGGGGGTCAACTGATGCCAGTCAAGTGGGGTGTGTGTGGCCCAGTTAGTGGCAACGAGGGAGACTGTGGTTGGAGTCCCCTCGCTGTGTTTCTAAAAGAACCAAGATGAACAAGTCATGGCTCTCAGAGGACTTTTCTTCCCCTGGGTCATCCAGGGGACGGGAAAGGCACGCGTATTTTTGAGAGTGCTTCATGCAAAGCATCTTTTTCTTTTTCAAAAGGGAAGGTCAACTGATGCCAGTCAAGTGGGGTGTGTGTGGCCCAATTAGTGGCAACGAGAGAGACTGTGGTTGGAGTCCCCTCGCTGTGTTTCTAAAAGAACCAAGATGAACAAGTCATGGCTCTCAGAGGACTTTTCTTCCCCTGGGTCAGCCAGGGGACGGGAAAGGCACGCGTATTTTTGAGAGTGCTTCATGCAAAGCATATTTTTCTTTTTCAAAAGGGGGGGTCAACTGATGCCAGTCAAGTGGGGTGTGTGTGGCCCAGTTAGTGGCAACGAGGGAGACTGTGGTTGGAGTCCCCTCGCTGTGTTTCTAAAAGAACCAAGATGAACAAGTCATGGCTCTCAGAGGACTTTTCTTCCCCTGGGTCAGCCAGGGGACGGGAAAGGCACGCGTATTTTTGAGAGTGCTTCATGCAAAGCATCTTTTTCTTTTTCAAAAGGGAAGGTCAACTGATGCCAGTCAAGTGGGGTGTGTGTGGCCCAGTTAGTGGCAACGAGGGAGACTGTGGTTGGAGTCCCCTCGCTGTGTTTCTAAAAGAACCAAGATGAACAAGTCATGGCTCTCAGAGGACTTTTCTTCCCCTGGGTCAGCCAGGGGACGGGAAAGGCACGCGTATTTTTGAGAGTGCTTCATGCCAAGCATCTTTTTCTTTTTCAAAAGGGAAGGTCAACTGATGCCAGTCAAGTGGGGTGTGTGTGGCCCAGTTAGTGGCAACGAGGGAGACTGTGGTTGGAGTCCCCTCGCTGTGTTTCTAAAAGAACCAAGATGAACAAGTCATGGCTCTCAGAGGACTTTTCTTCCCCTGGGTCAGGCAGGGGACGGGAAAGGCACGCGTATTTTTGAGAGTTCTTCATGCAAAGCATCTTTTTCATCTTGAAAATTGGGTCAACTGATGCCAGTCAAGTGGGGTGTGTGTGGCCCAATTAGTGGCAACGAGAGAGACTGTGGTTGGAGTCCCCTCGCTGTGTTTCTAAAAGAACCAAGATGAACAAGTCATGGCTCTCAGAGGACTTTTCTTCCCCTGGGTCAGCAAGGGGACGGGAAAGGCACGCGTATTTTTGAGAGTGCTTCATGCCAAGCATCTCTTTCTTTTTCAAAAGGGGGGGTCAACTGATGCCAGTCAAGTGGGGTGTGTGTGGCCCAGTTAGTGGCAACGAGGGAGACTGTGGTTGGAGTCCCCTCGCTGTGTTTCTAAAAGAACCAAGATGAACAAGTCATGGCTCTCAGAGGACTTTTCTTCCCCTGGGTCATCCAGGGGACGGGAAAGGCACGCGTATTTTTGAGAGTGCTTCATGCAAAGCATCTTTTTCTTTTTCAAAAGGGAAGGTCAACTGATGCCAGTCAAGTGGGGTGTGTGTGGCCCAATTAGTGGCAACGAGAGAGACTGTGGTTGGAGTCCCCTCGCTGTGTTTCTAAAAGAACCAAGATGAACAAGTCATGGCTCTCAGAGGACTTTTCTTCCCCTGGGTCAGCCAGGGGACGGGAAAGGCACGCGTATTTTTGAGAGTGCTTCATGCAAAGCATATTTTTCTTTTTCAAAAGGGGGGGTCAACTGATGCCAGTCAAGTGGGGTGTGTGTGGCCCAGTTAGTGGCAACGAGGGAGACTGTGGTTGGAGTCCCCTCGCTGTGTTTCTAAAAGAACCAAGATGAACAAGTCATGGCTCTCAGAGGACTTTTCTTCCCCTGGGTCAGCCAGGGGACGGGAAAGGCACGCGTATTTTTGAGAGTGCTTCATGCAAAGCATCTTTTTCTTTTTCAAAAGGGAAGGTCAACTGATGCCAGTCAAGTGGGGTGTGTGTGGCCCAGTTAGTGGCAACGAGGGAGACTGTGGTTGGAGTCCCCTCGCTGTGTTTCTAAAAGAACCAAGATGAACAAGTCATGGCTCTCAGAGGACTTTTCTTCCCCTGGGTCAGCCAGGGGACGGGAAAGGCACGCGTATTTTTGAGAGTGCTTCATGCCAAGCATCTTTTTCTTTTTCAAAAGGGAAGGTCAACTGATGCCAGTCAAGTGGGGTGTGTGTGGCCCAGTTAGTGGCAACGAGGGAGACTGTGGTTGGAGTCCCCTCGCTGTGTTTCTAAAAGAACCAAGATGAACAAGTCATGGCTCTCAGAGGACTTTTCTTCCCCTGGGTCAGGCAGGGGACGGGAAAGGCACGCGTATTTTTGAGAGTTCTTCATGCAAAGCATCTTTTTCATCTTGAAAATTGGGTCAACTGATGCCAGTCAAGTGGGGTGTGTGTGGCCCAATTAGTGGCAACGAGAGAGACTGTGGTTGGAGTCCCCTCGCTGTGTTTCTAAAAGAACCAAGATGAACAAGTCATGGCTCTCAGAGGACTTTTCTTCCCCTGGGTCAGCAAGGGGACGGGAAAGGCACGCGTATTTTTGAGAGTGCTTCATGCCAAGCATCTCTTTCTTTTTCAAAAGGGGGGGTCAACTGATGCCAGTCAAGTGGGGTGTGTGTGGCCCAGTTAGTGGCAACGAGGGAGACTGTGGTTGGAGTCCCCTCGCTGTGTTTCTAAAAGAACCAAGATGAACAAGTCATGGCTCTCAGAGGACTTTTCTTCCCCTGGGTCATCCAGGGGACGGGAAAGGCACGCGTATTTTTGAGAGTGCTTCATGCAAAGCATCTTTTTCTTTTTCAAAAGGGAAGGTCAACTGATGCCAGTCAAGTGGGGTGTGTGTGGCCCAATTAGTGGCAACGAGAGAGACTGTGGTTGGAGTCCCCTCGCTGTGTTTCTAAAAGAACCAAGATGAACAAGTCATGGCTCTCAGAGGACTTTTCTTCCCCTGGGTCAGCCAGGGGACGGGAAAGGCACGCGTATTTTTGAGAGTGCTTCATGCAAAGCATATTTTTCTTTTTCAAAAGGGGGGGTCAACTGATGCCAGTCAAGTGGGGTGTGTGTGGCCCAGTTAGTGGCAACGAGGGAGACTGTGGTTGGAGTCCCCTCGCTGTGTTTCTAAAAGAACCAAGATGAACAAGTCATGGCTCTCAGAGGACTTTTCTTCCCCTGGGTCAGCCAGGGGACGGGAATGGCACGCGTATTTTTGAGAGTGCTTCATGCAAAGCATCTTTTTCTTTTTCAAAAGGGAAGGTCAACTGATGCCAGTCAAGTGGGGTGTGTGTGGCCCAGTTAGTGGCAACGAGGGAGACTGTGGTTGGAGTCCCCTCGCTGTGTTTCTAAAAGAACCAAGATGAACAAGTCATGGCTCTCAGAGGACTTTTCTTCCCCTGGGTCATCCAGGGGACGGGAAAGGCACGCGTATTTTTGAGAGTGCTTCATGTAAAGCATCTTTTTCCTTTTCAAAAGGGAAGGTCAACTGATGCCAGTCAAGTGGGGTGTGTGTGGCCCAATTAGTGGCAACGAGGGAGACTGTGGTTGGAGTCCCCTTACTGTGTTTTACATGCTTTTAGAAGGGCATGACATGGCTTAGAGGTTGACTTTCAGCATCTGGAAACTGTTGGCTACCAAAATGCTGCCTTTCCAACCTTTTTAACCGAGGATTTTCGAGACCTTATGCCCATCGCAGTGCCCCAAGGGCCGATGCCCAGGCGCCACTCCTTCTCCAACAAAGGCGTGCACGCGCTACACCAGCATGTTGCACTAAACATCACTGATTCCTTGAGAAACTCTGTGTGACAGGGTGCATTTCACCACAGATAATTGGCCCAGTAAGCATGGACAGGGGCGTTACATGTCGCTGACTGGGCAATGGGTTACTGTGGGGAGAGATGGAGAAGGGTCTGCTGTACAAGTCTTGCCGTCCCCACGAGTTGTGTCAATCCTTCTTCTGTATGTAGAAGTTAATACACTGCTTCTGCCTCTTCAACCTCGTGTGGGTCCTCCACCTTGGCGCAAACCCTGTGTGGTCAGGCCACCCTTCCTTGTAACTGCGCACAAGGACTACCACACACCTCCTTACTATGCTGGCAGCAGAGCTCAATGCCATCAGGCGGTCAAAGGTTTACTTTGAAATGTATGGGAAATGTGAGTCACACCGCTGAGAAGTTGTGGACGGTTAGCTCTGGAGACCGAGTTTCATCAATGGTTGTCTCCACTCAACCAGCAGCCAGGGAAGGCCGGGTGCGACAATGATGCAAACATGGGTGCGGCCCTTCGCTTTGACAATGTGACACACGTGCCTTGTGTGGTTCATGTGTTGAACCTGGTTGTCCAGCAATTTTTAAAGCACTATCCTGGCCCACATGGCCTTCTGCAGAGAGCACGGTGTAACGCCTTCCTTGATCCACACACTCAGATGGGCTGTAAATGATAGGCTAGAGGGAAGCCACTCACCAAGCAGGACCCCTAGAACCCTGAAACCCTTTAACCCCTATACAGGGATTAGGAATTACACAGGGCCCAAGGTGATTAATACCTGTGGAAGGCTGCAGTTCCAGAGAATAGTAGTCAGGCAGGGTCAAAACATTAATTGAGGAACAGGAACAGAATGGGACGGCCAGGACTTAATCAGAAAACAAGCAGAGGTGAAATGCGGATCGGCCAACAAGGTACATAAACAGCAAGCAGGAAAAGTAGTCAGGTAACAAGCACACAAAATCATAAAACTGAACTGGGGGTAAAATTAACCAGAGGTTCATAGCTATGTCTGGCAGTGGTCTGCAGACAGGATGGGCATAAAAAAGGGTGTGGTGTCTTCCCATTGGTTGTAGCTGAATGATGGTATTTCATCTGTGAGATACCCACCAGCTACATTCAGCCAGAGATTCTGCATCTGTCAAGGTAATGCAGCCCAGTGGGTGAGCATAACCTGCGTCCACCTGCGCCGCTGGCATCGACTCCTCTCCCATCATCAGCACTATGCATGAAAGGAACACGTTGTCACCTGGTGACCGGAGTACAAATTGACGGAGCGTACTCCGTTGGTGACTTAACAGCCGTGTGCGGCAATGATGCAAACCTGGCTGCGGGCCATCGTCAGGGCAATGTGACACACGTGCCTTGTATGGCTCACGTGTTGAACCTAATTCTCCAGCAATTTTTAAAACACCATCCCGGCCTACATGGCCTTGTGCAGCGGGCACGCTCGCTATGTGCTCACTTCCATCGTGCGCACACAGCAGCTCAACAACTTTCATCACTCCGGAAGTCTTAGGGTCTGGCAGTTAAACGCCGGAAATGCGATGTTCCGACACGCAGGAATTGGAATCTGCACATGTTGCAGCGTGTGTGGCAGCACCGCAGAGCCCTGCTGAAATACGGTATGACATATAGCCTGGGATAACTTGCTCCAGAGGTGGTGCAGATCACGCTGCTGGAGTGATGTCAGATCAAGGACCTATGCACCCTGCTACACAGTTTACAAATGTCGACGAAGATGTTTAGCACTGGCAATGTCATTCTCAGCGTGACAATTCTGGTCATCTACATGATGGAGCACACTGTAATTATTATTCGGAGTCAGGTGTTGGGACAAGAGGAAGGGGAGGAAGTACAGGAGGAGTCATATGCGGAAGGGATAACAAGATCTACGAGGTCCAGATGGTCAGCGGCACCTATGAGGCAGTCATGGTGAGGGAGAGGGATTAACAAGGGCGCATAGTATCAGCAAAAAGTGTTGAGGAAAGTGCAGGAGCCCATGAAGAAATGGAGGACGAACTGGCGATGGGCATGGAAGACTCAGCAGATGAGTGAGAGCTTGCTCACATTTCGGTTGTGCGAGGTTGTGGGGAGAGGGCAGAGGAAGGAGGCACGATTCTCACCTCTCTGCCACCAACACACCAAGGACTTGGTCCTCCTGGATGCACAAGACACATGAGCGCCTTCTTGCTGCACTACCTACATGACCCTCGGATTGTACGAATTCGAAGTAATCCTGAATACTGGGTTGCCACACTGTTAGATCCCCGGTACAAGACAAAATTTGGCGAAATAATTCCTGCCATAGAAATGGACGCACGTATACAGGAGTATCTGCAGAATGTGGTACGCAATCTTAGATCTGCTTTTCCAATAAACACCAGTGCTGCACAGAGTGAATGTCAACGCTTTGTCATGGATAGGAGGAAATGGTCTTTTCCTTGTCCACATCGGAGGGACCGAGGGATGGCTGCTGTGCTGAGATGGCGTTGAGTACGGTGTCCCTGCAGAGTTGCACTTTTGGTCATATACCAAAATGAGTTGAAAAAGGACAGATGCTGGTGGAAAGGGGAACAGGTGTGTTGGAAAGGGGAAAAAAGTTTTGGTCCATGGATTTGGTGGTTAAGCAAAAGTAACATTTGATGAAGACACACCATCTGTTACAGTGGGACTGGCAGATTTGGATAAGGTGGTATATACTATGTTACCGCTATATAACGAAAATTAATAAGAAAAGAAATAAAAAAAATTGTTTAAAAGAACAGAGAGTCCTCAGTGGTTGATACCTTTTAATGGCTAACTGAAAAGATGGTAATAATTGCAAGCTTTCGAGACTACTCAGGTCTCTTCATCAGGCATGGTATAACACAAAATCTGAAGAGTCACGTATTTATACACAACAGGACTTAGAATAGTGCAGTAAAAAAAAAAAAAAAAAAAAAAAAGAACAAGTTATATGAAACAGAACTATCTCTATGGCAGGGGGACAAGCTGTTCTAGCCATAAATACTGATGCAGTTCAGTGTGAAAGTTTTATTGTCCTTTGATAAGGGTCTGGTCTAGGAGTTTGTAATCCAGAGTCCTTTGGGGATCAGATTCTCCTTTTTGCATTTGGATAAGAAAAATATGTCGCTGTCCAGTTGTGCGCGTTTCTTCAGAAGTGTCTTTAGTTCCATAAAGATGCGGTACATTCTGGTATCCTCCATTTTGATACAAGTAAAATATATCTTTGTACCGTGTTAGCCAGTAGAGATAAAAAAAATTGTTTAAAAGAACAGAGAGTCCTCAGTGGTTGATACCTTTTAATGGCTAACTGAAAAGATGGTAATAATTGCAAGCTTTCGAGACTACTCAGGTCTCTTCATCAGGCATGGTATAACACATAAATACGTGACTCTTCAGATTTTGTGTTATACCATGCCTGATGAAGAGACCTGAGTAGTCTCGAAAGCTTGCAATTATTACCATCTTTTCAGTTAGCCATTAAAAGGTATCAACCACTGAGGACTCTCTGTTCTTTTAAACAATTTTTTTTATCTCTACTGGCTAACACGGTACAAAGATATATTTTACTTGTAAGAAAAGAAAGAGAGAGGTATATATCCCCATCAGCAGTCAGTGTCCACCGTGCTCCCAGTTGGAAAAGGAGAGGTTGGCAACTGGAAGGTTTGGTGGAGGATACAGAGCTGTGTGGCTATGAAACTAATAGTAGCCTGAACCGAGTTAGACGCCATTCGGATCTGGAGACTGGGAGCCCTGTTAGCGTCACAGGGTCCACATGCCCACCCAGCCCAGGAACTCCCTGTTAACAACACAGGAGCCATTGAGTACGCTGACCGTGTGCGTAGGGGCCACACCTGTGGACAGCAGGCGCATCAGCAGCAGCAGGCCTGTTAATGCCACTGGGCTGCACAAGCAGGACTGTTAGGACAGGAGCAGGTCTTAACCGTTCTGCGTTACCAACTGTGGTGGTGGCCTGCATCGACACCCTATCCCTGCCTACCTCTGGCCTAAAGCCGCAATGGGTTCAACACATGGAGGTGTGCTCTTTCAGAGCATAATAGAAGAATGCGCACCTCCTTGTTGGCTCTAGCCCCTTTTATAACCTGGGTCCGCCCCAAACCAGGGTGAACCACAATGAACCTCCTGGAGACAAAAGTAGAGTGACACGTCATGAGTGGCATAACTAGCGTCCTATTTGGAACCGCAACTTCAATGATGACCTCATGGCTGCCATGACCCAAACACCTCACCAGTCATCGTCTGACCATCAATAATGCGGTGACAAGTCATAGGGGTGGGCCTCTGCAAGCCATTTGGGAGGACACCTGATGCCCTGTGGTCTATATGGGACCCCCACATCAGGGGCAGGGCCAAAGAGTTCATTACCGGACCTAGTCTCTGATGCAGTAAGTGCCTGAGCATGCTCAGTAGCATGAAATACAGTCTCTGAAAAAAGACTATCAGCTTTAGCATGGTGTCTAGGCACAAAACAGGACTTAAGACCCGGCACGGAATGCAAGTACCTGTGCAAAGAGGCTTTTGACACTTAGTGTGGGAGCATGCGCTGTATCCCGAAATGAAGACTTAGCGTCAGGAATGGCACAGTCAGGCTGAGCATACTCACTAGGCGAAACACTGTAGTTAGGCTGCAGCTGTGGTAAATCGGCACACGCATGCGCACTAGCTGCCTCTCCACACTTAGACGTGGAGGAGAAATTGCTCTTCGGGTGTGAACTTGGAGATGCTGTCTATGAACAGAAGGAAAAGCTAAAGGAAGCCTCACTTTCTATCCCTCCGAATTATCAAACGCAGCAATGAATTCCCTGAGTTTGCTATAATATTAGCGTAGCAAAATGTGCATGAGGGTGTCATGTAGAGGTGCTAGAAATAGCTTGGCACCAGTGGGGCACTAATGGAATACAACAGCCAGTTCTATGATGCCACTAAATGGCAGTATTTTTTGCTATCATTATAGCTTATTAAAAACAGAGCAGGAGGGTGTCATGCACAGGTGCTGCACATAGATTTGCACTAGTGTGACTAGACAAAAGTCCAATAGCCACGTTTAGGATGCCACTAGGTTCACTGACTGTTTGCTAGTATAATGGCTTAGTAACAATGAGTTTGAGTGTGCAATGCAGGCAGAGGTGCTGCAAATATCTTTGCACTAGTGGGACTATACAGAAGTCCAATAGCCACGTTTAGGATGACACTAAGTTCACTCAGTGTTTGCTAGTATAATGGCTTAGTAACAATGAGTTTGAGTGTGCAATGCAGGCAGAGGTGCTGCAAATATCATTGCACTAGTGGGACTATACAGAAGTCCAATAGCCACGTTTAGGATGACACTAAGTTCACTCAGTGTTTGCTAGTATAATGGCTTAGTAACAATGAGTTTGCGTGTGCAATGCAGGCAGAGGTGCTGCAAATATCTTTGCACTAGTGGAACTATACAGAAGTCCAATAGCCACGTTTAGGATGACACTAAGTTCACTCAGTGTTTGCTAGTATAATGGCTTAGTAACAATGAGTTTGAGTGTGCAATGCAGGCAGAGGTGCTGCAAATATCTTTGCACTAGTGGGACTATACAGAAGTCCAATAGCCACGTTTAGGATGACACTAAGTTCTCTCAGTGTTTGCAAGTATAATGGCTTAGTAACAATGAGTTTGAGTGTGCAATGCAGGCAGAGGTGCTGCAAATATCTTTGCACTAGTGGGACTATACAGAAGTCCAATAGCCACGTTTAGGATGACACTAAGTTCACTTAGTGTTTGCTAGTATAATGGCTTAGTAACAATGAGTTTGAGTGTGCAATGCAGGCAGAGGTGCTGCAAATATCTTTGCACTAGTGGGACTATACAGAAGTCCAATAGCCACGTTTAGGATGACACTAAGTTTACTCAGTGTTTGCTAGTATAATGGCTTAGTAACAATGAGTTTGAGTGTGCAATGCAGGCAGAGGTGCTGCAAATATCTTTGCACTAGTGGGACTATACAGAAGTCCAATAGCCACGTTTAGGATGACACTAAGTTCTCTCAGTGTTTGCAAGTATAATGGCTTAGTAACAATGAGTTTGAGTGTGCAATGCAGGCAGAGGTGCTGCAAATATCTTTGCACTAGTGGGACTATACAGAAGTCCAATAGCCACGTTTAGGATGACACTAAGTTCACTTAGTGTTTGCTAGTATAATGGCTTAGTAACAATGAGTTTGAGTGTGCAATGCAGGCAGAGGTGCTGCAAATATCTTTGCACTAGTGGGACTATAAAGAAGTCCAATAGCCACGTTTAGGATGCCACTAGGTTCACTGACTGTTTGCTAGTATAATGGCTTAGTTAAAAAGAGTTGGAGTGTGCAATGCAGGAAGACGTGCTGCAAATATCTTTCCACTAGTGTGACTACACAAAAGTCCAATAGCCACGTTTAGAATGCCACTAGGTACACTGACTGTTTGCTAATATAATGGCTTAGTTAAAAAGAGTTGGAGTGTGCAATGCAGGCAGACGTGCTGCCAATATCTTTCCACTAGTGTGACTACACAAAAGTACAATAGTCACGTTTAGGATGCCACTAGGTACACTGACTGTTTGCTAGTATAATGGCCTAGTTAAAAAGAGTTGGAGTGTGCAATGCAGGCAGACGTGCTGCAAATATCTTTCCACTAGTGTGACTACACAAAAGTACAATAGTCACGTTTAGGATGCCACTAGGTACACTGACTGTTTGCTAGTATAATGGCTTAGTTAAAAAGAGTTGGAGTGTGCAATGCAGGCAGACGTGCTGCAAATATCTTTCCACTAGTGTGAATACACAAAAGTACAATAGTCACGTTTAGGATGCCACTAGGTACACTGACTGTTTGCTAGTACAATGGCTTAGTTAAAAAGAGTTGGAGTGTGCAATGCAGGCAGACGTGCTGCAAATATCTTTCCACTAGTGTGACTACACAAAAGTACAATAGTCACGTTTAGGATGCCACTAGGTACACTGACTGTTTGCTAGTATAATGGCTTAGTTAAAAAGAGTTGGAGTGTGCAATGCAGGCAGACGTGCTGCAAATATCTTTCCACTAGTGTGACTACACAAAAGTACAATAGCCACGTTTAGGATGCCACTAGGTACACTGACTGTTTGCTAGTATAATCTTAGTTAAAAAGAGTTGGAGTGTGCAATGCAGGCAGACGTGCTGCAAATATCTTTCCACTAGTGTGACTACACAAAAGTCCAATAGCCACGTTTAGGATGCCACTAGGTACACTGACTGTTTGCTAGTATAATGGCTTAGTTAAATAGAGTTGGAGTGTGCAATGCAGTAAATCGTGCTGCAAATATCTTTCCACTAGTGTGACTACACAAAAGTACAATAGCCACGTTTAGGATGACACTAAGTTCACTCAGTGTTTGCTAGTATAATGGCTTAGTAACAATGAGTTTGAGTGTGCAATGCAGGCAGAGGTGCTGCAAATATCTTTGCACTAGTGGGACTATACAGAAGTCCAATAGCCACGTTTAGGATGACACTAAGTTCACTCAGTGTTTGCTAGTATAATAGCTTAGTAACAATGAGTTTGAGTGTGCAATGCAGGCTGAGGTGTTGCAAATATCTTTGCACTAGTGGGACTATACAGAAGTCCAATAGCCACGTTTAGGATGACACTAAGTTCACTCAGTGTTTGCTAGTATAATGGCTTAGTAACAATGAGTTTGAGTGTGCAATGCAGGCAGAGGTGCTGCAAATATCTTTGCACTAGTGGGACTATACAGAAGTCCAATAGCCACGTTTAGGATGCCACTAGGTTAACTGACTGTTTGCTAGTATAATGGCTTAGTTAAAAAGAGTTGGAGTGTGCAATGCAGGCAGACATGCTGCAAATATCTTTCCACTAGTTTGACTACACAAAAGTCCAATAGCCACGTTTAGGATGCCACTAGGTTCACTGACTGTTTGCTAGTATAATGGCTTAGTTAAAAAGAGTTTGAGTGTGCAATGCAGGAAGACGTGCTGCAAATATCTTTCCACTAGTGTGACTACACAAAAGTACAATAGTCACGTTTAGGATGCCACTAGGTACACTGACAGTTTGCTAGTATAATGGCTTAGTTAAAGAGTTTGAGTGTGCAATGCAGGCAGACGTGCTGCAAATATCTTTCCACTAGTGTGACTACACAAAAGTACAATAGTCACGTTTAGGATGCCACTAGGTACACTGACTGTTTGCTAGTATAATGGCTTAGTTAAAAAGAGTTGGAGTGTACAATGCAGGCAGACATGCTGCAAATATCTTTCCACTAGTTTGACTACACAAAAGTACAATAGCCACGTTTAGGATGCCACTAGGTACACTGACTGTTTGCTAGTATAATGGCTTAGTTAAAAAGAGTTGGAGTGTGCAATGCAGGCGGCCGTGCTGCAAATATCTTTCCACTAGTGTGACTACACAAAAGTACAATAGTCACGTTTAGGATGCCACTAGGTACACTGACTGTTTGCTAGTATAATGGCTTAGTTAAAAAGAGTTTGAGTGTGCAATGCAGGAAGACGTGCTGCAAATATCTTTCCACTAGTGTGACTACACAAAAGTACAATAGCCACGTTTAGGATGCCACTAGGTACACTGACTGTTTGCTAGTATAATGGCTTAGTTAAAAAGAGTTGGAGTGTGCAATGCAGGCAGACGTGCTGCAAATATCTTGCCACTAGTGTGACTACACAAAAGTACAATAGTCACGTTTAGGATGCCACTAGGTACACTGACTGTTTGCTAGTATAATGACTTAGTTAAAAAGAGTTGGAGTGTGCAATGCAGGCAGACGTGCTGCAAATATCTTTCCACTAGTGTGACTACACAAAAGTCCAATAGCCACGTTTATTATGCCACTAGGTACACTGACTGTTTGCTAATATAATGGCTTAGATAAAAAGAGTTGGAGTGTGCAATGCAGGCAGACGTGCTGCCAATATCTTTCCACTAGTGTGACTACACAAAAGTACAATAGTCACGTTTAGGATGCCACTAGGTACACTGACTGTTTGCTAGTATAATGGCTTAGTTAAAAAGAGTTGGAGTGTGCAATGCAGGCAGACGTGCTGCAAATATCTTTCCACTAGTGTGACTACACAAAAGTACAATAGTCACGTTTAGGATGCCACTAGGTACACTGACTGTTTGCTAGTATAATGGCTTAGTTAAAAAGAGTTGGAGTGTGCAATGCAGGCAGACGTGCTGCAAATATCTTTCCACTAGTGTGACTACACAAAAGTACAATAGTCACGTTTAGGATGCCACTAGGTACACTGACTGTTTGCTAGTATAATGGCTTAGTTAAAAAGAGTTGGAGTGTGCAATGCAGGCAGACGTGCTGCAAATATCTTTCCACTAGTGTGACTACACAAAAGTCCAATAGCCACGTTTAGGATGCCACTAGGTACACTGACTGTTTGCTAATATAATGGCTTAGTTAAAAAGAGTTGGAGTGTGCAATGCAGGCAGACGTGCTGCCAATATCTTTCCACTAGTGTGACTACACAAAAGTACAATAGTTACGTTTAGGATGCCACTAGGTACACTGACTGTTTGCTAGTATAATGGCTTAGTTAAAAAGAGTTGGAGTGTGCAATGCAGGCAGACGTGCTGCAAATATCTTTCCACTAGTGTGACTTTACAAAAGTCCAATAGCCACGTTTAGGATGCCACTAGGTACACTGACTGTTTGCTAGTATAATTGGCTTAGTTAAAAAGAGTTTGAGTGTGCAATGCAGGCAGACATGCTGCAAATATCTTTCCACTAGTTTGACTACACAAAAGTACAATAGCCACGTTTAGGATGCCACTAGGTACACTGACTGTTTGCTAGTATAATGGCTTAGTTAAAAAGAGTTGGAGTGTGCAATGCAGGCGGCCGTGCTGCAAATATCTTTCCACTAGTGTGACTACACAAAAGTACAATAGTCACGTTTAGGATGCAACTAGGTACACTGACTGTTTGCTAGTATAATGGCTTAGTTAAAAAGAGTTTGAGTGTGCAATGCAGGAAGACGTGCTGCAAATATCTTTCCACTAGTGTGACTACACAAAAGTACAATAGCCACGTTTAGGATGCCACTAGGTACACTGACTGTTTGCTAGTATAATGGCTTAGTTAAAAAGAGTTGGAGTGTGCAATGCAGGCAGACGTGCTGCAAATATCTTGCCACTAGTGTGACTACACAAAAGTACAATAGTCACGTTTAGGATGCCACTAGGTACACTGACTGTTTGCTAGTATAATGACTTAGTTAAAAAGAGTTGGAGTGTGCAATGCAGGCAGACGTGCTGCAAATATCTTTCCACTAGTGTGACTACACAAAAGTCCAATAGCCACGTTTAGGATGCCACTAGGTACACTGACTGTTTGCTAGTATAATGGCTTAGTTAAAAAGAGTTGGAGTGTGCAATGCAGGCAGACGTGCTGCAAATATCTTTCCACTAGTTTGACTACACAAAAGTACAATAGTCACGTTTAGGATGCCACTAGGTACACTGACTGTTTGCTAGTATAATGGCCTAGTTAAAAAGAGTTGGAGTGTGCAATGCAGGCAGACGTGCTGCAAATATCTTTCCACTAGTGTGACTACACAAAAGTACAATAGCCACGTTTAGAATGCCACTAGGTACACTGACTGTTTGCTAGTATAATGGCTTAGTTAAAAAGAGTTGGAGTGTGCAATGCAGGCAGACGTGCTGCAAATATCTTTCCACTAGTGTGACTACACAAAAGTACAATAGTCACGTTTAGGATGCCACTAGGTACACTGACTGTTTGCTAGTATAATGGCTTAGTTAAAAAGAGTTGGAGTGTGCAATGCAGGCAGACGTGCTGCAAATATCTTTCCACTAGTGTGACTACACAAAAGTCCAATAGCCACGTTTAGGATGCCACTAGGTACACTGACTGTTTGCTAATATATTGGCTTAGTTAAAAAGAGTTGGAGTGTGCAATGCAGGCAGACGTGCTGCCAATATCTTTCCACTAGTGTGACTACACAAAAGTACAATAGTCACGTTTAGGATGCCACTAGGTACACTGACTGTTTGCTAGTATAATGGCCTAGTTAAAAAGAGTTGGAGTGTGCAATGCAGGCAGACGTGCTGCAAATATCTTTCCACTAGTGTGACTACACAAAAGTACAATAGTCACGTTTAGGATGCCACTAGGTACACTGACTGTTTGCTAGTATAATGGCTTATTTAAAAAGAGTTGGAGTGTGCAATGCAGGCAGACGTGCTGCAAATATCTTTCCACTAGTGTGACTACACAAAAGTACAATAGTCACGTTTAGGATGCCACTAGGTACACTGACTGTTTGCTAGTATAATGGCTTAGTTAAAAAGAGTTGGAGTGTGCAATGCAGGCAGACGTGCTGCAAATATCTTTCCACTAGTGTGACTACACAAAAGTCCAATAGCCACGTTTAGGATGCCACTAGGTACACTGACTGTTTGCTAATATAATGGCTTAGTTAAAAAGAGTTGGAGTGTGCAATGCAGGCAGACGTGCTGCCAATATCTTTCCACTAGTGTGACTACACAAAAGTACAATAGTCACGTTTAGGATGCCACTAGGTACACTGACTGTTTGCTAGTATAATGGCTTAGTTAAAAAGAGTTGGAGTGTGCAATGCAGGCAGACGTGCTGCAAATATCTTTCCACTAGTGTGACTACACAAAAGTCCAATAGCCACGTTTAGGATGCCACTAGGTACACTGACTGTTTGCTAGTATAATGGCTTAGTTAAAAAGAGTTTGAGTGTGCAATGCAGGCAGACATGCTGCAAATATCTTTCCACTAGTTTGACTACACAAAAGTACAATAGCCACGTTTAGGATGCCACTAGGTACACTGACTGTTTGCTAGTATAATGGCTTAGTTAAAAAGAGTTGGAGTGTGCAATGCAGGCAGACGTGCTGCAAATATCTTTCCACTAGTGTGACTACACAAAAGTACAATAGCCACGTTTAGAATGCCACTAGGTACACTGACTGTTTGCTAGTATAATGGCTTAGTTAAAAAGAGTTGGAGTGTGCAATGCAGGCAGACGTGCTGCAAATATCTTTCCACTAGTGTGACTACACAAAAGTACAATAGTCACGTTTAGGATGCCACTAGGTACACTGACTGTTTGCTAGTATAATGGCTTATTTAAAAAGAGTTGGAGTGTGCAATGCAGGCAGACGTGCTGCAAATATCTTTCCACTAGTGTGACTACACAAAAGTACAATAGTCACGTTTAGGATGCCACAAGGTACACTGACTGTTTGCTAGTATAATGGCTTAGTTAAAAAGAGTTGGAATGTGCAATACAGGCAGACGTGCTGCAAATATCTTTCCACTAGTGTGACTACACAAAAGTCCAATAGCCACGTTTAGGATGCCACTAGGTACACTGACTGTTTGCTAATATAATGGCTTAGTTAAAAAGAGTTGGAGTGTGCAATGCAGGCAGACGTGCTGCCAATATCTTTCCACTAGTGTGACTACACAAAAGTACAATAGTCACGTTTAGGATGCCACTAGGTACACTGACTGTTTGCTAGTATAATGGCTTAGTTAAAAACAGTTGGAGTGTGCAATGCAGGCAGACGTGCTGCAAATATCTTTCCACTAGTGTGACTACACAAAAGTCCAATAGCCATGTTTAGGATGCCACTAGGTACACTGACTGTTTGCTAGTATAATGGCTTAGTTAAAAAGAGTTTGAGTGTGCAATGCAGGCAGACATGCTGCAAATATCTTTCAACTAGTTTGACTACACAAAAGTACAATAGCCACGTTCAGGATGCCACTAGGTACACTGACTGTTTGCTAGTATAATGGCTTAGTTAAAAAGAGTTGGAGTGTGCAATGCAGGAAGACGTGCTGCAAATATATTTCCACTAGTGTGACTACACAAAAGTACAGTAGCCACGTTTAGGATGCCACTAGGTACACTGACTGTTTGCTAGTATAATGGCTTAGTTAAAAAGAGTTGGAGTGTGCAATGCAGGCAGACGTGCTGCAAATATCTTGCCACTAGTGTGACTACACAAAAGTACAATAGTCACGTTTAGGATGCCACTAGGTACACTGACTGTTTGCTAGTATAATGACTTAGTTAAAAAGAGTTGGAGTGTGCAATGCAGGCAGACGTGCTGCAAATATCTTTCCACTAGTGTGACTACACAAAAGTCCAATAGCCACGTTTAGGATGCCACTAGGTACACTGACTGTTTGCTAGTATAATGGCTTAGTTAAAAAGAGTTGGAGTGTGCAATGCAGGCAGACGTGCTGCAAATATCTTTCCACTAGTGTGACTACACAAAAGTACAATAGTCACGTTTAGGATGCCACTAGGTACACTGACTGTTTGCTAGTATAATGGCCTAGTTAAAAAGAGTTGGAGTGTGCAATGCAGGCAGACGTGCTGCAAATATCTTTCCACTAGTGTGACTACACAAAAGTACAATAGCCACGTTTAGAATGCCACTAGGTACACTGACTGTTTGCTAGTATAATGGCTTAGTTAAAAAGAGTTGGAGTGTGCAATGCAGGCAGACGTGCTGCAAATATCTTTCCACTAGTGTGACTACACAAAAGTACAATAGTCACGTTTAGGATGCCACTAGGTACACTGACTGTTTGCTAATATAATGGCTTAGTTAAAAAGAGTTGAAGTGTGCAATGCAGGCAGATGTGCTGCCAATATCTTTCCACTAGTGTGACTACACAAAAGTACAATAGTCACGTTTAGGATGCCACTAGGTACACTGACTGTTTGCTATTATAATGGCTTAGTTAAAAAGAGTTGGAGTGTGCAATGCAGGCAGACGTGCTGCAAATATCTTTCCACTAGTGTGACTACACAAAAGTCCAATAGCCACGTTTAGGATGCCATTAGGTACACTGACTGTTTGCTAGTATAATGGCTTAATTAAAAAGAGTTGGAGTGTGCAATGCAGGAAGACGTGCTGCAAATATCTTTCCACTAGTGTGACTACACAAAAGTACAATAGTCACGTTTAGGATGCCACTAGGTACACTGACTGTTTGCTAGTATGATGACTTAGTTAAAAAGATTTGGAGTGTGCAATGCAGGCAGACGTGCTGCAAATATCTTTCCACTAGTGTGACTACACAAAAGTCCAATAGCCACGTTTAGGATGCCACTAGGTACACTGACTGTTTGCTAGTATAATGGCTTAGTTAAAAAGAGTTGGAGTGTGCAATGCTGGAAGACGTGCTGCAAATATCTTTCCACTAGTGTGACTACACAAAAGTACAATAGCCACGTTTAGGATGCCACTAGGTACACTGACTGTTTGCTAGTATAATGGCTTAGTTAAAAAGAGTTGGAGTGTGCAATGCTGGAAGACGTGCTGCAAATATCTTTCCACTAGTGTGACTACACAAAAGTACAATAGCCACGTTTAGGATGCCACTAGGTACACTGACTGTTTGCTAGTATAATGGCTTAGTTAAAAAGAGTTTGAGTGTGCAATGTAGGAAGACGTGCTGCAAATATCTTTCCACTAGTGTGACTACACAAAAGTACAATAGCCACGTTTAGGATGCCACTAGGTACACTGACTGTTTGCTAGTATAATGGCTTAGTTAAAAAGAGTTGGAGTGTGCAATGCAGGCAGACGTGCTGCAAATATCTTTCCACTAGTGTGACTACACAAAAGTCCAATAGCCACGTTTAGGATGCCACTAGGTACACTGACTGTTTGCTAGTATAATGGCTTAGTTAAAAAGAGTTGGAGTGTGCAATGCAGGCAGACGTGCTGCAAATATCTTTCCACTAGTGTGACTACACAAAAGTACAAAAGCCACGTTTAGGATGCCACTAGGTACACTGACTGTTTGCTAGTATAATGGCTTAGTTAAAAAGAGTTGGAGTGTGCAATGCAGGCAGACGTGCTGCAAATATCTTTCCACTAGTGTGACTACACAAAAGTACAATAGTCACGTTTAGGATGCCACTAGGTACACTGACTGTTTGCTAGTTTAATGGCTTAGTTAAAAAGAGTTGGAGTGTGCAATGCAGGCAGACGTGCTGCAAATATCTTTCCACTAGTGTGACTACACAAAAGTACAATAGTCACGTTTAGGATGTCACTAGGTACACTGACTGTTTGCTAGTATAATGGCTTAGTTAAAAAGAGTTTGAGTGTGCAATGCAGGCAGACATGCTGCAAATATCTTTCCACTAGTTTGACTACACAAAAGTACAATAGCCACGTTTAGGATGCCACTAGGTACACTGACTGTTTGCTAGTATAATGGCTTAGTTAAAAAGAGTTGGAGTGTGCAATGCAGGCAGACGTGCTGCAAATATCTTTCCACTAGTGTGACTACACAAAAGTACAATAGTCACGTTTAGGATGCCACTAGGTACACTGACTGTTTGCTAGTATAATGGCCTAGTTAAAAAGAGTTGGAGTGTGCAATGCAGGCAGACGTGCTGCAAATATCTTTCCACTAGTGTGACTACACAAAAGTCCAATAGCCACGTTTAGGATGCCACTAGGTACACTGACTGTTTGCTAGTATAATGGCTTAGTTAAAAAGAGTTTGAGTGTGCAATGCAGGAAGACGTGCTGCAAATATCTTTCCACTAGTGTGACTACACAAAAGTACAATAGTCACGTTTAGGATGCCACTAGGTACACTGACTGTTTGCTAGTATGATGACTTAGTTAAAAAGATTTGGAGTGTGCAATGCAGGCAGACGTGCTGCAAATATCTTTCCACTAGTGTGACTACACAAAAGTCCAATAGCCACGTTTAGGATGCCACTAGGTACACTGACTGTTTGCTAGTATAATGGCTTAGTTAAAAAGAGTTGGAGTGTGCAATGCTGGAAGACGTGCTGCAAATATCTTTCCACTAGTGTGACTACACAAAAGTACAATAGCCACGTTTAGGATGCCACTAGGTACACTGACTGTTTGCTAGTATAATGGCTTAGTTAAAAAGAGTTTGAGTGTGCAATGCAGGAAGACGTGCTGCAAATATCTTTCCACTAGTGTGACTACACAAAAGTACAATAGCCACGTTTAGGATGCCACTAGGTACACTGACTGTTTGCTAGTATAATGGCTTAGTTAAAAAAGAGTTGGAGTGTGCAATGCAGGCAGACGTGCTGCAAATATCTTTCCACTAGTGTGACTACACAAAAGTACAAAAGCCACGTTTAGGATGCCACTAGGTTCACTGACTGTTTGCTAGTATAATGGCTTAGTTAAAAAGAGTTGGAGTGTGCAATGCAGGCAGACGTGCTGCAAATATCTTTCCACTAGTGTGACTGCACAAAAGTACAATAGTCACGTTTAGGATGCCACTAGGTACACTGACTGTTTGCTAGTATAATGGCTTAGTTAAAAGGAGTTTGAGTGTGCAATGCAGGCAGACATGCTGCAAATATCTTTCCACTAGTTTGACTGCACAAAAGTACAATAGCCACGTTTAGGATGCCACTAGGTACACTGACTGTTTGCTAGTATAATGGCTTAGTTAAAAAGAGTTGGAGTGTGCAATGCAGGCAGACGTGCTGCAAATATCTTTCCACTAGTGTGACTACACAAAAGTACAATAGTCACGTTTAGGATGCCACTAGGTACACTGACTGTTTGCTAGTATAATGGCTTAGTTAAAAAGAGTTTGAGTGTGCAATGCAGGCAGACGTGCTGCAAATATCTTTCCACTAGTGTGGCTACACAAAAGTACAATAGAAGGCAAAAGGCCACACAATATAGATAGGAAGGGGACAGCATGATACACCTTCCTACATGGCACACTCTAGACATATAAGAACAAGGAGAACAAAACAGAGTGTATTGCAAAATTAACAATTTATTGAAACAGGACTGGCACAGGAGAGGATAAGCGGCAACATCAAAGACATGTGTGTGACAAAAATGTATGAATGATGTTACAACATACAATGTAATATCAATGGGCCACCATAGAATAATAATAGATGTAAAACAGACATGAGTAACTGTTGAAATGGCAACATAAATTATGTATATGTGACAAATACACACATACAATTATAGCCAGATGCAATAAAAAACGGAGGAAAAATTGTCATAAGCACAGGTTACGTGCCCCCCATTTAATCATGCATCGGAAATAACCGAGGCCATTAACAAGATACCCATGATGAGTTACCATATAGCATCTGCAAAGGATGAAACGCATGTGCTCATGGATGAATCATAAATAGATGATGTAATAGTACAATTGCATATAAATAAGACCGAAGTATAGGTTATAAATGCAATGAAACAACACAGCGTCAACATCACATATATTCCATGATAGCACAGGCAAAATGCTATTATAGGCATGAAAATTACATTTGCATAGCAAAAACAGGTGGCAAACACATTGAGCCTAAATCAGGCATATAATGAAAAAACAATGGGCGCAGACCCAGAATGAAAGCATACCCATAAGGCACACACAGCCAGTGAGTGGCAGCAAAGAGGTCCCCCTGGAGACCCCGACGTATACGTTTCACGATCCTGTGAGTGTGATCATTTCATCAGGGGGATAACCACGCTGTGAATGAAACATGCTTTTAAGCATGGCGCCATACCTCCCTGGTCACTCCCCCCACAGCGTCAGTGCAGACCGCATCATAGGAAGTCCCGGGCCCGGAATCATCGGCAATCAACGCCCATCAAGATGGTTTGCGCATGCGCGGAGATGAGGACGCGTCACTCATAACCAGCGCATGCGCAGAGGCGATTAAAGATGCCGAGGAGACCGGCTGTAACCCGGAAATGCGGCTGTCAGACGCAGAGGGGAGGGACCAGGGAGGGGGCATGAGAAAAAAGAGTAACATGGATCACATGGAAAGAGAATGCAATGTAAACGATCCTGTAGTCTTGAGTATGAGTCCAAATCCGTGATCCCAGATATAGAGAATATGAGAGAATGCCATGCAGAGGTAATCAGCGCTCCTAAGGAAGTGCCAGGAGAAATTTATAACTAAAATAAAAACAAAAATGTGAATAATTAAAAACGAGGCACTTAAAACCAGGGAGACAGGAAAAACAGAGACAATGCATTATCACAAAAATGGTTCAAAGCTAAGGTGTTCGTTTAACCCCCTAGGGGACATTGTTCCCAAGGTGTAAATCCAGCGGGTTTCACGTTGTGCTAGAATTTTTCGTACATTCCCTCCACGTGCACCCCCATGAATAACATCTATACCCCTAACAAGCAGGGATTTAGGATCACAAGCATGGAAGGCATGAAAGTGACGTGGGAGGGTCTTGAGGCTGGAGATATCAACCACCGTCCGGGCCGCAGCAATGTCCCTCACATGTTCCCTCACGCGTTTGCGTAACTCTCTGCTGGTGAGGCCAATATATATCATGCGGCACCCACAGGTGGCATAATAAACCACATTGCTGGTGCCGCATGATACATAATGTTGAATATCATAGGTACGGGCCCCATCAGCAGAGGTGAAGGATGAACTGCGAAGGACATTGCTGCAGGCCAGACAGTGGCCGCAGGGAAAACAGCCCTTAAGGGGGCTACCAAGGTCCAAGAAAGTACTGGGCTGGCGTGGAATGTAATGACTCCGGACTAAAATGTCACGGAGATTACGTGACCTGCGGGATGTCAAAAGTGGATGATCAGATAGTAAATTACGGAGGGTAGAGTCCGATTGGAGGACCCCCCAATGCCTGCTAAGGATGGTTCGCATACTATTCCATTCATGATTGAATGTAGAGATGAACCGAATCGGACCGGGATTAGAGGAGATGCCAGACTTAGCCGCCCCACCATAGAGCAAAGTTGAACGAGGGGTATGTTTTGCCCGTAAATAAGCCCTTTTAATGCTCCTATTACTATAACCCCGCTCTTGAAACCGAATTGTAAGATCCACCGCTTGCTCCTCAAACTTAAGGTCAGAGGAGCAAATGCGCCTCATGCGCAGAAATTGACCCGTCGGAATGGCTCGAATAGTAGACTGATCATGGGACGACGAGGCATGAAGCAAGGAGTTGACCGAAGTTGTTTTACGGAAAACATCTGTCTGGATAACCTGATTGCCGTCAATCTCAATGTCAATATCAAGGAAATCCAGACGTCTTGCATTACTCCTATGGGTTAGTTTGATATTACAGGAGTTCATGCCCAGTCGGCCCATGAATTCGTCAAGTTGCTCCGCCTTGCCCGCCCACAAAATAAACAAATCATCAATATATCGCAACCAGCACTGCACATGGGCATCGGCCGGCCCGCCCCCGTCGCAAAGCAAACCCCTCTCCCAGTAACCCAGGAAGAGGTTTGCGTACGAAGGCGCACAGGCCGCGCCCATGGCAGTGCCGCGCTGCTGCAAATAATAATTATCTTTAAATAAAAAGAAATTGTGGGTAAGGACAAAGCGGAGCAACTCAAGGATTAAGTCACACATCGAGCCATCCCGACCAGAGGCCAACAAAAAATACTTAGTAGCCTCCAGTCCATCCTCATGGCAGATGCAGGTGTAGAGGGACTCAACATCTGCAGTAACAAGCAGTGTCCCTTCATCCACAGAGATGCCGTCTATCCTCCTGAGAACGTCCGTGGTGTCACGGACATATGAGGGGAGTGTTTCGACCAAAGGTTTTAAGTAATAGTCGATAAATCGACATGTTGGCTCACACAACCCCTCAATGCCGGACACAATGGGACGGCCAGGAGGACAGAGGGCATCTTTGTGGATTTTGGGCAGTAGATAGAAAGTAGATATTTTAGGAAAACGTACTGTGAGTCCCTCTACAACCTGCTTACTGATGATGCCATCATCACATGCTTTGCCTAGGATGGACTGGAGTTGGGCGGAGAAGGTCAGAGCGGGGTTATAGTGGAGACGATGGTAAGTGGCTTTATCACGTAGCTGGCGAAATGCCTCCCTCTCGTACATGATAGTGGGCCAGATCACAATGTTTCCCCCCTTGTCCGCAGGTTTAATAACAACATCATCCATCCTGTCCAGGGATTCAATCGCCAATCTATCTCGGTGTGTAAGATTATCATGGCGACGTCTCCTGGACAGTTGTTCAAAATCTTTAATAACAAGTTTAGTAAATATTTCCACAGCGGGACAAACGGACAAGGGGGGAAACCTGGTTGATCTGGGCAAAACACTAGGTGGAAAATTATCATGCATGGTGGGCACAGCCTCGTCCAGCAGCTCCTCAAGATCCCGTATAGCCTGCTGTTCGCGAGGGTCCAATGGTTCACCAGACTGGTTACGTTTATTATGAAGTTTGCTTAAAACAACCTTCCGAGCGAAAAGGTATAAGTCCTTCACTGCTGTAAAGCAGTGAAAGGAATTGGTGGGTGAGAAGGATAATCCTTTGGACAGAACATTAATCTGAGAGATGGAGAGGGTATGGTTAGACAGATTAATTACCTGTAAGGCTTTGCGCTTGCTTGTATTAGGTTGTTGCTGTTTAGACTTAAGCCTTGTCAAGATGCCACTGGGTTGACCAATCTCCATATCTGATTCATCCGTGTCACTGGGAACCATATTGAGACGTCCAGCTGAACCAGCGCCCCGTATCCTGGAGAGCGAACGCGATCTAGATCGCCGTCCAACAGCATTGGATCGCCACCTATAAACGCGATCTTGATGGGAGTCGTTTTGATCCCGTTGGAATTTTTTTATTTTTACTGTTTTAATTTCTTTTTCCAGGCGTACGAGGTCAGATTCGTTCTGACTAGTAAATTTGGCCAAGGCATCAACCGACATACTCTCTTTGATTATGGTCAAGAGTTTCTCCATCTCCCCCTCCATCTCCGAGATCGAGGCACTGTCCATTTCACTCAGAAGGCTGAGGAATCCCCTTGAGCAGGCATTGGAAAGCTCCTCCCAGCGGGATTTGATGGAATCATTATCCACCTGAAAGGAAGGAAAAATTTGGACCCTTAGGCCTCTTGGTATGAGCCCCCTCTGTATATATTTATCCAGAAACGCCCGGTTCCACCAGACCTTGGTGCGTCTGTGGAGCAAGTTTCTGTAGCTTTGCACATTTTCGGACAATGTAAAGTCTCCCTCCGTCTCTGCTGCAGCGCCGCCGACCTCAGCAAGTGCCTTGTCCAGCTCTTTTAACCATGATTCGTCATGGGAGCGGAAATCCATGGTGGAAGTGGAATGAGCTGTGGGAACCACAGAAAAATGTGTTAGAAGGCAAAAGGCCACACAATATAGATAGGAAGGGGACAGCATGATACACCTTCCTACATGGCACACTCTAGACATATAAGAACAAGGAGAACAAAACAGAGTGTATTGCAAAATTAACAATTTATTGAAACAGGACTGGCACAGGAGAGGATAAGCGGCAACATCAAAGACATGTGTGTGACAAAAATGTATGAATGATGTTACAACATACAATGTAATATCAATGGGCCACCATAGGATAATAATAGATGTAAAACAGACATGAGTAACTGTTGAAATGGCAACATAAATTATGTATATGTGACAAATACACACATACAATTATAGCCAGATGCAATAAAAAACGGAGGAAAAATTGTCATAAGCACAGGTTACGTGCCCCCCATTTAATCATGCATCGGAAATAACCGAGGCCATTAACAAGATACCCATGATGAGTTACCATATAGCATCTGCAAAGGATGAAACGCATGTGCTCATGGATGAATCATAAATAGATGATGTAATAGTACAATTGCATATAAATAAGACCGAAGTATAGGTTATAAATGCAATGAAACAACACAGCGTCAACATCACATATATTCCATGATAGCACAGGCAAAATGCTATTATAGGCATGAAAATTACATTTGCATAGCAAAAACAGGTGGCAAACACATTGAGCCTAAATCAGGCATATAATGAAAAAACAATGGGCGCAGACCCAGAATGAAAGCATACCCATAAGGCACACACAGCCAGTGAGTGGCAGCAAAGAGGTCCCCCTGGAGACCCCGACGTATACGTTTCACGATCCTGTGAGTGTGATCATTTCATCAGGGGGATAACCACGCTGTGAATGAAACATGCTTTTAAGCATGGCGCCATACCTCCCTGGTCACTCCCCCCACAGCGTCAGCGCAGACCGCATCATAGGAAGTCCCGGGCCCGGAATCATCGGCAATCAACGCCCATCAAGATGGTTTGCGCATGCGCGGAGATGAGGACGCGTCACTCATAACCAGCGCATGCGCAGAGGCGATTAAAGATGCCGAGGAGACCGGCTGTAACCCGGAAATGCGGCTGTCAGACGCAGAGGGGAGGGACCAGGGAGGGGGCATGAGAAAAAAGAGTAACATGGATCACATGGAAAGAGAATGCAATGTAAACGATCCTGTAGTCTTGAGTATGAGTCCAAATCCGTGATCCCAGATATAGAGAATATGAGAGAATGCCATGCAGAGGTAATCAGCGCTCCTAAGGAAGTGCCAGGAGAAATTTATAACTAAAATAAAAACAAAAATGTGAATAATTAAAAACGAGGCACTTAAAACCAGGGAGACAGGGAAACCTCTTTGCTGCCACTCACTGGCTGTGTGTGCCTTATGGGTATGCTTTCATTCTGGGTCTGCGCCCATTGTTTTTTCATTATATGCCTGATTTAGGCTCAATGTGTTTGCCACCTGTTTTTGCTATGCAAATGTAATTTTCATGCCTATAATAGCATTTTGCCTGTGCTATCATGGAATATATGTGATGTTGACGCTGTGTTGTTTCATTGCATTTATAACCTATACTTCGGTCTTATTTATATGCAATTGTACTATTACATCATCTATTTATGATTCATCCATGAGCACATGCGTTTCATCCTTTGCAGATGCTATATGGTAACTCATCATGGGTATCTTGTTAATGGCCTCGGTTATTTCCGATGCATGATTAAATGGGGGGCACGTAACCTGTGCTTATGACAATTTTTCCTCCGTTTTTTATTGCATCTGGCTATAATTGTATGTGTGTATTTGTCACATATACATAATTTATGTTGTCATTTCAACAGTTACTCATGTCTGTTTTACATCTATTATTATTCTATGGTGGCCCATTGATATTACATTGTATGTTGTAACATCATTCATACATTTTTGTCACACACATGTCTTTGATGTTGCCGCTTATCCTCTCCTGTGCCAGTCCTGTTTCAATAAATTGTTAATTTTGCAATACACTCTGTTTTGTTCTCCTTGTTCTCACAAAAGTACAATAGTCACGTTTAGGATGCCACTAGGTACACTGACTGTTTGCTAGTATAATGGCTTAGTTAAAAAGAGTTTGAGTGTGCAATGCAGGCAGACATGCTGCAAATATCTTTCCACTAGTTTGACTACACAAAAGTACAATAGCCACGTTTAGGATGCCACTAGGTACACTGACTGTTTGCTAGTATAATGGCTTAGTTAAAAAGAGTTGGAGTGTGCTGTTTGCTAGTATAATGGCTTAGTTAAAAAGAGTTTGAGTGTGCAATGCAGGAAGACGTGCTGCAAATATCTTTCCACTAGTGTGACTACACAAAAGTACAATAGCCACGTTTAGGATGCCACTAGGTACACTGACTGTTTGCTAGTATAATGGCTTAGTTAAAAAGAGTTGGAGTGTGCAATGCAGGCAGACGTGCTGCAAATATCTTTCCACTAGTGTGACTACACAAAAGTACAATAGTCACGTTTAGGATGCCACTAGGTACACTGACTGTTTGCTAGTATAATGACTTAGTTAAAAAGAGTTGGAGTGTGCAATGCAGGCAGACGTGCTGCAAATATCTTTCCACTAGTGTTACTACACAAAAGTCCAATAGCCACGTTTAGAATGCCACTAGGTACACTGACTGTTTGCTAGTATAATGGCTTAGTTAAAAAGAGTTGGAGTGTGCAATGCAGGAAGACGTGCTGCAAATATCTTTCCACTAGTGTGACTACACAAAAGTACAATAGCCACGTTTAGGATGCCACTAGGTACACTGACTGTTTGCTAGTATAATGGCTTAGTTAAAAAGAGTTGGAGTGTGCAATGCAGGCAGACGTGCTGCAAATATCTTTGCACTAGTGTGACTACACAAAAGTACAATAGCCACGTTTAGGATGCCACTAGGTACACTGACTGTTTGCTAGTATAATGGCTTAGTTAAAAAGAGTTGGAGTGTGCCGAGGACAGGAGGGTACAGTGCCAGGATTGTGGGGCTCTGGGTAGAGGAATGGAAGCCTGCCTTTCTATTCACTCCTAATTGGGAAATGCAGCGACGAAATCCCTGACCTTGGCTACACAGACGCTGTCGCTGTTTTCAGGACCTGTCACCTATGGCTCTGACCCTGCCGGTTTGAGCCCTTAAAAGGACTGATAGAAAGTGCTCTCCCTAAGCTGTCTAGCGCTGTGTATGGAACGCATACAGCTGTATCAGCGATAGGACAAAGGACGGAGCTGCGCCAGTGATGTCTGACACCCATGACGCAGAAGAGATAATGGCGTCCTGGAGGAAAATGTCCAGTTTTATAATGCAGGGACATGTGACATGGACATCCTATCACACATGCCGTTGCTTCTCTGGCTAAAAGTCCACTTAGCTGTGTGTGTGTGTCTGGGATTGGCTGACATGCTGGCCCGCCCCACAAGACGCGCGCGCTTAGGGAAGGAAGACAAGGAAAAAAAAAAATAAATGGCGATCGCCATTATACAAACAGGAGTGATCTGAAGGCGCTGTTCACGCACACTATACACTGAAATGTCATAATAGTGTGAGTCACAGAGTGACTTACACTATTACAGCGGAAAGCCAGCTAGGAATTAGCTATTTTTTTGCTGCTAGAACCGTTCTCGAATGTTTCTAGAACTATCGAGCTTCTGCAAAAAGCTCGAGTTCTAGTTCGATCTAGAACAGGCCCCAAAATCACTCGAGCCTAGAACTGGAGAACCTCGAACCGCGAACCGCGCTCAACTCTAGTGCTTACCTCCTTTGGAAAACATCTCTCCTAACCTTCAGAGTTGCTAACCTCAGGAACTTCCCAAAGTCAAAAGATCAAAACATTGGTACCCTTTTGCTCTTAACTATATGTGGACACACTCATACAGAGATTGCTGTCTGTCACTGAATAGGACCCCCATCCCTCACTGGAC
Organism: Anomaloglossus baeobatrachus; assembly: GCF_048569485.1. Lineage (NCBI taxonomy): Eukaryota > Metazoa > Chordata > Amphibia > Anura > Aromobatidae > Anomaloglossus > Anomaloglossus baeobatrachus. The sequence goes on from NC_134353.1 coordinate 220,877,705, forward strand.
TCCTAGGCAGAACATGGGTAGAGATATGACAAAAAATGCAAGTTACACTGAGTATTTTTCCAGAAGCCCATATATCAATTATTTCTGTTCTACATATTCCACACAATGATGTTGGTAGATAGAACAGCATGTTCAATGTGACATTTTTCCTTTTAGTAAGAAAGATTGTATTTTCTTTTCAGATTCTTTTCTTGTAGTTTAGTTCTGCACAAGTGTGAGATTTTATGATTGCAAGGCAGTATAAAAGTCTTGCCTAGACCTACCTTGGAAGATGGATGGCTATGCTATATAATATTTTACTGTGTAGGTTTATAAAATCTACATGCATGCTTTTCTGCTACACTGTGTGCTGAATTTTTAATGTCAGTTGGATTTAGTGTCTGTCGGTACCTGTGCAGAGTAATTATAGTCTGTGCCAGTAACACATTGTTTTGACATTAACTTTACGAATGTCTTCTCCTTAAATTGAATGCGTTGCTCAAACAGGAAAAGCACAGGAGATTAATGAGCAAATCCAAATGCTCATACTGCAGAAAGATAATCCCCACCTTTCTTTCCATGTCTAAAAAGGCTTAGAATAAATTACATTGACAAAACATTTATCATCAGTCTAATGTTTTATTAACAGCTGACAGCAAGGCATCACAATAAAATGACAGTTTGACTCATAAATCAATAGCAATAAAGTTATAGGTTTAGAAAAGGATGCTTAATGACTTGTCTTCCAAGACGTAGACGTCTCTTTTATACGAATAAAAAACACAACATCTTGTACTTATTTGATTTCATTTATGAAATAATACAGGCCCTTGGAGATTATTATGCACGACCAACCTTGAGCAATGCAAACTGTTCTAGCTAATGTTTTCTAAGAGTGTACCACCTGTTCTGGAAGATACAGACGCTCTTTCTGGAAAATAAAAATAATATAAATGAGGAGGAGTCACATAGTAGTGATTTCCACTTACTTTATCACCTGATACATAACCTACACAGTTATTAAAGGGGCTGTCCAGTGTGTGCATATATATATATATATATATATATATATATATATATATATATATATATATATATATATGTATGTATATATATGCATGTGTATATATATATATATATATATATATATATATATATATAAAAAAAAAAATATATATATATATATATATATATATATGCATGTATATATGTGCATGTACGACCTGATAGTCCAGGGGCGTCACATATATATACATGCATGTATATATATACATGCATGTAAATATATATACATATACATGTACAGTTAGGTCCAGAAATATTTGGACAGTGACACAATTTTTGCGAGTTGGGCTCTGCATGCCACCACATTGGATTTGAAATGAAACCTCTACAACAGAATTCAAGTGCAGATTGTAACGTTTAATTTGAAGGTTTGAACAAAAATATCTGATAGAAATTGTAGGAATTGTACACATTTCTTTACAAACACTCCACATTTTAGGAGGTCAAAAGTAATTGGACAAATAAACCAAACCCAAACAAAATATTTTTATTTTCAATATTTTGTTGCGAATCCTTTGGAGGCAATCACTACCTTAAGTCTGCAACCCATGGACATCACCAAACGCTGGGTTTCCTCCTTCTTAATGCTTTGCCAGGCCTTTACAGCCGCAGCCTTCAGGTCTTGCTTGTTTGTGGGTCTTTCCGTCTTAAGTCTGGATTTGAGCAAGTGAAATGCATGCTCAATTGGGTTAAGATCTGGTGATTTACTTGGCCATTGCAGAATGTTCCACTTTTTTGCACTCATGAACTCCTGGGTAGCTTTGGCTGTATGCTTGGGGTCATTGTCCATCTGTACTATGAAGCGCCGTCCGATCAACTTTGCGGCATTTGGCTGAATCTGGGCTGAAAGTATATCCCGGTACACTTCAGAATTCATCCGGCTACTCTTGTCTGCTGTTATGTCATCAATAAACACAAGTGACCCAGTGCCATTGAAAGCCATGCATGCCCATGCCATCACGTTGCCTCCACCATGTTTTACAGAGGATGTGGTGTGCCTTGGATCATGTGCCGTTCCCTTTCTTCTCCAAACTTTTCTCTTCCCATCATTCTGGTACAGGTTGATCTTTGTCTCATCTGTCCATAGAATACTTTTCCAGAACAGAGCTGGCTTCATGAGGTGTTTTTCAGCAAATTTAACTCTGGCCTGTCTATTTTTGGAATTGATGAATGGTTTGCATCTAGATGTGAACCCTTTGTATTTACTTTCATGGAGTCTTCTCTTTACTGTTGACTAAGAGACAGATACACCTACTTCACTGAGAGTGTTCTGGACTTCAGTTGATGTTGTGAACGGGTTCTTCTTCACCAAAGAAAGTATGCGGCGATCATCCACCAGTGTTGTCATCCGTGGACGCCCAGGCCTTTTTGAGTTCCCAAGCTCACCAGTCAATTCCTTTTTTCTCAGAATGTACCCGACTGTTGATTTTGCTACTCCAAGCATGTCTGCTATCTCTCTGATGGATTTTTTCTTTTTTTTCAGCCTCAGGATGTTCTGCTTCACCTCAATTGAGAGTTCCTTAGACCACATGTTGTCTGGTCACAGCAACAGCTTCCAATTGCAAAACCACACACCTGTAATCAACCCCAGACCTTTTAACTACTTCATTGATTACAGGTTAACGAGGGAGACGCCTTCAGAGTTAATTGCAGCCCTTAGAGTCCCTTGTCCAATTAATTTTGGTCCCTTGAAAAAGAGGAGGCTATGCATTACAGAGCTATGATTCCTAAACCCTTTCTCCGATTTGGATGTGAAAACTCTCATATTGCAGCTGGGAGTGTGCACTTTCAGCCCATATTATATATATAATTGTATTTCTGAACATGTTTTTGTAAACAGCTAAAATAACAAAACTTGTGTCACTGTCCAAATATTTCTGGCCCTGACTGTATATATATATATATATATATATATATATATATATATGTGACGCCCCTGGACTATCAGGTCGTCACAAGGTATTGCACACTCTGCCCTCCCGTGCAATATCCACCTCCTTCTTGGTTATGGGTCCCCAACTATATGGTGTTGCCTACAACAGCTAATAAAATCTTAGGCACACTCTGCACCACACCCACCAGGCACACCAGTGGCTGACCTGAGTGGAATAGGGTCGCCCACTTGGGGGGTTGGTTAGGGGAGGTCAAGAGTGTCAGCAGTAAAGAAGTAGTTTGGAAGTGGAGGAGAGAGGAGGTCAGAAGCAGGGCTCCTAGGAACTATCTAGGTAGCAGACGGTGGTCTGGGCCTAGAGGAGCTGGACCCCCGGTCGCAGGAGAGCGTGACAAGGGGCATGGAACTGTCGAGGAGGACAGCCGGCGACCTTGTACCATCACCGGGCTAGGATGGTAGGCAACAACGGGGTACGTGAATCCTAGGTCAGGGAGTAGCTTCAGGCAACCTGACTATTTACCCGACGAGAACAGAGTCTTCAAGATCCGCTCTCCACCCGCTCCAAAATTGGGGTACTAGCGCAACGAGGGGGATAGGACTTTCCACTAAAACGGTCCAGGAAATCCCAAGCGTGAACCCTTAGAGCAAGCTCCCACAGTTAGCCATACTGGGGAGCGGGACCCGACTAGTTCCATACTACTGGGACCAACAGAGAAGTGAACTTAGTGCCAAGAGGAAGGTCATGGATCACCAGGCTGCACCACTGGGGACGGGACCCAAACTAGCTCCCCTCGGTGGCAGCGGTATCCAGAACTTTGGTTTATCCAGTTGTCGGTGTCAGCTTTATGGACTAAGTGAGTATGCAAGTGGCCCCTTTACTCCCCACGGCACTCCCCGAACACCATCAACGAGTCCCGGGGCATCCCCCCTACCCGTGGAGGGTTCTAACAACTGGCTTCCTCACTCCATCACCACCGGGTACTCCAAACTACAGCGGTGGTACCCCAAATTACCACATACCATGGGTGGCGTCACGAACTCTAAACACAATCCCCTGTAAATACCCCCTTCATTTGAGTGGCTGCACGACCCCCGGGTCTGGATACCCCTCGAGCCAGCGTGAATCCGGATCCGAGTAGCCCGGCTGCTGGCACGGGGGCGGCACACCTCAAATTCCTGGCGTCACGAACAGGATATGAGCAGGTTCCATTTACCTGGGTGATGTGCGCCTTGAAGACCGAAACCGCGTGTCAAAATCCCTGTTTCCTGCCATTTCCGCCATCTTTTGGCACCAAAACGCCGTCTTCTCCACAGAAGCGCGTGAAGCAGAGCGAGCCTGGAACCGGAAGTTCCCAGAGGGTCACTGCATCAAACAGAGTGCTGAGTGAAAACCAAGGGGGAGCGCGAGAATATCTGCGCTAGACGATGGAAATGTGGAGGCGCTGCCTCCACCGGACCAGAGTAATGCCGATGCAGCGGACGCTGCTCCGGCCGCAGGAGCGGCGGCACCGGGACCGGCAGTGGTTGCACCCATAAAGCCGATAACCCTGCCCTATGTGCTTGGCACGGCCTGGCTCCCGCAGTATGATGGCCGACCAGATGCGCTACAGGGATTCAAAAGGAAGATATGTAACTTCCTCGATATGTACGACCTGACTGGGCGGCAGCGGGCGTCTGTAGTTCTGGGGCAGCTGACCGGCGCTGCCGAATTGTAAGTGGAGACATTGACCAAGGAGGATCAGGTCTCAGTACCCAATATCTTTAAGAGAGTGGGAGCTGCATTGAGGCCGAGTTGAGGATGAGGTTCTATAGCTGTAAACAATGGCCCCAAGATAGCATTAGGGATTATGCCTTAAAGTTACAAGCGGCGCTGCAGACCCTGAAACTGACCAACGATATTGGAGTCCCAGAGGGGAACAAGATGCTGGTAGAGCAGTTCGGAGGAGGTGACCGTTAAGGTGGGCCTGGTAAAGTTGGAGAGGCAAGGCCTCATAGTCGCACAAAATGATCCTAGTGACTGGAACCCTAAGATCATTTTAGGCACAAATGTGATTGAAAACTGTATGGGAGAGGTATTGTTTTTGCTCCAACAGCTGTCTGGGACTGCAGGAGCAGGGTGACAGAGGGTCTTGCAGCATGAGATCCGAGCTCTCCTGCAGCGGCAACAGGTAAATCTCTCTGGAGGTGAGATAGGTAGTGTGCGGGTAATAGATGTGGCCCCTCTTATAGTGCCCCCGCGAAGTGAAATGATGATATGGTGCAGGGCAGCTGTAGGCTCCCGTGGACAGGATTATCAGGCAGTGGTAGAGCCCCTGCCTTCAGAGCATTAGCCCACCATGTTTACAGCCAGGGAGGTAGTTGATGTCCGGAAGGGGAGAGTGCCCGTGCGAGTGTTGAATTGTGGGGAAGAGGAGATCACATTACCCAGGTATACCACTATTGCCAAGCTGTTTGTAGTCAATGCAGATGCCATCCATGCAGCAGGTTCCCCAAATCAGTCCCTCAGTGACAGCCCCCAGGAACCGTTAGAGAAGTGGTGTCAGGAGCTACATGTGGGCACCGACTCTACACCCGCACATCATAAACAAGGGGTCCACAGGGTTGTCCAGGAGTATGAGCAGGTCTTTAGTAAACATCCACTGGATTTTGGGCGGCTAAAAGGGGTACAACATCACATACCAACAGGCACTCACCCACTGATCAAATAGAGGAATAGGCCCATACCACCTGCCCATTACCAATGTGCTAAAGATAAGCTCAGCGGCATGAAGGAAGCTGGAGTAATCTGTGATAGCTGCAGTCCCTGGGCCGCTCCTCTGGTGCTTGTGAAAAAGAAGGATGGTACCATGAGAATGTGTGTAGACTACCAACGGATTAATAAGATCACGCACAAAGATGCCTACCCCTTGCCTCGCATTGAGGAATCATTGGCTGCCTTGAAATCTGCTACATACTTTTCTACCCTTGATCTCACTAGCAGATACTGGCAGGTGGCTGTTGCTGAGGAAGTCCGTTTAATACCTAAAGTTTAATACCTAACTGAGAACAGAAAGCCCTCCAAAGGTTGGCAATAAACTCTATCAGAAACAATATTAGAAGGGACTCCATGCAGTCTGACAATCTCAAGTATAAACAACTGCTCTAAAGTCTTAGCATTGGGTAAATGACAGTAAGACGAAAAAATGTGTGATTTTAGAAAACCTATCTACCACTACAAAAATTACCATTTTACCAGCAGAGGAATCTTGTGTTACAGTCCAGGGGCTGTAAAAACAAGCACATTATTAAAAAAAAACATTATGATTATAGTTACAGGTCCCGCGACGCATCCTGCAGACCCGCTCAGCCGCTTCTGCTTCCGGGTTAAATAAACTTCTGGGGGTATTTACTGCACTGCTGTAACTCAGCAGTCTTTAGCTGTTTTAGGCAGTGTTCACGGTGTTGAGGGTTCAGCCGAGTCCATGGCTTATGGACTTGATTGAACTTTGACTGTCACTTTGCGAGTCTCGCATCCATATCACCTGGCACGGCGCACACTCCCCTGACAGGAGTAGGTCGGCTGCATGTATTTTCATGCAGCTGAGATGCTCTTGTCCGGAGAGTGTCAGGCCTAGCGGGGTAATAATGTGACGCCCTGACAAAACCAGGTAGTCACACATTAGGCCCCCGCACAACACCTTCCCTCACCTAGGTTACATACAGCCGACCTGAAACCCTAGTCACCCACCTCAGGGCAAGACAGACACACCAGTGGGCGGAACCAGGTGGTTAGGGAACGCCCACCTAGGGGTCTAGACAGCCCAGGGCGGGAAAACAAAGAGTTTTAGTTTGGAGTTCAAGTTGAGAGGAGTGGAGGCTGGGGCTAGGTGTAGCTCCAGCGGTGGAGAAGCTCAAGTTGAACGGTGCCAGGGTTGGAGCCCTGGTACCTTGGCTAGGTGGCAGACGGTGGTCTCCGTCAGCAGGCGATGGGAAGACGGCAGCTGGAGATCCGAGGTGGACCGGGACAGGGTTGGAGCCCGCCGGTACCGACACCAGAGACCTGACCCGGAAACCATGCACAGAGCGGGTACTTGGACCCTGAAGCCAGGACCGGAACCAATGGCCTAGCTAATCAACCGATTGAGGGCAGGATTTTAGGTCCTGTCCCAACCAAAGTCCCGAAAAGTAGACAACCACCCACAGAGAGGGATAGGGCCACCGCCAGGGCCTGTAGATCCCACGGGTCAGCGTCAGACGGGCACGGCTCCTCAGGTACACAAAAATCCATGAGCAGACTCCCGTGTTCCATACCGGGAAGTCTAAACAAACAACAGAACTAGTGCAGAGGAAAAGACGGCGACCACCAGCCCGGGTGGGGGACCAGAGTACAACCGGCCACGGCGGCCGGCCACCAGCACCTTAGTTTACCAAAAGACTCATGTGATTCATATAATTGTGAGTAACCAATTCACCCCTGGTACGTCCGGGCGCGCAGGCCCCTGCCATCGCCATACTCTGCAAAGAGACACTGGGTCCCGAGGCAACCATCCCTACCCACGGAGGGGTTAACATCCAGCTGCCACTACATCTCCCCCGGGTGTCCCACAACAGCAGCGGTGGTGTCCCACATCACCACACACTGTGGGTGGCGTCACGAACTGAATATGGCCAAGCCCGAACAACTACGTCCCCCTATTCATTTGGCGTGTCTGTGTGACCCCTGGGTCCAGAGGATCCCTCGAGCGACAGAGCGGGTCTGGATCCGAGCAGCCCGGCTGCTAAAGGCGTGGGGGCGGCATACCCCAAAAACTAGCGTCACGAACAGGATTGTAACCCATCCACCTACCTGGTGGAAGTGCGCCTTGATTTGGACAGTCAGCGGTGATCATTTTTAGGCACGAAAAACAACAGCCCAGCATCTTCTCCCCTCGAGAAAGGGTTCGAAGCTGAAGCCCCACCCTCTGGGAACGAGGCCGGAAGGAAACAACACCCTGAGGCCGAAAGTGAAACTAACCTGCCGCACAAGGGAGTGCTTGCAAAAGACCAATGGGGAGAAGAAGGAAGATGTCCGCGCCTAATCTGGATGGCGGAGTGGCGGCTGCCGATGGAGCGGTGGCGCTTGCGAATGTGGCAGATGACGGAAACGTGGCGGCTCTCACTCCGGTCGCAGGAGCGGGGGAAGCGGTGGCCCCGGCGAACACCCAAGTCATGCCGATCACCCTGCCCTACGTGCATTGTGCTGCCTGGCTACCTCAGTACGATGGGAAGACCGATGCCCTGCAGGTATTCAAGAAGAAAATATGTACCGTTCTTGATATGTATGCCATGACCGGCAAGCAGCGTGCATCTGTGGTGCTCGGGCAGCTGACCGGCGCCGCTGAGCAGGAGGTTAAGACTTGGGCCGATGCCGACTGGGCCTCGGTAACCGCCATATTTGACAAACTGCAGGTCGCTTTCGAAACCCGTACCGAAGTTGAATTGCGGATGCATTTTTATAATTGCTGACAGCATCCTCAGGACAGCATGTTTATTATTAACTATATTCTTTATTTTACAGCCCTCCCACCCCATCACATAACTGTAAAGTCCAAGTTCGGGGTTCACACGCAGGTTCACGTTATCTCTGGCCCGGAAAACACAAACTTTACAAAACGTTCGGGTGAAGCTCCTGATCCTGAACATGGGGGGGGGTTCGCCCATCACTACCTGTAATCTGACTAATTAGTTCCGAAATGAAAGCGATGGGATATGGATCATGAACTGTAATCTGGTTAAGCTCAGGTAAGTCCAAGCATGGTCATCGACCACCATCCTTCTTTTTAATGAAGAAGAAACCCACAGCCACAGGAGATGAGGCTGGCCTAATGTTTTCATTGGCCAAACTCTCCATTACTTACTCTATAAGACCTAGTGTCTCAGGGCCTGACAGGTTATATAGTTTGCACTTGGCCAACTTTGCCCCTTGCTTCAACCATATGGTGCAGTCATAAGGTCTATGTAGCGGGAAATCCTGACAACCAGAAAAGACATCCGCAAAATTGGGGAGAGGATCTTGAAGACTAGTGGCTATCACCAAACTACAGGTTCCTAGACAATGTTTCTTACAGCATGAGCTTCATTTAATATATCTGTACCGCCCCAGCAGCAGTCAAACTGCTCAGATCTGGGTATCGCTGCTCGTAGCTCGAGGGTCTCCAGACCCGTGGGCTCGGGGTCACTCTAAAATATGATGGGGCGTTATTTACAGGGGATTAGATAGTTTGTGATGACACCCGTGATGTGCGGTAATAGGGAGTACCGGCGCTGCCATTGGGAGTATGGAATGGTGGAATGGGGGCAGCTAGATTATGTTACCCTCCACGGGTAGGGAAGGCCCCTGCACTCTGGATAGTGGGATGGATTGCAGGGGAGCGCAGGCTCGCTGGGAGCAAGGTGTGATCAGGTATTCACTCAGAAGAAAAGCAGGTGCTGACAACGTAGTAAACCAAGTCTCTGGGTGCCGCTGCCCTCTTGGGGGAGCTCGTCCGGGTTCCGTCCCCTGCAGTACTGCCTTATGGTCCGGAGCCTGCCTCCGTGCACAAATTTTACTAGTGTCCAAGTGGCCCGTAAGCTTGAAGCTGTCCGGGCCCCGCTGCCCACCTTTTGGTGTGAAGGAGCTGTGCTCTCAGGGGCTCATGCTTGGAATTTCATAGAGCTGCTTCGGTTGGAAAGCCCTACCCCCCTCGTTGCGATAGTGCACCCGATCTCTGAGCTTCGTGGAGACAGTCCATAAAGGCCCAATCCTCTGCAAGTTAATTGACGGGTTGCTTGAAGCCTCTCCCCGACCTAGGGTCCAGTACCCCGACGTGCTTTCGGTCCCAGACTGGCTATTATACTTCAGCTACCGACTGTCCTCCGAGACTAAGTCCAGGTACCCAGTCCCAATATCCTGCGACCGGGTCTCTGACCCCTCTGGGTCCAGACAACCGTCTGCAACCCAATCTACTTCTTCCCTGGGAGCTCCAACTCCCAGCTTCCCCCAAGTTGCTCACTGCTCGAGGGCTACTACTCAACTCTCCTCTCACTTCGCTCCCCTGGAGTCAACTCACTTTTCACCTCCCACCTCCCTGCCTGACCCCTAGGTGGGCGGCCCTATTCCAGTTTAGCAGCCCACTGGTGTGCCTGAAAGGGTGTGTTGCGAGATGTGATTGGGATTTTTAGATGCTGATGGAGGCAACACTGCAGGTTGGGAACCCAGAACCAAGAAGGGTTGAGTCCTGCACTGGGAGATAAAGAGCGTGCAGTACCCTGTGACGACCTGACTAGTCCAGGGGCATCACATTCCTCCCTGGTAAAACGTAGCTCGTTTCCGAGCTACAGGACAACCAGAGGTTTATTTTTGATAACTGAAAAAAAGAAAAATAACAAGTTTAATTGACAATTTCATTTCCCTCACAGGGGAGGCACATTACTTAAACGTTACATTGTAAAACTCGTAGAGTTCATTTTTATTAAGAGAACTATGGGAACGCTACCGGTTGTGGCGGTAGCCGGTGGCTCAGCCTACCTCACTGCAGCCCCTTCTTGTGACAGCCCATTCCCATTGTCCCTCTCCCTTCAACCCGCCACCCAAACAACCTGAAGCCCGCTGCTTCCTACTTGGTTCCGTGACAGGGTTGAAGTCCTGGAGGCTCAAAAGACAACTCTATAGCAATCCTGAGTAACTTGGTAGATGTTACCCTGTTGTGCCACCCCCAACCCAGGGTCCCTGGTGCCACCTACCAGTGCCGCACCATCCCAGACCCTGATGGTCCTTTTCCTGTAACAAAGCGTGGAAAAAAGTTCAACAAGGATGACACAGTCTATTTGCAGCATAAACCTCTCCTGTCACCTTCCATCAGGGACCCTTCAGCCGATCCCCGACAGCCTTCTCCATTTAAACTGAACACTGGAGAATGTTCAACAAAGGTGACAGGTCCAAACAGTCATTTACTAACTTTCAACAACTTGCAGTCGGTTGCTATAGGCCCCGTCACACACAGAGATAAATCTTTGGCAGATCTGTGGTTGTAGGGAAATCATGGACATACAGTATTGTTCCATTTGTACACAGCCACAAACCTGGCACTGATTGTCCACAATTTCACTGCAACCACAGATCTGCTGCAGATTTATCTCTGTGTGTGACAGGGCCTTTAGAGTAGAGCATTTCCCGGGCAAGCTCTGGCGAAGTGCCCTGGCGGGCCACAGCATCTGCAAACTGGTACCACAACCTCAACGATATTCACTGGAGCTTCGTCATCTGAGGTGGACTCCTCTTCCACCTCCATCATCATCAATTCTGGCACCGACCTTGATGACAGGGATACTCGGTAACTGTTCCCTCCAGAGCGTGGCAGTCAGTCAGCCTCTGGGGTACTGGAACCAGAATCTTCTTCCATCTCTTCCGGGTCTGACTCTATGAGAACCAGGACAATTTGGTTGGGGTCTGCAACCTGCTGGTCCTCAGCAGGGGTTGAGGGATCTGCTGCGGATGTTGTGGGCAGCGTTTCCATGGCAGCCGCGGTCGAAGGCGAAGGTGATACAGCGGTGGCTGGGGGCAGACCGGGCTCCGCTGTCGGGTAGGCCGGGTCAACCCAAGCTGGGCTTCTGCTTACCCACTCCACGCGCAGGGCTTCTCTTTCTCGGGTTCGCACCGCTGCGGCCGCCCTCTGCATCTCAATCCAAGCAGCCGTCCCGGGAGCAGCATCCTCAGCTGAACAGTCATGCTTCTCCGACATCTTGCCTCTACAGTGTCCACGAACTTTATGGCAGAGTCCTGGCATCCCTGCTCCATTTCCGCTGCTCCATCCCGTCATGTCCCCTTGGTTTTCGCCAGCCACTCACTCTTGCGCTGGGGACCCCTGGGAACTTCCGGTTCCAGCCACACTCTCAGGACGGAGCGCGGGGCTTCAGTTTGCGCACTTTTGGTCTGGAAGATGGCGTTTTGGCGCCAAAGATGGCAGAAAATGTCAGGAACGGGGTTTTGACACCGCAGCTTGGGCTCTCAAGGCGCACGTCACCCAGGATAGTGGGTCCTGTTCGAATTCTGTTTGTGACACCATAAATTTTAGAGGTGTACTGCCCCAGCAGCGGCCAAACTGCTCGGATCCGGGTGTCACTGCTCGTGGCTCGAGGGTCTCTGGACCCGGGGGCTCGGGGTCACTCTAAAATGTGATGGGGGGTTATTTATAGGGGATAAGATAGTTTGCGACGACACCCGTGGTGTGCGGTAATAGGGAGTACCGGCGCTGCCATTGGGAGTATGGAATGGTGGAATGGGGGCAGCTAGATTATGTTACCCTCCACGGGTAGGGAAGGTCCCTGGACTCTGGATGGTGGGATGGATTGCAGGGGAGCACAGGGGAGCTGGGAGCAAGGGGTGATCAGGTACTCACTCAGAAGGAAAGCAGATGCTGACAACGTAGTAAACCAAGTCTCTAGGTGCTGCTGCCCTCTTGGCGGAGCTCGTCCGGGTTCCGTCCCCTGCAGTACTGCCTGATGGTCTGGAGCCTGCCTCCGTGCACAAAATTTTAGTAGTGTCCAATGGCCCGTAAGCTTGAAGTTGTCCGGGCCCCACTGCTCACTTTTTGGTGGGAAGGGGCTGTGCTCTCAGGGGCTCACACTTGGGATTTCAGTGGACTGCTTTGGTTGGAAAGCACTATCACCCTCGTTGCACTAGTACTCCCGATCTTTGAGCTTCGTGGAGACAGTCCATAAAGGCCCGATCCTCTGCAGGTTAATTGCTGGGTTGTTTGAAGCCTTTCCCCGACCTAGGGTCCAGTACCCCGATGTGCTTTCGGTCCCAGACCGGCTATTGTACTTGAGCTACCGACTGTCCTCCGAGACTAAGTCCAGGTACCCAGTCCCAAAATCCTGCGACTGGATCTCCTACTCCTCCGGGTCCAGACCACCGTCTGCAACCAAATCTACTTCTCCCCTGGGAGCTCCAGCTCCCAGCTTCCCCCAAGTTGCTCACTGCTCGAGGGCTACTACTCAACTCTCCTCTCACTTCGCTCCCCTGGAGCCAACTCACTTGTCACCTCCCTCCTCCCTGCCTGACCCCTAGGTGGGCAGCCCTATTCCAGCTTAGCAGCCAACTGGTGTGCCTGAAAGGGTGTGGTGCGAGGTGTGATTGGGATTTTTGGATGCTGATGGAGACAGTGCTGCAGGTTGGGAACCCAGAACCATGGGCAGGGATGGTGGCCCCGGGACCTGTTGGGGAGGCTGGCGATGCAGGGAGATGGGCGACCGCAGGGTGCTGATGTACTCACTATAAGGCCCGTTTCACACGTCAGTGAAAAACACAGACGTTCTTCACTGACGTGTAAAACACGCCTATGTCCCTCCGTGTGCCGTGATTCACAGCCGTGATGCGGCAATCACGGACACGCGGGTACGCCGCACGGAGACACGTGCAGTGAAAAATCAATGATGTGTGAGCAAACCCATTCATTATAATGGGTCTGCGTATGTCAGTGATTCTGGTATGTTTAAAAAAAAGCACAAACGTACCAGAATCACTGACGTGTGAAAGGGGCCTTAGAAACACACACGAGTCTGTGATAAACCAAGGTGATGGTGGTCGGTGCCCGCAGCCGGCTGCATTCAGGTTCCCCCACCCGGCTGGTGGTCTCTGTCTTTCTCCTGCACCTGTGTAAGATGGTGGACTGCCTGTGCTTGCAACTTCAGGAGTCCGCTCCCGGCTTGTGGTTGCCTAAGGAGCCCTTTGCCCGCAGACGCTGGCTTGTGGAATCTCTGAGCCATGGCGGTGGCCTTTTATCCCCCTCGGTGGGCTGTTGCCTTCAGTTGGGACTTTGGGTGGGACAGGACCTCTAGTCCTGGCCGCAATCAGTTAATTAGCTAGCCCCCAGTCGCTTCTGGACCTAGCTTCTGGGTCTGAGTACCCCCCTTTGTGCTCCGGTTTCCGACTCGGTTACCCGGGTCGGTACCGGCGGGCCACTACCCTGTCCCGGTCCACCTCGGTTCCACCGAGCCGTCTTCCCGGCTCCTGCACACGGAGACCGCCGTCTGCCTCCTAGCCAAAAGCACCAGGGCTCCTAACCTGGCACCTGTTCAACTTGGATTTTCGCCTATGCTGGAGCTGCACACAGCTCCAGCCCACACACCTCTCCAACTTGAGCTCTAAAAACTTTTCTCTCAACTTTCCTGCCCCAGGCTGTTTAGGACTCCTCGGTGGGCGTCTTGCAACCGCCTGGTTCCGCCCCCTGGTGTGTCTATCAAGCCCTGAGGGGGGTGACTAGGATTTTGTGGTTAGCTGTGTGTTACCTGTGGGGGAAGGGTGTAATGCGGGGCCCTATTTGTGACTACCTGGCCCGGCCAGGGCGTTACACTCCCCCTTGGTTAAACACAGACCGTCCGTGGGCTGTCTGACCACCACTGGTTTATTTTTGCTTCCTTAACTGAAAAGAGATAAAACATGTTTACAATTATAGTAACATATTTACATTATATGAAAGCTTGATTTCTTCCCTTACAGGAGGCAGTTTACTTAAACGTTGCATTAAAACATTTTATTAACCGGGACGGGATGGGACGGTACCGGGTCCTTTTTATTTTTGCTCACCCAAGCAAACCTAGCCCTGATGCTGCCTCTAAAAACCAGGTCAGCACCCCTTTTCCCCAGTCCAGGAAACGGGTTTGGGTCCGGGTGTTGCCCACATGGGCCGGGTAATAAGTTCCTTATCCGGCAGTCTCTCCCAGAGGCCCCACATCCAGGGGACCCCTGACCCGGAGGGTAGTCACTGGTTGCCATGGTGATGGGACCTTGGCCTACTCTGCCGCAGGCCCTTCCTCCAACCAGCCTCTCCTGAGACTGCAGGACGATGAAAAGGGTGGTCAGGGACTATTTACAAGACCCAATAATTTTTGGGTTGGCCTGCAAGTTCTCAGCCATGTCATTATTTACCTAGAAAAACGGGAACGTTAACAGGGTCCTAACGGGGACTTGCAGAAAAGGTAGCCGCTACCACTTAACACTCTGAATCTGGTGAGAATTTCGGTAAATTGGCATTCATTCAAACAATCAACATACAACACCCCTAGATTGCGGACTCCCTGTATCTGAGCGGGGGCTGACCGAAGTTAGGGTGTGTGACCTTCTGACCCCGATACTCTCATGTGGGGCAGGTGGAGGAGAGGGGACGACAGGACCCTCTTCTCGAGAGTCAGGTATGGCTGGCAGAGACCTGTGGGGGCGTGGTGTAAGTGAATCCCTGGGCGCTCGTTCTGATAGCTCGCTGACGGACCTCTCTGGCTCTATTTCTTCAACGGGTTGTGGGAACATGATAACGGGGACAATCACCGCGCCATTCTGCATAGGCCAGTCAGCTGGAAAATCACCCATCACTGTGTGGATCACCTCATTCTTCTTTCCCACACTCGGCGTAGGAGTAGGGACTTCCTCTACCAACTTCAGGGATCTGGACACTTCTTCAGGTGGTCCCTGGAAACAGTGGCCGTGGTCTTCCCTTGGTCACGATTGATCAGATACGTCTTCCTATCCTCCCATCTGGTAGGTTGGATGACATAGGGAGTCCTTTCCCATTGATCATCGAGCTTGTGCGTTCTCCTTTTCCGCTTCAGCACCACATCTCTGGGTCCAAAACAGGCAGCCTGAGCTCGTGTGTTGAAGCGTTGCTCCTGCTTCTCCCGGTTCTGGCGCAGATTCCTTTCCACATACTCTTGGATCTGCCGGTACTGCTTCTGTGGCTTGACATCCAAATTGGCTTGGATTTCAGGCACCTCGATGTCCAATTCTAGATCCAATGGCAGCCTTCCCGGCCGGGCTCGCATTAGGTACGCAGGTGTGCACTTGGTGGAGCTGCAGGGGATGTTATTGTACATGTCCACCAAGTCGAGCAGCTTCTCCGGCCACAAGTTCTGTTCCTCCAGGGGCAGGGTCTTGAGGAGGTTAAGGACCAGATGGTACATCTTCTCACACATCCCGTTAGTTTTCACATGGTAGGCCATTGTCTAGATTTTCTTTCACCCGTACAGTTTGCAGAACTCCTGAAACACCTTCGCTTCGAAGGCCGGGCCCTGGTCCGTGATCACTTTCTCCGGATAGCCATGCAGCCGGCAGAAGTACGCCTGAAAGACTCTGGCTGCAGTTTGGCCCATTAGATCTTTGATGGGGACCACCACCATAAACCTTCGAGTAGTGGTCTACGATGGTCAGGGCATATTTATATCCGCTTCGGCTGGGCGTGAGCTTAACGTGGTCCAGAGCGACCAACTCCAGCGGCTGAAGGGTGACAATCAGCTGTAGCGGGGCCTTCTGACTTGTTTCATCCCGTCTTCTCAGCGCACAGTGGCCACACTCTCGACACAAGGCCTCTACGGACTCTCGCATCCCACTCTAGTAGAAGCGCTCTCTCAGCAGCATCTCTAACTTCTTCCAGCCGAAGTGTCCGGCGCTGTCATGGTATGCCTTCAGGACCTTGGGCACACATGCCTGCGGCACCACCAGCTGGCGGACTTTCTCATGTGTCTTTGGGTTAATCAGTTCCCTGTACAGCTTTCCTTGTCGCAAGTAAAGGTGGTCTCTCTCTTTCCACAGCCGCTGAGCTTCAGTGGGGGCTGCAGGTTCCAGTCTGGAAACGCCTTGGGCAATCAACATTTTGACGAGCTGGACCATGGGCTCTTGATCTTGGGCCACCTGCCACCCTTGGCTGGGCATCCTGTCGAGGTTTGCTTGCTGCTGGCCAACATAGGGTTTCTCGTCCCCTGGCTGATGGAACGCGGGCAGCTTGATCTCCTCCAGACCGTCTTCCTCCATCCCTTCATTGGGTAGGTGTGGCATTCGGGGCAATGCATCTGCGTTGGTGTTCTTGCGGCCATCCCTGTACGTAATGGTGAAGTCATAGTTGGATTGCCGAGCCACCCATCGCTGCTCCAGGGCCCCCAGTTTGGCCGTGTCCAGGTGCGTCAAAGGGTTGTTGTCCGAGTAAGCGGTGAATTTCGCCGATGCCAGGTAATGCTTGAACCTCTCTGTTATTGCCCAGACGAGTTCTCAGGATTCCTTTCCGTTGGCCAAAGCTTCCGGCTGTCGTAGGCGATCACCTTCTCCCTGCCATCTTGCATCTGGAATAGGACAGCACCTAAGCCCACATTGCTGGCATTGGTGTAGAGAATGAACGGGAGGCCATAGTCGGGATAAGCCAGGATCTCTTCCCCTGTCAGGGCCGACTTCAGCTGCTGGAAGGACTCCTCGTGCTTCTCACCCCCAGACAAACGGGTCCGGGAGCTCTGCCACTTTTGGTCTGACCCACGAGGAGGTCTTGCATGGGCGCGGACATCTTTGTGTATCCCTTGATGAAGCGACGGTAGCAGCCCACCAGGCCCAGGAACTGCCTCACCTCTTTTACCGTGGTAGGTTGTGGCCAACTCTGGATGGCGGTGATCTTCTCAGGGTCCGGAGCTACGCCTTCCGCGCTCACTATATGCCTGAGGTACTGCACTTTCTCTGCAGGTTTTACTGCAGGTTTCAGCAGGTGGCACTTAGAGGGCTTTAATTTCATCCCGTACTTGGAGAGGGCTGCAAACACTTCTGCGAGGTGCCCTAGATGGGCCTCGTAGCTCTTGGAATAGACGATCACATCATCCAGGTACAGCAGAACAGTCTCAAAGTTGAGATGCCCCAAGCAACACTCCATGAGCCTCTGGAAAGTTCCCGGGGCATTACACAGCCCAAACGGCATACTGTTGAACTCGCAGAGTCCCATCGGGGTGGCGAACGCAGTCTTCTCGTGGTCTTCTACTGCAACCGCCACCTGCCAATAGCCACTGGTGAGGTCAAGGGTAGAGAAATAATTAGCAGCCTTCAGCGCAGCCAACGACTCTTCAATGCGAGGGAGAGGGTATGCATCTTTATGCGTTATTTGATTAATCTTCCGGTAATCCACAAACATCCTCATGGTACCATCTTTCTTCTTCACCAGCACCAACGGAGCTGCCCAGGGACCACAATTATCACGGATGACCCCTGCCTCCTTCATGTTCCTCAACATATCTTTGGCTCACTGATAGTGTGCAGGTGGGATCGGTCTATACCTTCTCTTTAATAGGTGGATGTGTACCGGTGGGGATATGGTGCTGGACCCTTTTTATCCTCCCAAAATCTAATGGGTGTTTGCTGAAGACCTGCCCGTATTCCTGCACTACCCGATATACCCCCTCCTTCTGATGCATGGGTGTAAACTAGGTGCCGACATGCAACTCCCGGCACCATTCCTCTAACTGTTTGGGTGGAGGGTCGCTGCCTGACTGTGATGTGGTGATCGTGGAGGTGGTTACATGGATGGCGTGTGCATTTACAGTGAACAACTTAGCTATGGTGGCGTAGCGGGGTAGCCTAACCTCTTCCTCTCCGCAATTCATCACTCTCACGGGCACTCTCCCCTTCTTGACATCAATCACCCCCCTGGCTGCCATCACTGTGGGCCAATGCTCCGTAGGCAGCGGTTCCACCACTGCTGGTAATCCTGTCCCTGGGGACCTACTGCTGCCCTGCACCAAATCATCATCTCACTCCGCGGCGGCACCACCAAAGGCGCTGCTTCCATCACTCGCACACCACCGATCTCTCCACCTGTCATGTTCACCTGTTGCCACTGCAGGAGGGCCCGGATTTCGCGTTGCAGAGCCCTCTGCCGGCCCCCTCCCACAGTGGCAGACAATTGTTGCAACAGGCTCAACACTTCCCCGATGCAGTTCTCAATCACGTTGGTCCCTAGGACCACTTTTGGGTTACGGTCACTGGAATCATTCTGCACCACAATCATCCCCTGATGTTTCAGCTCTGTTCGCGCTACGGTCAAAGTCACTTCCTTGAACCCCACTTGGGTCATAGGGAGTCCATTGGCCGCAATGATGGTTAAACTATCGCCCGGAGGGGCAAGTTCACTATCAGACCAATACCGTTGGTACAACGTATAGGGCATAGTCGTTACCTGCGATCCGGTGTCAAGAAGGGCCATAGTCGGGATACCGTCCACCGCCAGGGAGATGATGGGGCGACCTCCAACGTACTTGTCCCGCCAATCAGCTGGGCCTTGAGGATCTACTCCTGAGGATTGGCCCTTGGCCTCAAGGGTTGCTCGTTTAACGGACACCATCTGGAGTAGTGCCAGGTCTTGTTACATTTGTAGGAGAAAGGTGGTCCATACCGGGTGTCGTTGTTCCTCCTCCACTGCATCCAGGGGACGTCCTCCGGGCTGTCGGCGAGCTGTATCTTATCCGCTGGCTTGTCTTTCGTTGGTAGCTGCAGGGAGGCATGGATCCTGGTAACGTCATCATTCAGGCGCTGGACTTGCGACAACAGATCTTCCGGAGCTCCGATGGCTGCGGTAGGGGCTGGTAGGGCCAACAGGAGGGCTGCTACTGAGATGGGAGCGGTGCCAGCCGGCCAAGGTGACGGGTCGGGAGCACCAACATCTGGCGCCTGGAGGGCTTTGATGGCCCGGTCTTTTAGAACTGCAAAGTTCAGGTGGTGTGCTCCAGAGACCACAGCCATAGTTGTTTGCGATATTCGGCGGACCCCAGCCCCTGCAGGAACTGCTCTACCAGCATCTTGATACGGTCAGTCTCATTGATGGGGTCCACCCGCCTCAGCATACGCAGGGCCGTCTGTAGCCGCAAGGCGTAGACTCGGATACTGTCTTGTGGCCGCTGCCGACAATTGTAAAACTGCATCTGCAATCCGCTTCTGTGCGGGTTTCAAAAGCGATCTGGAGCTTGTCAAAAATGGCGGTAACCAAGACCCAGTCCACATCTGCTTAAGTCTCCACCTCCTGCTCGGCGGCGCCGGTCATCTGCCCTAGGACTACCGCTGCACGCTGTTTTCCGGTCATGGTGTACAAATCAAGGATCATGTATATTTTCTTCCGGAACACCTGCAAGGCATCAGGTTTCCCATCGTACTGGGGTAGCCAGGCAGCACCGGGCACGTAGGGCAAGGAGATTAGCATTACCTGGGTGACCGTCGGAGCCGCAGCCTCCCCGCTCCTGCGACCGGAGCGAGCACCGCCTCATTCCCGTCGTTGGGCTCACCTGCAGGCGCTGCCACTCCAGCGGCCGGCGCCACTCCGCCGTCAGGATTAGGCGCGGACATCTTCCCACTTCTCCCCCTTGGTCTTTTCTTGGCACTCCTCTTTCAGGCTGGAAAGTTTCGTTTTGCGACTTCCGGCTTTGCTTTACAGCCGTGTTCCCAGGGGGCAGGGCTTCAGCTTCGCGCCTTTTGTCGGAGAAGGAGACCTTGGGTGGGAGTTTTTGCGCCAAAAGATGGCGGCAAGATGGCGTTTTCTGGAAATTTTTCAACGGGTCACCACTGACTTCAATACAAGGCGCACTTTCACAAGGTAAGTGGATGCGTAAGTATCCTGTTCGTGACGCCAGAAATTTGAGGTGTACCGCCCCGCTCTCAGCAGCCGAGCTGCTCAGATCCGGCCCTTCTGTTGGTGGCTCGAGGGTCTCCGGACCCGGGGGCCTAACAGTCACAACAAATGAAAAGGGGTAGTGATGGGATGGTGGATTTAGGACGTATATGTACGGGCTGAGCCGTACGGAGTTCGTGACGCCACCCATGGTGTGTGGTGATATTGGACACCACCACTGCAGTTACAGGGCACCCGGGGGAGATGTTGTGCATCAAGTTGTTAACCCCTCCGTGGGCAGGGATGGTGGCCCCAGGACCCGTTGGGGAGATGGCAATGTAGGGAGATGGGCGACCGCAGGGTGCTGATGTACTCACTATTAGAAACACACACGAGTCTCTGGTAAACCAAGATGATGGTGGTCGTTGCCTGCAGCGGGCTGCGTTCGGGTTCCCCCACCTGGCTGGTGGTCTCTGTCTTTCTCCTGCACCTGTGTAAGATGGTGCACTGCCTGTGCTTGCAACTTCAGGAATCCGCTCCCGGCTTGTGGTTGCCTAAGGAGCCCTTTGCCCGCAGATGCTGGCCCGTGGGATCTCTGAGCCGTGGCGGTGGCCTTTTATCCCCCTCGGTGGGCTGTTGCCTTCAGTCGGGACTTTGGGTGGGACAGGACCTTTAGTCCTGACCACAATCAGTTAATTAGCTAGCCCCCAGTCGCTTCTGGACCTAGCTTCAGGGTCTGAGTACCCCCCTTTGTGCTCCGGTTTCCAAGTCGGTTCCCCGGGTCAGTACCGGCGGGCCACTACCCTGTCCTAGTCCACCTCGGTTCCACCGAGCCGTCTTCCCGGCTCCTGCAAACGAAGACCGCCGTCTGCCTCCTAACCAAAGGCACCAGGTCTCCTACCCTGGCACCTGTTCAACTTGGGTTCTCGCCTATGCTGGAGCTGCACACAGCTCCAGCCCATACACCTCTCCAACTTGAGCTCTAAACACTTTTCTCCCAACTTTCCCACCCCAGGCTGTCTAGGACTCCTCGGTGGGCATCTTCCAACTGCCTGGTTCCGCCCCCTGGTGTGTCTATCAAGCCCTGAGGGGGGTGACTAGGATTTTGTGGTTGGCTGTGTGCTACCTGTGAGGGAAGGGTGTAATGCGGGGCCCTATTTGCGACTACCTGGCCCGGCCAGGGCATCACAAATACGTAGACCCAGGTTTGAATCCTCCAACCCATCTGGAAAGAAAAAGTATTCCGGCTGCTGATTTCCCTTGGGCACAGAGAGGAAGAACTGACAAAGTGTCACTTTTTTACATAGTAAAAACAAACTCCTCCACTCTGGAAGTAATGTTGGTACAGTTTCCCCTTCCAGAGAGTCCTGGTATTATGAAACCTTTCTCGGAAATGGCGATCAATCTGAATTACAAGCAACATGTCACACTCAAGAGATATAGAAATTTCATACATAGCCAACGCCTATTTAACCCTGTCCGATACACTGTAGAAAAATCTGTTTGTTAAGCGCAGGGTCATTCCACAGAATGTCCATGAGCCAGCACCATAATTCAGAGCAAAAATTCTCTGCCAGCTCATTCCCCTGATATTCTGAACAGATGTTAGACTCGGCTAAAGATATTTTGTCTGAATCATCATAAATGGGCCAGAGTTCTGAGAAAACTTGTCCACTGACAAAAACACAGGTGACTCAGGAGACAAGGAAAAAGCCCATGGTTGTAAGTTCCACTCAGGAGAAAGACCACAATTCCCACCTGCTATGAATCATTTCTGGAGAAGTGAGGATGTAGATGGAAGTACAGTCTGCATGCTTCTCTAACAAATCAACTGCGCTCTCCCGGTTTGTTTGAGAAGGGGTAGTTTGGGTTCAGATGATCCGGCAACTAACATGGATTGCGCTGGTGTGGCGGACTGTGCTTGATGTTGCACTGCCTCCTTTAATACAGTCACCTGGAGAGACAGAGCCTGTAACTGCCTAGACAGTGCAGCCAACTGTGTCCATGCTAAAAGTTTAAATCTGGCCAACTATAATGTCATGAGGGACTATGGAGGTAGTGACCTGAAGTCTATGGGACCCTATACTATCCATATTCTCAGAGATACTGCTAATGGTGGGGATGTTTGTCTCCTTCCTGGCCTTGCTCCTGACCAGCCTTGATCTTATACCCCCTTCCCCTGGGGGAGGCAGTACAGGAGTGTGATTTAACCCACAGAAATAAACAGACAGGGAAAACCAAAACGCTGTCACAGAGCACACACACACACAAAGCTATATGACAATAAGAAAGAAGGAGGAAAATAAGAGCAGGGTGAAATCAACAAGATGACAGGTAACTCCACAACAACACCAAGCACAAAGCAACTGTTTCTCCAGCAAGTCTGGGACACCACAAATAAAAGGCCAGCATAAACTATAGTTGGTGTTAGTAGAAGATTTGCTACAGTCTAAAAATGGGAGGAGCAGAAGTGATTGGCTTCTTTACAACATGGGATCAGAGAAGACTAATGAGCAGGCTAACAATGGTTAACTTTTGCTTGTCTGTCTATGAATGAGCGAACAGCAGGTCGACACCTGGGTCTGCTTGTGTTGATCAGAAACACCATAGAAACCAATGGACGGAGTGTCAGACTGCAATGCAATCAGAGCCTGTTGCTGCCATGACCGTTGACGAGTTTTGTGGAAACTGTCTAAGGCCTGCGACACACATCCATGCTGCCGGTACGTGTTTGCCATTTTTTGCACGTACCGGCGGCACCGAGACACGTTCAGCAATGCTACCCTATTGAAGCAGGCACACACATGTAAAACTACACGGAACGTGTGTCCGTGTGCGTTTGTACGTGTGTGCGTTTTTCTACACGCTGACATGTCAGTGATTTCTCCGGCAGCAAAACGCATCTGTCAAAACGCTATTGAAAAGCATGTTTAATAGCACTAAAAACGCACTTAAAACACGGTAAATACACATGCGTTTTTAGCGCTATTTTATGGTAAAAAGCAACTTTGGCAAAATCAATTACTGCCAGAGGGTGCGTTTAGAACTGCACCTAGCTCGACACATCATGGACAGATAGCCTTAGCCTGATCTCACTGCCAAGCTCTGTGTGGTTATGGGAGAAAAATGTCAGTAGTTACACTGGTAACACCACTTTCATTTAAAATAAGCTTTGGAGTCAGATTGTCAGGGAGATCTGTGTTCTGAAAAAATGAAGAAAAGCGATCCAGCTGAGTAACCAGGTGATTTATTCAGTGCAATAAAGACATGGCATAGTCGTGGTTAACGCGTTTCTGGCTTAACGCCCTTAATCATAACCATGGTTATGAATAAGGGCATTAAGCCAGAAACGCGTTAACCACGACTATGCCATGTCTGTATTGCACTGAATAAATCACCTGGTTACTCAGCTGGATCGCTTTTCGTCATTTTCTCATTGCTGCGGCCAGGGCAGGGCCGGATCCGTGTCTGAGGTGCGGTGAGGTCAGACGTGGGTGAGCTGGATTCCTTTACAAGATCTGTGTTCTGCTCATAGATATTACCAGCTCAAATACTTATAAGTAAAATGTGGATTTCTCTGGAGAAAGACATCAAATTGCAGATATCAAGGTATACTGATGAGCTAAAGGGTAACAATGTTTTTAACTGATTACGTTCAGGCTCCATATCTCACCATCCACTACTGCTTTGAATGTGAGACTAGCTTCATTTTATAGACAATTATCTTAGCTATTTCATACAGAAATTTGACTAGCAACTATTTAGCATATAATTAGTATTTCAGATTCTTGTCATATCATTGTATTGTTACTGTTGGGCTCCTAATATCCAGCACCTCGATTTAATTGTCATTAAACCATTTATTTGCCAATATTGACGTATGCTTCAAGTAGTTGCCCTGCTTGAACACTATGTCGTTCTTTTCATACCCATAGTACTTAAGTGTAAAACGTTTCTCATCTTATAGGATACTCACATATAGCTCAGCATTGAGACCACCATTGATACTGGTCAAACACCCAACGCCTTTGGTTGTGAAACAACCCCATATTAGGCTTCCTCCACTGAACTTGGCAGTTCCTTAAATTTCTCAATCCATTAATCCCTTTTTCCCTTGTTTCATCCAGACCCATTTGCACCCATTAGAGCCTAGTCTAATAACTTTTGTCTCATCCCTACAAATCATCATTTGCAATCTTTTACTGTTCCCTTTCCCACTTTGTTTTGAAACTCAAGCCGGTGCTTCTTATGACAATATTGAAAATGAGGCGTCTTCACATTTTTTCAGGCCACCATTCTACCATTCCATTTTATTTGTGTAACATTGATTGCACAGTGCTTGCATGGATGTCTGTCTCACTATTATGAAGTATATGAACCACCTCCACTCCTGTGTCTGTCATGCCAGAATTGATAGACCTTTTGATGAGCTGACTTGTTGACTTCGATAATTTGTCTAGACATCCACCTCTTGGCTTTTGAATGGATAGATGGACATCATTTTGTATTCTTCCATCTATCATGACACTCATAGATGCAGTTTGACAAATTTCTTTGCCAAGAGACCACTACTGATGATGCTGTTTCTCTATTCTTTGAAAATCCTCATCATAGCCACTTCTCGATTGGAACCAGTGACCTTTTGCTTGGGACTAAACCTAGTAACACAGTGAGCCATTAGTAATATGAGAATAGGTTGTAATTTGCAGTATACAGGAAGAAAAAAAATGTTACACCACCAGGCGCAAAACAATAACAATGCAGTGACATGACAAAAATCTGCATAACTAATCATATGCTAAATAGTTGGAAGTCAAATTTATGCATGAGATATCCAAGATGTTGTCTATAAAAAGAAGATAGTCTCACGTTTGAAGCTATAGTTAATGGTGAGATATGGAGCATGAAAGTCAAAAGTGCAAAACATTGTTACCCTTTTGCTCATCAGTGTATATTCCTTCAATTTGGTAGAATATTAGCTTTGTTTGTTTATATAATAATCTAGTGTTTGCAGGGAAGTATTTGCAGAATAGATGTGTAAACTGAGGCAACTATCAAAGGAAAACGCTTATTCACACATTGACATAAGCCTGTGTTTAACACATCTGAGGTATCCTGAAGGTTCCTTGGCACCCTTGGTACCAATGAGTATAGGAGGCTATCCAGCCACTTTCCTAATTTATCATTTAGGGAATCTATTTTATTTTTCATGTGTTGGAGAGATACATCCATTGGATTTACAGGCAATGAAGGAACAATTGGTTTGGTGGGATGTATATACAGGAGAACTCTTTTTCTTTGGGTTGGATTATTAGATAATCTCTTGGGACATACATAATTAAAAAGTAATACAGTAAATTAGTTTTTAGGCAACTAATTATGCTAGAGTCATCTTGTGAGGAATGTCAGGGTACCCTATTCTTAGAGCTATCTATGGGGGTCATATTGACCAAAAGAATAAGCTAACAGTAATGCCATGGCTAGAGATGAGCGAACCGGTCGCGGTTCGGCTCGAGGTCGGTTCGCCGAACGGGGGTCCCGTTCGAGTTCGGTTCGACGAACCGAACTCGAACCAATAGGCTATAATGGGAGGCAATCACAAACACATAAAAATGCATTATAAATGTACACAAACAGTTAATAAACATTGCCATAACACTTACCGGTCCCCGCGATCCCTTCTGCACTCTGTCTCCTGCCACTATTCCATCCGATGATCGCTGAATCCTCCCGGTGACGGCACTGCCAGCAGAGATGCAGGACCTATCGTGACGTCAAAATAGCCATGTGACCAGTCACGTGGCTATTATCTCATTGGCTACAGACTGGTCACATGACTATGACACGTCATGTAGGACCTGCGAGTGCATCTCTCCGGTACACGGTGCACATATGTGTATCGCCGTGTACCGGCGACATTCTCTAGCACACGGTCGACTCCCCGTTCCGTTAGGGACCGGCTGACACAGCCGGTCATTAACGGAGATCACCGTTGCCATAGCAACGCAGTTAGCGGTGACGTCACCGCTAACCGCGGCTCCGAGAGCACCGTTGCTATGGTAACGCGTCTGTCAGCGTTACCGCTGTTACCGCTGACAGCCAGCACTGATCACTCACGGAGTGAAGGCTGCACGCTGCTTCCCGATTGTAGTGAGGATTGTAGTGAGGATGAGGTTCCCCAGCCCCAAGTGATGAGCTGGTGAACCTCATCCTCACTACAATCGTCACTACTACTACACTAGTGAGGATTGTAGTAAGGATGAGGTTCCCCAGCCCCAAGTGATGAGCTGGTGAACCTCATCCTCACTACAATCGTCACTACTACTACACTAGAATGAAAGAAGACAGAAGAGCAGGATCGTGGAGGGCTGACAGGGGGTAATAAAGATGGAGTCTCTAATGTGTCTGTGTATTTATTTCTATTAAAGTATTTTTTCTCTGTGTGGTGTTTTTTTTTAACCCTTTATTGGATATTCTTAATGGCCGGGTCAAACGTGCCTGACATTAAGAATCTCTGGCTTAATACTGGATAGTAAAACAAAGCCAGTATTAACTCATGATTACCCAACAAGCCACCCGGCTCCAGGGCTGTTGGAAGAGTTGGATACAGCGCCAGATGATGGCGCTTCTATGAGAGCGCCATTTTCTGGGACGGCTGCGGACTGAAATCCGCAGCAGAGGCGCCCAGAAACCTCGGGCTAACCTGTGCTGCGGATTCCAATCCCCAGTTGCCTAGTTGTACCCGGCTGGACACAAAAATGGGGCGAAGCCCACGTCATTTGTTTTTTAATTATTTCATGAAATAAGTGAAATAATTAAAAAAAAAACGGGCTTCCCTATATTTTTGGTTCCCAGCCGGGTCCAAATAGGCAACTGGGGGTTGGAGGCAGCCCGTGGCTGCCTGCTGTACCTGGCTAGCATACAAAAATATGGCGAAGCCCACGTCATTTTTTTGGTGGGCAAAAAAATTCTGCATACAGTCCTGGATGGAGTATGCTGAGCCTTGTAGTTCTGCAGCTGCTGTCTGCTCTTCTCCATACAGACAGACAGCAGCTGCAGAACTACAAGGCTCAGCATACTCCATCCAGGACTGTATGCAGAAGTTTTTTGCCCCCTGAAAAAATTATGTGGGCTTCGCCATATTTTTGTATGCTAGCCAGGTACAGCAGGCAGGTACGGCTGCCCCCAACCCCCAGTTGCCTATTTGTACCCGGCTGGGAACCAAAAATAAAGGGAAGCCCTTTTTTTATTATTTCATGAATTTCATGAAATAATTAGAAAACAAATGACGTAGGCTTCGCCCCATTTTTGTGTCCAGCCAGGTACAACTAGGCAGCTGGAGATTAGAATCCGCAGCACAGGTTGGCCTGAGCTTTCTGGGCCCCACTGCTGCGAATTGCAGTCTGCAGCCGCCTCAGAAAATGGCATTTTCATAGAAGCGCCATCTTCTGGCGCTGTATCCAACTCTTCCAGCACCTGCCTGCTATACCTGGCTAGCATACAAAAAAATGGCGAAGCTCACGTCCTTTTTTTGTAGTTTTTTGGCAAAAAAAATAAAAAATGCTTCCCTGGATTTTCCATTGCCAGTGAAGGTAACACCAAGCAGTGGGGGTTAGCAGCCAGTAGCTGCTTGGATTACCCTTAGCTAGCAATACAAAAAATGTAGCGGGAGCCCATATATATTTTTTTTAATTATTTATTTAAATAACTAAAAATAAAATGGGCTTCCCTGTATTTTGATTGCTGGACATCACAGTGCTGTAAAAATAAATCTTTAAAAAAATGACGTAGCGCTCCGCGGTATTTTTGATTCTCAGTGTAGATAAAGCAGACAGCTATGGGTTGCCACCCCCATCTGCCTGCCGTTACCTTGGTTGGCAATCAAAATACAGGGAAGCCCATTAATTTTTTCTATTTAAAAAATAGTTAAAAAAAAAAATGACGTTGGGTCCCCCCATTTTTGATAGCCAGCTAGGGTAAAGCAGACGGCTGTAGCCTGAAAACCACAGCTGGCAGCTTTACCGTGGTTGGGGATCCAATGTGGAGGTCCCCTCAGGCTCTTTTTTATAATTATTTTATAAATATTAATAATTACACAATAAAAGTAGGGTCCCCCCCAAATTGGATCACCAGCCAAGGTAAAGCAGACAGCTGTGGTCTGGTATTCTCAGGGTGGGAAGGTCCATAGTTATTGGGCCTTCACAGCCTAAAAATAGCAGGCCGCAGGCACCCCAGACGTGGCGCATCCACTAGATGCGCCAATCCTGGCGCTTCACCCCAGCTCATCCCGTGCCCTGGTGCAGTGGCAAACGGGGTAATAAATCGGGTTGATACTAGCTGTAAAGTAACCTGAGATCAAGCCCAGCAGTTTGTGATGTCATGGCGTCTATTAGATACCCAACATCATAAACTGTCAGTACTAACAAAAAAAAAAAAATCGACAAAAGAAATTTATTTGAAAAAACAGTCCCCAAAACATTTCCTCTTTCACCAATTTATTGTAAGAAAAAAAATAAAGGGGTACCACGACGACTCTGGACCGTCTAGAATATGGGGGGGAGACACTCAGGGAACGTATCCCCCATTTTCTAGGAGTGCGGACCCTTCATGTGAGGAGTGTGGGTGCAATGAATCTGCACTCACTCTTCTCGGGTCCACAGCAGAAGAGTCCATGTCGTAATGGTTGCTACCAAAGCTGCAATGCCCTGCTCATGAGGTAAGGGCATACCTAATCAGGAGAACTACTGTAGAGGAAGCTCTGCTCACTGGTATATAGGTGCTCAGAGGTAATAATAGATAAAATTAGTGAGTAACCTCGGCACTCTAAATCTCCCAGACTAAGTCAGTAAGTCACAACGGATAGTAATGCAAAATCACTCTTTATTGGTCCGTATTAAGAAAATTTTTTTTTTCATAAGCATATATGTTTTTGTCCAAAACAAGTTACAAATGACGTTTCGGCCTGAGCCTTGGTCAGATTGGACTTATCTGCATGTAATCATGAAAAATGACAATAATCAGTATCACATAAGAGTGAGAGAACAATAACATAAACTCGAACAATGTAGAGGTACAATTGGGATGCAGCAAAAAATTGCAACACAGCAAGAAATGAAACACATGATACAAATGTCATAATACAGTACAAGGACAATAAAGTAATGACAAATATGGGGTCAGAGTAGGCTTAGACAGCTCTGGTACGAAAGAGATGTCAATCATAAAGTAACATGTGCAGTAGGTGTAGAGCTACAGTATGCATGGCAGAGCTAATGGGTAGACCGACCATAGAAAAAGAACGGAGAAAAAGTGGAGAAAAAGTGGAGAAAAAATGGAGAAAAAAATGGAGAAAAAGTGGAGAAAAAGTGGAGAAAAAGTGGAGAAAAAATGGAGAATAAGTGGAGAAAAAAATGGAGAAAAAGTGGAGAAAAAGTGGAGAAAAATTGGAGAAAAAATTGGAGAAAAAGTGGAGAAAAAGTGGAGAAAAAGTGGAGAAAACGTGGAGAAAAAAATGGAGAAAAAGTGGAGAAAAAGTGGAGTAAAAGTGGAGAAAAAGTGGAGAAAAAATGGAGAATAAGTGGAGAAAAAAAGGAGAAAAAAGTGGAGAAAAAGTGGAGAAAAAGTGGAGAAAAAGTGGAGAAAAAATGGAGAAAAAGTGGAGAAAAAGTGGAGAAAAAGTGGAGAAAAAAATGTAGAAAAAGTGGAGAAAAAGTGGAGAAAAAGTGGAGAAAAAAATGGAGAAAAAGTGGAGAAAAAGTGGAGAAAAAGTGGAGAAAAAATGGAGAAAAAGTGGAGAAAAAGTGGAGAAAAAGTGGAGAAAAAATGGAGAAAAAAATGTAGAAAAAGAGGAGAAAAAATGTAGAAAAAGTGGAGAAAAAGTGGAGAAAAAAATGGAGAAAAAGTGGAGAAAAAGTGGAGTAAAAGTGGAGAAAAAGTAGAGAAAAAGTAGAGAAAAAGTGGAGAAAAAAATGGAGAATAAGTGGAGAAAAAGTGGAGAAAAAGTGGAGAAAAAGTGGAGAAAAAAATGGAGAAAAAGTGGAAAAAAAGTGGAGAAAAAAATGGAGAAAAAAATGCAGAAAAAGTGGAGAAAAAATGTAGAAAAAGTGGAGAAAAAGTGGAGAAAAAGTGGAGAAAAAGTGGAGAAAAAGTGGAGAAAAAAATGGAGAAAAAGTGGAGAAAAAGTGGAGAAAAAGTGGAGAAAAAGTGGAGAAAAAAATGGAGAAAAAGTGGAGTAAAAGTGGAGAAAAAGTGGAGAAAAAATGGAGAATAAGTGGAGAAAAAAAGGAGAAAAAAATGGAGAAAAAGTGGAGAAAAAGTGGAGAAAAAAATGGAGAAAAAGTGGAGAAAAAGTGGAGAAAAAAAGGAGAAAAAAATGTAGAAAAAGTGGAGAAAAAGTGGAGAAAAAATGGAGAAAAAAATGCAGAAAAAGTGGAGAAAAAATGTAGAAAAAGTGGAGAAAAAGTGGAGAAAAAGTGGAGACAAAGTGGAGAAAAAGTGGAGAAAAAAATGGAGAAAAAGTGGAGAAAAAGTGGAGAAAAAAATGGAGAAAAAGTGGAGAAAAAGTGGAGAAAAAGTGGAGAAAAAGTGGAGAAAAAAATGGAGAAAAAGTGGAGTAAAAGTGGAGAAAAAGTGGAGAAAAAATGGAGAATAAGTGGAGAAAAAAAGGAGAAAAAAATGGAGAAAAAGTGGAGAAAAAAATGGAGAAAAAGTGGAGAAAAAGTGGAGAAAAAAAGGAGAAAAAAATGGAGAAAAAGTGGAGAAAAAGTGGAGAAAAAATGGAGAAAAAAATGCAGAAAAAGTGGAGAAAAAATGTAGAAAAAGTGGAGAAAAAGTGGAGAAAAAGTGGAGAAAAAGTGGAGAAAAAGTGGAGAAAAAGTGGAGAAAAAATGGAGAATAAGTGGAGAAAAAATGGAGAAACAAATGGGGAAAAAGTGGAGAAAAAGTGGAGAAAAAGTGGAGAATAAGTGGAGAAAAAGTGGAGAATAAGTGGAGAATAAGTGGAGAAAAAGTGGAGAATAAGTGGAGTAAAAGTGGAGAAAAAGTGGAGAAAAAGTGGAGAAAAAGTGGAGAATAAGTGGAGAAAAAATGGAGAATAAGTGGAGAAAAAAAGGAGAAAAAATGGAGAAAAAGTGGAGAAAAAGTGGAGAAAAAGTGGAGAAAAAGTGGAGAAAAAAAGGAGAAAAAATGGAGAAAAAGTGGAGAAAAAGTGGAGAAAAAGTGGAGAAAAAGTGGAGAAAAAAAGGAGAAAAAAATGGAGAAAAAGTGGAGAAAAAGTGGAGAAACAAATGGGGAAAAAGTGGAGAAAAAGTGGAGAAAAAGTGGAGAAAAAGTGGAGAATAAGTGGAGAAAAAGTGGAGAATAAGTGGAGTAAAAGTGGAGTAAAAGTGGAGAAAAAGTGGAGAAAAAGTGGAGAATAAGTGGAGAAAAAATGGAGAATAAGTGGAGAATAAGTGGAGAAAAAGTGGAGAATAAGTGGAGTAAAAGTGGAGAAAAAGTGGAGAAAAAGTGGAGAAAAAGTGGAGAATAAGTGGAGAAAAAATGGAGAATAAGTGGAGAAAAAAAGGAGAAAAAATGGAGAAAAAGTGGAGAAAAAGTGGAGAAAAAGTGGAGAAAAAGTGGAGAAAAAAAGGAGAAAAAAATGGAGAAAAAGTGGAGAAAAAGTGGAGAAAAAGTGGAGAAAAAGTGGAGAAAAAAGGAGAAAAAAATGGAGAAAAAGTGGAGAAAAAGTGGAGAAACAAATGGGGAAAAAGTGGAGAAAAAGTGGAGAAAAAGTGGAGAAAAAGTGGAGAATAAGTGGAGAAAAAGTGGAGAATAAGTGGAGTAAAAGTGGAGTAAAAGTGGAGAAAAAGTGGAGAAAAAGTGGAGAATAAGTGGAGAAAAAATGGAGAATAAGTGGAGAAAAAAAGGAGAAAAAAATGGAGAAAAAGTGGAGAAAAAGTGGAGAAAAAGTGGAGAAAAAGTGGAGAAAAAAAGGAGAAAAAAATGGAGAAAAAGTGGAGAAAAAGTTGAGAAAAAATGGAGAAAAAAATGCAGAATAAGTGGAGAAAAAATGGAGAATAAGTGGAGAAAAAAAGGAGAAAAAAATGGAGAAAAAGTGGAGAAAAAAAGGAGAAAAAAATGGAGAAAAAGTGGAGAAAAAGTGGAGAAAAAATGGAGAAAAAATGGAGAAAAAAATGGAGAAAAAGTGGAGAAAAAATGGAGAAAAAATGGAGAAAAAAATGGAGAAAAAGTGGAGAAAAAGTGGAGAAAAAATGGAGAAAAAAATGGAGAAAAAGTGGAGAAAAAATGTAGAAAAAGTGGAGAAAAAATGGAGAAAAAGTGGAGCACCCTTTGGTGCCTTTCATGTGGCACTAAGGGGTGCTTAGCTTTGTATTTAGCCAAAAAATGAAAAAAAAAATGACGTAGGGTTCCCCCTAGTTTTGTAGCCAGCTAGGGTAAAGCAGACGGCTGCAGCCTGCAGACCACAGCTGGCAACCTCACCTTGGCTGGTAATCCAAAACTGAGGGCACCCCACGCTGTTATTTTAAATTAAATAAATAATTAAAAAAAAAACACGTAGGGGTCCCCCAAAATTGGATCACCAGCCAAGGTAAAGCAGACAGCTGGGGCCTGATATTCTCAGACTAGGGAGGTCCATGGTTATTGGACTCTCCCCAGCCTAAAAATAGCAGGCCGCAGCCGCCCCAGAAGTGGCGCATCCATTAGATGCGCCAATCCTGGTGCTTCGCCCCAGCTCATCCCGCGCCCTGGTGCGGTGGCAAACGGGGTAATATATGGGGTTAATACCAGATGTGTAATGTCACCTGGCATCAAGCCCTGGGGTTGGTGAGGTCAGGCGTCTATCAGATACCCGACATCACCAACCCAGTCAGTAATAAAAAAAAAAATAGACGACAAACACATTTTTATTTGAAAAAACACTCCCCAAAACATTCCCTCTTTAACCAATTTATTAGAATGAAAAACAAATCCAGGTCTGGTGTAATCCAAGGGGTTGCCATGACGATCCACACTGTCCCAGTCAATGAAGAGCAGGATGTTCCCCATTGGCTGGGAGAGCAGTGCAGTGACCTGAGCTAACATCAATGGGTCAGCCCAGGTCACTGCAGGGCATGACAAGTGCTGCTGTCAGCGAGGTACATTACCTGCGCTGATCTCCAGCACACTGACAGCCCCTGTCACTGAGTTCAATGACCGCCGCCTTCACAGCCAAATATCGCGAGAGGCCCGTGACGTCACCGCTAGTCAGTCTCGGGTCAGAAGCGAGAGGTGATGTGACAAGCGGCGGCCATGGAGGACAGTGACAGCGCTGAGGTCGGGATGGCGGGACTTCATCACTGCAGGTAAGCCGAGCGGGACCATGTGTGTGTGTGTGTGTGTGTGTGTGTGTGTGTATGTGTACATGCCGCGTGCAGGAGGGGGCGGAGTGAGCTGAGCGGGGAAGTGTGGGCTTCCTGCACGTAACTAGGATAAACATCGGGTTACTAACCAAAGCGCTTTGGTTGGATACCCGATGTTTATCTTGGTTACCAGCTTGTGGCAGGCTGCCAGCGATGGCTCCTGCACACTGTAGCTGTAAAAAGCCCTGCTTTTTGCTGCTAGAACCGTTCTCGAACGTATCTAGAACTATCGAGCTTTTGCAAAAAGCTCGAGTTCTAGTTCGATCTCAAACAGCCCCCAAAATCACTCGAGCTTAGAACTGGAGAACCTCGAACCGCGAACCGCGCTCAACTCTAGCCATGGCTAAAACCATTAAATTTCACATTTTTTTTATTTCAAGGGATTATTCCAAAGAAAATTATGGCCATCCAAAAATTTCCAATTCAGCGACACCTGCATTATTACATAGCAGCCATTAAGTGAGGCTTTTGAGGGGTTTATGGCGCATGAGACTCCCCTATATGAGTTATTTATGCCTTAGTAGGGAAAATAGACAAGCCTTGTGATAGCTTCATCATCTTATAGTTAAACAAAGGCTTCATAGTTAACACAATGTCTATATCCTGAAAAATAAGTAAGTCCAGGTATTATTGCCTGCATGATTATTTTATCTTTGAAAGACACCCAGGTACTAAATAAAATAATAATATTATTGTTAGAAAGACAAATTTTTATTAAAAAGTAAATTACCAACAATGACTGGAGAAGTAACTATATGCCTTTTTCCTAATGAGTGTTTCCTTGTTTCTCCTCATATAAGGTGTCTGGCTGCTGGACACTGCCTGGAGACAACATAGATCAGTAAAACATGGAGTGTCGGAGACCTTTAGCGAGCTAACTTTTCCAAATAAATTTGCGAAAATGCCACCAAATAATAAATTGTTCTTGCTCGTGTCCAAACAGAGATAACATGGAGTCAGTGAATAATAGGTGTTAAAGAACTGCGTGACTTGGGAATGAATAGTTTAACAAATGGATGTCTTGCACTCATGTAATGGGGTCTCCTGGGCTGGTATCCAATATGAATAAGATTTATACAAACCTACAGTTACTTTTTGCCCATATTTTTAATTGCATGAACAGGGATACATTGAATGGCAGGTTTCTCTGACGGAAAGATAGGTATAACTTACTACTTAATTGTGCTTGTTACTTGAATTGAGCAAATCGGAATGTTCGGGTGCTTGTCTCTAATAAAGATTATAATGAAAGTCAATGGGAAACACTAACATTTTTCCGGAATACCCTCCCAGCAGGTCTAGGGGACAGTGAAATCACTGAAATGAATGGAAAAAGTGCTAAAATGGAATGGGAACAGCACGGGGTAGATACCTGGATGCATCTCTGACTCCCAGGTTACTACTGGGAACAATGTTGTCAAAATATTACGTCATCTTTACAGACTGATAAATAATAAGTGATACCAAACCTAAGATAACATGGATTTTAGAGGAAAAAATTTTAGGAAACATTCTTTCCTGTATAATGACTTGCATGTGAGGCAAATTAAACTAAATAACAGAAAAACTGCCTCTTCTACCCCTTAGGCTATGTGCGCACTTTGCTTTTTACCTGCTTTTTACCTGCTTTTTCAACTGCAGCGTTTAATGCCAAAATGGATGTGTTCTGCTTTTCAAGCAAAGTCTATGGGAATTTGGGTTTCTTGTTCACACTATGTTGTTCAAAATGCTGCCTTTTTGTGGCAGAACTTTGGTCAAAAACTCAGCTTTGCAGTGCAAAACCCAAATGGCAAAAACAATTGACATGTTGCTTCTTTGAAAAGCTGAGTTTTTGACCAAAGTTCTGCCTCAAAAAGGCAGCATTTTGAACAACATAGTGTGAACAAGAAACCCAAATTCCCATAGACTTTGCTTGAATAGAAGAACACATCCATTTTGGCATTAAACAGCGCAGAAGAAAAAGCAGCAAAAAAGCAGGTAAAAAGCAGGTAAAAAGCAACGTGCGCACATACCCTTTAACGCTGCAGTTGAAAAAGCAGGTAAAAAGCAAAGTGCGCACATAGCCTTATATTCACATGTAGTGTATTTGCTGCATGTTTGCTATCTCACTGCTTTCAATGATGAAAAATCAATGCAAAAATTGATATGCTCCTTCTTTCAAAAATGCAGCATTTTTCAATTTCAGTCAGGAAAAAAAAAGAATCATGTGCAAGAGATTTTTCAAATTTTGTTCCAACTTGTAACGAGAAAGACTTCTAGACTGGTAAAGCCTATGCACTAAGGACAAGGCCTATCAAAAATTGAACACCTTCACCCCTGGTGACTTTCTGTTTTTTATTTTTTTCTCTTTTTCTTCCAAGAGCCATACCGTTTTAATTTTTCCAAAAAAGTATAGCAATACGAGAGCTTGCTTTTGCGGAACGAGTTGTATTTTTTAATTAAACCATTAGTATGGTATGAATGGTAAAATACAATGTATTGAAAAATGGAAAAAAAAAATCAAAGTGTGGTGAAATTGCAAAAAAAAAGTGCAATTGCACAAATGTTTTGGGGATTTTCTATTTACCCTGTTCAATATGTGGTAAAACTGACCTGGCATTATGATTTTCCAGGTCAGTATGCTTTTGCAGATACCAAACATGCATAGATTTACTTTTATTAAAGTGGTGAAAAAAATTCAAAAGTTTGTAAAAAAAAAAAAAAAGAAAAAAAAAAAAAAAGAATTCTGTTTTTGTTGCCATTTTCCATGACTCATAGCATTTTCATTTTTTTGGATCCAGAGCTCAGAGATGACATTTTTATGTGTCTTGAGCTGCAGTCTTTAATTATACTATATTTGCATAGATGCAATGTTTTGATCGCCTGTTATTAAATTTTAATGCAATTTTGCGGCGACCAAAAAAAACATAATTTTGGCGCTTGGAAAATTTTTATTGCTAGACCACGTACCAATCAGATTTTATTGATTTTAGATTGTGATAGCTTGGGAATTTCTGAAAGCAGTGATTCAAAATATCTATATTTTTCTATTATTATTAATTCTCGATGTGGCAAAAGTGGGGGTTTTTGAACTTTTATTTTTTTTATTTTTTAAAACTATTTTTTTTTAAACTGATTTTACTAATCCGCTCTTAGGCTATGTGCCCACGCTAGAATGTCCCTGCGGATTTTTTTGCCTGAAAATCCGCGACTTTCGCGGCAAATCCGCACCCGCGGATTTGCCGCGGATTTACCGCGGATTTGCCGCGGATTTTGATGCGGATTTTTTTTTTTTTTTTTTCCCCATTCAAAGCCAAAAATCCGCACCAAATCTGCACCAAACAATTGACATGCTGCAGATTTTTCCGGATCAAAATCCGCGGCAAATCCGCCGCGGAAAAATCCGCAGCATGGGCACAGCATTTCCAAAATGCCATTGAAATGGCTTGGAAGTGCTGCTGCTGCAGATTTTCGGCAAATCCGCGGTAAATCCGCGGCAAAATCCGCGGTAAATCCGCGGTAAATCCTGTAGCGTGGGCACATAGCCTTACAGGACTTTATGCTTGCATAGCCTGATTGTTTCTCCTGATCAGAGTTATGTTTCAGTACCGCTCTGAACAGCAGAAATGCTATGTTAGGCCCCCATCACACGTCCATGAAACACGTGCGTGTTTGGTTCGTTTCCGTGTGTACCGGAGACACGGACACCCGTGCTCCAATGTTATTTAATGTTTGTAGTTACACGTGCGTTATTCTATACGGTGCGTGTGTCCGTGTGCGTGATACGTATGTTTATCCGTATTGCACGGATGCATGTCCGTTTTCTGCACAGAACACGCACCCAATGAAAGTCTATGGGTCCGTGAGCACATGTACGTGACACGGATGCATCTCCGTATGATCCGTGTACGTTTTGTGCTTTTTTCTAGCGATGTCGATCTTTTTTTTTTCTGTGTATGTTAGTCAATCTCCCTCAGTCTGTCGGTCGGTCTCTCTCTCTTGTCTGTCCCTCTCTCAGTCTGTCGGTCAGTCTCCCCCCTCTCTCATACTCACCGTTCCCCGATCACCGGCGTGGCACTGCACGGCTGTTAAAAAAACTCCAGCGGCTTTTACTATTTTAAAAAAGCCGGCCGCTCATTAATCAATCTAGTATTCCCTGCTTTCCTCGCCCACCGGCGCCTATGATTGGTTGCAGTGAGACATGCCCCCACGCTGAGTGACAGCTGTCTCACTTCAACCAATCACAGCAGCCGGTGGGTGGGTCTATACTGTGCAGTAAATTAAATAATTAAAAAAAACGGCATGCGGTCCCCCCCAATTTTTATTCCAGCCAAGATAAAGCCATATGGCTGAAGGCTGGTATTCTCAGGATTGGGAGCCCCACGTTATGGGGTGCCCCCCAGCCTAACAATATCAGCCACTAGCCGCCCAGAATTGCTGCATTCATTAGATGCGACAGTTCTGGGACTCTACCTGGCTCTTCCCGATTTGCCCTGGTGCGTTGGCAATCAGGGTAATAAGGAGTTAATGGCAGCCACCCGTTGCTGCCACTAAGTCCTAGATTAATCATTGCAGGCGTCTAAGAGACACCCCCAATGATTAACCTGTAATTTAAATTTAATAAACACACACAGGAAAAAAATCCTTTATTTGCAATAATAAACACTAACAAATATCCTCGTTAACCACTTTTTTAAGCCCCAAAAAGCCATCCATGTCCGGCGTAATCCACGGAGGTCCCGCGTCACTTCCAGCACTGCTACATGAAGGTGACAGGAGCTGCAGAAGAACACCGCCGCTCCTGTCAGCTCCACACAGCAACTGAGGTGAAGTAGCACTCTCAGCTCTGCTACATGAAGGTGACAGGAGCTGCAGAAGAACACCGCCGCTCCTGTCAGCTCCATGCAGCAACTGAGGTGAGTAGCGCTCTCAGCTCTGCTACATGAAGGTGACAGGAGCTGCAGTAGAACACCGCCACTCCTGTCAGCTCCACGCAGTAACCGAGGTGAGTGGCGCTCTCAGCTCTGCTACATGAAAGTGACAGGAGCTGCAGAAGAACACCGCCGCTCCTGTCAGCTCCACGCAGCAACTGAGGCGAATAGCGCGATCAGTTCTACTACATGAAGGTGACAGGAGCTGCAGAAGAACATCGCCGCTCCTGTCAGCTCCATGCAGCAACTGAGGTGAGTAGCGCGATAAGCGATAACGTCACTCAGGTTACTCGCGGCCACCGCTGGATCCTCCAACTGTGACAGCAACTCGCCCGAGTGACAGCGATGAGTTGCGGTCTCAGGTGGAGGATCCAGCCAGCCGCGGGCAGCCTGAGCGACGGCAGCGCTAATCGCGCTGCTCACTTCAGTCACTCAGGGGATTAGTGGTCACCGGTGAGTCCTTTACGGGTGACCGCTAAACAGTACGCGACACAGACAGAGCCGCGGTATGACAATGAAGTCGGGTACAGTTCACCCGAGTTCATTCTCCTCGCGCGATTCTGTCTGCTGTCAGCGGGTATGTATCAACGACATTGTTCATCACACACGGAACATTTCACACGGGCAACACACGGACATGTCACTTACGTATCTCACGCACACACTGACATTCCACATGCACACACGGCTAGCATACGCCATTCACACGGATGCCATATGTACTATAAAAATGGACATAAAATCGGAACACGGACCCGAAAAACAGAACGTAACACACGTGCGTGTTTTTCACGGACGTGTGAAGGGGGCCTTACTGTGAGTGAAGGAGCACTGTCAGCATTCACAGGAAGTGAGTTATGGCAGCAACAGGGGTTATTAGCTGATCCTGCACTGCCTTAACAACTTCTTTGCGCCCCATCATTGCGTCACGAGGCACCATTGGTGGCAGGGAATGGCACAATCACCGCATTAGATTGCACTGTCAGAGATTGTGACAGCGCGATTTTAGGGGTTTAACAGTCATGGATGGATCTGTGATCTACCCCAGCCTGTTAGCCACACATGTCTGCTGATCATATCAGCAGGTATGTGCAAGGATAACAGCTGGCTCGCAGTAATCGGAAGAGAGGTGACCTAGGACGTACATACACGCCCTAGGATGTGAAGGGGTTAGAGGAGGGATTGTAATAGACACTGGAATATACATAGAGGATGGCCTCAGATAACTTTTTTTCCTCATTTGGAAGGAGGCACACTCCTAGACTGGTAAATCGTATGCAGTATGTACAAGGGCTGCCGAAAATAGAAGGAGGCACTCCAATATACCTTGGAACACACACAGAGTAGGGCCTCAGAAAAAATTTACATTTAGAAAGCATGGGACTTTTTAGGCCAACCACAAGGAGTCCCGAATTTGAGTCTACTACTCATAGTTATAGATGAGCAAACCTGAAGGTTGAGTGTGGTGTTCGGTATAAGCTCAGACTTTTCCAAGAAAACAAACTTCAGGTTCGGAGTTCGGGTGCTTTACGAATGCAAACTACATTTGCTTGGGTATGCAAGGTGCTTGGCCCAGTGCGATCCGCTTGCAGTGTTTGAACAGTTCACACTGGGTGAAACAACAGCATGATCCGATATAGTGTGCACCAAAAAAAATGGAAAAAAACCCACCCACACTCCCTGTTTATGGCTAACTGTATGTGAGTGGAGAACCAAACTGCTAATTAGTGACTTCAAATGAAGTTCAGGTCACGTCTGGGTTCAAACAGTTCAGCTGGATCAGCGGAAGCCGAACGTCCGTGGGGCCACTCATCTGTACTCGGTACAAGTGGCACAACAAGGACCTTCAGGCATCTGACTCCAATTTTTCTCCAGCTAAGTGTGGCGGAGATTCCTTCCATGGTTGAGACTGCAGTTCAGCACATGAAGAGAGGAATTTGGCCAGCAATAGTGTCTTCTATGCTCAGAAATACATTCAGATGCTTATCCATCATGTAATACCATTAGGGAGATATCTGATTGGCTTCAAATTTATTTTGCAACATTACATTGATCTCAAACATACAGCCAGTAAAATTGAGAATTATTATTATTATGAATTTAAAAAAGAACAAAAAGTCCTGGAAGACCGCCATAGTGCCTTGATCTCAATAACACCAAATCTATCAGAGATTACATTTACAGATAGAAGATTTGTGCAAGTGTCGCGGGCGGAGGAGGGGACGCTGCGCTCTCCCACTGCTCGGGTCCGGGTTGCTGCTGGTGCTGCTGCTCGGTGGTGGCTTGAGCGGTGGGCCGGATCCCGAGGACTCGAGCGGCGTTCCTCGCCCGTGAGTGAAAAGGGATTTTGATTGTGGGGATTTGGTTATTGTCCATGACGCCACCCACGGTTGTGGTGATATTGGTGACACCACCGCTGCTCTGGACGGGGATCCCGGGAGCGATGACAGGGAGCAGCCTGGATGTTATTTCTCCCCTCCGTGGGTAGAGGGTTGGTTGTCCCGGGGCCCGGTGATGGGGTAGGGATGGATGGCAGGTGGGTTGCAGGGCCTGGCGAGGTGCAGGGTCGCCGGGGCAGCGCTGTGCCGCACGGCACGGTGGTACTCACTCAGCCAATGATGAGGACACAGTTCTCGGTAAACACACGGCTGGATGGACGGGTCCCACAGACGGCTGCGGTGTTGTTTCTCCCGGCAGGTTGATGGTGACTGCCTTTCCCTGCACCTGTGTACTGTAAACGGTTCCAATGGGTTCCCACCGGTAACCCACTCCCCAGCTTGAAGGTTACTGAAGGAGCCCCTTTTGCCCGCAGGCTCTGGCCCTGGGAACTTTAGCCTTGGCGGTGACTGTGTTTGCCTCTCTCAGTTGGACTGTTGCCTTCTGTCGGGACTTGGCTGCTGGGAAACCAAGGAGGTTCCCTTCGCTAACGGATTTGACAAATTGCACGGCGACTCCAAGCCTTGTCGGGGTCCGCAAGCCCCTGCCAGATGGTTGCTGACTTCTCTTTGTGTACCGATCTGGTACCGCCGGGCCACCGCCCATCCACGGTCCTTACGGTATACTCCGATAGGCCACTCCTGCAGACCCACCACCGTCTGCCAACCTTGCTGATCTGTCCGGGCCACACACCCGGACCAACTTCTGTCTGCTCCTTTACCACTTTCCTCCTTCCTCTCACTTTCACTCCCCAACTGAAACTGACTCTTTTCCCGCCTCCAGGACTGTGAACTCCTCGGTGGGCGGGGCCAACCGCCTGGCCCACCCCCTGGTGTGGACATCAGCCCCTGGAGGAAGGCAACAAGGGTTTTGTCTGACATAGGTGTCCCTGACCGGGAGTGTGGGGTGTGTGGGTGTTGTTCTCTGTGGCCCCTGGCTTGTCCAGGGCGCCACACAAGCCTACATCCAGAGATGATCTGTGGTCAGTTCTTCAAGATAATTTTAGTAACCTCCCTGCTGGGTTCCTTGAAAAACTGTGTAGAAGTGTAACAATACTGATAATTTTTAAAGCTGTTTTGAATGCAACTATAGTGATCTGACAGATTTCACTATGTATTTTGCTAACTGATAAATGTAAATTAACACTTCTATTTTTTACAGCATTCTTACTTTGCAATATTTTATCTACAGTTGCCTATTAACTGTACACAATACTGTACTTCTTGCAGCTAAACATTAATCGTTGTTATTATTTAGTCATTCTCTTGGAATTTTTTATTTTTTATTTATTCCCTTCTCTGTTAAACTAATTTTAATCACTTCAGGAACTATTGACTAGGGATGAGAAAAACCTGAACTTTAAAGTTTGGGTTTTATAACGTGTCCTGTGTAGAGATGAGCCACCCTCTAAAGGCTCGAATTCGGTTCGGTTCATCAAACGGAGGCTGCGTTCGAGTTCGGTTCGGCGAGCTGTTCGACGAACCTCTCGAACCCCATTGAAAACAATGGGAGGCAATCACAAACACATAAAAACACATTATAAATGTACACATACAGTTAATAAACATTGCCAATACATTTATCGGTCCCCGCGATGCATCCTGCACTCTCTTTCCCACTGCTTTTCCTTCCGATAATCACTGCGTCCTCCTGGTAACCAGCACTGATGATAGGACCTTCCGTGACATTAAAATAGCCATGTGACCAGTCACGTGTCTATTATCTCATTGGTTACAGACTGGTCACATGACTATGTCGTCATGCTAGGTCCTGTCAGTGCATCTCTCCGGTAAGCGATACTCGTTTGAGCATGTTCTTTTACCGGCGAGATGCTCTGGCACATGATGGGCTTCCCCGTCCATTCATGTCGGCGCTCTTTACAGAGTTGTGGCGCCCCTGACCTGGTCAGGCACCACTGAGTACTGCACCCATGCTGGGGACAGTACAATACAGGTAATCCAGAAGGCTGACAGGGGTGTGGAACACAGGCGCATAGTGATCAGGTCTCACACATGTACCTTTGAGAGGACCCCTGGGGATCCCAGGAGGGGGCAAAGCCTATACCTCCACTGGAATAGTGGCAGGGGGTCAAAAGCCTCCATCTCCTCTCAAGGGGTGTGGTGGAGAGTCTGGTTGCTAGGTGGCGTAGGCAAGAACAGGAGAGGAGGAGCAGTGAGTCAGTTAGAGGAGAACTCCATAGGGCTCAGTGAGGAGCAGACCTGTGGGGTTGATGCTGTCTAACAGCGCCCGCGCAGTGGCTACTGACGGGGGAGAACGGTCAACTAGGAGTGCTACCTGAAAGCCAGCTTCAGCTAGAGAGAAAGCACGGAGTGGGAAGTAAGGAGACTGCTAGAGAGCACCAGGCCCAACCGGGCGGCAGATCCCGAAGCGAAGATAGATCCAGCTTTCTTCCGCTAAACCTGCCGGTGTGGGGCTCTCAAAGCCCACACCACAACACCACAAAAGCCGCAGCCACGTAACCGCAGTGAGGGCCCATAGGTCACAGGAGGCAAGCAGCTGGAGTGGCCTGGTCCGGGGAACAAGCAAACGGCAAACAAAAGGGGGAGAGAGGCTGCAGCATCTTCCCTGGGTGACCCCCATAGGGACTCAAAGTCGGGGTTACCCCAAACCACCAAGGGCTAAGGAAGGCGAGTCAGTAGTCACCCTCATAAAGTCAGCCTGAAGGATACCTGGTTCCCATCTGGTTCATCCCAGCTACGCCCGGGTTACTCACCCTGCCATCAAATGTGAGTAAAAACCCTAAAAGACATCTTGCCTGTGTGGTCATTCTGCGACTTGTGGTACTACAAACCCACACCGGGCCCTGGGGCTTGCCTCACTCTCAGGAGGCTACTATATCCGACTGCACCCACCATCAGCCCCAGGCGTCCCCTAACCTGCAGTGGCGGTCCCCACTGACCGCAATACTGAGAGTGGCGTCACGATCAAAACCGAAGATTCCCTACCTGTGACCAGCACCAGCTACGTGGAGTCCCTGAAGGTATGCACCGATACAACACCTGTGGGGCTTCACATATGGCGTCACGAACAGGATAAGGACTAGACCTGTCCAGACAGGTGACCATGTGCCTGGGCGGTCCGCTTGAAAAATTTGAAGCGCCGCCATATTGCCACCATGAAAAGCGCGCTGAAAAACAACAGCAGCCCGCGCTGGGAGAAGTTACCGCCCACGAAGAGGGGTGGCTACCCAGAGATCCCCTGCAGAGTTCTGACCTCGCTTGTGAAGAGAGCGGAAGCGTCCGGAGACGGCGGAGCAGAAGAGAAGCCAGCAGCTTGCTAATGAAGATGGCGTCTGAGAGCAGAGATCCAGAGCCAGGCTCCGCTGCCTGGTGGTGTCGGGAGCTTGCCGAGTTCTGCGATCAACTAGAAGCCAGGGTCGGAAGGCTGATCAGAGAGGGACGCGAGGAGTTCCTATGGATGACCGCGGCGGTTCGGGCCTACGAGGAGAGAGCCGCGCACCGAGTGCCAGATCGGGTGGTGACAACTCAGACCCCGATGCTGCCAACGATGGGTGAGTCGAGTGATGCCCCGGCTAGCGCAAGTGCCCCGACCCCTACTGCCACGCCCGCGGTCCCTGAAGAGGCGCCCGGCGCGGCGACGCTGAACCAGGCCGCAGCCACGCCAGG
Organism: Anomaloglossus baeobatrachus; assembly: GCF_048569485.1. Lineage (NCBI taxonomy): Eukaryota > Metazoa > Chordata > Amphibia > Anura > Aromobatidae > Anomaloglossus > Anomaloglossus baeobatrachus. The sequence goes on from NC_134353.1 coordinate 220,922,426, forward strand.
TGCGGCCCGCCAAGCCCAGGCCGCCGCAGCGATGCCCTGCTCGGCCCGCCAAGCCCCGGCCGCCGCAGCGATGCCCTGCTCGGCCCGCCAAGCCCCGGCCGCCGCAGCGATGCCCTGCTCGGCCCACCAAGACCCGGTCCCTGCTAGGCAATCCCTGGTAGGTGAGGACTCCGCATACTGGCAGCTAAAAGCCGATCTGGAAGCTAAGTTCCCACGGGAGATGGTGGAGCGGTACATGCTCCCTCCGCACACCCCAAAGAGTATCCCGACAGCTCCTGCAGCAACCACGGCAAAGAGTTCCCCACCTGGGCCGGCAGAAAGAAGTCCATCCCCAGCACTGCTACCCAAGGAGTGCCAGGAAGAACTAAGGGGGGGAGGAGGCCAGGAGGTTGAGGAGCTGACTCCAGAGCCATACCCAGAGCCAGAGATGCTGCCTTATTCTCGCTGGGATGAGGAAGACCTGACACCATCTGCAGAAGAAGAACTGCCCAAAAGCCTTACCTGGGAGTTTGTGAGCTGCACCCTACAGAATCCAGCCCGTAAGACACACCGCAACAGAACGCAACTATCCCCTGCACCGTCATCTCCAGAGCAGAGAGAAGTCACAGCCAGAGACCTGCAAGAAAAACGAGCCCTGAGAAGGTCCAAAGCCCAGGTCAGAGGACCCCTTTTCAGAGGAGTAGTGGAGGATTTTAATTTGAGAAGTGGATATGGATTCATCGTAGCACCTGGTATCAAAGAAGGGATATTTGTCAACAGAAGAGATGTGAGAGCTCATCTGCCTAGAGGACACCCTGGCAGAAATCTAAAGATGGGAGATTCAGTCCAGTTTACTATGCATCAAGGCGAAAGAGGATTGTATGCCCTGGACGTAACACAAAGTCCTAAAGAAAGAGAAGGAAGAAAAGACAGAGATAGAGAAAGCAGAGAAAAAGAACCTACGGATGAGACGACCACCGACGACGACAGAGAGCAGGAAAGCAGCAGGTGCCGCAGCCATACAGGCTCAAGCCCTGGTAAAGAGGAGTAAAGTAAAGTAAAGTAAAGAAAGAAGTTACCAGTTGAAGTTTTGAAAAGTTGGAAGTTTTGCAACGTTCACGTTTAAGCATGTGCCCACAAAAACTATTGTGAGAAAAACCATAAACCTTAAGGCTATGAACTGGCTATAGCCACAAACTCTCGCAGTGTAAATAGTTACACCAGAGGGCACCACCACCACCAGAGTCAGCCTGTTTAGGGGCTTGGCTCGTCTGCAACCAGGAGGAGCCCGTCCGTATATAGGGCCTTGGCTCACCTGCAACCAGAGAGCATGCCTGTTTATGGGGCCTGGCTCTCCACCACAAAGAGGGTACCTGGTCAGCACCAACTGTGGAGGCCGCCTCTACATCCTGCCAGAAGAGGCTGAAGGCGCGGATCCACCAGGCCAGGTATACCCTGAAACCACCAGCCCATGAAAGCCGCCTCTACATCCTGCCAGAAGTGGCTGAAGGCGCGGCCAACGTGAAAGGGTTTTGGGTGGGTTAACGGACTTGTGGGTGGAGGGTGGTGATGTATGGTACCTGGTGCTTTTAAATGTTTTAACATGTTTTAATGTTTTATGCATTTTAAAATGTTGTCTTGCAGCCCGAGGACGTGCTGGTGATAACTAAGGGGGAATGTGGCGCCCCTGACCTGGTCAGGCACCACTGAGTACTGCACCCATGCTGGGGACAGTACAATACAGGTAATCCAGAAGGCTGACAGGGGTGTGGAACACAGGCGCATAGTGATCAGGTCTCACACATGTACCTTTGAGAGGACCCCTGGGGATCCCAGGAGGGGGCAAAGCCTATACCTCCACTGGAATAGTGGCAGGGGGTCAAAAGCCTCCATCTCCTCTCAAGGGGTGTGGTGGAGAGTCTGGTTGCTAGGTGGCGTAGGCAAGAACAGGAGAGGAGGAGCAGTGAGTCAGTTAGAGGAGAACTCCATAGGGCTCAGTGAGGAGCAGACCTGTGGGGTTGATGCTGTCTAACAGCGCCCGCGCAGTGGCTACTGACGGGGGAGAACGGTCAACTAGGAGTGCTACCTGAAAGCCAGCTTCAGCTAGAGAGAAAGCACGGAGTGGGAAGTAAGGAGACTGCTAGAGAGCACCAGGCCCAACCGGGCGGCAGATCCCGAAGCGAAGATAGATCCAGCTTTCTTCCGCTAAACCTGCCGGTGTGGGGCTCTCAAAGCCCACACCACAACACCACAAAAGCCGCAGCCACGTAACCGCAGTGAGGGCCCATAGGTCACAGGAGGCAAGCAGCTGGAGTGGCCTGGTCCGGGGAACAAGCAAACGGCAAACAAAAGGGGGAGAGAGGCTGCAGCATCTTCCCTGGGTGACCCCCATAGGGACTCAAAGTCGGGGTTACCCCAAACCACCAAGGGCTAAGGAAGGCGAGTCAGTAGTCACCCTCATAAAGTCAGCCTGAAGGATACCTGGTTCCCATCTGGTTCATCCCAGCTACGCCCGGGTTACTCACCCTGCCATCAAATGTGAGTAAAAACCCTAAAAGACATCCTGCCTGTGTGGTCATTCTGCGACTTGTGGTACTACAAACCCACACCGGGCCCTGGGGCTTGCCTCACTCTCAGGAGGCTACTATATCCGACTGCACCCACCATCAGCCCCAGGCGTCCCCTAACCTGCAGTGGCGGTCCCCACTGACCGCAATACTGAGAGTGGCGTCACGATCAAAACCGAAGATTCCCTACCTGTGACCAGCACCAGCTACGTGGAGTCCCTGAAGGTATGCACCGATACAACACCTGTGGGGCTTCACAGAGTCACCCCACAGGCAGGAACTAGCTGTCACAGCAGGTAAATAGCGGCACTGGGAATAACGTGATAGGAGCACCGTTGCTATGGTAACCCGTCTGTCAGCGGTGACATCACCGCTTACAGCCGGCAGCCTCTGGTCACATACAGAGTGATTACTGCACGGAGCAGCAGCGTCTTCCTCCCATGCAGTGCTGTCTGATGTAGCAGAGCTGCATGGGTTGAAGGAGAAAGAAGACAACAGCAGGATCATGGAGGGCTGACAAGGAGTAATAAACATGGAGTCTCTAAGTGTGTTTGTGTATTTATTTCTATTAAAGTATTCTTTCTCTGTGTGGTGTCTTTTTTTAACCCTTTATTGGAGATTCTTAATGGCCGGGTCAAACTTGCCTGACATTAAAAATCTCTGGCTTAATACTAGCTAGTAAAACAAAGCTAGTATTAACTCATCATTACCAAGCAAGCCACCCGGCATCAGGGCAGCTGGAAGAGTTAAATACAGCGCCAGATGATGGCGCTTCTATGAAAGCACCAATTTCTGGGGCAGCTGCAGACTGCAATCGCAGCAGGGGCACCCAGAAAGCTCGGGCTAACCTGTGCTCCGGATCCCAATCCCCAGCTACCTAGTTGTACCTGGCTGGACACAAAAATGGGGCGAAGCCCACTTCGTTTTGTTTTTTTTAATTATTTCATGAAATTCATGAAATAATTAAAAAAAGGCATTCCCTGTATTTTTAGTTCCCAGCCAGGTACAAATAGGCAGCTGGGGGTTGGGGTGAGCCGTACCTGCCTGCTGTACCTGGCTAGCATACAAAAATATGGCAAAGCTCATGTCATGTTTTTTTTAGTTTTTTGGCAAAAGAAAAATAAAAAATGCTTCCCTGGATTTTCCATTGCCAGTGAAGGTAACACCAAGCAGTGGGGGTTAGCAGCCAGTAGCTGCTTGGATTACCCTTAGCTAGCAATACAAAAAATGCAGCAGGAGCCCATATATTTTTTTTTTTAATTATTTATTTAAATAACTAAAAAAAGAAATGGGCTTCCCTGTATTTTGATTGCCTGACATCACAGTACTGTAAAAATAAATCATTAAAAAAAATGACATAGCGCTCCGCGGCATTTTTGATTCTCAGCACAGATAAAGCAGACAGCTACGGGTTGCCACCCCCATCTGCCTGGCGTTACCTTGGTTGGCAATCAAAATACAGGGAAGCCCATTAATTTTTTTTTTATTAAAAAAATAGTTTAAAAAAAAATGACGTGAGATCCCCCCATTTTTGATAGCCATCTAGGGTAAAGCAGACGGCTGTAGCCTGAAAACCACAGCTGGCAGCTTTACCGTGGTTGGGGATCCAATGTGGAGGTCACCCCAGGCTATTTTTTATAATTATTTTATAAATAATAAAAATTACAAAAAAAAGTAGGGTCCCCCCAAATTGGAACACTAGCCAAGGTAAAGCGGACAGCTGTGGTCTGGTATTCTCAGGGTGGGGAAGGTCCATAGTTATTGGCCCTTCACAGCCTAAAAATAGCAGGCTGCAGGCGCCCCAGAAGTGGCGCATCCACTAGATGCGCCAATCCTGGCGCTTCACCCCAGCTCATCCCGTGCCCTGGTGCAGTGGCAAACGGGGTAATAAATGGGGTTGATACTAGCTGTAAGGTCACCTGACATCAAGCCCAGCAGTTTGTGATGTCATGGCGTCGTTGCTTAATTCATGAGCAGGGCATTGCAGTAGCTTACAGATGCATGGTTACTGCCACTCACTGTTTCTGAACACTGGAAGCTGAGCTGACAGCCTCTCTGAGCATATGGCAGCGTCTATTGTGAAGGAGGGGGCCTTGGGGGATCAACGCTGCACAGGTACCGTGGGACACCGGGGAACACCAGTGGGGTTATAGGGGGTGACCTGGCAGGGCCTGGGGAGGAGTTTTCTGTTGCATGTGTCATGGCACATGCGACAGAAATCAGAGGAGTGGGGTGAATGCGTCCGGCGCGCTGCTGTGCCCCCGGTCAGCTTTCCAGGTGGGGGTCAGGGGGGGGAACTTTGGCGACACCAGGGGACCGGGGAGGAGATTTTTCTCCCAACTGACATGTTTGTTCATGCCAGATGGGAGATAAATAATTTTTTACCGACACTGTCATTTACTGTAACGTGATTATCGGTATACGGTGTATACCGGTGATCACATGAGCGGGGACCGGAAAAACCGGACTGAATCATGAACTCCAGGGTCTAAGCTACCCCCCAAAACCCCAGAGATTTTCTGACACTGGGGGGCGCTATTCACTTATTTCTGCCTGCTGTTTATAAACAGCAGATCAGAATAAGGCTACATTCACACGACCGATCCATTTTTGCGGTCTGCAAAAATGGTCCGTTTTTTTCATGGGTGCATCCGTGTGGCATCCGTTTCCATTCCGTATATGGTCCGTATGTCATCCGTTTGTCATCCGTGTGCCTTCTGTTTTTTTGCGTACTGCAAAAAAACTGAAGGAGGGAAAATACATAAATTTACCCAGGATCCATAGCTTCAACCTACATGAGGCGGTCACATGTTCACTCCAGTGCTATTTTCTACTGCTTTTCACAGCGTAGCGCGCTCTGGGGATTTTCCTGTGCTTGTACACTTCATATCAGTCTTTTCTGTCATTATAATGGCAGAAAGACACATAATGTCCCACTCTCCTGCATTTTGTAATTTTGCACCCTTTGGTGCCTTTCATGTGGCACTAAGGGGTGCTTTGCCTTGCATTTAGCAAAAAAAATAAATTAAAAAAAAAAAATGACATAGGGTTCCCCCTATTTTTGATAGCCAGCTAGGGTAAAGCAGATGGCTGCAGCCTGCAGACCACAGCTAGCAGCTTCACCTTGGCTGGTAATCCAAAACTGAGGGAACCCCACGCTGTTATTTTACATTAAATAAATAATTAAAAAAACACGTAGGGGTCCCCCTAAAATTGGATCACCAGCCAAGGTAAAGCGGACAGCTGGGGGCTGATATTCTCAGACTAGGGAGGTCCATGGTTATTGGACTCTCCCCAGCCTAAAAATAGCAGGCCGCAGCCGCCCCAGAAGTGGCACATCCATTAGATGCGCCAATCCTGGTGCTTCGCTCCAGCTCATCCCATTGCCCTGGTGTGGTGGCAAATGGGGTAATATATAGGGTTAATACCAGATGTGTAATGTCACCTGGCATCAAGCCCTGGGGTTCGTGATGTCAGGCGTCTATCAGATACCCGACATCTCCAACCCAGTCAGTAAAAAAAAAATAGACGACAAACACATTTTTATTTGAAAAAACACTTCACAAAACATTACTTCTTTCACCAATTTATTAGAAAGAAAAACAAATCCAGGTCTGCTGTAATCCAAGGGGTTCCCATGATGATCTATACCATAGTCAATGTCCCAGTCAATGAAGAACAGAATGTTCCATATTGGCTGGGAGAGCAATGCAATGACCTGAGCTAACATCAATAGTTCAGCCCAGGTCACTGCAGGGCATGACAAGTGCTGCTGTCAGGAGGATAGCGAGGTACATTACCTGCGGTGATCTCTGCACCCCTGACAGCAGAGCTGTCACTGAGTTCAATGACTGCCGCCTTCACAACCAAGTATTGCGGGAGCCTGTGACGTCACCGCTAGAGATGAGCGAACCGGTCCCGGTTCGGCTCGAGGCGGTTCGCCGAACGGGGGGTCTGGCTCGAGTTCGGCTCGTCGAACGTTCGACGAACCGAACTCGAGCCCATAGGAAACAATGGCAGGCAATCACAAACACAGTAAAACACCTAGAAAACACCCTCAAAGGTGTCCAAAAGGTGACAAACAACTCACAACACAACACAAACACATGGGAAAGTGACAAGGACATGTACTCATGCGAAAACAAAACAGCTGGACAAGGAAAAAGAGGAGGACACACAGATATAGGCATGGCACGCCCTTCTAAAGTCATGTAAAACACCGCAAGGTGACTCCAAGCGGAGTCTCCCTTTTTTCCAAAAATTGGGCCCCACACACCCACCCCTTCAGTGGCAGCAGTTGTGCCCCAGTTGTACACTTCACAGCTAGATTTGCATCAAGCACATTCAAAAATACGCCATTCTTATCTGTCCCCAGGATGACACCGGGGTAGGTAGCAAAGTCTTTCCTGATCCCAGCTCTGTTCATCTTGGCTTCTTTTAAAAACACAGCAAGCAAGGGTTACTCCAAGCGGAGTCTCCCTTTTTTCCAAAAATTGGGCCCCACACACACCCACCCCTTCAGTGGCAGCACTTGGGCCCCAGTTGTACACTTCACAGCTAGATTTGCATCAAGCACATTCAAAAATACGCTATTCTTAACCGTCCCCAGGATGACACCGGGGTAGGTAGCAAAGTCTTTCCTGATCCCAGCTCTGTTCATCTTGGCTTCTTTTAAAAACACAGCAAGCAAGGGTTACTCCAAGCGGAGTCTCCCTTTTTTCCAAAAATTGGGCCACACAGACACCCACCCCATCAGTGGCAGCACTTGGGCCCTAGTTGCAAACAGGATGTTTTGATTTGCATCAAGCACATTCAAAAATACGCTATTCTTAGCCGTCCCCAGGATGACACCGGGGTAGGTAGCAAAGTCTTTGCTGACCCATGACTTGTTCATCTTGGCTTCTTTTAAAAACAATGTAAGCAAGGGTTACTCCAAGCGGAGTCTCCCTTTTTTCCAAAAATTGGGCCACACAGACACCCACCCCATCAGTGGCAGCACTTGGGCCCTAGTTGCAAACAGGATGTTTTGATTTGCATCAAGCACATTCAAAAATACGCTATTCTTAGCCGTCCACAGGATGACACCGGGGTAGGTAGCAAAGTCTTTCCTGATCCCAGCTCTGTTCATCTTGGCTTCTTTTAAAAACACAGCAAGCAAGGGTTACTCCAAGCGGAGTCTCCCTTTTTTCCAAAAATTGGGCCACACAGACACCCACCACATCAGTGGCAGCACTTGGGCCCTAGTTGCAAACAGGATGTTTTGATTTGCATCAAGCACATTCAAAAATACGCTATTCTTAGCCGTCCCCAGGATGACACCGGGGTAGGTAGCAAAGTCTTTGCTGACCCATGACTTGTTCATCTTGGCTTCTTTTAAAAACAATGTAAGCAAGGGTTACTCCAAGCGGAGTCTCCCTTTTTTCCAAAAATTGGGCCACACAGACACCCACCCCATCAGTGGCAGCACTTGGGCCCTAGTTGCAAACAGGATGTTTTGATTTGCATCAAGCACATTCAAAAATACGCTATTCTTAGCCGTCCACAGGATGACACCGGGGTAGGTAGCAAAGTCTTTCCTGATCCCAGCTCTGTTCATCTTGGCTTCTTTTAAAAACACAGCAAGCAAGGGTTACTCCAAGCGGAGTCTCCCTTTTTTCCAAAAATTGGGCCACACAGACACCCACCCCATCAGTGGCAGCACTTGGGCCCTAGTTGCAAACAGGATGTTTTGATTTGCATCAAGCACATTCAAAAATACGCTATTCTTAGCCGTCCCCAGGATGACACTGGGGTAGGTAGCAAAGTCTTTGCTGACCCATGACTTGTTCATCTTGGCTTCTTTTAAAAACAATGTAAGCAAGGGTTACTCCAAGCGGAGTCTCCCCTTTTTTCCAAAAATTGGGCCCCACACACACCCACCCATTCAGTGGCAGCAGTTGTGCCCCAGTTGTACACTTCACAGCTAGATTTGCATCAAGCACATTCAAAAATACGCCATTCTTATCCGTCCCCAGGATGACACCGGGGTAGGTAGCAAAGTCTTTCCTGATCCCAGCTCTGTTCATCTTGGCTTCTTTTAAAAACACAGCAAGCAAGGGTTACTCCAAGCGGAGTCTCCCTTTTTTCCAAAAATTGGGCCCCACACACACCCACCCCTTCAGTGGCAGCAGTTGTGCCCCAGTTGTACACTTCACAGCTAGATTTGCATCAAGCACATTCAAAAATACGCTATTCTTAACCGTCCCCAGGATGACACCGGGGTAGGTAGCAAAGTCTTTCCTGATCCCAGCTCTGTTCATCTTGGCTTCTTTTAAAAACACAGCAAGCAAGGGTTACTCCAAGCGGAGTCTCCCTTTTTTCCAAAAATTGGGCCACACAGACACCCACCCCATCAGTGGCAGCACTTGGGCCCTAGTTGCAAACAGGATGTTTTGATTTGCATCAAGCACATTCAAAAATACGCTATTCTTAGCCGTCCCCAGGATGACACCGGGGTAGGTAGCAAAGTCTTTCCTGATCCCAGCTCTGTTCATCTTGGCTTCTTTTAAAAACACAGCAAGCAAGGGTTACTCCAAGCGGAGTCTCCCTTTTTTCCAAAAATTGGGCCACACAGACACCCACCCCATCAGTGGCAGCACTTGGGCCCTAGTTGCAAACAGGATGTTTTGATTTGCATCAAGCACATTCAAAAATACGCTATTCTTAGCCATCCCCAGGATGACACTGGGGTAGGTAGCAAAGTCTTTGCTGACCCATGACTTGTTCATCTTGGCTTCTTTTAAAAACAATGTAAGCAAGGGTTACTCCAAGCGGAGTCTCCCCTTTTTTCCAAAAATTGGGCCCCACACACACCCACCCATTCAGTGGCAGCAGTTGTGCCCCAGTTGTACACTTCACAGCTAGATTTGCATCAAGCACATTCAAAAATACGCCATTCTTATCCGTCCCCAGGATGACACCGGGGTAGGTAGCAAAGTCTTTCCTGATCCCAGCTCTGTTCATCTTGGCTTCTTTTAAAAACACAGCAAGCAAGGGTTACTCCAAGCGGAGTCTCCCTTTTTTCCAAAAATTGGGCCACACAGACACCCACCCCATCAGTGGCAGCACTTGGGCCCTAGTTGCAAACAGGATGTTTTGATTTGCATCAAGCACATTCAAAAATACGCTATTCTTAGCCGTCCCCAGGATGACACCGGGGTAGGATGCAAAGTCTTTCCTGATCCCAGCTCTGTTCATCTTGGCTTCTTTTAAAAACACAGCAAGCAAGGGTTACTCCAAGCGGAGTCTCCCTTTTTTCCAAAAATTGGGCCACACAGACACCCACCCCATCAGTGGCAGCACTTGGGCCCTAGTTGCAAACAGGATGTTTTGATTTGCATCAAGCACATTCAAAAATACGCTATTCTTAGCCGTCCACAGGATGACACCGGGGTAGGTAGCAAAGTCTTTCCTGATCCCAGCTCTGTTCATCTTGGCTTCTTTTAAAAACACAGCAAGCAAGGGTTACTCCAAGCGGAGTCTCCCTTTTTTCCAAAAATTGGGCCACACAGACACCCACCCCATCAGTGGCAGCACTTGGGCCCTAGTTGCAAACAGGATGTTTTGATTTGCATCAAGCACATTCCAAATCCACAAGCATTTACTCTCCCCAGGATGACACAGGGGTAGTAAATTCCTTCTGGATCCATGACTTGTTCATTTTGATGAACGTCAGTCTGTCCACATTGTCACTGGACAGACGCGTGCGCTTATCTGTCAGCACACACCCAGCAGCACTGAATACACGTTCAGAGACAACGCTGGCAGCTGGACACGACAAAATCTCCAAGGCGTAAGTTGCGAGCTCTGGCCATTTTTGTAGGTTTGAAGCCCAAAAGGAGCAAGGCTCCAGTTGCACAGTCATGGCATCGATGTTCATTTGGAGATACTCCTGTATCATCCTCTCCAGCCGTTGACTATGTGTCAGACTTGTTGTCTCTGGTGGCCTTGCAAAAGAGGGTCTAAAAAAATTATGAAAAGATTCCATAAAATTGCTGTTACCGGCACCAGAAAAGGTCCTACTGGTACGGGTAGACTGTTGAAGATGACGAGACCGTCCCATGTTTGTCAAGTTACAACTGGGAGCTTCACTCCCTGCACCTGCACGGTTGTTTGGTGGAAAAGCCGAGCTAAGATCTAGTAACAGCTTCTGCTGATACTCCTGCATACGTGCGTCCCTTTCTATGGCTGGAATTATGTCACAAAATTTGGACTTGTACCGGGGATCTAATAGTGTGGCAATCCAGTAGTCATCATCACTTCTAATTTTGACAATACGACTGTCATGTTGGAGGTAGTGCAACAAAAAGGCACTCATGTGTCTTGCGCAGCCATGCGGACCAAGTCCATGCTGTGTTTGTGGCATAGAGGTGCTACCCGTTCTTTCTTCCTCTGACATCTGACCCCAACCTCTTTCAACTGAAATTTGACCAAGGTCTCCCTCATCCGCTGAGTCTTCCATGTCCATGGACAGTTCGTCCTCCATTTCTTCATGTTCTCCTGCACCTTGCTCAACATTTCGCCTGCTACTATGCGCCCTTGTCGATCCCTGTCCCCCATGGTCCCATGCCTGCTGCGTTGGTGATGATGAACGTCTGGACCTTCGTGATGTTGTTGTCCCTTGCGCATATGAATCCTCCTGTAGTTCCTCCCCTTCATGTTGTCCCACCCCCTGACTCCGAATAGTGTTTAGCGTGTGCTCCAGCATGTAAATGACTGGAATCGTCATGCTGATAATGGCATTGTCAGAGCTAAACATATTCGTCGCCATGTCGAAACTGTGCAGAAGGGTGCATAGGTCCTTGATCTGAGACCACTCCATCAGGGTGATCTGCCCCACCTCTGCATCTCGTTGGCCCAGGCTATACGTCATGACGTATTGCACCAGGGCTCTGCGGTGCTGCGACAGTCGCTGTAACATGTGGAGAGTTGAATTCCAGCGTGTCGCCACATCGCATTTCAGGCGATGAACCGGCAGGCCGAAAGACTTCTGGAGCGATGCAAGTCGCTCTGCTGCGGCGCTTGAACGGCGGAAGTGAGCTGACAGTTTTCGTGCCCTGTTCAGAAGGCCATCTAGGCCGGGATAGTGTGTTAAAAATTGCTGCACGACAAGGTTCAACACGTGAGCCATACAAGGTACGTGTGTCACCTTGCCCAGGCGAAGTGCCGCACCCAGGTTTGCAGCATTGTCGCACACGGCCTTACCAGGCTGCAGTTTGAGTGGAGACAACCATTTATTAAACTCGGACCGCAAAGCTGACCACAACTCCTCAGCTGTGTGACTCTTATTACCAAGACATGTCAAGCTAAAGACCGCCTGATGCCGTTGCGCTCTGCTGCCAGCATAGTAATGAGGGGTGCGTGATTCCTTCTGCGCAGTGAGAACGCTGGTGGCCTGACCAGGCAGGCTTGGGGCGGAGGTGGAGGACCCAGATGAGGTGGAGGATGCAGAAGCAGTGGCGGAACTTGGACAGACAGAGGATTGACACACAAGTCGTGGGGACGGCAAGACTTGTGCAGCAGACCCTTCACCATCTATCACCATAGTTACCCAGTGCCCAGTCAGCGACATGTAACGTCCCTGTCCATGCTTACTGGTCCAAGTATCGGTGGTGAAATGCACCCGTTCACACACAGAGTTTCTCAAGGAAGCGGTGATGTTGTGTGCGACATGCTGGTGTAGCGCGGGCACACCTTTCTTAGAGAAGTAGTGGCGACTAGGCATCTGGTACTGGGGCACAGCGACAGACATAAGGTCTCTAAAATCCTGTGTGTCCACTAGGCGGAAAGGCAGCATTTCGGTAGCCAACAGCTTACAGAGGGATAGAGTCAACCTCTTAGCTTTGTCATGGGTCGGAGGAAGTGGCCTTTTATTTGACCACATCTGAGGGACAGAGATCTGGCTGCTGTGTGTAGACGGTGTTGAGTAGGGTGTCCCTTGAAAAATGCAGGTTTGTGAGGAAAGTGCAGGCGGAGACATGATGTTGCCTTCATCCAACGTTGGTGCTATCGATGTCTGAGAGAGCTGTACACACTCACTTGTTTCCCCTTCCAAACCAACTGACGACCTTACAAGCAAACTGCCTGTTGCGGTTACAGTGGTGGAAGTTTTGCGTGGAAAAACAGGTGTGGCAGCTGTCCCCACAGTCCTAGAAGATGAAGAGCGCGCGGATGCAGTGGAAGGGGCGGGCGGTGGATGGTTCGCTCCACTAGGCCGCATTGCAGCACGGTGAGCTTCCCACCGGGACTTATGATATTTAGTCATGTGACGATTCATGGAAGAAGTTGTCAAACTGCTGAGGTTTTGACCTCTACTAACAGAATCATGACAAATGTTACATATCACATGAGTTGGGCGATCTTTTTCGATGTGAAAAAAGGACCAGGCTAGGCAAGGCTTAGAGGCCATGCGACCTGTTGATCCACCCCGAATATTGCTCATAGGCAGAGTGGTGGCTGAGGATGCAGTTGTAGACGTGCTACCAGTGCTCCGACTCTGTCCAGGAAGGCGCAAGGTAACTTCGTCGTCGGTTGCATCCTCCTCCACCGCCTCTGTTGACCTCCTCGAGTGCCTGACTGGGGGTTGACAGTAGGTGGGATCTAGAACGTCATCATCAATTGTTGTGTTTGCACTCCCCTCCCCCTCAGACCGAGCCTCTTCTTGCCCTGACGGAATATTTAAGTTGTCATCCCAATCGGGTATCTGCGTCTCATCTTCATCAGTATGTTCCTCATTGTCTATAACCACAGGTGTTACAGTTTGTGACAAAGGGTCAACATTATGCTCAGAAACTTGGTCCTCACGGCCTGAATCTGAGTCACAAAGGTTCTGGGCATCACTGCAGACCATTTCCTGTTCTGTACTCACTGTAGCTTGGGAGCAGACCTCTGATTCCCAGGCTATAGTGTGACTGAACAGCTCTGCAGACTCAGCCATCTCAGTTCCACCATACTGTGCAGGGCTGATGGAGACTTCAGAGCTGGGAGAAAGCAAGTTTGATTGGGATGACAACTCAGAGGACTGGTGTTTTTTGGATGCGGTACTTGAAGTGGCAGAGAGGGCACTTGTTGGACCACTTGAGATCCATTCAAGCATTTTCCTTTTTTGCCCATCATCTACCTTTGTTCCTGTTGTTCGTGTCCGTAACAAAGGGAGCACATCGGATTGTCCACGGTAAGTAGTAGACATCTTACTTTTGCTGGTAGATGGTCTATCTTCAGCAGATGATAATGGAGCTTTGCCACCTTCCCCACGGACAAAACCTTTTTTGCCTTTTCCACCACGCCTCTTCCCCTTTCCACCAGCATCTGTCATTTTGCCACTCATGTTGATTGCGACAAGATTGTGGACTGAAAATGTGGTAGTAAAAATTGAGAGGTGGTGAAGATTGCAGTGGTGGTCTAGCTTTATTAACAGCAGAATAATAAAGAATAAATATCCCTGACAATGCAACTTAGTTATAATTAGTTGGAGTGTGCAACGCAGGCAGACGTGCTGCAAATGTCTTTGCACTAGTGGGACTATAGCAAAGTCCAATAGCCACGTATAGGATGCCACTAGGTACACTGAGTGTTTGCTAGTATAATGGCTTGGTTAGAATGAGTTGTAGTGTGCAACGCAGGCAGACGCGCTCTGCAAATGTCTTTGCACTAGTGGGACTATAGCAAAGTCCAATAGCCACGTATAGGATGCCACTAGGTACACTGAGTGTTTGCTAGTATAATGGCTTGGTTAGAATGAGTTGTAGTGTGCAACGCAGGCAGACGCGCTCTGCAAATGTCTTTGCACTAGTGGGACTATAGCAAAGTCCAATAGCCACGTATAGGATGCCACTAGGTACACTGAGTGTTTGCTAGTATAATGGCTTGGTTAGAATGAGTTGTAGTGTGCAACGCAGGCAGACGCGCTCTGCAAATGTCTTTGCACTAGTGGGACTATAGCAAAGTCCAATAGCCACGTATAGGATGCCACTAGGTACACTGAGTGTTTGCTAGTATAATGGCTTGGTTAGAATGAGTTGTAGTGTGCAACGCAGGCAGACGCGCTCTGCAAATGTCTTTGCACTAGTGGGACTATAGCAAAGTCCAATAGCCACGTATAGGATGCCACTAGGTACACTGAGTGTTTGCTAGTATAATGGCTTGGTTAGAATGAGTTGTAGTGTGCAACGCAGGCAGACGCGCTCTGCAAATGTCTTTGCACTAGTGGGACTATAGCAAAGTCCAATAGCCACGTATAGGATGCCACTAGGTACACTGAGTGTTTGCTAGTATAATGGCTTGGTTAGAATGAGTTGTAGTGTGCAACGCAGGCAGACGCGCTCTGCAAATGTCTTTGCACTAGTGGGACTATAGCAAAGTCCAATAGCCACGTATAGGATGCCACTAGGTACACTGAGTGTTTGCTAGTATAATGGCTTGGTTAGAATGAGTTGTAGTGTGCAACGCAGGCAGACGCGCTCTGCAAATGTCTTTGCACTAGTGGGACTATAGCAAAGTCCAATAGCCACGTATAGGATGCCACTAGGTACACTGAGTGTTTGCTAGTATAATGGCTTGGTTAGAATGAGTTGTAGTGTGCAACGCAGGCAGACGCGCTCTGCAAATGTCTTTGCACTAGTGGGACTATAGCAAAGTCCAATAGCCACGTATAGGATGCCACTAGGTACACTGAGTGTTTGCTAGTATAATGGCTTGGTTAGAATGAGTTGTAGTGTGCAACGCAGGCAGACGCGCTCTGCAAATGTCTTTGCACTAGTGGGACTATAGCAAAGTCCAATAGCCACGTATAGGATGCCACTAGGTACACTGAGTGTTTGCTAGTATAATGGCTTGGTTAGAATGAGTTGTAGTGTGCAACGCAGGCAGACGCGCTCTGCAAATGTCTTTGCACTAGTGGGACTATAGCAAAGTCCAATAGCCACGTATAGGATGCCACTAGGTACACTGAGTGTTTGCTAGTATAATGGCTTGGTTAGAATGAGTTGTAGTGTGCAACGCAGGCAGACGCGCTCTGCAAATGTCTTTGCACTAGTGGGACTATAGCAAAGTCCAATAGCCACGTATAGGATGCCACTAGGTACACTGAGTGTTTGCTAGTATAATGGCTTGGTTAGAATGAGTTGTAGTGTGCAACGCAGGCAGACGCGCTCTGCAAATGTCTTTGCACTAGTGGGACTATAGCAAAGTCCAATAGCCACGTATAGGATGCCACTAGGTACACTGAGTGTTTGATAGTATAATGGCTTGGTTAGAATGAGTTGTAGTGTGCAACGCAGGCAGACGCGCTCTGCAAATGTCTTTGCACTAGTGGGACTATAGCAAAGTCCAATAGCCACGTATAGGATGCCACTAGGTACACTGAGTGTTTGCTAGTATAATGGCTTGGTTAGAATGAGTTGTAGTGTGCAACGCAGGCAGACGCGCTCTGCAAATGTCTTTGCACTAGTGGGACTATAGCAAAGTCCAATAGCCACGTATAGGATGCCACTAGGTACACTGAGTGTTTGCTAGTATAATGGCTTGGTTAGAATGAGTTGTAGTGTGCAACGCAGGCAGACGCGCTCTGCAAATGTCTTTGCACTAGTGGGACTATAGCAAAGTCCAATAGCCACGTATAGGATGCCACTAGGTACACTGAGTGTTTGCTAGTATAATGGCTTGGTTAGAATGAGTTGTAGTGTGCAACGCAGGCAGACGCGCTCTGCAAATGTCTTTGCACTAGTGGGACTATAGCAAAGTCCAATAGCCACGTATAGGATGCCACTAGGTACACTGAGTGTTTGCTAGTATAATGGCTTGGTTAGAATGAGTTGTAGTGTGCAACGCAGGCAGACGCGCTCTGCAAATGTCTTTGCACTAGTGGGACTATAGCAAAGTCCAATAGCCACGTATAGGATGCCACTAGGTACACTGAGTGTTTGCTAGTATAATGGCTTGGTTAGAATGAGTTGTAGTGTGCAACGCAGGCAGACGCGCTCTGCAAATGTCTTTGCACTAGTGGGACTATAGCAAAGTCCAATAGCCACGTATAGGATGCCACTAGGTACACTGAGTGTTTGCTAGTATAATGGCTTGGTTAGAATGAGTTGTAGTGTGCAACGCAGGCAGACGCGCTCTGCAAATGTCTTTGCACTAGTGGGACTATAGCAAAGTCCAATAGCCACGTATAGGATGCCACTAGGTACACTGAGTGTTTGCTAGTATAATGGCTTGGTTAGAATGAGTTGTAGTGTGCAACGCAGGCAGACGCGCTCTGCAAATGTCTTTGCACTAGTGGGACTATAGCAAAGTCCAATAGCCACGTATAGGATGCCACTAGGTACACTGAGTGTTTGCTAGTATAATGGCTTGGTTAGAATGAGTTGTAGTGTGCAACGCAGGCAGACGCGCTCTGCAAATGTCTTTGCACTAGTGGGACTATAGCAAAGTCCAATAGCCACGTATAGGATGCCACTAGGTACACTGAGTGTTTGCTAGTATAATGGCTTGGTTAGAATGAGTTGTAGTGTGCAACGCAGGCAGACGCGCTCTGCAAATGTCTTTGCACTAGTGGGACTATAGCAAAGTCCAATAGCCACGTATAGGATGCCACTAGGTACACTGAGTGTTTGCTAGTATAATGGCTTGGTTAGAATGAGTTGTAGTGTGCAACGCAGGCAGACGCGCTCTGCAAATGTCTTTGCACTAGTGGGACTATAGCAAAGTCCAATAGCCACGTATAGGATGCCACTAGGTACACTGAGTGTTTGCTAGTATAATGGCTTGGTTAGAATGAGTTGTAGTGTGCAACGCAGGCAGACGCGCTCTGCAAATGTCTTTGCACTAGTGGGACTATAGCAAAGTCCAATAGCCACGTATAGGATGCCACTAGGTACACTGAGTGTTTGCTAGTATAATGGCTTGGTTAGAATGAGTTGTAGTGTGCAACGCAGGCAGACGCGCTCTGCAAATGTCTTTGCACTAGTGGGACTATAGCAAAGTCCAATAGCCACGTATAGGATGCCACTAGGTACACTGAGTGTTTGCTAGTATAATGGCTTGGTTAGAATGAGTTGTAGTGTGCAACGCAGGCAGACGCGCTCTGCAAATGTCTTTGCACTAGTGGGACTATAGCAAAGTCCAATAGCCACGTATAGGATGCCACTAGGTACACTGAGTGTTTGCTAGTATAATGGCTTGGTTAGAATGAGTTGTAGTGTGCAACGCAGGCAGACGCGCTCTGCAAATGTCTTTGCACTAGTGGGACTATAGCAAAGTCCAATAGCCACGTATAGGATGCCACTAGGTACACTGAGTGTTTGCTAGTATAATGGCTTGGTTAGAATGAGTTGTAGTGTGCAACGCAGGCAGACGCGCTCTGCAAATGTCTTTGCACTAGTGGGACTATAGCAAAGTCCAATAGCCACGTATAGGATGCCACTAGGTACACTGAGTGTTTGCTAGTATAATGGCTTGGTTAGAATGAGTTGTAGTGTGCAACGCAGGCAGACGCGCTCTGCAAATGTCTTTGCACTAGTGGGACTATAGCAAAGTCCAATAGCCACGTATAGGATGCCACTAGGTACACTGAGTGTTTGCTAGTATAATGGCTTGGTTAGAATGAGTTGTAGTGTGCAACGCAGGCAGACGCGCTCTGCAAATGTCTTTGCACTAGTGGGACTATAGCAAAGTCCAATAGCCACGTATAGGATGCCACTAGGTACACTGAGTGTTTGCTAGTATAATGGCTTGGTTAGAATGAGTTGTAGTGTGCAACGCAGGCAGACGCGCTCTGCAAATGTCTTTGCACTAGTGGGACTATAGCAAAGTCCAATAGCCACGTATAGGATGCCACTAGGTACACTGAGTGTTTGCTAGTATAATGGCTTGGTTAGAATGAGTTGTAGTGTGCAACGCAGGCAGACGCGCTCTGCAAATGTCTTTGCACTAGTGGGACTATAGCAAAGTCCAATAGCCACGTATAGGATGCCACTAGGTACACTGAGTGTTTGCTAGTATAATGGCTTGGTTAGAATGAGTTGTAGTGTGCAACGCAGGCAGACGCGCTCTGCAAATGTCTTTGCACTAGTGGGACTATAGCAAAGTCCAATAGCCACGTATAGGATGCCACTAGGTACACTGAGTGTTTGCTAGTATAATGGCTTGGTTAGAATGAGTTGTAGTGTGCAACGCAGGCAGACGCGCTCTGCAAATGTCTTTGCACTAGTGGGACTATAGCAAAGTCCAATAGCCACGTATAGGATGCCACTAGGTACACTGAGTGTTTGCTAGTATAATGGCTTGGTTAGAATGAGTTGTAGTGTGCAACGCAGGCAGACGCGCTCTGCAAATGTCTTTGCACTAGTGGGACTATAGCAAAGTCCAATAGCCACGTATAGGATGCCACTAGGTACACTGAGTGTTTGCTAGTATAATGGCTTGGTTAGAATGAGTTGTAGTGTGCAACGCAGGCAGACGCGCTCTGCAAATGTCTTTGCACTAGTGGGACTATAGCAAAGTCCAATAGCCACGTATAGGATGCCACTAGGTACACTGAGTGTTTGCTAGTATAATGGCTTGGTTAGAATGAGTTGTAGTGTGCAATGCAGGCAGACGCGCTCTGCAAATGTCTTTGCACTAGTGGGACTATAGCAAAGTCCAATAGCCACGTATAGGATGCCACTAGGTACACTGAGTGTTTGCTAGTATAATGGCTTAGTTATCAGTTGGAGTGTGCAGAGGACAAGAGGGTACAGTGGCAGGATTGTGGTGCTCTGGGTAGAGGAATGGAAGACTGCCTTTCTATTCCCTCCTAATGGTGAAATGCAGGTAGGAAATCCCTGACCTGGGCTACACAGACGCTGTTGCTGTTTGCAGGACCTGTCACCTATGGCTCTCTGACCCTGCCGGTTGGAGCCCTTAAAAGGACTGCTATAAAGTGCTCTCCCTAAGCTGTCTAACGCTGTGTATGCAGCGCATACAGCTGTATCGGCTATAGGACTCAGGAAGACGGAGCTGCGACAGTGATGTCTGACACCAAAGACGCAGAAGGCAGATAATGGCGTCCGTGAAGAAAATGTCCGGTTTTATAATGCAGGGACATGTGACATGCAGATCCTATCACACATGCCGTTGCTTCTCTGGCTCAAAGTCCACTTAGCTGTGTGTGTGTCTGGGATTGGCTGACATGCTGGCCCGCCCCACAAGACGCGCGCGCTTAGGGAAGGAAGACAAGAAAAAAAAAAAAAAAAAATGGCGATCGCCATTATAGAAACAGCAGTGATCTGAAGGCGCTGTTCACGCACACTATACACTGAAATGTGATAATAGTTTGATTCACAGAGTGACTTACACTATTACAGCAGAAACCAAGCTATGATTTAGCTGTTTTTTGGCTGCTAGAACCGTTCTCGAACGTTTCTAGAACTACCGAGCTTTTGCAAAAAGCTCGAGTTCTAGTTCGATCTAGAACATGCCCCAAAATCACTCGAGCCGCGAACTGGAGAACCACGAACCACGAACCGCGCTCAACTCTAGTCACCGCTAGTGACAGTCTCGGATCGGCAGCAAGAGGAGATGTCACAAGCGGCGGCCATGGAGGACAGTGACAGCTCTGACGTCGGGAGGGCAGGACTTCATCACCGCAGGTAAGACTAGGTTCACATTTCCGTTGTTTTGCATCAGTAACATGCATTGCTTGACGCTTGTGACTGATGCGTTGTACAACGGATGACAAGAATAGAATTCATTGTCGGACTCCGTTGTAAAAGAGAGACCGATCAGCTACACACATGTCACAAATTGACATTTCATTATATAAATAAGGATTTCTGCTTGTGTGAGCCTGCTAAAAATTTGCCAGTTAACCAACTAAATAGGTATTGGAACTATAGAGAGCCTGCTAAAATTTTACTAGTGAACCATCTAACTAGGCATTGGTACTTTAGAGTGCCTGCTAAAAATTTGCCAGTGAACCATCTCAATAGGTATTGATACTTTACAGTGCCTGCTAACAATTTGCTGGTGAACCATCTAAACAGATATTGGTACTTTTTAGTGCCTGCTAAAATTGTATTTAAATAGGTATTACTTTTAAGTGTCTGCAAAAAAATTTCCAGTGAACCATCTAAATAGGTATTGATACTTTTAATGCTTGCTAAAAATTTGCCTGGAAACGATGTAAATAGGTATTGGTACTTTAGAGTGCCTGCAAAAACTCTGCCTGTGAACCATCTAACTACCGTATTTTTCTGACTGTAAAATGCACTTTTTTTCCCCCAAATAATGGGGGAAAATGGGGGGGGTGCATCTTATTGTCTGAATGTAGGGCATGGCTGCAGGGAATGAGGGTGCTGTGGTGGAGCAGGTCATCAGTGGCATGCGTAGGCTGTAGAAGCACCTACCGTGACCACGTGGGTTCGCTCATTTTATATGCATGCATCATCCCGCCCATCATCTCTCAGCGCTGAAGCCGGCGCTGATAGGTGGGCGGGATGATGGGCGGCGGATGTGCGCATAATTAACAGCTGGCCAGCGTGATCACCCCTGGCAATACTTACAGCAAGATGGAATTGCAGCTGTATATGGCTCAGGCCAAAAGACTACTACCACTCCAGCAGGATACAGCTAAACCCCCACTAGGTGGAGGCAACACAGGTGCAGGTGGAGCCATTCACACGCACTTCCAAATATGGAGGAGGTGATGGCTGGATAGTAAAACTGCACACTGGTGGCTTGCATAGAGCACTGTTCACACTAGCAGACGCACAGTCACAAACCCGCAGCCTATTAGGTGACGCCCATACTATTAGATCAGGCGGGCTGCCAAGCCGTACCCCCACTGCGCGCTACGTAGGGACAGAAACTCTGATAGCAAGGCCTAACAAAAAGGGGCCTGGCTGTATCCTGTACAAAAAGGTTTTTGAGGTTTTTTGTTAGCGTTATGGCCATAAGACGTAAGCCTACAACCCTCGTCACGGGAACCTCATGCTTGTAGGTCCCTACACTACATATAATATAAAAAAGCAAAAAAGAAAATATCATTACTTACAGCAAGATGGAATTGCAGCTGTATATGGCTCAGGCCAAAAGACTACTACCACTCCAGCAGGATACAGCTAAACCCCCAATAGGTGGAGGCAACACAGGTGCAGGTGGAGCCATTCACATGCACTTCCAAATATGGAGGAGGTGATGGCTGGATAGTAAAACTGCACACTGGTGGCTTGCATAGAGCACTGTTCACACTAGCAGACGCACAGTCACAAACCCGCAGCCTATTAGGTGACGCCCATACTATTAGATCAGGCGGGCTGCCAAGCCATACCCCCACTGCGCGCTACGTAGGGACAGAAACTCTGATAGCAAGGCCTAACAAAAAGGGGCCTGGCTGTATCCTGTACAAAAAGGTTTTTGAGGTTTTTTGTTAGCGTTATGGCCATAAGACGTAAGCCTACAACCCTCGTCACGGGAACCTCATGCTTGTAGGTCCCTACACTACATATAATAACTATAGCCTGGAGTGATCAGGTGTGACAATTTTCACTGCCCCCCGCGCATCATCATCAGCGTGGGGGGCAGTGAATAAGTATGGTATACTCACCGTTCCCTGCAGCATTACGATGTCCTCCTGTCTGCCGGCACGCTGATGTATGTGGAGAGCGGTGCGCACAGCGATGACATCATCACTGTGCGAACTGCTCTCCACACATCAGCGGGCAGGCAGACAGCAGGACATCGTGATGCTACAGGGAACGGTGACCTGTTCGACACAGGTCAGCTGCGCTGCTACTGGCACAGACAGGAGGATGAGCGATGCTGTGTGGAGCAAGGAAAGGTGAGTATAAACGTTTATTTTTTTCTGTGCCACAGGATGCAGGCCATAAAACAGGATGGGGGTATTTATCAGGATGGGGGTATATAGCAGGATTAGGGTATATAGCAGGATGGGGGTATATAGCAGGATGGGGGTATTTATCTAAGGATGGAGGTATTTATCAGGATGTGGGCACATAGCAGGATGTGGGTATATAGCAGGATGGGGGTGTATAGCAGGATGGGGGTGTATAGCAGGATGGGAGTGTATAGCAGGATGGGGTATAAGCAGGATGGGATATATAGCAGGATGGAAGTATATAGCAGGATGGGGGGATTTATCAGATTGGGGTATATAGCAGGATGTGGGTATTTATCAGGATGGGGGTATTTATCAGGATGGGGGTATTTATCAAAATGGGGGTATATAGCAGGATGGGGGGTATATTGCAGGGTGGGGTATATAGCAGGATGGGGGTATTTATCAAGATGAGGGTATTTATCAGGATGGGGGCTATACCAGAATGAGGGACATATATACAAGGATGGGGATCATATACAAAACCGGATCATCATTACCAGGATGGGGTACCTTAGTTAGAGAATTTGGGTACATTACCACCATAACAGTGTCAGCAGCAGATCCTAACCCCATAACAGTGTGTCATGACCACATTTTTGCCTAAAATGTAATTTTCCTCCTCTAAAGCCAGGGTACGTCTTATGGTCCGGTGCGTCTTATAGTTCGAAAAATATGGTAGATATTGGTAATTTTCAGTGCCTTGTAAAACTTGCCAGAGAACCATGTAACTAGGTATTGGTGCTTCTGTGGGCCATCCCAATATTGCCATCTCAGCCAAGAAATACAGAATTGTACGTTTGTGTCAGGCATCGGACAGGTGTGGGCAAAGGGGTGTTAAACATCAGTTTGAAAGTGGAAGGGTACATCAAATATGAGTGGTAAATTACGAGGTCATGATTAGAGATGAGCCACCCCCCTAGCGTTCGACTTTGGTTCGGTTCGTCGAACGGTGGGCAAGTTCGTCGAACGTTCTACAAACGTTCGACGAACCAATTCGAACCCCATTAAAAACAAAGGCAGGCAAACACAAACACATAGAAAACACCTTCTAAGGTGTCCAAAAGGTGACAAACAACTCACAAGACACCACAAACACATGGAAAAGTGACAAGGACATATACTCATGTGAAAACCAAAGAGCAGGACGAGTAAAAAGAAGAGTAGACACAGATATAGGCATGTCATGCGCTTCTAAAATCATGTAAAACACAGCAAGGGGGCTCCAAGCAGAGTCTCCCTTTTTTCCAAAAATTGGGCCATACACACCACTTCAGTGGCATCACTTGTGCCCCAGTTGCAAACTTCACATGTTGATTTGCATCAAGCACATTCAAAAATACGCCAGCCTTAACTGTCCCCAGGATGACACCGGGGTACCAAAGTCCTTGCTGAAACATGACTTGTTCATCTTGGATCATTTTTAAAAACACAGCAAGGGGACTCCAAGCAGAGTCTCCCTTTTTTCCATAAATTGGGCCACACACCACTTCAGTGGCATCATTTGTGCCCCAGTTGCAAACTTCACATGTTGATTTGCATCAAGCACATTCAAAAATACGCCAGCCTTTACTCTCCCCAGAATGACACAGCGGTAGCAAAGTCCTTGCGGATCCATGACTTGTTCATCTTGATGTCACTGGACAGACGCGTGCGCTTATCTGTCAGCACACACCCAGCAGCAGTGAAGACACGTTCCGAGACAACGCTGGCTGTGGGACACGACAAGATCTCAAAGGCGTAAGTGGTGAGCTCAGGCCATTTTTCAAGATTGGAAGCCCAAAATGAGCAAGGCTCCAGTTGCACAGTCATGGCCTCGATGTTCATTTGGAGATACTCCTGTATCATCCTCTCCAGCCGTTGACTATGTGTCAGAATTCTTGTCTCTTGTGGCCTTGAAAAAGGTCTAAAAAAATTATCAAACAATTCCATGAAATTACTGTTACCCCCAGATACGGTGTTGCTGGTACGGTTTGACTGATGATGACTCGACAGTCCCATGCTTGGCAAGTTACAACTGGGAGATTCACTCTGTGCACCATTGCTGTTTGGTGGAAAAGCCGAGCTAAGATTGCATAACAGCTTCTGCTGATACTTCTGCATACGTGCGTCCCTTTCTATGGCTGGAATTATTTAGCCAAATTTTGACTTGTACCGGGGATCTAAGAGTGTGGCAACCCAGTAGTCAGCCTTACTTCTAATTCGGACAATCCGATTGTCATGTTGGAGGTAGTGTAGCAAGAAGGCACTCATGTGTCTTGCGCATCCATGCGGACCAAGTCCTTGCTGTGTTGCGGCGAGGTGATAACCGTGCTTCCTTCCTCTGACATCTCCACCCAACCTCGAACAACCGAAATTTAACCAAGGTCTCCCTCATGTGCTGAGTCTTCCATGCCCATCGCCAGTTCATCCTCCATTTCTTCCTGGGCTCCTGCACCTTCCTCAACAGTTTAGCTGCTACCAACTGTGCAGCAGGGTGCAGCAGGGTCCTTGATCTGATACCACTCCAGCAGCATGATCTGCCCCACCTCTGCATCTCGTTGGCCAAAGCTATACGTCATAACGTATTGCACCAGGGCTCGGCGGTGCTGCCACAGTCGCTGCAACATGTGGAGAGTCGAATTCCAGCGTGTCGACACATCGCATTTCAGGCAGTGAACCGGCAGGCTGAAAGACTTCTGGAGCGTTGCAAGTCGGTCAGCTGCGCCGGTGAGTGAGCAGAGAGGAGCGTGCCCTGTGCAGAAGCCCATCTAGGCCGGGATAGTGTGTTAAAAATTGCAGGACAACAAGGTTCAACACGTGAGCCATACAAGGCACGTGTGTCACCTTGCCCCGGCGAAGGGTCACACCTAGATTTGCAGCATTTTCACACCCGGCCTTCTCTGGCTGCAGGTTGAGTGGAGACAACCATTTACTAAACTCGGTATCCAGAGTTGACCACAACTCCTTAGCTGTGTGACTCTTATTTCCCAGACATTTCAACGTATAGATTGCCTGATGCTGTTGAGCTCTGCTGCCAGCATAGTAAGGAGGTGTGCGGGATTCCTTGTGCGCAGTTACAACGCGGGTGGCCTGACCAGACAGGCTTTGAGCGGAGGTGGAGGATCCAGACGAGGTTGAGGAGGCAGAAGCATTGGAGAAATTTTGACATACAGAGGATTTACACACAACTCGTGGGGACAGCAAGACTTGTACAGCAGACCCTTCTCCATCTCTCACCATAGTTACCGAGTGCCCAGTCAGCGACATGTATCGCCCCTGTCCATGCTTACTGGTCCAAGTATCGGTGGTGAAATGCACCCTGTCACACACAGTTTCTCAAAGAAGCGGTGATGTTGTGTGTGACATGCTGGTGTAGCGCAGGCATGCCTTTCTTGGATGAGTAGTGGTGACTGGGCATCTGGTACTGGGGCACAGCGACGGACATAAGGTCTCGAAAATCCTCTGTGTCCACCAGGCGGACAGGCAAAATTTCTGTAGCCAACAGCTTACAGAGGGTGAAAGTCAACCTCTTAGCCTTGTCATGGCTAGGGGGAAATGGTCTTTTACTTGTCCACTTCTGAGGGACCGAGATCTGGCTGCTGTGCAGAGACAGCATTGAGTAGGGTATCCCTGGAAAACTGCTGGTCTGTGAGGAAAGTGCAGGTGGAGACATGATGTTGCCTTCATCCAAAGTTGGTGCTCTCGATGTCTGAGAGAGCTCTACACCAGCACCTGTTTCCTCTTCCAAAACAACTGACGACCTGCCAATCACACTGCCTGTTGCGGTTAAAGAGGTGGAAGGTCTGCGTTGCAAAGCATGTGTGACAGCTATCCCCACAGTCATAGAGGATGAAGAGCGCGCGGATGCACTTGAAGGGGCAGACGGTGGTTGGCCCGCTCCGCTAGGCCGCATTGTAGCACAGTGAGCTGCCCACAGGGACTTATGCTTGTGATTCATGTTACGGTTCATGGACGAAGTAGTCAAACTAGTGAGTTTTTGGCCTCTACTTACAGATTGGTGACAAATCTTACAGATGAATGAGTTGGGAGATCCTTTGCGATGTCAATAAAGTACCAGGGTAGGCAAGTATTAGAGCCCATGTGAACTGCAGAGCCACCACGACTTGTGCTCAGAGGCAGAGTTGTGGCTGAGGATGCAGTTGTTGATGTGCTTCCAGAACTCCGACTCTGTCCAGGAACGTGCAAGGTAACCTCGTCGTTAGTCGCATCCTCCTCCACCGCCTCTGCTGACCTCCTCAAGTGCCTGACTGGGTTGACAGTAAGTGGGATCTACAACCTCATCATCAACCTGTGTGTTTGCTCTCCCTTCGCCCTCAGACCTAACCTCTTCCTGCCCTGACTGAATAGTTAAGTTGTCATTCCAATCAGGTATCTGAGTCTCATCATCATCTGTATGTTTCTCATTGTCTCCACCAAGAGGTGTTACAGTTTAGGAATAAAGGTCTACATTATGCTCAGAAACTTGGTCATCAGGGCCTGAATCTGACTCACAAAGCTTCTGGGCATCACTGCAGATCATTTTTTGGTCTGTACTCACTGTAGCTTGGGAGCAGACCTCTGATTCCCAGGCTATAGTGTGACTGAACAGCTCTGCAGACTCACCCATCTCTATTACACCATATTTTGCAGGGCGGGTGGAGAGTTGAGAGCTGGTAGAAAGCAAGTGCGATTCGGGTGAAAACTCAGAGGACTGGAGTTTTTTGGATGTTGAAGTTGAGGTGGAGAGGCCACTTGTTGGAGCACTTGAGATCCATTCAAGCATGTTCTTTTTTTGTGCATCATCTACCTTTGTTAGAGTTGTTTGGTTCCATAAAAAAGGGATCACATCAGATTGTCCACGGAAAGTAGTAGACATCTTACTTTTGCTGGAAGATGGCCTTTATTCAGCAGATGTTACTATAGCTTTACCACCTAACCCACGGACGCAAACTTTTTTACCCTTTCCAAATTGCCTGTTCCCCTTTCCACCAGCATCTGTTCTTTTGCCACTCATTTTGTTTGTGACCAAATTAGACACTTAAAATGTCGTAGCAAAAATGGAGAGGTGGTGTAGATTGCAGAGGTGGGTCTAGCTTTATTGACAGCTGAAGAACCAACACTGATTATCCCAGACAATTTTAGTATGCCCCTAAAAGTGTCAGCACTGTTTGCAATTAAAATTGAGTAGCAAAAATGGACAGGTGTGTAGAATGCACAGGTGCTGTAGCTAGCTGGTCAGCAAAGGAACACTAAGTTAGTATCCAAGACAATTTTAGTATGCCCCTAAAAGTGTCAGCACTGTTTGCAATTAAAATTGCGTAGCAAAAATGTACAGGTGTGCAGAATGCACAGGTGCTGTAGCTAGCTGGTCAGCAAAGTAAGACTCACTTTCTATCCCTACCAATGAAACAATGCCCTAAAGAATTGCCTGAGCTGATGTAGCCAGACGCTGTTATATAAACCCCTGCACAGCGTTGGCACAGACCTGCCTAGCAACAATGGCTATGAACGGCTGTAAGGCAGCCCTGAAAAGGGCTGAAATTACAAGTAGTCCCTAATCCCTAAAGCGATCTGTAGATTGCACTGTATGTCTATAGCGCACACAGCAGCAGCAGCGGGAGCGGTGACTGTCACCCACCTGCAGCAGACAGATAATGGCGGCGACGGGGAAAATGGCTGGGTCTTATAAGGCAAGGACATGTGACATGCACAGCCTATGACACATGCCCTTGCTTGTCTGGCAAAAATCCACTTTGCTGTGTGTGTGTCTGTGATTGGCTGACAGCCTGGCCTTCCCCACTGTACTCGCAGTTAGGAAAAAAAAATGGCGATTGCCATTCTCTCAGCACTCAGCAGCAGCACTGATCTAAACCCCGTCCCCCCCACACACTATACGCTGAATTTTGATAATATTATGATTCACAGTGACTCACACTATTACAGTGAAAAGCCAGCTAGTAACTAGCTACGCTTTTTGGTGATCGAACCGTTCTCGAACGTAACTCGAACTGCCGAACTTTAAGCAAATCGTTCGAGTTCATCGAATGACTCGAACACCTCCCAAAATCACTCGAACATGAAATTGGCGAACCGTTCGACTCGAACATCACTCAACTCTAGTCATGATGGAAGGGGGAATGGGTGGGTTTTTTGTGGTGTACGTTGGGACATTCTAATGTTAGTCAAAGTTCTTCTGAGCAAACACTAACTCGTCCTATTCCAAGAGAACTGAGAATGACTTCCATTTCTGGATGGGCTACTCCATTCCATTTCTTTGGCAGCTGCACATCTCTTCAACTTGTATATGAGGGCCAGAAACAAAATGTGTTAGAGTGGATGGCAAGCACTGGATCAAGTGGCCTCTCCTTTTCTTCTTGCACCTCAACATCTCACACATTTCATTTCTCAGAGATGCAATCCCAATTACACTTGTTTCCCCCATGTCACAACTGTCCAACTGACTGTGGGGAACAACACGTGGTTGAGCCTGCAGAGATGCTCACACATACTATCCCATGGCAATCAGAAGTATGCTCCAAAGATTCACAGACTGAAGAAGAGGAAAGCATCTGCAGTGATGCTCAAACAAAATTTTTGTTGGTTGGATCAGGGCTCAAACAAAGTAGGGTCCAAGCAGGATTCAGACATTCATCAACAGACGTTAACCCCCGGGGGTGGAGGTGTTGATCATGAAACTCTGGTACCTGAAGCGCACATGTACTGTACTGTGATGTCATGTCAGAAAGAGGAGTAGGTGACTGTCAGGGCGAGGAGTGGAACAACAGAGAGGAAGAGGATGACAATGAAGTTGTAGATCCCACTTGGTGTGAACCTGGAGGTATTTAGCTGGGTAGCTCAGTGGAGGAGATGGAGTAGGAAGACAAGGTGCTGGAGTGATGAAACCAGGACAACCACTTCATCCCCAGCCACAACTCTGGCTGTGTTAAGCAGCAGTGTCAGGTCTACATTTTGAATGGGTGACAAGTGTTGCCTTGCCTGGATCTTTTTTGCAACCAGAATAGATGACCCAATTCACGTTCTCTGCTAACTTTTTAAGAAACAACTCAGTGAAGGCAGAAATTCAATTGATTTGTCTACTACATGCATGAACCAACACATGACCAACCAACATACATTAGTCTGGGAATCTTCCTGCACTAAATAGCGGCCTAGCGAGCATTGTCAACCACCCGATGCCCCACAAATGGCATCTGAAGCTTCTTCCTCCTCCGACACCCTCAAGACTGTTCTAACCCAGGTCTCTGTCTGCAGAACCTCCAGTTGTTTACCTGCTACAGTCAGTATGAGTGAGAGCCCATCAGTTGTTACGGAAGTGGACACACCTGTGGATTTTGACCTATCTCACAAACCAGACACACCAGATGTTTTGCAATCAACCATAACATCTCTGCCTGAACTTCCCTCACAATCCACCAGTTTGTTATGATCAATATACTTCGCCCTCTCTCAGCATATCAGCCAACCCTCGGATCCGCAATTCTGGTCATGGAAAAGATTGTTTCCTCCTGTACATGCCAAAGCTAAAGGCCCCGTCACACACAGAGATAAATCTTTGGAAGATCTGTGGTTGCAGTGAAATCATGGACATATTGTTCCATTTGTACACAACCACAAACCTGGCACTGATTGTCCACAATTTCACTGCAACCACAGATCTGCCGCAGATTTATCTCTGTGTGTGACAGAGCCTTAAGACCTTGAACTTCACCATATCTAATCTGTTGGCCACGGAAATGCTGCCTTTCCGCCTGGTGAATACAGAGAGTTTACAAAAGCTGTTGGGCGTTGCAGTCCCCCAGTAAAAGTTGCCCAGTTGCCATTACTTCCATAGTAGAGCGATGCCTTCATTACACCATCATGTCACAGACAACATTACCTTTTTTTTGCTTGAAAAAAACTCTCAGTCTCCTAGGGTGCATGTCACCTGGACGAGCAAGCATGGTCTCGGGCATTACATCTCACTGACTGGAAATGGGGTACTATGGTCACAGGCAGGGAAGGGGCTGCTTCTCAAGTCTTGAAATTCTCATGGTTTGCGGGACAAATCTCTGCATCTACTGATTCCTGCACCTCATCTAGGTCCTCCACATGGGACCTCAACCTCTCCCTTAATGTAACACTCATTCCAACATTGCAGAGGACAGTGGTTCAATGCAGTCAGACAGTGCTTAAATTAATATGCATTGGAGAACGCAGTCACACAGCTGCATAGTTGTGGATCACTATCTGAGTCAAGTTTGACCAATGGTTGTTTCCACTGAGCCTGGACCCAGTGAAGGCCATGTGTGATAACTGTGCAAACCTGATGGCAGCCTTATGCCTGGGCAATATTACACATGTGCCTTGCATGGCACATGTTCTCAACCTGGCTGTACAGCAATTTTTAGGTTCCTATCCTGGCCTGGATGCACTGCAGCAGAAGGCACGTTTGCAATGTGCTCACTTCCACCATTCGTACCCCATGGCTATGTGACTTGCATCACTACAAAGGTCTTTCAGTCTAAAGTTTAACCGGTTGATATGCGATGTGCCAGCATGGTTTAATTCCACTCTGCACATGTTGCAGCAACTGTGGCAGCAGCAATGAGCCGTGGTGCACTATATCATGAGGCATAGTCTGAGTCATCATAGTCTTGATGTGGGTCAAATCACGATTGCAGATTGGGCACAGATGAGGGACCTTTCCACCCTCCAGCACAGTTTTGTAATCGCAACAAAGATCGTTAGCGGTGACGATGCCATTAATAGCATCACTATTCCACTCATTTATATGTTGGAGCACACTTTAAATAGTCTGCGGGAGGAGATGGTGGTCCAAGAGGTGGAGGAGGATGCAGAAGAGGATGAGGAAGGGATACCATTTTCTATAAGGTCTGGACAGTCAAGGCACAGGCGGGTGTCATGGGAGGGTGGAGTCCATCGATCAAGGGGGGTTCTTGGTAAGAAACTGATAGTGAAGGTGCAGGAGCCGAGAAATAAATGGAAGAGGAAGAGGTGATGGGCGCAGAAAACTCAGAAAAAGAAGAAGATATTGATCCCTCTGTTGTCCATGGTTAGGGAGGAGATTGAGGAGGCAAGCTTGAATGTTACCACGCCACCAACACAACATGTACTTAGACCTCATGAAAGCATCTAACACATGAATGCCTTCTTGCTGCACTGTCTGCAAATGATGTCCGTATTGTTAGGATTAGAAATAGTGCTGACAACTGGGTTGCTCTTCTGTTAGATACACGGTAGAGGAGTAAATTAAGCAAGATGCTTCCCCCTGAAAAGGGACACACAGATGCTGGAGTATCGAAATAAGCTTGTTGACCATCTTAATGGTAGTTTTCCACAATACAGCAGTGTTGCACACAGTGTGCATCGCTGTTCTTAAATTCCAACCACAGTAACATTGCGTTGTCATTGCATAAATATTAGCAGCAGCAGTTCAATAGCAGAAACAATTTCTGTGAAATTTGGCATACATTTTTTAGACCATTGTATGCACCAGCAGAACAGAGTACAAGTCTGACACAGTGAACGACTGGAGAGGATGATGCAGGAATATCTTGAGATCAGTATCGATGCCATAAGCAGTCGGGATGGATCTTTTGCATTTTTATCTTCAAAAATGGAAGAGTGGCCTGAGCTTGCCACTCACACCTTGGATGTTTTGTCATGCCTGGCAGCCAGCTTGCTCTCAGAACATGTCTTCATCACTGTTGGTGGTGTACTGACGGATAAGTGCATCCGACTATCCCCTGAAAGTGTAGACCGCCTAGCTTTCATCAGGATGAACAAGTCATGGATTTCCAATGACTTTGTCACCCCAGTCCCAGACTGTGCAGAGAGGCAATGGTGTAGTGCCATGGGTCTAGGAGCAAGAGGCCTATTCTTGTCTGTCAACTTGCTGTCTCTGGTGAAAGTAAAAATGCTGGGTCACTCCCATGCATCCATGTTGCGGCATTCTACTATCTGTAGTGTTTGCCAATTTTTGCCACTTTTCCTGTTGTCTGACCTTAATTTTTTGGAAATGTGGAGACTCCAAGTAGGATCTCTAAATTGTCTGTTGCCTGTAGTGCCAGGATTCTGGGGGCAAGAGGCCTATGCCTGTCTGCCATCTTGCTGTCTCTGGTGAAGGTAGAAATGCTAGTTCAGACCTTGTTACAGGGCCAGTCCCACCATGCTGCAGCATCCATTTTGCAGCATTCTACTATTTGTAGTCTGTGCCAATTGTTGTCTGTCCTTAATTTTTGGAAATATGGAGACTCCAAGTAGGGTCTCCAAATTGTCTTTTGCCTATAGTTCCAAGGGTGTTGGTGCAAGATGCCTAATCCTTTCAATCATTCCCCTCTTGATTTTTAAAATGTAAATGCCTGGCCACATCTTGTGTGTTGCATGAACCACACCTCTCTGCTGTGAAAGACACTATTGGGAAAAGGGAGGGGGGGGGGGCACTTGATGCCACTGTCTTGCTGTCTGTCTGAAATGCTTTTAAATATCAAAACTCCAAGATGAGTCTCCAAGTTGTGTGTCATCTGTGCTGGCAGGGGTATTGGAGTACCAGCCCTACACCTGTCTCTCATCCACCTCAATATTTCTTATGTCAATAGTCTATTAAGCTAATGGCTGTGCCAAATATCTGGGGCTGCACTGTAAAACATATTTTTGCTGTTTTGAAAGCTTTTCAACCCCCATGAAGGTGTTTTTATGCCTTAAGTTAGCCTCCCATTGAATCCAATGGAGTTCGAAAACATTTGGCAAACCTTTCAGTAAACAGAGGGAAGTGCGCCGAAGATCATGCAACCAAACTTGGAAAGGTTCACTTATCTCCACTAGTGACAAAGAAAGTGATTATTTAACTGTCAAGCTTGGATAACTTGAAATGAAACTTCAATAAAAGTCTGAAAAATACAGTGACAAGAAAAAGTGTAATAATGTTCTGTAACTGTTGACTGTCAGGCTCCACTACATCTTTGAGCATGAAGCTACCTTAATTTTATAGGCAATCATCTTGCCTATCTCATAGATAAATTTGACTTGCAACTATTTAGCATATGAGTAGTTATGCAGATTTTTGTCATGTCAATGCATTATTAATGTTTATTTTCTGGTGTTTGAAAAAAAAAAATTCTACCTGTATACTACAAATTGCAACCTTTTCCCTCATTTCCTAATAGCTCAGTGTTTTATTAGGTTGATTTCCAATAAAAGGTTACTGGTCTGAATCTAGAAGCAGCCAAGAAGAATATTTCCCAAGAAAAGAGAAACAACATCATCCAGCTTATCGATAGTGGTCTGTCAGCCAGGAAGATTGCCAAACTGCCAAGATTGCCTCAACAGTTGGAAGAATACAAAATGAAGACTATCTATCCATTCGAAAGCCAAGAAGCGGATGTCCAGGCAAAATATTGGAGTCAACAAGTCGGCTCACAACAAGGTCTATCAGTTCTGACACGACGGAAGTGGAGATGGTTCGTTTAGTTCATAATAGTGAGATTACAGATGTCTATGCAAGTAGAATGAGATGCAAGTTACGCAAGTTTGGAATGATGGCCCGAAAAAAGATGAAGAAGTCTTGATTTCAATATCATGAAAAGGAGTGTCGGCACCAGTTTGCAAAGAAGTACGAAAAATGGACAGTTGAAGATTGGAAACCAGTGATTTCGAGTGATGAGACAAAAGTGAATAGACCAGGCTCTGAGAAGAAACAAGGGAAAAAGGGGCTGACAGATCACGAAATTGAAGGAACTGTCAAGTTGGGTGGAGGAAGCCTGATGATATGGGGTTGTTTCACAGTCAAAAGTGCTGGATAGTTGACCAGAATTAATGGTGGTCTCAAAGCAGAGTTTTATATGAGTATCCTACAAGATGAGTTTCTTGGCCCACTCAAGTTCTATGGGTAGGAAAAGGACAACATAGTGCTCCAGCACTATGCACCAAGATTGGCAAATAAATGGCTCGATGACAATGAAGTAAATGAGCTGGATTGGCCCCCAAAGTCCTTAGACCTAAACCCAATTGAACACTTGTGGGTAGAGTTGAAAAAAAAGCTCTTTAGATATCCAAGTGAGTAGATCTGTATGCAACAAAATTGGCACCTGTAGAAAAGACCTGGGTTCAGATTTTGTTTGAGACATTTTTGAGTGTGTTCAAGAGCATGTCCAGAAGTCTTTAGGCAGTGTTGAAATCTAAATCTAAATTTACAAAATGCTAACAAAATAATAAAAATTACAAACTTAAATTTTTAGAAACAAAACAGTAACAATGCAGCAATATGACCAAAATCTGCATAACTAATCATATGCTAAAAAGTTTCAAGTCAAATTTTATGTATGAGATAGCCAAGATGATTTTATATAAAATGAAGGTAGTCTCATGCTTAAAGATTCAAAAGATTGTTAACCTTTTGCTTGTCAGTGTATATAAATCTTTAACATTGGGAAATCAATTGAGCTAAGGTAAACAAGGTTGTGTGGAACACCACACATACTTAAAGCATAACTGTCGTTTTCATTTTTAATTTATAAATCATTAGCACAAATGAAAATAAGCAACTTTGTAACATATCTCATCAGATATTTTTTCTTCCTTGTCTGCTAAAATTGATCATTCATTATCAAAATTCTCAATTCTGAGGTCAAATCTGTATTCTGTGAATACTTTACCATCACTGAGATAGGAGATGGCAGTTGTTACTGATAAGAGTCTATGATGACAGGAGGAGCGAGGGTCTAGAGGAGGAGTTAGGGGCAGAGCTCCACCTCTACTCTTTCTTCTATATTCATAGAATCAAAATAGAATCATAGAAGCCAAAGCTTAAAAAAAGCATAACGCACACCTCACCTGTCCCAGCACCCCCAATGCCTTTGGTGCTTGTTGCATGCCATATAGCTCTGAGGTCAACTTCTTTCTACAGTCATGCACTGATGTCTTCACTCTAAGGCTACTTTTAGATTTCCATTTTTTACCCTCAGTCACAATCCATCACCTTGAGAAAATATGGTATATTTTGCAGGATTCAGTTTTTTCCCCATAGAGTTGTATTAACGACGGATTGCGTGGAATGACTTACCGTCAGAGGGAAGCAACGCAAAATGTAACGTTTTTTGTGTTCGTCGAAAAAACTGTTCTGGTTAAAAATCTCTCTCTCTCTTTCTCTCTTTCTCTCTCTCTCTCTCTCTCTTTCTCTCTCTTTCTCTCTCTCTCCCAGGAAAAAAAAATACAATGGATCAGTTTTTTCACAGGATTCGTCGCATCATTTTTACCA
Organism: Anomaloglossus baeobatrachus; assembly: GCF_048569485.1. NCBI lineage: Eukaryota > Metazoa > Chordata > Amphibia > Anura > Aromobatidae > Anomaloglossus > Anomaloglossus baeobatrachus. The sequence goes on from NC_134353.1 coordinate 220,958,142, forward strand.
CTATCTGCGACGGATCAGTCACATCAGTCCCAAAATGGATTCTGACTGAGGGTAAAAGTCGGAAATGTGAAAGTAGCTTAAAGCAGAACTTCCAGCTGGACCACTCCTCAGAGGTTCATGGAGCATTGTAACCCACCCATCCAGGACTGGATGGGTGGGTAGGTGAGAGATAAGGTATTAGATATTTTTTTTTATCTTTTACGTGTTTTTTTATTATGCTAAGGCGGGCTTTGCACGTTGCGACATCGCAAGCCGATGCTGCGATGTCCCACGCGATAGTCCCCGCCCCCGTCGCAGGTACGATATCTTGTGATAGCTGGCGTAGCGAAAATTATCGCTACGCCAGCTTCACATGTACTTACCTGCCCTGCGACCGTCGCTCTGGCCGGCGACCCGCCTCCTTCCTAAGGGGGCGGGTCGTGCGGCGTCATAGCGACGTCACACGGCAGGCGGCCAATAGCGGCGGAGGGGCGGAGATGAGCAGGATGTGAACATCCCGCCCACCTCCTTCCTTCTGTATAGCCGCCAGCGGCAGTTAAGGAGATGTTCCTCGCTCCAGCGGCTTCATACACAGTGATGTGTGCTGCCGCAGGAACGAGGAACTACATCGTACCTGTCGCGGCAGCGTAATTATGGAAAAGTCGGAACCTGCACCGATGATACGATAACGACGCTTTTGCGCTCGTTAATCGTATCATCTAGGATTTACACACTACGATGTCGAAAGTGACGCCGGATGTGCGTCACTTTCGATTTGACCCCACCGACATCGCACGTGCGATGTTGCAACGTGCAAAGCCGCCCTAAGGGTCATTAAAGAACCAGTACTTTAATAGAAATCTTCAATTCATGGAGAATAACTTTGTTACAAATAGAATTTCGCTCCAAATCCATTCATCTCTATGACAGTTGTTTTTAATTTCCCAAATACAATAAAATACAAAAATATTTGTAAAAATATTGTACATTATATTCTTTGATATTGATGATGTTTAAGACATCATTTTCTACATAATCTTTGCATTTGACACATGACAGATGTCAAGATCACTATAATTACAAAAAATTTAAAGCAGGAATTTTTATTTTTTATAGCCATAATCTCATATGAGATAGTGTACATCCTTAATGTGCTGTACATACTAAGTAATAACAAGATGAATCTACATACTGTATGTGTAACCCTACAATGTTGTTTGCAAACTGTGTTGTGGCAGAGATTACTAAGAGTCTGTTCAATAGTGTGATTGGAATAAAACCCCAGTGGTAAAGGAACAGAAGATATGTGTGATAAATATTTCATTAATGCAGGGATTTTATGATGCAGACGTTTGCACTGGGGAACTCAATTGGTTTATGACAAAAATCAAGTATAAAAAAGGCAAAGATTCTCAAACCAGTTATTGCTAAGTTAATTTCCAGGTAATATAATTGTAGATTGGGACACCACTACATGTACATTGAAACATAATCATATTTCTATGTTTGCAGAGTTTAATGTGCAAATCAAATTTATATATAAAATGTTTTAATTTTTATTTTATTAACATTTTTTAACCAATTCTACAGGGGTTTTTTTTTGTGTGAAAATGATCAATGCTGTTGGACATTTTTAAATTTTGATTGAAATTTATATCTAAGTCTTTATGATGTCTTTACAAATCATACTGACAATGTCCCAATCACAAAGCCACATTACACCAAGACACAGCTTCTATGTCTTTAAAATCCCAGTACTCATGTAATCTACTACAGTGCCTTTGAAAAATTATTCATACCCTGTGTAATATTCCACATGTTTTCATGTTACACCTACAAACTTAAATGTAATTTGTTGGGAACTTATGTAATATCATAGTATTTATGAAGTGTAAAGTATTTATATATGGTTTTCAAAATATTTTAAAAATATAAATCTGAAAATCGTGGCATGAATTTCTATTCAGCCCTCTTGAGTCAAAACTTTGTAGGACCACCTTTCTCTACAATATCTTTGGGCAAGTCTTTTGGGGTATGTCTCTAGAGGCTGAAATGTTTGCCCGTTCATTCATACAAAATAGCTCTAGCTCAGTGAGATTGGATGGAAAGTGTCTGTGAATAACAATTTTCAAGTCTTGCCACAAATTGTCAAGGTGATTAATGACTGGATTTTGACGGGTCCATTCATAAACATGAATATGCTTTGATCTACACCATTACATTGTAGCTCTGGCAGACTTTTTAGGGTCATTGTCCTGCTGGAATGTAAACCTACCCTCCAATCTCAAGTCTTTTGCAGCCTGTAACATGTTTTCCTCCAGGATTGTCCTGTATAACTCCAACTATCTTTCCATTAACTCTGACGAGCTTCCCTCTCCCAGTAGAAGAAAAGCATCCCCACAGCATTATGCTGCCATCACCATATTTGACAATGGTGTTTTTATGGTGATGTGCAGTATTCGTTTTCCACCATACAATGTTTTCAATTAAGCCCAAAAAGTTCTACTTTGATCTCATCTTACCAAAACATCTGCTTCTGCATGCTAGCTGTGTCCCCTGCATGGCTTTTTGCAATCTATAAATGGTACTTCTTATGGTATGCTTTCAAAAATAGCTTCCTTCTTGACACTCTTGCATAAAGCCTAATTTTGTGTAGCATATGACTAATAGTTGTCCTGTAGACAGATTCTCTCACCTGAGCTGTGGATCTCTGCAGCTCCTCCAGATTGACCATGGGCCCATTTGCTGCTTCTCTCTTTTGTGCACTCCTTGTTTGGGATTTCAGTTTAGGTGGACAGCCATGTCCTGGTAGGTTTATAGTTGTACTATACTCCTAATTATGGATATTTGATTTACCAGTGCTTCATGAGATGTTTAGAGCTTTTGCTATTATTATATTACCTAACCCTGTTTTAGTCTTCTCCAAAACTTGATCCCTTACCTGTTTGTGGTAAGAGCAGAACAATTCCCCTGCAACAAATGTGAATAGGAAAATGACATAAAATAGCATAAAATATAAAAGGTCATGGTCACACTAACCCAGCTGCACAGCAAAAGAAGGAGGAAAGTGTAAAAACAGAGTGGCCAGCCTCTAGCCAGTACATTGGCTGCTAGTGTACACTGCACCTGTGAACTGAGCATATCAAAGCCATCTCAAAGGAGGTCCCTGGTGTGGCCTTTCTTCGGGCAATGTGCTGATGACAAGACACAGGTGGTTTGCACGCTATTTATGCAAGGCATAAATGTTCTTAACCTGAGCACCACCTACATGACGACTCATCTGAATGCAAAGCATGAGCCACAGTGGAGAAAACACCTGAAAAATCAGGAAAGATCTGAGACTCCTTTTGCTTCCTCTACTGCTACAGTGTTGGCCTCCTCCTCCCCCTCCTAAATAACAGGGCCACCTGGCTCCCCACAGAGAGAGGAGGTGACAGCATCACTACCACCAGCAGTGTCACTTAACATCTCCACAATCTCCACACCATCTCATGCAAGCATTCAGCTGTTCATCCCCTAAAAGCTGTAGAGAAAAAGAAAGTATCCACCTACCCACCCACGAGCCTTGGTCCTCAGTGGCAGGATTTCAAAATTCCTGGCCTTTGAAATGCTGCTATTCTGGCTAGTGAAAATGGACACTTTTAAAAGACTTATGGGGGTGGCTGTCCCACAGTAGTGGTTACCAGCCATTACTACATTTCCAGGCAGGCCATCCCTGCCCTGCCTAAACATGTTGTATGCAAAATTAGGTGTTCACTGTTCAATACTATCAATTGCAAGATTTATATAACTACTAATACATTGCCCAGTAAGCACAGGCAGGGACATTATATCTAACTATCTGCCCACTGGGTAAATGTAGTGGCAGCTGAGCCTGAGGCGGAAAGCATTTTGGCATATCTCCTACCACTACCAAGGATTGCTGGATGTTTCTTGGTCTGTGTTGCCTCCTCCTCTGCTTACTCCACATTTTTTTAAGAATAAACCCCCAGAGCCTGGTGTTGAGTGGTCCCCAAAGATCCTTTTTCCAGAGTACCCCTACAAAGCCTTTTTTCAGGGGATCCCCACAGAGCCTTTTTTCAAAGTACCCCCACTTACCCTTTTAAGAGTACTCCCACAAAGCTTTTTTAAGAATACCTCCAAAGAACCTTTTTTAAGAGTACCCCAACTTAGACTTTTTTAAAAATACGCACACAGAACCTGTTTTCAGAATACTCCAAAGAGCTTTATTTTAAGAATAACCCCACAGAGCATTTTTTGAGGGCCCCCTAAAAGAACATGATGCAGAGTGGCCCAACAGAGCCTTTTTTTCCAGAGTACCAAAGAGAGCCTTTATAAAAATACCTCTACAGAGCCTTTTTTAAGTATACCCAACACAGAGCCTTTTTTAAGAGTAAATGTGGTGCCCCTGATCTGGTCAGGCACCACTGAGTACTGCACCCATGCTGGGACAGTACTTCCAGGTAATCCTAAAGGCCAGAATGAGGTGTGTATGCACAGACACATAGCAACCAGGTCTCCCACACTTTTAGAAGGGACCCTTGGGTAGTCTCCAGAGGGGGGCTAGCCTTCAATTCTTTTCAAGAGGTGTAGCGGAGGGGCTGGGAGCTAAAGTGCAGAGGCTGTCAGGAAAGGGGTGGAGCGAGCCAGTCTGGTAGTGGTGCACGGCAGTTGCTAAGGGATATGCGCGCGGCCACTAATCAGACCCTTCACGGTGTAGTGACAGTTGGCGGAGGAGAACGGTCACGTGGTCAGTCAGAAAGACAGAGAGAGTCAGTTGAGTACAGGGACTGCTGGAGACTAGGCACGTATGGGGTACAGTTCCCTTGAGTAGACTTCAATTTATTGATCTGCTAAACCTGCCGGTGATGGGAACTACAGGTACCTCACCAACCACACAGAGTCCGAGCCTCAGCAACAACGCAGGGACCCATAAGGAGACAGAGCCAGATGCCATCTCACCTGGTCCACGCTGCCGGCAAACGGTCCAAAAAGGGAGAAAGGGCAGTTTCTACTCCCTGGATAGACCCCACAGTACTTCAAGTCAGGGGTTTATCGCAGCATCGCCCGGGTTACCTCACAAATACAACTGAAGTGAGTAAAAAGCAGTTGAAAGACTTTTGGACTCTGCCTGAGTTATTCCTGACCCACTATTCTACACACCTGAGTTCCTGGGGCCTGCCTCACTCACGGGAGGCCACACCATCTGACTGCAGACCCCATCAGCCCCAGACACTCACAAAAAGTGCAGTGGCGGTCATCCATATCCCTGACTGCAAGCCGTGAGTGGCGTCATGAAACATACAAAATCTGACATACCTGTTTGCCATATACAGAAGAAGAGACTCTTTGGCGTCCCTGAAGCTGGATCGACGTCCCTGGGGCGACACATAACAACCACATAACTTTTTTAAACAATACTTGCACAAAGCCTGTTTTCACAGTTCACCCACAGAGATTTCTGAAACTTGTGAAAACTTTTTAAAAATATTTGCCATTTTCAAACTTTACATCTTTAAGCCCTTAAAATAAATAGTCATACCACGCAAAATAGTTGATAAATTACGAGAGGCTGCAGATAAATCTTTGTGATTTTTTTTGTTCCTATGGTAATGAATGTTACATCACATGAAAGCCTTATGTGTCTCATATTTGTTTTCAAAATTTTTTGTTTGTTGCTTATGGCAACAGTGTTCTATGCACGGGGGGAAACAAAATGGCAGAGTCTAATGCAATATTCACAGCAACTGAGAGCAGAGGAGTGATAAAATTCTTGTTTCTGCAAGGCAAGGAAAGTCCACGAAGAATATTCATGGTGATATATCGCAGCATTGGGGGATCAATGCCCTTCATATTCCACAATAAAGAACTGGGTTGCCAAATTTAAAACGGGCCACTTCAGCACTAATGATGAGGAACATCCTGGATGACCGAGAGTGGCTGTTGTTCTGGAGATCGTCGATGCTATGCACAAGCTCATGCCAGAAAATCGACTAATTTCAGCCAAAGCAATAGCAGACATCATGGGGATTTCCTGTGAATGTGTTTGTGTCATTATCCATGAACATTTGGACATGAGGAAGCTATCTGCAAAGTGGGTCCCCAAATGTTTGACAACAGATCAGAGAAGCATGCGAGTGAAAACTTCCCGGTCCATTTGTCAGCGTTTCCAGACTGATGAGAACTTCCTGGATTAATGGGTCATTATGGATGAGATCTGGATTTATTTATATGACCCTTAAAACAAGGAACAATCAAAAGAGTGTAGTCACAGTGGTTCTCTTTGTCCAAAAAAGTTCAGTGTGCAAAAATCAGCCAATAAGGTGATGGCATCTGTGTTCTGGGATAAGGAGGGCATGCTGCTAGTGGAATACTTTCAAAAGGGTTCCACCATCAATGCAGGGTATTACATTGAACTTTTGGACCAATTGAAGGTTACAAAGGTGCAGGAGAAAGACAGAGACCACCAGCCGGTTGGGGGACCAGAACGCAGCCGGCTGCGGGCACCGACCACCATCACCTTGGTTTACCAGAGACTCGTGTGTTTCCTTCAATAGTGAGTACACCAGCACCCTGCAGTCACCCATCTCCCTGCACCAATACCCCAACGTGTCCCGGGGCCACCATCCCTGCCCACGGAGGGGTTAACAACTTGCTGCATAACATCTCCCCCGGGTGCCCTGTAACTGCAGCGGTGGTGTCCAACCTCACCACATACCGTGTGGCGTCACAAACTTAATACGGCTCAGCCCGTACATATACGTCCTACATCCACCACTATAACCCCCCTTTTTAATCGGCGTGACTGCCAGACCCCCGGGACCGGAGACCCTCGAGCCACCCACAGAAGGTCCAGATCTGAGCATCTCGGCTGCTGCGAGCGGGGCGGTACATCAGCATCGCCCGGGTACCTCACAGAAACAACTAAAGTGAGTAAAGATCAGTTGATAGACTTTTGGACTGAGCCTGAGTTATTCTGGGACCTGTTATTCTACATACCTGAGCCCCTGGGGCCAGCCTCACACCGCAAATCGTGAGTGGCGTCACAATAATATAAACTAACTTACCTGTTGCCAAATATACCAAAGAAGACCCTGTGGCATCCCTGAAGGTGGATTGATCTCTCTCTCTCTCTCTCTCTCAATTAGAGGCAGGTCTGAAATATAGGGTAGAATTTAAAAAATATGGAAATATAACTCTCAGTGGGAGAGTAGGTAAAGAATTATCTAGACTAAATACAAGGTCAAGGGACAGGCTGTTGATTTTCAGGAATATTACACAAGTGTTTACTATAGAGTTATATGTAGTGATTCACATAATAATGTTTGTACCAGCTTGAGCAAAATGGCCAACCTAGCTGAATTCTGATGGTGTATTATCTGTGTCAGCTAAAAAAGAATACACTTCTATCCATTTCATGCACCATGACCAGCTCACAATCTCTGCCACGGCACCTCAACCACTTTTTACCAACAAATGTAGACAACTGCGGTCGAACCAATCCCTGGAATGTCATCCACTACATATATTGTGGAATTTGCAGTAAGAACTGGATTGGGAAAGGGATGTGTGGTGATGCTCACCCTGGATGGTCTACCTCATATAGTTACAGACATGTCCCTTGACTGTGTGAAGTAACAGTGGATATTTGATAGCATTTGTTAGTAAACAACAAGAGTTATTTGACAGTCACAGAGATAAAGAGTTGGAAATATCAGAATAAAGGCTGCTTTACACGCTTCAATTTTCCCGTGCGATCGCATGTGCGATCGCACTCGCCGCCATCGTTTGTGCGGCATGGGCAATTTCTTGCCTGTGTCGCACAACGTCGTAAACTCCCTTCACACGTACTTACCTTCCAAATGACCTCGCTGTGAGCGGCGAACATCCACTTCCTGAAGGGGGAGGGACGTTCGGCGTCACAGCAACGTCACATACCGGCCGGCCAATAGAAGCGGAGGGGCGGAGATGAGTGGCACTTAAACATCCCATCCACCTCCTTCCTTCCGCATTGCCGGCAGCCACAGATAAGCTGCAGTTCATCATTCCTGGGGTGTCACATGGAGCGACATGTGCTGCCTCGGGAACGATGAACAACCGGAGCACAGAAGGATGTTCGATTTTTTGAAAATGAGCGACGTGTCAACGAGCAACGATAAGGTGAGTATTTTTGCTCGTTCACAGTCGCTCATTTATGTTACATGCTACGATATGTCAAACGAGGCCGGATGTGCGTCACTAACGACGTGACCCCGACAAAATATCGTTTGATAAATTGTAGCGTGTAACGTGCCCTTAAGAAAGAAGTTAATGTCTTTAAGCCTGCAAAACCTAATAGGGTGTGGTACTTTTCCCAGGAACAGACTGAAACAACTGAATTGTGTGACTAAATTGTGGAGATATAGGGAGAATCTTTATTTAATATGCAACTACTGTATGTATTCTGCTTTTTTCTGTCATGTCATAAACACCTACATTTATATCTGGTATGGGTATGCATTCATAAAACCTGTAAATAAACAAGATCTTAGTATTTCTTTGGAGACTGTTGGAAATCCCATACATCTTTTCCCATTGAATTTCAGAAACATTTAAAGCATCACACCACCATGCCAGTAAAACAGCGTGAAACATGATGGTGCAGTATAAAGTTATAAACAAAGTATCTCTTCTAACTTCCTAACAAATAAAATAATGTTTCAAGCATGGTGCCTATGTAGAGTAGGCATGTGGCAACCGTTATTTAATAACAATTTTATGTAACATAACAATCAGTTTTAAGGGCATAAAATGAAAGGTTCAAAATTTTGAAATTTTTTGTCAAATCTTTGATATTTTCATAAATAAACTAAATTTTAAATCAAAATTTACCACCAACATAGAGTACAATTAGTGATGAGCGAGTACTAAAAAGCTCGGGTGCTCGAGGCTCGGGCCGAGCATCCCAAGATACTCGTGTACTCGGCCCGAGCACCGAGCCCAATGTTATCCTATGGGAGACCCGAGTATTTTCGTGAAATGACCCCCGGCAGCATGTAGAAACCCTAAAAATGGCACAAAAGTCTCAGAAGAGTGCTCAAATGACATGGCAACAGTATGGGGAAGACCCCTTGAAGCATTTATCACTCAAAAGTCACAGCTGTGAACAATTTTGTCCGCGTTTTACGCCATTTTTACGGACTCACAAGAAAACCTTCCAAAATGACACCAAAATGAATTTTCATGGCGGAAATGTTAAGGGCACATACCCAATAGTGAGATAGAGCTAATGTATGTTACTTTTTGAGATCAATACATGAAAGATTTTACGTAAAACATTGTGTGGCACTCCGATGTCTCTGAGAAGAGACGTACATAAAGGCCTCTTGAGTCTAATGTGCCCATTTTGAGGAAGTGAGTCTTTGTAGTATTTTCCTTTGCCAGGGCAGTCCAAAATTGTGAGGTTCACCAATGCCCCTGCATACAGACGTGCATGATGGCCTGTAAACCTGAAGTGCCCATTGTAAGGAAGTGGGTCTATTGTAGTATAGCCCTTTGGCAGGGCAGCCAAAAATTGGGAGGCTCCACGTTGTCCCTGGATAGAGACGTGCATGAGGGCCTGTAAACCTGAAGTGCTCATTGTAAGGAAGTGGGTCTATTGTAGTATAGCCCTTTGGCAGGGCAGTCAAAAATTGGGAGGCTCCACGTTGTCCCTGGATAGAGACGTGCATGAGGGCCTGTAAACCTGAAGTGCCCATTGTAAGGAAGTGGGTCTATTGTAGTATAGCCCTTAGGCAGGGCAGCCAAAAATTGGGAGGCTCCACGTTGTCCCTGGATAGAGACGTGCATGAGGGCCTGTAAACCTGAAGTGCCCATTGTAAGGAAGTGGGTCTATTGTAGTATAGCCCTTAGGCAGGGCAGCCAAAAATTGGGAGTCTCCACGTTGTCCCTGGATAGAGACGTGCATGAGGGCCTGTAAACCTGAAGTGCCCATTGTAAGGAAGTGGGTCTATTGTAGTATAGCCCTTTGGCAGGGCAGCCAAAAATTGGGAGGCTCCACGTTGTCCCTGGATAGAGACGTGCATGAGGGCCTGTAAACCTGAAGTGCCCATTGTAAGGAAGTGGGTCTATTGTAGTATAGCCCTTTGGCAGGGCAGCCAAAAATTGGCAGGCTCCACGTTGTCCCTGGATAGAGACCTGTTAGGTTCTTAGTGCCTCCGTGCTTGCATTTAAAAACCGCACGTGTGTGCCTGTTGGTGGCAGCTTTCCGCTGCACTTGTGTGCGTTTTGCAAAAACTTGGATATAACGCACAAGTCTTGTGAATACACATCAGCACAGCATTGCAAAATGCGCAAGGGCGTTGTCAACGAACAAGGAAGTGGACGTGATGGTGGTGCAGGCAGAGACCGAGGTCGTGTGCAAGCTCTAATTTCGCCACAACAAAGGGCCACATCTACTCGCTCGCACGTCCTGTCGCAAATTCTTGTGGACCGCAGCAGTACACCGCTCTTGAACCAAGACCAGTGTCAACAGGTTGTTAGTTGGATAGCGGATAATGCTTCCAGTCAGATTGGCACCGCCACAAACACTCTGTCTTCCACACGGTCAAGTGTCAGTAGCCGTGATACTGCACCGCACATTTCAGAACCTGATCCTCCTTCCTACCACCAGGCCGAGTACACGTCCACGGACATTACTGATCCCACACTTGGACACTCGGAAGAGCTGTTCGTTCACGTTTCCATTCACACATTCTGGCCTCTCGCCAGCTCCTGTTGAAGTGGGCCATGACGAAATTGTATGTACAGATGCCCAAATATTTGAGCAGCCACGTTCTCACGAAGTTGGCAACGTGTCTCAACAAGGGGTGGACGATGATGAGACACAATTGTCAGGAAGTCAGGAGGAGCAGGGTGCGGAAGAGGAAGACGACGTGGTGGATGATCCAGTAACTGACCCAACCTGGCAGGAGGATATGCAGAGCGAGGACAGCAGTGCACAGGGGGAGGGAGGCGTAGCATCCCAACAGGCAGTAAGAAGCAGGGTGGTGGCCCCAGGCAGACGTCAGGCAACTGTTCCCCGGAACAACACGACACAAGGTGCCTGTACAAATGTTAGGTCTTCCCGAGTCTGGCAGTTTTTTAAGTTGGCTCCAGATGATTCTAAAAAGGCCATTTGCAACACCTGCCGTGCCAGCATCAGCAGGGGTACCAAAACTAGCAGCCTGACCACCACCAGCATGATCAGGCACATGTCAGCCAAGCACCCGACTTTGTGGGATGTACAACAGAGTCGAGGAGCATGTCACTGCTACGTCTTCGCTTGTTGTGCATGCGAGCCAATCCCCTGTCCATGCTGCCCGCGAACAAGCCTCCTCCGGCCCTGCACCTGCAGTTGCCCACGCAGAAATAACACCATCATCAAGCACGTCCTTGTCCCAGCGCAGCGTTCAGTTATCCATTCAGCAAACCTTTGAACGCAGGCGCAAATACACTGCCAACGCCCCACATGCCACACTTCTAAATGCTAACATTTCGCGACTGCTTGCGCTGGAATTGTTGCCTTTTAGGCTGGTTGAGAAAGAAGCATTCCGCGACCTGATGGTGGCAGCTGTCCCACGTTACTCGGTCCCCAGCCGCCACTATTTCTCCCGGTGTGCCGTCCCCGCATTGCATAACCACGTGTCACAAAACATCACACGTGCCCTGAACAACGCTGTTTCAGCCAAAGTCCACCTAACCACAGACACGTGGACAAGTGCATGTGGGCAAGGCCGCTACATCTCGTTGACGTCACACTGGGTTAATATTGTGGAAGCTGGGACCCAGTCTGAGCGAGGGACGGAACACGTCCTTCACACACCAAGTTTTGCAGGCCCTACCTCAGTCAGGGTTTCACCCACACTCTACAGCTCCGGAATGTCATGCTCCTCAGCCTCCTCCTCCTCCTGCGCATCCTCATCCACTTTACCCTCCACACCAGTCCCAAGCTGGAAGTGTCGCGGGTGGAGGAGGGGACGCTGCGCTCTCCCACTGCTCGGGTCCGGCTGCCGCTGCTCTACGGCTGCTGCTGCTCGGTGGCTCGAGCGATGGCCGGATCCCAGGGACTCGAGCGGCGCTCATCGCCCGTGAGTGAAAAGGGGTCGTTTGGGTTTTGGGGATATTGTCCGTGACGCCACCCACGGTTGTGGTGATTGTGTGGACACCACCGCTGCTCTGGACGGGGATCCCGGGAGCCTGTGACAGGGAGCAGCTTTGTTGTTATTTCTCCCCTCCGTGGGTAGGGGGGTTGGTTGTCCCGGGGCCCGGTGATGGGGTAGAGATGGATGACAGGCGGGTTGCGGGGCCTGATGAGGTGCAGGGTCACAGGGGCAGCGCTGTGCCGCACGGCACGGAGGTACTCACTCAGCCCAATGATGATGACACAGTTCACGGTAAAACAAGTGGCTGGATGGACGGGTCCCTCGGACAGCTGCGGTTGTTCCTCCCTGCAGGTTAGTGATGACTGTCTCTCCCTGCACCTAAGTTCAGTGTTGGTAGTGATGGTTTCCCACCGGTAACCCACTCCCCGACCTGGATATGGGCTAGAGGAGCCCCTTTTGCTCACAGGCGCTGGCCCTGGGAGACGGTTGCCCTTGGCGGTGGCGGTGTCTCCCCTTCACGGTTGGACGGTTGCCTTCTATCGTGACTTGGCTGTTTGGAAACCCTGAGGTCCCCTTCACTAACGGATTTGGCAAATTCACGGCGACACCAAGCCTTGCCGGGATCCGAAAGGCCCCTGCCAATGGTGCTGGCTTCTCTTTGTATACCGGTCCGGTACGGCCGGGTCACCACCCGTCCACGGTCCTTACGGCAGACTCCAATCGGCCTCCACTGCAGACGGTCACCACATCCTGCCAACCTTGCTGTCCTGTCCGGGCCACACACCCGGACCAACTTCAGGCTCTTTGCTGTCACTTTTCTCCTCTCTACTACTTTCCTCCTTCCACTTCCTTAGCTTAACTCTCACTGCCTGTGTTTTCCCTCCTCCTTGGTGGGTGGAGACCAACCGCCTGGCTCCACCCCCTGGTGTGGACAACAGCCCCTGGGGAAGGCAACAAGGATTTTGTGTTTTGACTATGATATGCCTGCAGGGAGTGTGGGGTGTGTAAGTGTTGTGCTCTGTGGCCCCTGGCTTGTCCAGGGCGACACAGAAGCACTGCAGCACTGCCTCGGCGAAGCGGCAACAGGCTGTGCTGAAGCTAATCTGCATAGGTGACAAACCCCACAATGCAGAAGAGGTGTGGACAGCTCTGAAACAGCAGGCAGATCACTGGCTCACACCTCTGAACCTAAAGCCAGGAAAGGTTGTGTGTGACAATGGCCGGAACCTGGTGGCGGCTTTGAGGCGAGGCCAGCTGACACATGTTCCATGCGTGGCCCATGTGCTCAACCTCGTGGTTCAGCGGTTTCTAAAGTCATACCCAGAGCTGTCTGATCTGCTGGTAAACGTTCGCCGCCTGTCTGCACATTTTCGAAAGTCACCTACTGCTTCAGCCGGCCTTGCCGGCTTTCAGCGCCATTTGCATCTTCCGGCTCACAGACTGGTGTGGGATGTCCCCACGCATTGGAATTCAACTCTGCACATGTTGGTCAGGATATGTGAGCAGAAGAGGGCAGTTGTTGAGTACCTGCATCACCTAAGCCGTCGGGAAATGGGTCAAACTCCACACATAACACCTGAGGAGTGGAGATGGATGTCCGATCTATGTACCATCCACCAAAACTTTGAGGACTCCACCAAGATGGTGAGCGGCGATGACGACATTATTAGCGTCACCATACCGCTTCTCTGCCTTCTAAAATGGTCTCTGCTCAAAAAACAACCATGATGCATTGCAGGCGGAGCGCGATGAGTTTGAGCAAGAAACAGTAGTGGGTGTGGGTGATAACACACAGCCCAGCCTCGTCTCATCATAACGTGCAGTGGAGGACTATGACGAGGAGAAGGATGAAGACATGGAGCAACTCTCTGGCCAAATTGAGGATATGACATGAAGTCATATCCTCGGTTCAGCGTGGCTGGCCAGAGGACAGGGTAGATGATGATGAGGAGGAGGACAGCATGTTCAGTCATCGTGTTGGTCAGGATACTGAAGTGATGGCTGTTAAGAGTCTGGCACACATGGCTGACTTTATGGTAAGCTGCCTGTCTCGTGACCCTCGCGTTAAGAACATCTTGGCCGACAATCATTACTGGTTGGTAACACTGTTAGACCCACGCTAAAAGGAGAACTTTATGTCTCTTATTCCCGAGGCGGAGAGGTCAGGCAAAATGCAGCAGTTCCAGAAGGCCATAGTCACGGAAGTAGGCAAAGCATTCCCCTCACAAAACGCTAGCGGCATAGGTCAGGAATCAGTGGACAACCAAGGCGTACAGCCGAGAGGGGCACAAGTCCAATCCGCCAGAGGTAGGGGAACAGTCTTTAAGATGTGGGACAGTTTTCTCAGCCCCTCACATACCACAGCCCCTGAGGTGCGGGGTAGTGCCACAAGAAATCCTAAGTTTGCCCAGATGCTCAAGGAGTACCTTGCAGATCAAACAACTGTACTCCGACATTCCTCTGTGCCTTACAATTATTGGGTATCCAAGCTGGACACGTGGCATGAATTGGCTCTCTACGCCTTGGAAGTCCTGGCCTGCCCTGCCGCTAGCGTTTTGTCAGAGCGTGTTTTTAGTGCCGCAGGTGGAATCATTACAGATAAACGCACCTGCCTGTCAACTGTAAATGCTGACAGGCTGACTCTGATCAAGATGAACAAGGGTTGGATTGGGCCAGACTTCACCACACCACCAGCAAATGACAGCGGAATTTAAAGTTTGTAACGGGAATTTGCCATGTACCTCCACTCACCCATGGTAACACACTTCTGGACTTTGGCTAATCGCTGGACTGCTCCTCCTTCTCCTCATGTGCCATCATGATGACCGTTACAATAGTTAGGCCGTTGTTTCAGGTATACCCCCAGTGGTAAATTTTTTCGCCCATTCTTTCAGAATGGGCATTACAACGACAGGAGACCCGCTCCTTTGCAATGGGAACAATGTTTTGAGGCCCTCATGCACATCTCTATCCAGGGACAATGTGGAGCCTCCAAATTTTTGGCTGCCCTGCCTAAGGGCTATACTACAATAGACCCACTGCCTTACAAAGGGCACTTCAGGTTTACAGGCCATCATGCACGTCTCTATCCAGGGACAATATGGAGCCTGACGCTGCCACCGACTGTTACACACGTGCGGTTTTTAAATGCAAGCACGGACGCAATAAGAACCTAACAGGTTTTTAGGAGCGACAATTACTGAGAAGTGTAGAAGGGAAAAAGAAGTAGGCAAAAAGCACTCAACTCACTGGATAAATATACAAAATATAACATAGAATTTATTAAGGAAAATTACAGTGCAAACACCATAAAAACAAGTAAAAACAGCAAGACACTCCTCCCATGGACCACAATTAAAGTGCTGAGGCAATATGCATTACACTGCAGGTATACCAATATAGGAACCAAATATTGAAACTGACTGGGGCACTAAAAGTCAGTATGAAACCAAAATTATCAACAATTGTAGTGGCCCCAATAGTAAGTACTAGTACACCAATGCAAATATAACAGTGCATAAGAGGGAAAAAGCACTAATAACAGCAAGTAAAAGGCCTAAGAGGGACCCAGAAAGATTAATCTAGGTAACCTAGAGGATAAGTAATATAGGCATAGTACCAACTAAGGGGATAATCACCCAGAGGTCCAGGGAGATAACACCCGAATCAGGGAACCATGTAAGAGTGTCAGGGTTTCATACTGACTTTTAGTGCCCCAGTCAGTTTCAATATTTGGTTCCTATATTGGTATACCTGCAGTGTAATGCATATTGCCTCAGCACTTTAATTGTGGTCCATGGGAGGAGTGTCTTGCTGTTTTTACTTGTTTTTATGGTGTTTGCACTGTAATTTTCCTTAATAAATTCTATGTTATATTTTGTATATTTATCCAGTGAGTTGAGTGCTTTTTGCCTACTTCTTTTTCCCTTCTACATTTACAGTTTGGTAGGCCGTGCACCCTCACTTTATGTATTGTATTTTTTACATCATAGCTGTGCAGCTCTGTCCTCTGCTTAATTACTGAGAAGTCTGACACTATCAGCCACTGCTGACTGACGTGTATTATACACTAGACTTGTGCGTTATATAATAATAGTTTGTGAAAAATGCCTACAAGTGCACCTGTACGCTGCCACCGACAGGCACACACGTGCGGTTTTTAAATGCAAGCACGGACGCAATAAGAACCTAACAGGTTTTTAGGAGAAAAAATTACTGAGAAGTCTGACACTATCAGCCACTGCTGACTGACGTGTATTATACACTAGACTTGTGCGTTATATAATAATAGTTTGTGAAAAATGCCTACAAGTGCACCTGTACGCTGCCACCGACAGGCACACACGTGCGGTTTTTAAATGCAAGCACGGACGCAATAAGAACCTAACAGGTTTTTAGGAGAAAAAATTACTGAGAAGTCTGACACTATCAGCCACTGCTGACTGACGTGTATTATACACTAGACTTGTGCGTTATATAATAGTTTGTGAAAAATGCACACAAGTGCACCTGTACGCTGCCACCGACAGGCACACACGTGCGGTTTTTAAATGCAAGCACGGACGCAATAAGAACCTAACAGGTTTTTAGGAGCGACAATTACTGAGAAGTCTGACACTATCAGCCACTGCTGACTGACGTGTATTATACACTAGACTTGGGCGTTATATAATAATAGTTTCTGAAAAATGCCTACAAGTGCACCTGTACGCTGCCACCGACAGGCACACACGTGCGGTTTTTAAATGCAAGCACGGACGCAATAAGAACCTAACAGGTTTTTAGGAGAAAAAATTACTGAGAAGTCTGACAGTATCAGCCACTGCTGACTGACGTGTATTATACACTAGACTTGTGCGTTATATAATAGTCTGTGAAAAACGCACACAAGTGCACCTGTACGCTGCCACCGACAGGCACACACGTGCGGTTTTTAAATGCAAGCACGGACGCAATAAGAACCTAACAGGTTTTTAGGAGAAAAAATTACTGAGAAGTCTGACACTATCTGGACTGTTTTAGACTGTGTACACCAGCCCCAGATATGATGAAGGCTGGTATACGGTCACCACTAGGAATGGCTATATACCCTGCCTGCCTGCCTGCCTGCCTGTATACTGCTACAATAGTCCTGACAAGGACTCTTCTGGTCACTAGCCTGTATTCCGACCTGGCTATACCCTGCCTGTATATAGCAACAATAGTCCTGAGAAGGACTCTGCTACTGTACTCCGACCTGGCTATACCCTGCCTGCCTGTATACAACTAGAATAGTCCTGAGAAGGACTTCTGGTCACACTGTTTGCAGCCCTGCTCCTGAACTATCTATAAAGGGCCGCAAACCTTTCCCTGAAGCAGCGACTCTCTCCCTGCACTGACTGTCTGGATGGCTGTGAGCAGAGCACAGCGCGCCCGCCGGTATAAAGGCTCGGTCACGCTGTGCGGGCCGGCCAATCACTGCAATTCCACAACTAACAGGGCTGTGACATTGCAGTGGTCTGCCAGCCAATCCCTGCATGAGGGCTGGCTCTCAAAAGAGCGCCAACATGCAGGGATGAAGACCACGAGTACAGCACGAGTATCGCGAGATTACTCGGTCCCCGCCGAGCAGCCCGAGTACAGCGATACTCGTGCGAGTACCGAGTAGTAACAAGCACACTCGCTCATCACTAAGTACAATGTGTCACAAAAAGTACTCTCATAATCACTTAGAAATGTTGAAGTGTTCCAGAGTTATCTCATAAATTGACAATGGTCAGAATTGTAAAATTTGTAAAATTAGATCTCAGGAAGGTGAAAAATGTCATGGACTTTCTTTGGTTGCAGAATTTGGTGGTTGGATCTGAGACTGAGTCTCATTTTGTTTTGTGGGACTCAGCTTTTGAAATGGATTCCCTTTTGTTTGTGGAGGAGAGGGTTAATGTCACGTTTCCTTCCAACAGCTCCTGACTCCTGGTCAGGTGATTCCGTATTGGACCACACCCAGGTCCTATATATACCCTCAACTTCAACCAGAGGGTTTCGGTTATTTCCTATAATTTGGAAACTGAGCCAGCTGGTGGAAGAAGCTGTTGTTTCTATCTCTCAGTTGTGCTTTAGCTGCAGCATTGTTGTTTTGCTGCAGTATCTTCAGGTGTGTCTGTTTAGGCCTGGAAGTTTCCCAGTAGATTGTTTATTCACCCTTTTTATGTTATTTCCCCTTGTGCACTTTTAGAGGCTCTTTTGTGTGTGGTTGCCATATGTATGAGTTTTCGTTGTGTTACCCCTTTTTGTCTATTTTTGTTGGTGGCATGTAGTCTCCTGTTTGTACCCTTTCCATCTGAGTGGTGGGTTGTGGAGCGGGAGTCATAAGTTCATAACATCAGGAACAAGGACAGGAGATAGGGCCTAGGTTGGAGGCTTGGACCACCCTACCATTAAGGGTACCCTCATCAGGGTGCATTCAGGAGCCCCAGCCTAAGGGCCAGTATAGGCTTCCCTGAGTTCACCGGAATCACTCGTGACAAAAACAGACTCTTTGGTGAAGAGGTGACATTTTTACAAGGCCTAAAATATTATCAAATTGCAGTAGGTACATTCTTATACAACATGTGCATTTGAAAAAGTATCATATAGATATATAGTATGTTCAACTTCTTTAGGGCTTCTTTTACGACTTTAAAAAAAAAATAACCTTTAACCTTAAAAACACAGATATCTATGGAATGTGTCATTAAAGTAAAAGAGGAGAAAGGCTAAATGGCATCTAATATAAACTTCAAAAAAGAATATCCAATTATATCAACAGGTACTAAGGTTTATCTCCTTATGGGTTGCTATCAAGCTATGCTCATGTCATATTTACATCTTTTTTGTACCTTCATTACTTACTCTTAGAAACTAAAACATTTAAAGAAAAACATAAGAAAAAAATGGAAAGAAAACTGTGAAAGTAGTGTTATTCTTGTAAAATATCTTGAAATACACAATTTAACAAAAGATATTTGTGGAGCTTTATGTGTGAGTGGCCTGCAAGGTGATCTTGTCATTTGCAAGAAGATTTGTATGTAGATTAAAGCTAATTAAATATTTTATTATTCAATAAACACAATTTATAAGTGTTCAACAGCTTTTTAAAATGTATGGCTCAGTCAATGGCACTATAAAATAAAACAATGGAAAGGATATGTTCTCCTGACAGATGGAGAAAGTACATAAACGGTCAAGGAGGAGCATAGGTATACCTCAAGACTTCCAAAGGGATTCTTTACAAATACCTGACCGTACAAATTGCTGATATCTTTTAGGGAATACATCCATTGAAGAAGACGCACCTCTTCCTATAAAACTCAACTCATCCTCACAAACCAGGGTAACTTTGAAACTTACCATAACAAAGGGTAAAACTTTCTGCCCTTTCAGGTACCTTAAATCACAAACAGGTAAAAGGGAGGTATCCAGCACTCATGGCTGTAGGAATCCAAAAAAGTAGATTAAAAGATTAAAAACATCACGTTTATTTAGTAGTTTTTAAAGTTGAAAAAAATCCATGACCTGGCAATAGACACAGTCTACGCATTTCGAGCACGCAGGCTTTTAATCATGATTAAGATCATCATTAAGACCCTGCGTGCTCGAAACGCATAGACTGTGTCTACTACCAGGTTGTGGATTTTTTCCATTTTAAAAACTACTAAATAAATGTGATGTTTTTAATGTACTTTTTTACATTCCTACTGTCATGAGTGCTGGATACCTCCCTTTTACCTGTTTGTTATTGACTCATATAAAGCCAGTTAGCCGTACTGAACTTTCCATGCACTGCCTGTAACAAGACCTTCTAGGAGTGGTGAGCTGATTTAATGTTTGAACTTTCTTGCTTCTTTACCTTAAATCTAGAGTTGAGCGATGTTCGAGTCGAACGGTTCGCCAATTTCATGTTCGAGTGATTTGGGGGGTGTTCGAGTCGTTCGACGAACACGAACGATTTGCTTAAAGTTCGGCAGTTCGAGTTACGTTCGAGAACGGTTCGATCACCAAAAAGCGTAGCTAGTTACTAGCTGGCTTTTCACTGTAATATTGTGAGTCAATGGAAATCATGATATTATCAAAATTCAGCATATAGTGTGCAGGGGGGACGGGACTTAGATCAGTGCTGCTGCTGAGTGCTGAAAGAAGGGCGATTGACAATTTTTATTTTTTTTTTCCTAACCGCGCGTACAGTGGGGCAGGCCAGGCTGTCAGCAAATCACAGACACACACACAGCAAAGTGAATTTTTGCTAGACAAGCAAGGGCATGTGTCATAGGCTGTGCATGTCACATGTCCTTGCCTTATAAGACCCGGCCATTTTCTCCGTCGCCGCCATTATCTGTCTGCTGCAGGTGGGTGACAGTCACCGCTCCCACTGCTGCTGCTGTGTGTGCTATAGACATGCAGTGCAATCTACAGATTGCTTTAGGGATTAGGGACTACTTGTAATTTCAGCCTTTTCAGGGCTGCATTACAGCCGTTCATAGCCATTGTTGCTAGACAGGTCTGTGACAACGCTTTGCAGGGGTTTATATAACAGCGTCTTGCTACATCAGCTCAGGCAATTTCTTGTGGCATTATTTCATTGGCAGGAAAAGAAAGTGAGGCTTCCTTTGCTTACCAGCTAGCTACAAGACCTGTGCATTCTACACACTTGTCCATTTTTGCTACGCAATTTTAATTGCAAACAGTGCTGACACTTTTAGGGGCATACTAAGATTGTCTGGGATACTACCTTAATGATCCTTTGCTGACCAGCTAGCTACAACACCTGTGCATTCTACACACCTGTCCATTTTTGCAACGCAATTTTAATTGCAAACAGTGCTGACACTTTTAAGGGCATACTAAAATTGTCTGGGATACTACCTTATTGTTCCTTTGCTGACCAGCTTGTTACAGCACCTGTGCATTCTACACACCTGTCCATTTTTGCTACGCAATTTTAATTGCAAAGAGTGCTGACACTTTTAAGGGCATACTAAAATTGTCTGGGATAGTCAGTGTTGGTACTTCAACTGTCAATAAAGCTAGACCACCTCTGCAATGTACACCACCTCTCCATTTTTGCTATGACATTTGAAGTGTCCAATTTGGTCACAAACAAAATGAGTAGCAAAAGGACAGATGCTGGTGGAAAGGGG
Organism: Anomaloglossus baeobatrachus; assembly: GCF_048569485.1. Taxonomy (NCBI): domain Eukaryota; kingdom Metazoa; phylum Chordata; class Amphibia; order Anura; family Aromobatidae; genus Anomaloglossus; species Anomaloglossus baeobatrachus. The sequence goes on from NC_134353.1 coordinate 220,979,398, forward strand.
AACAGGCGTGTTGGAAAGGGAAAAAAGTTTGTGTCTGTGGGGTAGGTGGTAAAGCTACAGTAACATCTGCTGAAGAAAGGCCATCTTGAAGCAAAAGTAAGATGTTTACTACTTTCCGTGGACAATCTGATGTGATCCCTTTTTTACGGAACCGAGCAACTCTACCAAAGGTAGATGATGCACAAAAAAGAATATGCTTGAATGGATCTCAAGTGCTCCAACAAGTGGCCTCTCCTCCACCTCAATGTCAACATCCAAAAAACTCCAGTCCTCTGAGTTGTCACCCCAATCGCACTTGCTTTCTAACAGCTCTCAAGTCTCCACCCGCCCTGCAGAGTATGGTGTAACAGAGATGGGTGAGTCTGCAGAGCTGTTCAGTCACATTATAGCCTGGGAATCAGAGGTATGCTCCAAAGCTACAGTGAGTACAGACCAGGAAATGATCTGCAGTGATGCCCAGAAGCTTCGTGAGTCAGATTCAGGCCCTGATGACCAAGTTTCTGAGCATAATGTAGACTCTCATTCCCAAACTGTTATACCTCTTGGTGGAGACAATGAGGAACATACTGATGATGATGACACTCAGATACCTGATTGGAATGACAACTTAACTATTCAGTCAGGGCCGAAAAAGGTTAAGTCTGAGGACGAGGGGAGTGTAAACACACAGGTTGATGATGAGGTTGTAGATCCAACTTAAGGTGGCTTTACACGCTACAACATCGCTAAAACAATATCGTTGGGGTCACGGATTTTGTGACGCACATCCGACCGCGTTAGCGATGTCGTTGTGTGTCACACCGATTTTGAATCATTGCAAAAACGTTCAAAATCGCTAATAGGTGACATCCCCCCCTAATCTCAATTATCGTTGCTGCTGCAGTAACGATGTTGTTCATCATTCCTGCGGCAGCACACATTGTTACGTGTGACACCGCAGGAAAAAGGAACCTCTCCTTACCTGCATCCCGCCAGCAATGAGGAAGGAAGGAGGTGGGAGGGATGTTTGTCCCGTTTATCTCCGCCCCTCCGCTTTGATTGGGCAGCCGCTTAGTGACGTCGCTGTGATGCCGAATGAACCGCCCTTAGAAAGGAGGAGGTTCGCCGGCCACAGCGATGTCGCTATGCAGGTAAGTATGTGTGATGGGTACGCGCGATCTTGTGCACCACGGGCAGCGATATGCCTGTGACGCACAAATGATGGGGGCGGGTACGCACGCTAGCGATATCTGTAACAATATCGCAGCTTGTAAAGTACTCCTTACTGTCAACCCACAGTCAGGCACTCGAGGAGGTCAGCAGAGGTGGTGGAGGAGGATGCGACTGACGACGAAGTTAGCGTGTGCCTTCCTGGACACAGATGGAGTACTGGAAGAACGTCAACAAGTGCATCCTCAGTCACAACTCTGTCTCTGAGCACAAGTCGTGGTGGCTCTGCAGGTCGCATGGGGTCTAATACTTGCCTAGCCTGGTCCTTTTTTGACATCGCAAAGGATCTTCCAACTCATGTCATCTGTAAGATTTGTCACCAATCTGTAAATAGAGGCCAAAAACTCACTAGATTGACTACTTCGTCCATGAACCGTCACATGAATAACAAGAATAAGTCCCAGTGGGTAGCTCACTGTGCTACAATGTGGCCTAGCGGAGCGGGCAAAACCACCGTCTGCCCCTTCAAGTGCATCTGCGCGCTCATCATCCTCTATGACTGTGGGGACAGCTGTCACACATGCTTTGCGATGCAGACCTTCCACCTCTTTAACCGCCACAGGCAGTTTGATTGGCAGGTCGTCAGTTGTTTTGGAAGGTGAAACAGGTGCTGGTGTAGAGCTCTCTCAGACATCAAGAGCACCTACTTTGGATGAAGGCAACATTATGTCTCCACCTGCACTTTCATCACAGACCAGCAGTTTTCCAGGGACACCCTACTCAACGCCGTCTCCGCACAGCAGCCAGATCTCGGTCCCTCAGATATGGACAATTAAAAGACCATTTCCTCCTAGCCATGACAAAGCCAAGATGTTGACTTTCACCCTCTGCAAGCTGTTGGCTACAGAAATGCTGCCTTTCCGCCTGCATGACGCACACAACATCACCGCTTCCTTGAGAAACTCTGTGTGTGACAGGGTGCATTTCACCACTGATACTTGGACCAGTAAGCATGAACAGGGGCGTTACATGTTGCTGACTGGGTACTGGGTAACTATGGTGAGAGATGGAAAAGGGTCAGCTGTACAAGTCTTGCCGTCCCCACGAGTTGTGCGTTAATCCTCTGTATGACGAAGTTCCTCCACTGCTTCTGCCTCCTCAACCTCATCTGGGTCCTCCTCCTGTGTGTCGAGACTCTCATTCATAATTGTAACTTTTCCATATTCCACTTTGTTGGTCATGGCATTACCTACCTATAGATGGTTTTGATTCTTGACACCCCCCATCACATCTCTGAGTGCTCATGCATTTTTACAGTCAGTGCAGTGTTACATCTGTTACTCTTATTATAGACATGCTGTCCTGTTTCTTCTTGCTGTCCATCTGCTTTGCAGAGTGTTCAGGCATTAGGATTAGCTTCAGTAATACTCTATAAATTTATGTGTGGCTCATGCACTTTTCTATATTTTTATCTTATCAGATGAATTTTTGAGTGTAATTGTAAAGTCAATATTTGACAGACAATAGGTATTTTCCTCGTATTTCATCAGACTCGGATATTTATTTATTATTGCTGGCCACTGAGAGACTGTAATCAAAGTGAAGTTTTCCTTTTTCATGTCATAGTGTTGCTGTGCACATTTTTTTATCTTGTTTTATTAATTCTTCAATAAAGATATTTTGTACATAAGACTTTGTAGTTCTTTATAGGTTGTATGGTTCACTGTGAACTACATAAGGTCTGGTGATCACACAGGCTCTTTTTTTTGAGTAGTGATCAAATTCTTAGGTTTGACTAACTACAACATGACCCTCGGATTGTCCAAATTAGAAGTAATGCTGACTACTGGGTTGTCGATGGGCATGGAAGACTCAGCAGATGAGGGAGACCTTGGTTAAATTTCGGTTGTTCGAGGTTGGGTGGAGATGTCAGAGGAAGGAAGTACGGTTAACACCTCGCCACCACAAACACAGCAAGGACTTGGTCCGCATGATGTGCAAGACACATGAGCGCCTTCTTGCTGCACTACCTACAACATGACCCTCGGATTGTCCGAATTAGAAGTAATGCTGACTACTGGGTTGCCACACTCTTAGGGGTACTTTGCACACTACAACATCGCAGGTGCGATGTCGGTGGGGTCAAATTGAAAATGACGCACTTCCGGCATCGCATGCGACATCGTAGTGTGTAAAGGCTCGATGATATGATTAACGAGCGCAAAAGCATCGTAATCGTATCATCGGTGCAGCGTCGGCGTAATCCATGATTACGCTGATGCGACAGTCCGATGTTGTTCCTCGCTCCTGCGGCAGCACACATCGCTGTGTGTGAAGCCGCAGGAGCGAGGAACATCTCCTACCGGCGTCACTGCGGCTTCCGTAGGATATGCGGAAAGAAGGAGGTTTGCGGGATGTTTACATCCCGCTCATCTCCGCCCCTCCGCTTCTATTGGCTGCCTGCCGTGTGACGTCGCAGTGACGCCGCACGACCCGCCCCCCTTAATAAGGAGGCGGGTCGCCGGCCAGAGCGACGGTCGCAGGACAGGTGAGTCCATGTGAAGCTGCTGTAGCAATAATGTTCGCTACAGCAGCTATCACAAGGATATCGCTGCTGCGACGGGGGCGGGCACTATCGCGCTCGGCATAGCAGCATCGGCCTGCGATGTCGCAGCGTGCAAAGTGCCCCTTAGATTCCCGGTACAAGTCCAAATTTGGCTAAATAATTCCAGCCATAGAAAGGGACACACGTATGCAGAAATATCAGCAGAAGCTGTTATGCAATCTTAGCTCGGCTTTTCCACCAAACACCAGTGGTGCACAGAGTGAATCTCCCAGTTGTAACCTGCTAAGCATGAGACTGTCAAGTCATCATCAGTCAAACCGTACCAGCAACACTGTATCTGGTGGTAACAGCAATTTTATGGAATCGTTTCATAATTTTTTTAGACCATCCTTTGCAAGGCCACAAGAGACAAGAAGTCTGACACATAGTCAACAGCTGGAGAGGATGATACAGGAGTATCTCCAAATGAACATTGATGCCATGACTGTGCAACTTGAGCCTTGCTCATTTTGGGCTTCCAGTCTTGAAAAATGGCCTGAGCTCGCCACTTATGCCTTGGAGATCTTGCCGTGTCCCGCAGCCAGCGTTGTCTCGAAACGTGTCTTCAGTGCTGCTGGGTCTGTGCTGACAGATAAGCGCACGCATCTGTCCAGTGACAATGTGGACAGACTAACGTTCATCAAGATGAACAAGTCATGGATCAGCAAGGACTTTGCTACCCCTGTGTCATCCTTGGGAGAGTAAAGGCTGGCGTATTTTTGAATGTGCTTGATGCAAATCAACATGTGAAGTTTGCAACTGGGGCACAAGTGATGCCACTGAAGTGGTGTGTGTGGCCCAATTTTTGGAAAAAAGGGAGACTCTGCTTGGAGTCCCCTTGCTGTGTTTTACATGATTTTAGAAGGGCATGACATGCCTATATCTGTGTCTCCTCCTCTTTTTACTCATCCAGCTCTTTTGTTTTTGCATGAGTATATGTCCTTCTCACTTTTCCATGTGTTTGTGGTATCTTGTGAGTTGTTTGTCACCTTTTGGACACCTTAGAAGGTGTTTTCTATGTGTTTCTATGTGTTTGTGTTTGCCTGCCATTGTTTTCAATGGAGTTTGAATGGGTTCGTCGAAGGTTCGTCGAACGTTCGATGAACTTGCCCGCTGTTCAACGAACCGAACCGAACTCGAACACTAGGGGGGTGACTCATCTCTACTTAAATCACAACATTTTTAAAGAAAAGCAGTTTTTACAGGCATTTTTGAAGATTTTTTTTTTAAGTAAAACATGGTTTATTAAGATATTAGCTATCAGCAAATAGGTAATTGTAAAATACAATACAAAAATTGCATTTTTGGGTGACATTTTTGAGTTGCAGCCAAAGCTATGATTTCATCTTGCAGGCAGGGGACGAATAAGCTTTGTCATTTTATTTCTTCTCCTTTTATCCAGTTCTAATCTATTTTTTTTAAAAGCTGTGTTTGAAACCATGCACACAAAGCAAATTTTATTGCACAAATTTCTGAAACTGAAAATCACTTGTATTCCTTCAACTGAGATTGTTTCAGATCTATTGGAAAGTCACATAAGTTCATGAAGCAAAATCTGCGGTGCGTGAATCCACTATTGGTTGAATCCACTATCGGTTGTGTTTTGCAACTCTTGAAAATCATACTTCAGTTAGTAAATGCTACATTAAGAAAACAAATATGATGCAAAACTTTGAGGAAAAAAATGGCAACAATAACTTTTTGTAGTGAATTATTTTTTTCCCTATTGACTAGCCACAGATGAACAAAATAAGCAGAAAAATACATCGCTAGAAAAGCAAGCTTTTTGAAATGCTATTTGTGAATTCACCCTTTGTTTGACACTTGATTACAAGTATTTGACGTTAGAGTATGGGTTTATGGTGTAACTGGCCAATCTGGTCAAAACTCCGGCCACCACAATGGCAAAGTGCAATACCATTTGTTGCACAATCGTGTGGCGATCAGTCCGGTCCAGGTGCTTGAGCTTTGGCCGCCCTGCCAACACAATGTTGGACTGTTTAAATATTCAATTAGTTGATGAAATAGGTATCCCTTGTTTGTAGTGAAAATGATGCAAATAAAAACTTAGCTACTTATGATGAATTTGCATCCAGCAGATATGTTGATGAAATTTGTGTCATTTAGCTAAACGTTTAACAAACAAGGGGTGTGAGGGGACTACAATTAAATAAATGGGATCAGACCAAGAGGCACACCTATGAAATCAATTTAGCTAAACGTTTCCACAGAAAGCATTTCATTTTTTGCAAGTCCCAAATAGATTGGACAGATATATTAATTAATAAAGATGAGCGGACCTTTGGAGGTTCAGTTCACCGACAGCAAACAAGTCTAGCTCTACAGGCTCGAGCTTGACCTGAACCCCAGATCAAGTCACTGATTGGCAGTTTGAGTCTCTACCCACATACAGCCAGTCATAAGTAGAGATGAGCGAACCAGTCGCGGTTCGGCTCGAGGTCGGTTCGCCGAACGGACGTCCCTTTCGAGTTCGGCTCATCAAACGTTCGACGAACCGAACTCGAACTGCATAGGAAACAATGGCAGGCAATCACAAACACATAAAAACACCTAGAAAACACCCTCAAAGGTGTCCAAAAGGTGACAAACAACTCACAACACAACACAAACACATGGGAAAGTGACAAGGACATATACTCATGCGAAAATAAAAGAGCTGGACAAGGAAAAAGAGGAGGACACACAGATATATGAGTATATGCAAGGAAACATCGATGCCATTACTGTGCAACTTGAGCCCTGCTCATTTTAGGCTTCCAATCTGGATAAATTGCCTGAGATTGCCACGTACGCCTTGGGGATCTTGTCATGTCCTGCAGCCAGCATTCTCTCGGAACCTGTCTTCAGTGCTGCTGGGGGTCTGCTGGCAGATAAGCACACGCGTCTGTCCACTGACAATGTGGACATGGCTCTCAGAGGACTTTTCTTCCCCTGGGTCAGCCAGGGGAGGCGAAAGGCATGCGTATTTTTGAGAATGCTTCATGCAAAGCATCTTTTTCATCTTGAAAATTGGGTCAACTGATGCCAGTCAAGTGGGGTGTGTGTGGCCCAATTAGTGGCAACGAGGGAGACTGTGGTTGGAGTCCCCTCGCTGTGTTTCTAAAAGAACTAAGATGAACAAGTCATGGCTCTCAGAGGACTTTTCTTCCCCTGGGTCAGCCAGGGGAGGCGAAAGGCACGCGTATTTTTGAGAGTGCTTCATGCAAAGCATCTTTTTCTTTTTCAAAAGGGGGGTCAACTGATGCCAGTCAAGTGGGGTGTGTGTGGCCCAATTAGTGGCAACGAGGGAGACTGTGGTTGGAGTCCCCTCGCTGTGTTTCTAAAAGAACCAAGATGAACAAGTCATGGCTCTCAGAGGACTTTTCTTCCCCTGGGTCAGCCAGGGGACGGGAAAGGCACGTGTATTTTTGAGAGTGCTTCATGCAAAGCATCTTTTTCTTTTTCAAAAGGGAGGTCAACTGATGCCAGTCAAGTGGGGTGTGTGTGGCCCAATAAGTGGCAACGAGGGAGACTGTGGTTGGAGTCCCCTCGCTGTGTTTCTAAAAGAACCAAGATGAACAAGTCATGGCTCTCAGAGGACTTTTCTTCCCCTGGGTCAGCCAGGGGACGGGAAAGGCACGCGTATTTTTGAGAGTGCTTCATGCAAAGCATCTTTTTCTTTTTCAAAAGGGGGGTCAACTGATGCCAGTCAAGTGGGGTGTGTGTGGCCCAATAAGTGGCAACGAGGGAGACTGTGGTTGAAGTCCCCTCGCTGTGTTTTACATGATTTTCGAAGGGCATGACATGCCTAAGAGGTTGAGTTTCATCATCTGCAACTTGTTGGCAACAGAAAGGCTGCCTTTACACCCTTTTGAGACCGAGGATTTTTGAGACCTTATGCCCATTGCAGTGCCCCAAGAGCCGATGGCCAGTCGTCACTCCTTCTCCAAGAAAGGCGTGCCCGCGCTACCACAGTAGGTCGCACACAACCTCACCGATTCCTTGAGAAACTCTGTGTGTGACAGGGTGCATTTCAACACAGATACTTGGACCAGTAAGCATGGACAGGGGAGTTACATGTTGCTGACTGGGCACTGGGTAACTATGGTGAGAGATGGAGAAGGGTTTGCTGTACAAGTCTTGCCGTCCCCACGACTTGTGTGTCAATCCTTCCTCTGTATGTATAAGTTCCTCCACTGCTTCTGCCTCCTCAACCTCATGTGGGTCCTCCACCTCGGCCCAAACCCTGTGTGGTCAGGCCACCCTTCTTTGTAACTGCGCCCAAGGAATCCCACACACCTCCTTACTATGCTGGCAGCAGAGCTCAAGGCCATCAGGTGGTCAAATGTTTACTTTGAAATGTAGGGGAAATGTGAGACACCGCTGAGGAATTGTGGACGGTTAGCTCTGGAGAGTGAGACCGAGTTTCATCAATGGTTGTCTACACTCAACCAGCAGTCAGGGGAGGTCGGGTGCGACAATGATGCAAACCAGTCTGCGACCCTTCTTCAGGGCAATGTGACACACGTGCCTTGTATTAAGAACCAAAAAGCAAAAGGACTAGATGTGCATAGACAAGTCATAATAAATCCCAACCACAACCTTAATTGATGCATATAAAACACATTTTATATGTGATGTATGGCTCACGTGTTGAACCTGGTTGTCCAACAATTTTTAAAACACTATCCCGGCCTACATGGCCTTCTGCAGAGGGCACGGTGTAACGCCTGCCTGGATCGACACACTCAGATGGGCTGTAAAGGATAGGCTAGAGGCAAGCCACTCACCAAGCTGGACACCCAGAACCCTGAAACCCTTTAACCCCTATACAGTGATTTGGAATTACACAGGGCCCAAGTTGATCAATACCTGTGGAAGGCTGCAGTTCCAGAGAATAGTAGTCATGCAGGGTCAAAAACATTAATTGAGGAAGAGGAACAGAATGGGATGGCCAGGACTTAATCAGAAAACAAGCAGAGGTGAAATGCGGATCGGCCAACGAGGTACATAAACAGCAAGCAGGAAACGTAGTCAGGTAACAAGCACACAAACTCATAAAACTGAACTGGGGGTACCAGTAACAAGAGGTTCATAGCTTTGTCTGGCAGTGGTCTGCAGACAGGAGGGGCCTAAAAAAGGGTGTGGTGTCTTCCCATTGGGACCAGAGTACAAATTGATTGAGTGGACTACGTTGGTGACTTAACAGCCGTGTGCGGCAATGATGCAAACCTGTCTGCGGCCCTTCGTCAGGGCAATGTGACACACGGGCCTTGTATGGCTCACGTGTTGTATCTGATTCTCCAGCAATTTTTAAAATACCATCCCGGCCTACATGGCCTTGTGCAGCAGGCACGCTGCTATGTGCTCACTTTCATCCTTCGCACCCAGCAGCTCAACAACTTTCATCGCTCCGGAAGTCTTAGTGTCTGGCAGTTAAACGCCGGAAATGCGATGTTCCGACACGCAGGAATTGGAATCTGCACATGTTGCAGCGTGTGTGGCAGCACCGCAGAGCCCTGCTGAAATACGGTATGACGTATACCCTGGGCTAACTTGATCCAGAGGTGGTGCAGATCACGCTGCTGGAGTGGTGTCAGATCAAGGACCTATGCACCCTTCTACACAGTTTACAAATGTCGACGAAGATGTTTAGCACTGGCAATGCCATTCTCAGCGTGACAATTCTGGTCATCTACATGATGGAGCACACTGTAAGCATTATTCGGAGTCAGGTATTGGTCCAAGAGGAAGGTGAGGAAGTACAGGAGGAGTCATATGCAGAAGGGATAATAAGATCTACAAGGTCCATACGGTAAGCGGCACCTAGGCAGCAGTTATGGTGGGGGATAGGGATTAACAAGGGCGCATAGTATCAGCAAAAATTGTTGAGGAAGGTGCAGGAGCCATGAAGAAATGGAGGACGAACTTGCGATGGGCATGGAAGACTCAGCAGATGAGTGAGAGCTTGCTCACATTTCGGTTGTGCGAGGTTGGGGGGAGAGGGCAGAGGAAGGAGGCACGATTCTCACCTCTCTGCCACCAACACACCAAGGACTTGGTCCTCCTGGATGCACAAGACACATGAGCGTCTTCTTGCTGCACTACCTACAACATGACCCTCGGATTGTACGAATTCGAAGTAATGCTAACTACTGGGTTGCCACACTGTTAGATCCCCGGTACAAGACAAAATTTGGTGAAATAATTCCTGCCATAGAAAGGGACGCACGTGTACAGGAGTATCTTCAGAAGGTGGTACGCAATCTTCGATCTGCTTTTCCACTAAACACCAGTGCTGCACAGAGTGAATCTCAATGCTTTGTCATGGATAGGAGGAAATGGTCTTTTACTTGTCCACATCTGAGGGACCGAGGGCTGGCTGCTGTGCTGAGATGGCATTGATTACGGTGTACCTGCAGAGTTGCACTTTTGGTCATATACAAAATGAGTTGAAAAAGGACAGATGCTGGTGGAAAGGGGAACAGGTGTGTTGGAAAGGGGAAAAAAGTTTTGGTCCGTGGGTTTGATGGTTAAGCAAAAGTAACATTTGATGAAGAAACACCATCTGTTACGGTGGGACTGGCAGATTTGGATAAGGTGGTATATACTATGTTACCGCTATATAACGAAAATTAATAAGAAAAGAAAGAGAAAGGTATATATCCCCATCAGCAGTCAGTGTCCACCGTGCTCCCAGATGGAAAAGGAGAGGTTGGCAACTGGAAGGTTCGGTGGAGGATACAGAGCTGTGTGGCTATGAAACTAATAGTAGCCTGAACCGAGTAAGACGCCACTCGGATCTGGAGACTGGGAGCCCTGTTAGCGTCACAGGGTCCACACGCCCACCCAGCCCAGGAACTCCCTGTTAACATCACAGGGGCCATTCAGTACGCTGACCGTGTGCATTGGGGCCACACCTGTGGACAGCAGGCGCATCAGCAGCAGCAGGCCTGTTAATGCCACTGGGCTGCACAAGCAGGACTTGTAGGACAGGAGCTGGTCTTAACCGTTCTGCGTTACAAACTGTGGTGGCGGCCTGCATCGACGCCCTATCCCTGCCTACCTCTGGCCTAAAGCCGCAATGGGTTCAACACATGGAGGTGTGCTCTTTCAGAGCATAATAGAAGACTGCGCACCTCCTTGTTGTCTCCAGCCCCTTTTATAACCTGGGTCCGCCCCAAACCAGGGTGGACCACAATGCACCTCCTGGAGACAAAAGCAGAGTGATACGTCATGAGTGGCATAACTAGCGTCCTATTTGGAACTGCAACTTCAATGATGACCTCATGGCTGTCATGACCCAAACACCTCACCAGTCATCGTCTGACCATCAATAATGATGTGACAAGTCATAGGGGCGGGCCTCTGCAAGCCATTTGGGAGTGGCCTGGCCACATCGTCAGGACACCTGATGCCCTGTGGTCTAAATGGGGCCCCCACATCAGGGGCGGGCCAAAGAGTTCATTACCGGACCTAGTTTCTGATGCAGTAAGTGCCTGACCATGGTCAGTTGCATGAAATACAGTCTCTGAAAAAAGACTATCAGCTTTAGCATGGTGTCTATGCACAACACAGGACTTAGACCCGGCACGGAGTGCAAGTACCTGTGCAAAGAGGCTTTTCGCACTAAGCGTGGGAGCATGCGCTGTAGCCCGAAATGAAGACTTAGCCTCAGGAATGGCACAGTCAGGCTGAGCATACTCACTAGGCGAAACACTGGAGTTAGGCTGCGGCTGGGGTAAATCGGCACACGCATGCGCACTAGCTGCCTCTCCACACTTAGACGTGGAGGGGAAAGCAGCCAGCTGGACAACCCGAGGCACAGGCCTAAATGGCAGCTGATGCCTGGGCGCAACTGAAACCGCAGCAGGCTGCTTGCGTTTAAGGCGTCACCGTTTTGTAACAACAAATACCATCCAAAAGAACAGGTGTACTTCTTCCCATGGATAATCTGATATGATCCCTTTTTTCATGGACACGACCATCGCTAACAAATGTAGATGAGGCCAAAACAGCAGCTGCTTCAATGGATCTGAAGTGCTCCATAAAGTGGCCTCTCCTCCACCCCAATTTCAAGATCCCAAATACTCCATTCCTCTGTGGTGTCAATCCAATCGCACTTGCTTCCTAACAGCTCTCAAGTTTCCACCAGCCCTGCTGAGTATGGGGTGACAGAGATGGTTGAGTTTGCATAGCTGTTCAGTCGCACTATAGCCTGGGAATCAGAGGTCTGCTCCAAAGCTGCAATGAGTACAGACAAGGAAGTTATTATTATTTTTATTATTATTGATTTATAGAGCACCATTGATTCCATGGTGCTGTACATGAGAAGGGGGTTACATACAGAATACATATACAAGTAACTATAGACAGACTGGTACAGAGGGAAGAGGGCCCTGCCCTTGCGGGATTACATTCTAAAGGATTTTTGGGAGGAGACAGTAGGAGTGGTTTAGGTTGAGCGTCAAGTACGTATGGTGGTGGTGTCATTGAAGGTTATAGTCATTTCTGAACAGATGAGTTTTCAGATTCAGTTTGAAGCTTGCGTGTGTAGCAGATAATCTGTTGTGTTGAGGTAGTGAGTTCCATGAGACAGGGGAAATGATCTGCGCAGATGGCCAGAAGCTTTGTGAGTGGGATCCAGGCCCCGATGAAGAAGGTGCTGAGCCTAATCTACACCCTCATTTCCAAAAAGTAAATCCTCCTGGTGGAGACAATGGGGAACATGATGAGGAGCACAGATACCTGATTGGAAGGACAACTTTACTATTCGGTCAGGGCAGGAAGAGGTTGTCTCGGAGGACTCAGGACAAGGGGAATGAAAACACACAGGGTTATTGATGAGGTTGGAGACCACACTTACTGTCAAACCAAAGTCAGCCAGTCGATGAGGTAAGCAGAGGAGGTGGAGGAGGATGCTACTGACGACGAGGTTACGTTGCGTCTTCCTGGCCAGAGACAAAGTACTGGAAGCACGTCAACAACTGAATCCTGGACCACAACTTTGACTCTGAGCAGAAGTCGTGTTGGCTATGCAGGTCGCATGGGCTGTAAGCCTTTCCAAGCCTGTGAATTTTTGGACATCGCAAAGGATCACCCAAGTCATGGAATCTGTAAGATTTGTCAACAATCTGTAAGTAGAAGGCAAAAACTCACACTTTTGAGTACTTCCTCCATGAAGTATCACATGGATATGAATTGACAGCGTGAAGGTGTATTGCTCAGCTTTAGCAACTGTCAACGCAATATGCTTATTTGCCGTTCATTGCATGCATTGTTGCAGACTACACACAAGGGGCTGCTGTTTTTTTGGATCTGCCTTTGGTCACTATAGCAATATAAAATTGCTCTTCGGGTGTGGACTTGGAGATGCTGTCTATGAACAGAAGGAAAAGCTAAAGGTGTGTGTTACAGCAAGGAGCCACCGCGGAAACACTTCGTTCAATTGTGAGGGGAGTTGTGTTGTACTTTGATGATGAGCACTGTAACGTCAGTGAGCAGCATCCTGTGCCACAGACCAACATTCTTACGGTGCTGTCTATACTGTTTACCATGAGAGGAGCGTAAAGTCTGTATTTCTGGCAACTGGACATCACAGTACCCGGGTACAGTAGGCTGTAATGCGGGCACACAACACTTTGTTTTATTAGCAAAACACATATCTGTTCTGGGTAGGCCGACTATATAGACAATAAGACTTGCTGCCTCTGCAGTGTCAAATTGTCACATACAGTTTAAATCATAGAGGGACAGCAACACATGTTTGCATTGACTGTTGCTTTTCAAGATTTCCATAACTGTGTTGCAGAGCTGTGTGGTTTGCATTCACACTGTTATCATCTGCATTATCTGTGAGGCTTCAGCTAACAAGGGTATTCAGGGGGGGTAATGTGTTTTGTCTATGTTTAGGTAGATAACTTGGAAGCTCTTGTGATGCGCCACTGGTAAGTCGTGTTCGCACACACACACACACACACGCACAAACACACAATTACTGCTACACAGAGGGATTAGCAGGTAGTAGGCAACAGAATAGATTGTTCAATTATTTAAATTGTATGCATGGTTCTTATTGTTTGTTTTGGTAAAGTTAAACAATCATTTATCAACCCAACTGCCTAGAGTCCTTTTCCTGTTGCCTGGTTTTGCTGCATACTGGGGAGCCCACCCTGTACACGACTTAAAATGAAGCATAAGTCGCAATGTGAATTTCACTGTGCTACAATGCGGCCTAGCGTGCCTGTGCAACCACCGCCTGCCCCATCAAGTGCATCTGCGTGCTCTTCATCCTCTGTGACTGTGGGGAAAGCAGTCACACATGGTTTTTCACACTGAAATTCCACTACTTTACCCGCAACAGGGAGTGTGATTGGCAGGTCATCACTTGTTTTGGAAGCGGAAACAGAAGGTATTGTTGAGCTGTCAGACATCGAGAGAACCATCATTGGATGCAGGCTACATTATATCCACTGAAGAAAAAACAAAAAGCAGCACCAAATGTGCACTACAGCACTAAACATTCCAAACTGTACTTATTTTAAAAATTTTGAGATTTTTGGCAAAAAATTGCAATTTCTTGAGCTGCTTCGCCACGTCACGGCAAATCTCATTTGAAGCAGTCCTACACTAAAATATTTTTATAAAATGTGCCATACGGCCTCACATATGAATAGTAGAACTGCTCTTAGCAGCACTCACCTGGTCTATTTCAATCCCGTACCCATGACTGAGTCATGGCTGTGGGCGGGACAGGTCCAAGCAAATGCTGCATGAAGTAAATAGCCTGTGGACAAAGCCTGATGACTTAATGTGAACAGTCACCAACCGCCAAAATCTAGACAGATGAAATACATCCCAAATTGGGGTGCAAAGCAAGGTGGAGGTCAACCACCGACCAATTCAATGAAGAAAAAACAAAAAGCAGCACCAAATGTGCACTACAGCACTAAACATTCCAAACTGTACTTATTTTAAAAATTTTGAGATTTTTGGCAAAAAATTGCAATTTCTTGAGCTGCTTCGCCACGTCACGGCAAATCTCATTTGAAGCAGTCCTACACTAAAATATTTTTATAAAATGTGCCATACGGCCTCACATATGAATAGTAGAACTGCTCTTAGCAGCACTCATCTGGTCTATTTCAATCCCGTACCCATGACTGAGTCATGGCTGTGGGCGGGACAGGTCCAAGCAAATGCTGCATGAAGTAAATAGCCTGTGGACAAAGCCTGATGACTTAATGTGAACAGTCACCAACCGCCAAAATCTAGACAGATGGAATACATCCCAAATTGGGGTGCAAAGCAAGGTGGAGGTCAACCACCGACCAATTCAATGAAGAAAAAACAAAAAGCAGCACCAAATGTGCACTACAGCACTAAACATTCCAAACTGTACTTATTTTAAAAATTTTGAGATTTTTGGCAAAAAATTGCAATTTCTTGAGCTGCTTCGCCACGTCACGGCAAATCTCATTTAAAGCAGTCCTACACTAAAATATTTTTATAAAATGTGCCATACGGCCTCACATATGAATAGTAGAACTGCTCTTAGCAGCACTCACCTGGTCTATTTCAATCCCGTACCCATGACTGAGTCATGGCTGTGGGCGGGACAGGTCCAAGCAAATGCTGCATGAAGTAAATAGCCTGTGGACAAAGCCTGATGACTTAATGTGAACAGTCACCAACCGCCAAAATCTAGACAGATGGAATACATCCCAAATTGGGGTGCAAAGCAAGGTGGAGGTCAACCACCGACCAATTCAATGAAGAAAAAACAAAAAGCAGCACCAAATGTGCACTACAGCACTAAACATTCCAAACTGTACTTATTTTAAAAAATTTTGAGATTTTTGGCAAAAAATTGCAATTTCTTGAGCTGCTTCGCCACGTCACAGCAAATCTCATTTGAAGCAGTCCTACACTAAAATATTTTTATAAAATGTGCCATACGGCCTCACATATGAATAGTAGAACTGCTCTTAGCAGCACTCACCTGGTCTATTTCAATCCCGTACCCATGACTGAGTCATGGCTGTGGGCGGGACAGGTCCAAGCAAATGCTGCATGAAGTAAATAGCCTGTGGACAAAGCCTGATGACTTAATGTGAACAGTCACCAACCGCCAAAATCTAGACAGATGGAATACATCCCAAATTGGGGTGCAAAGCAAGGTGGAGGTCAACCACCGACCAATTCAATGAAGAAAAAACAAAAAGCAGCACCAAATGTGCACTACAGCACTAAACATTCCAAACTGTACTTATTTTAAAAATTTTGAGATTTTTGGCAAAAAATTGCAATTTCTTGAGCTGCTTCGCCACGTCACGGCAAATCTCATTTGAAGCAGTCCTACACTAAAATATTTTTATAAAATGTGCCATACGGCCTCACATATGAATAGTAGAACTGCTCTTAGCAGCACTCGCCTGGTCTATTTCAATCCCGTACCCATGACTGAGTCATGGCTGTGGGCGGGACAGGTCCAAGCAAATGCTGCATGAAGTAAATAGCCTGTGGACAAAGCCTGATGACTTAATGTGAACAGTCACCAACCGCCAAAATCTAGACAGATGGAATACATCCCAAATTGGGGTGCAAAGCAAGGTGGAGGTCAACCACCGACCAATTCAATGAAGAAAAAACAAAAAGCAGCACCAAATGTGCACTACAGCACTAAACATTCCAAACTGTACTTATTTTAAAAATTTTGAGATTTTTGGCAAAAAATTGCAATTTCTTGAGCTGCTTCGCCACGTCACGGCAAATCTCATTTGAAGCAGTCCTACACTAAAATATTTTTATAAAATGTGCCATACGGCCTCACATATGAATAGTAGAACTGCTCTTAGCAGCACTCACCTGGTCTATTTCAATCCCGTACCCATGACTGAGTCATGGCTGTGGGCGGGACAGGTCCAAGCAAATGCTGCATGAAGTAAATAGCCTGTGGACAAAGCCTGATGACTTAATGTGAACAGTCACCAACCGCCAAAATCTAGACAGATGGAATACATCCCAAATTGGGGTGCAAAGCAAGGTGGAGGTCAACCACCGACCAATTCAATGAAGAAAAAACAAAAAGCAGCACCAAATGTGCACTACAGCACTAAACATTCCAAACTGTACTTATTTTAAAAATTTTGAGATTTTTGGCAAAAAATTGCAATTTCTTGAGCTGCTTCGCCACGTCACGGCAAATCTCATTTGAAGCAGTCCTACACTAAAATATTTTTATAAAATGTGCCATACGGCCTCACATATGAATAGTAGAACTGCTCTTAGCAGCACTCACCTGGTCTATTTCAATCCCGTACCCATGACTGAGTCATGGCTGTGGGCGGGACAGGTCCAAGCAAATGCTGCATGAAGTAAATAGCCTGTGGACAAAGCCTGATGACTTAATGTGAACAGTCACCAACCGCCAAAATCTAGACAGATGGAATACATCCCAAATTGGGGTGCAAAGCAAGGTGGAGGTCAACCACCGACCAATTCAATGAAGAAAAAACAAAAAGCAGCACCAAATGTGCACTACAGCACTAAACATTCCAAACTGTACTTATTTTAAAAATTTTGAGATTTTTGTCAAAAAATTGCAATTTCTTGAGCTGCTTCGCCACGTCACGGCAAATCTCATTTGAAGCAGTCCTACACTAAAATATTTTTATAAAATGTGCCATACGGCCTCACATATGAATAGTAGAACTGCTCTTAGCAGCACTCACCTGGTCTATTTCAATCCCGTACCCATGACTGAGTCATGGCTGTGGGCGGGACAGGTCCAAGCAAATGCTGCATGAAGTAAATAGCCTGTGGACAAAGCCTGATGACTTAATGTGAACAGTCACCAACCGGGATGTATTCCATCTGTCTAGATTTTGGCGGTTGGTGACTGTTCACATTAAGTCATCAGGCTTTGTCCACAGGCTATTTACTTCATGCAGCATTTGCTTGGACCTGTCCCGCCCACAGCCATGACTCAGTCATGGGTACGGGATTGAAATAGACCAGGTGAGTGCTGCTAAGAGCAGTTCTACTATTCATATGTGAGGCCGTATGGCACATTTTATAAAAATATTTTAGTGTAGGACTGCTTCAAATGAGATTTGCCGTGACGTGGCGAAGCAGCTCAAGAAATTGCAATTTTTTGCCAAAAATCTCAAAAATTTTTAAAATAAGTACAGTTTGGAATGTTTAGTGCTGTAGTGCACATTTGGTGCTGCTTTTTGTTTTTTCTTCATTGAATTGGTCAGTGGTTGACCTCCACCTTGCTTTGCACCCCAATTTGGGATGTATTCCATCTGTCTAGATTTTGGCGGTTGGTGACTGTTCACATTAAGTCATCAGGCTTTGTCCACAGGCTATTTACTTCATGCAGCATTTGCTTGGACCTGTCCCGCCCACAGCCATGACTCAGTCATGGGTACGGGATTGAAATAGACCAGGTGAGTGCTGCTAAGAGCAGTTCTACTATTCATATGTGAGGCCGTATGGCACATTTTATAAAAATATTTTAGTGTAGGACTGCTTCAAATGAGATTTGCCGTGACGTGGCGAAGCAGCTCAAGAAATTGCAATTTTTTGCCAAAAATCTCAAAAATTTTTAAAATAAGTACAGTTTGGAATGTTTAGTGCTGTAGTGCACATTTGGTGCTGCTTTTTGTTTTTTCTACATTATATCCACGCCTGCACCTTCGTCACAGATTGCCTGGACTACCTGCAGTTAATAATTGCATTCCAGAAATGGAAAGGAGTGTAGAATGCACATGTGTTGTACCCTGCTTGGCAGCAAAGGAACACTAACTTCGTATTCCAGACAATTTTAGGATGGCAGAAAAAGAGTCAGCTCTTTGGGCAAATTAAATAGCGTGGCAAAAGTGGACAGATGGGTACAGTGGCCGTGTTCTGTGGGTACCAGGACAGTAAAAGAAGCCTCACTTTCTATCCCTCCTAATGATCAAATGCAGCAAGGAATTCCCTGAGTTTGCTATAAAATTAGCATAGCTAAATGTGCATGAGGGTAGAATGCAGAGGTGCTTGAGATTGCTTGGCACAAGTGGCACAATAAAGGAGTCCAAGAGCCACTTTTTGTATGCCACTAAGTTGCAGTATTTTTTGCTATCATTATAGCTTATTAAAAACAGAGCAGGAGGGTGTCATGCAGAGGTAAAGCACATAGCTTGGCACCAGTGGAGCACTAATGGAGTACAACAGCCACTTCTTGTATGCCCCTAAGTTTCCTCAGTGTTTGCTAGTATAATGGCTTAGTAACAATGAGTTTGAGTGTGCAATGCAGGCAGACGTGCTGCAAATATCTTTGCACTAGTGGGACTATACAGAAGTCCAATAGCCACGTTTAGGATGCCACTAGGTTCACTGAGTGTTTGCTAGTATAATGGCTTAGTAACAATGAGTTTGAGTGTGCAATGCAGGCAGACGTGCTGCAAATATCTGTGCACTACTGGGACGATACAGAAGTACAACAGCCACGTTTAGGATGCCACTAGGTTCACTGAGTGTTTGCTAGTATAATGGCTTAGTAACAATGAGTTTGAGTGTGCAATGCAGGCAGACGTGCTGCAAATATCTGTGCACTACTGGGACGATACAGAAGTCCAACAGCCACGTTTAGGATGCCACTAGGTTCACTGAGTGTTTGCTAGTATAATGGCTTAGTAACAATGAGTTTGAGTGTGCAATGCAGGCAGACGTGCTGCAAATATCTTTGCACTAGTGGGACTATACAGAAGTCCAATAGCCACGTTTAGGATGCCACTAAGTTTCCTCAGTGTTTGCTAGTATAATGGCTTAGTAACAATGAGTTTGAGTGTGCAATGCAGGCAGACGTGCTGCAAATATCTTTGCACTAGTGGGACTATACAGAAGTCCAATAGCCACGTTTAGGATGCCACTACGTTTCCTCAGTGTTTGCTAATATAATGGCTTAGTAACAATGAGTTAGAGTGTGCAATGCAGGCAGACGTGCTGCAAATATCTGTGCACTACTGGGACGATACAGAAGTCCAACAGCCACGTTTAGGATGCCACTAGGTTCACTGATTGTTTGCTAGTATAATGGCTTTGTAACAATGAGTTTGAGTGTGCAATGCAGGCAGACGTGCTGCAAATATCTTTGCACTAGTGGGACTATACAGAAGTCCAATAGCCACGTTTAGGATGCCACTAAGTTTCCTCAGTGTTTGCTAGTATAATGGCTTAGTAACAATGAGTTTGAGTGTGCAATGGAAGCAGACGTGCTGCAAATATCTGTGCACTACTGGGACGATACAGAAGTCCAACAGCCACGTTTAGGATGCCACTAGGTTCACTGAGTGTTTGCTAGTATAATGGCTTTGTAGCAATGAGTTTGAGTGTGCAATGCAGGCAGACGTGCTGCAAATATCTTTGCACTAGTGGGACGATACAGAAGTCCAATAGCCACGTTTAGGATGCCACTAAGTTTCCTCAGTGTTTGCTAGTATAATGGCTTACTAACAATGAGTTTGAGTGTGCAATGCAGGCAGACGTGCTGCAAATATCTTTGCACTAGTGGGACTATACAGAAGTCCAATAGCCACATTTAGGATGCCACTAAGTTTCCTCAGTGTTTGCTAGTATAATGGCTTAGTAACAATGAGTTTGAGTGTGCAATGCAGGCAGACGTGCTGCAAATATCTGTGCACTACTGGGACGATACAGAAGTCCAACAGCCACGTTTAGGATGCCACTAGGTTCACTGAGTGTTTGCTACAATAATGGCTTTGTAGCAATGAGTTTGAGTGTGCAATGCAGGCAGACGTGCTGCAAATATCTTTGCACTAGTGGGACGATACAAAAGTCCAATAGCCACGTTTAGGATGCCACTAAGTTTCCTCAGTGTTTGCTAGTATAATGGCTTAGTAACAATGACTTTGAGTGTGCAATGCAGGCACACGTGCTGCAAATATCTTTGCACTAGTGGGACTTTACAGAAGTCCAATAGCCACGTTTAAGATGCCACTAAGTTTCCTCAGTGTTTGCTAGTATAATGGCTTAGTAACAATGAGTTTGGGTGTGCAATGCAGGCAGACGTGCTGCAAATATCTTTGCACTAGTGGGACTATACAGAAGTCCAATAGCCACGTTTAGGATGCCACTAGGTTCACTGAGTGTTTGCTAGTATAATGGCTTAGTAACAATGAGTTTGAGTGTGCAATGCAGGCAGACGTGCTGCAAATATCTTTGCACTAGTGGGACAATACAGAAGTCCAACAGCTACGTTTAGGATGCCACTAGGTTCACTGAGTGTTTGCTAGTATAATGGCTTAGTAACAATGAGTTTGAGTGTGCAATGCAGGCAGACGTGCTGCAAATATCTGTGCACTACTGGGACTATACAGAAGTCCAACAGCCACGTTTAGGATGACACTAGGTACACTCAGTGTTTGCTAGTATAATAGCTTAGTTATAATGAGTTTGAGTGTGCAATGCAGGCAGACGTACTGCAAATATCTGTGCACTGCTGGGACGATACAGAAGTCCAACAGCCACGTTTAGGATGCCACTAGGTTCACTGAGTGTTTGCTAGTATAATGGCTTTGTAACAATGAGTTTGAGTGTGCAATGCAGGCAGACGTGCTGCAAATATCTTTGCACTAGTGGGACTATACAGAAGTCCAATAGCCACGTTTAGGATGCCACTAAGTTTCCTCAGTGTTTGCTAGTATAATGGCTTAGTAACAATGAGTTTGAGTGTGCAATGCAGGCAGACGTGCTGCAAATATCTGTGCACTACTGGGACGATACAGAAGTCCAACAGCCACGTTTAGGATGCCACTAGGTTCACTGAGTGTTTGCTAGTATAATGGCTTAGTAACAATGAGTTTGAGTGTGCAATGCAGGCAGACGTGCTGCAAATATCTTTGCACTAGTGGGACTATACAGAAGTCCAACAGCCACGTTTAGGATGCCACTAGGTTCACTGAGTGTTTGCTAATATAATGGCTTAGTAACAATGAGTTAGAGTGTGCAATGCAGGCAGACGTGCTGCAAATATCTGTGCACTACTGGGACGATACAGAAGTCCAACAGCCACGTTTAGGATGCCACTAGGTTCACTGAGTGTTTGCTAGTATAATGGCTTAGTAACAATGAGTTTGAGTGTGCAATGCAGGCAGACGTGCTGCAAATATCTGCGCACTACTGGGACGATACAGAAGTCCAACAGCCACGTTTAGAATGCCACTAGGTTCACTGAGTGTTTGCTAGTATAATGGCTTTGTAACAATGAGTTTGAGTGTGCAATTCAGGCAGACGTGCTGCAAATATCTTTGCACTAGTGGGACTATACAGAAGTCCAATAGCCACGTTTAGGATGCCACTAGGTTCACTGAGTGTTTGCTAGTATAATGGCTTAGTAACAATGAGTTTGAGTGTGCAATGCAGGCAGACGTGCTGCAAATATCTTTGCACTAGTGGGACGATACAGAAGTCCAATAGCCACGTTTAGGATGCCACTAAGTTTCCTCAGTGTTTGCTAGTATAATGGCTTAGTAACAATGAGTTTGAGTGTGCAATGCAGGCAGACGTGCTGCAAATATCTGTGCACTACTGGGACTATACAGAAGTCCAATAGCCACGTTTAGGATGCCACTACGTTTCCTCAGTGTTTGCTAATATAATGGCTTAGTAACAATAAGTTTGAGTGTGCAATGCAGGCAGACGTGCTCCAAATATCTGTGCACTACTGGGACTATACAGAAGTCCAACAGCCACGTTTAGGATGAAACTAGGTACACTCAGTGTTTGCTAGTATAATGGCTTAGTTATAATGAGTTTGAGTGTGCAATGCAGGCAGACGTACTGCAAATATCTGTGCACTGCTGGGACGATACAGAAGTCCAACAGCCACGTTTAGGATGCCACTAGGTTCACTGAGTGTTTGCTAGTATAATGGCTTTGTAACAATGAGTTTGAGTGTGCAATGCAGGCAGACGTCCTGCAAATATCTTTGCACTAGTGGGACTATACAGAAGTCCAATAGCCACGTTTAGGATGCCAATAAGTTTCCTCAGTGTTTGCTAGTATAATGGCTTAGTAACAATGAGTTTGAGTGTGCAATGCAGGCAGACGTGCTGAAAATATCTTTGCACTAGTGGGACGATACAGAAGTCCAACAGCCACGTTTAGGATGCCACGAGTTTCACTGAGTGTTTGCTAGTAAAATGGCTTAGTAACAATGAGTTTGAGTGTGCAATGCAGGCAGACGTGCTGCAAATATCTTTGCACTAGTGGGACGATACAGAAGTCCAATAGCCACGTTTAGGATGCCACTAGTTTCACTGAGTGTTTGCTAGTATAATGGCTTAGTAACAATGAGTTTGAGTGTGCAATGCAGGCAGACGTGCTGCAAATATCTTTGCACTAGTGGGACGATACAGAAGTCCAATAGCCACGTTTAGGATGCCACTAAGTTTCCTCAGTGTTTGCTAGTATAATGGCTTAGTAACAATGAGTTTGAGTGTGCAATGCAGGCACACGTGCTGCAAATATCTTTGCACTAGTGGGCCTATACAGAAGTCCAATAGCCACGTTTAGGATGCCACTAAGTTTCCTCAGTGTTTGCTAGTATAATGGCTTTGTAACAATAAGTTTGAGTGTGCAATGCAGGCAGACGTACTGCAAATATCTGTGCACTGCTGGGACGATACTGAAGTCCAACAGCCACGTTTAGGATGCCACTAGGTTCACTGAGTGTTTGCTAGTATAATGGCTTTGTAACAATGAGTTTGAGTGTGCAATGCAGGCAGACGTGCTGCAAATATCTTTGCACTAGTGGGACTATACAGAAGTCCAATAGCCACGTTTAGGATGCCACTAAGTTTCCTCAGTGTTTGCTAGTATAATGGCTTAGTAACAATGAGTTTGAGTGTGCAATGCAGGCAGACGTGCTGCAAATATCTGTGCACTACTGGGACGATACAGAAGTCCAACAGCCACGTTTAGGATGCCACTAGGTTCACTGAGTGTTTGCTAGTATAATGGCTTAGTAACAATGAGTTTGAGTGTGCAATGCAGGCAGACGTGCTGCAAATATCTGCGCACTACTGGGACGATACAGAAGTCCAACAGCCACGTTTAGAATGCCACTAGATTCACTGAGTGTTTGCTAGTATAATGGCTTTGTAACAATGAGTTTGAGTGTGCAATGCAGGCAGACGTGCTGCAAATATCTTTGCACTAGTGGGACTATACAGAAGTCCAATAGCCACGTTTAGGATGCCACTAGGTTCAATGAGTGTTTGCTAGTATAATGGCTTTGTAGCAATGAGTTTGAGTGTGCAATGCAGGCAGACGTGCTGCAAATATCTTTGCACTAGTGGGACGATACAGAAGTCCAATAGCCACGTTTAGGATGCCACCAAGTTTCCTCAGTGTTTGCTAGTATAATGGCTTAGTAACAATGAGTTTGAGTGTGCAATGCAGGCACACGTGCTGCAAATATCTTTGCACTAGTGGGACTATACAGAAGTCCAATAGCCACGTTTAGGAAGCCACTATGTTTCCTCAGTGTTTGCTAGTATAATGGCTTAGTAACAATAAGTTTGAGTGTGCAATGCAGGCAGACGTGCTGCAAATATCTGTGCACTACTGGGACGATACAGAAGTCCAACAGCCACGTTTAGGACGCAACTAGGTTCACTGAGTGTTTGCTAGTATAATGGATTAGTAACAATGAGTTTGAGTGTGCAATGCAGGCAGACGTGCTGCAAATATCTGTGCACTACTGGGACGATACAGAAGTCCAACAGCCACGTTTAGGATGCCACTAGGTTCACTGAGTGTTTGCTAGTATAATGGCTTATTAACAATCAGTTTGAGTGTGCAATGCAGGCAGACGTGCTGCAAATATCTGTGCACTACTGGGACTATACAGAAGTCCAATAGCCACGTTTAGGATGCCACTACATTTCCTCAGTGTTTGCTAATATAATGGCTTAGTAACAATGAGTTTGAGTGTGCAATGCAGGCAGACGTGCTGCAAATATCTGTGCACTACTGGGACGATACAGAAGTCCAACAGCCACGTTTAGGATGCCACTAGGTTCACTGAGTGTTTGCTAGTATAATGGCTTAGTAACAATGAGTTTGAGTGTGCAATGCAGGCAGACGTGCTGCAAATATCTTTGCACTAGTGGGACAATACAGAAGTCCAACAGCCACGTTTAGGATGCCACTACGTTCACTGAGTGTTTGCTAGTATATTGGCTTAGTAACAATGAGTTTGAGTGTGCAATGCAGGTAGACGTGCTGCAAATATCTGTGCACTACTGTGACTATACAGAAGTCCAACAGCCACGTTTAGAATGACACTAGGTACACTCAGTGTTTGCTAGTATAATGGCTTAGTTATAATGAGTTTGAGTGTGCAATGCAGGCAGACGTACTGCAAATATCTGTGCACTGCTGGGACGATACAGAAGTCCAACAGCCACGTTTAGGATGCCACTAGGTTCACTGAGTGTTTGCTAGTATAATGGCTTTGTAACAATGAGTTTGAGTGTGCAATGCAGGCAGACGTGCTGCAAATATCTTTGCACTAGTGGGACTATACAGAAGTCCTATAGCCACGTTTAGGATGCCAATAAGTTTCCTCAGTGTTTGCTAGTATAATGGCTTTGTAACAATGAGTTTGAGTGTGCAATGCAGGCAGACGTGCTGCAAATATCTTTGCACTAGTGGGACTATACAGAAGTCCAATAGCCACGTTTAGGATGCCACTAGGTTCACTGAGTGTTTGCTAGTATAATGGCTTAGTAACAATGAGTTTGAGTGTGCAATGCAGGCAGACGTGCTGCAAATATCTGTGCACTACTGGGACAATACAGAAGTCCAATAGCCACGTTTAGGATGCCACTAGGTTCACTGAGTGTTTGCTAGTATAATGGCTTAGTAACAATGAGTTTGAGTGTGCAATGCAGGCAGACGTGCTGCAAATATCTTTGCACTAGTGGGACTATACAGAAGTCCAATAGCCACGTTTAGGATGCCACTAAGTTTCCTCAGTGTTTTCTAGTACAATGGCTTAGTAACAATGAGTTTGAGTGTGCAATGCAGGCAGACGTGCTGCAAATATCTTTGCACTAGTGGGACTATACAGAAGTCCAATAGCCACGTTTAGGATGCCACTAGGTTCACTGAGTGTTTGCTAGTATAATGGCTTAGTAACAATGAGTTTGAGTGTGCAATGCAGGCAGACGTGCTGCAAATATCTTTGCACTAGTGGGACAATACAGAAGTCCAACAGCCACGTTTAGGATGCCACTAGGTTCACTGAGTGTTTGCTAGTATAATGGCTTAGTAACAATGAGTTTGAGTGTGCAATGCAGGCAGACGTGCTGCAAATATCTGTGCACTACTGGGACTATACAGAAGTCCAACAGCCACGTTTAGGATGACACTAGGTACACTCAGTGTTTGCTAGTATAATGGCTTAGTTATAATGAGTTTGAGTGTGCAATGCAGGCAGACGTACTGCAAATATCTGTGCACTGCTGGGACGATACAGAAGTCCAACAGCCACGTTTAGGATGCCACTAGGTTCACTGAGTGTTTGCTAGTATAATGGCTTTGTAACAATGAGTTTGAGTGTGCAATGCAGGCAGACGTGCTGCAAATATCTTTGCACTAGTGGGACTATACAGAAGTCCAATAGCCACGTTTAGGATGCCACTAAGTTTCCTCAGTGTTTGCTAGTATAATGGCTTAGTAACAATGAGTTTGAGTGTGCAACGCAGGCAGACGTGCTGCAAATATCTGTGCACTACTGGGACGATACAGAAGTCAAACAGCCACGTTTAGGATGCCACTAGGTTCACTGAGTGTTTGCTAGTATAATGGCTTTGTAACAATGAGTTTGAGTGTGCAATGCAGGCAGACGTGCTGCAAATATCTTTGCACTAGTGGGACTATACAGAAGTCCAATAGCCACGTTTAGGATGCCACTAGGTTCACTGAGTGTTTGCTAGTATAATGGCTTAGTAACAATGAGTTTGAGTGTGCAATGCAGGCACACGTGCTGCAAATATCTTTGCACTAGTGGGACTATACAGAAGTCCAATAGCCACGTTTAGGAAGCCACTAAGTTTCCTCAGTGTTTGCTAGTATAATGGCTTAGTAACAATAAGTTTCAGTGTGCAATGCAGGCAGACGTGCTGCAAATATCTGTGCACTACTGGGACGATACAGAAGTCCAACAGCCACGTTTAGGACGCAACTATGTTCACTGAGTGTTTGCTAGTATAATGGCTTAGTAACAATGAGTTTGAGTGTGCAATGCAGGCAGACGTGCTGCAAATATCTGTGCACTACTGGGACTATACAGAAGTCCAATAGCCACGTTTAGGATGCCACTACATTTCCTCAGTGTTTGCTAATATAATGGCTTAGTAACAATGAGTTTGAGTGTGCAATGCAGGCAGACGTGCTGCAAATATCTGTGCACTACTGGGATGATACAGAAGTCCAACAGCCACGTTTAGGATGCCACTAGGTTCACTGAGTGTTTGCTAGTATAATGGCTTAGTAACAATGAGTTTGAGTGTGCAATGCAGGCAGACGTGCTGCAAATATCTGTGCACTACTGGGACTATACAGAAGTCCAATAGCCACGTTTAGGATGCCACTACGTTTCCTCAGTGTTTGCTAATATAATGGCTTAGTAACAATGAGTTTGAGTGTGCAATGCAGGCAGACGTGCTGCAAATATCTGTGCACTACTGGGACGATACAGAAGTCCAACAGCCACGTTTAGGATGCCACTAGGTTCACTGAGTGTTTGCTAGTATAATGGCTTAGTAACAATGAGTTTGAGTGTGCAATGCAGGCAGACGTGCTGCAAATATCTTTGCACTAGTGGGACAATACAGAAGTCCAACAGCCACGTTTAGGATGCCACTAGGTTCACTGAGTGTTTGCTAGTATATTGGCTTAGTAACAATGAGTTTGAGTGTGCAATGCAGGCAGACGTACTGCAAATATCTGTGCACTGCTGGGACGATACAGAAGTCCAACAGCCACGTTTAGGATGCCACTAGGTTCACTGAGTGTTTGCTAGTATAATGGCTTTGTAACAATGAGTTTGAGTGTGCAATGCAGGCAGACGTGCTGCAAATATCTTTGCACTAGTAGGACTATACAGAGGTCCAATAGCCACTTTTAGGATGCCAATAAGTTTCCTCAGTGTTTGCTAGTATAATGGCTTAGTAACAATGAGTTTGAGTGTGCAATGCAGGCAGACGTGCTGCAAATATCTGTGCACTACTGGGACGATACAGAAGTCCAACAGCCACGTTTAGGATGCCTCTAGGTTCACTGAGTGTTTGCTAGTATAATGGCTTAGTAACAATGAGTTTGAGTGTGCAATGCAGGCAGACGTGCTGCAAATATCTGCGCACTACTGGGACAATACAGAAGTCCAACAGCCACGTTTAGAATGCCACTAGGTTCACTGAGTGTTTGCTAGTATAATGGCTTTGTAACAATGAGTTTGAGTGTGCAATGCAGGCAGACGTGCTGCAAATATCTTTGCCCTAGTGGGACTATACAGAAGTCCAATAGCCACGTTTAGGATGCCACTAGGTTCACTGAGTGTTTGCTAGTATAATGGCTTAGTAACAATGAGTTTGAGTGTGCAATGCAGGCAGAACTGCTGCAAATATCTGTGCACTACTGGGACTATACAGAAGTCCAACAGCCACGTTTAGGATGACACTAGTTACACTCAGTGTTTGCTAGTATAATGGCTTAGTTATAATGAGTTTGAGTGTGCAATGCAGGCAGACGTACTGCAAATATCTGTGCACTGCTGGGACGATACAGAAGTCCAACAGCCACGTTTAGGATGCCACTAGGTTCACTGAGTGTTTGCTAGTATAATGGCTTTGTAACAATGAGTTTGAGTGTGCAATGCAGGCAGACGTCCTGCAAATATCTTTGCACTAGTGGGACTATACAGAAGTCCAATAGCCACGTTTAGGATGCCAATAAGTTTCCTCAGTGTTTGCTAGTATAATGGCTTAGTAACAATGAGTTTGAGTGTGCAATGCAGGC
This sequence comes from Anomaloglossus baeobatrachus, assembly GCF_048569485.1. Classification (NCBI taxonomy): domain Eukaryota; kingdom Metazoa; phylum Chordata; class Amphibia; order Anura; family Aromobatidae; genus Anomaloglossus; species Anomaloglossus baeobatrachus. The sequence goes on from NC_134353.1 coordinate 221,008,250, forward strand.
AGACGTGCTGAAAATATCTTTGCACTAGTGGGACGATACAGAAGTCCAACAGCCACGTTTAGGATGCCACGAGTTTCACTGAGTGTTTGCTAGTATAATGGCTTAGTAACAATGAGTTTGAGTGTGCAATGCAGGCAGACGTGCTGCAAATATCTTTGCACTAGTGGGACGATACAGAAGTCCAACAGCTACGTTTAGGATGCCACTAGTTTCACTGAGTGTTTGCTAGTATAATGGCTTAGTAACAATGAGTTTGAGTGTGCAATGCAGGCAGACGTGCTGCAAATATCTTTGCACTAGTGGGACGATACAGAAGTCTAATAGCCACGTTTAGGATGCCACTAAGTTTCCTCAGTGTTTGCTAGTATAATGGCTTAGTAACAATGAGTTTGAGTGTGCAATGCAGGCACACGTGCTGCAAATATCTTTGCAATAGTGGGCCTATACAGAAGTCCAATAGCCACGTTTAGGATGCCACTAAGTTTCCTCAGTGTTTGCTAGTATAATGGCTTTGTAACAATAAGTTTGAGTGTGCAATGCAGGCAGATGTGCTGCAAATATCTGTGCACTACTGGGACGATACAGAAGTCCAACAGCCACGTTTAGGATGCCACTAGGTTCACTGAGTGTTTGCTAGTATAATGGCTTTGTAACAATGAGTTTGAGTGTGCAATGCAGGCAGACGTGCTGCAAATATCTTTGCACTAGTGGGACTATACAGAAGTCCAATAGCCACGTTTAGGATGCCACTAAGTTTCCTCAGTGTTTGCTAGTATAATGGCTTAGTAACAATGAGTTTGGGTGTGCAATGCAGGCAGACGTGCTGCAAATATCTTTGCACTAGTGGGACTATACAGAAGTCCCATAGCCACGTTTAGGATGCCACTAGGTTCACTGAGTGTTTGCTAGTATAATGGCTTAGTAACAATGAGTTTGAGTGTGCAATGCAGGCAGACGTACTGCAAATATCTGTGCACTGCTGGGACGATACTGAAGTCCAACAGCCACGTTTAGGATGCCACTGGGTTCACTGAGTGTTTGCTAGTATAATGGCTTTGTAACAGTGAGTTTGAGTGTGCAATGCAGGCAGACGTGCTGCAAATATCTTTGCACTAGTGGGACTATACAGAAATCCAATAGCCACGTTTAGGATGCCACTAAGTTTCCTCAGTGTTTGCTAGTATAATGGCTTAGTAACAATGAGTTTGAGTGTGCAATGCAGGCAGACGTGCTGCAAATATCTGTGCACTACTGGGACGATACAGAAGTTCAACAGCCACGTTTAGGATGCCACTAGGTTCACTGAGTGTTTGCTAGTATAATGGCTTAGTAACAATGAGTTTGAGTGTGCAATGCAGGCAGACGTGCTGCAAATATCTGCGCACTACTGGGACGATACAGAAGTCCAACAGCCACGTTTAGAATGCCACTAGGTTCACTGAGTGTTTGCTAGTATAATGGCTTTGTAACAATGAGTTTGAGTGTGCAATGCAGGCAGACGTGCTGCAAATATCTTTGCACTAGTGGGACTATACAGAAGTCCAATAGCCACGTTTAGGATGCCACTAGGTTCACTGCGTGTTTGCTAGTATAATGGCTTTGTAGCAATGAGTTTGAGAGTGCAATGCAGGCAGACGTGCTGCAAATATCTTTGCACTAGTGGGACGATACAGAAGTCCAATAGCCACGTTTAGGATGCCACTAAGTTTCCTCAGTGTTTGCTAGTATAATGGCTTAGTAACAATGAGTTTGAGTGTGCAATGCAGGCACACGTGCTGCAAATATCTTTGCACTAGTGGGACTATACAGAAGTCCAATAGCCACGTTTAGGAAGCCACTAAGTTTCCTCAGTGTTTGCTAGTATAATGGCTTAGTAACAATAAGTTTGAGTGTGCAATGCAGGCAGACGTGCTGCAAATATCTGTGCACTACTGGGACGATACAGAAGTCCAACAGCCACGTTTAGGACGCAACTAGGTTCACTGAGTGTTTGCTAGTATAATGGATTAGTAACAATGAGTTTGAGTGTGCAATGCAGGCAGACGTGCTGCAAATATCTGTGCACTACTGGGACGATACAGAAGTCCAACAGCCACGTTTAGGATGCCACTAGGTTCAATGAGTGTTTGCTAGTATAATGGCTTAGTAACAATCAGTTTGAGTGTGCAATGCAGGCAGACGTGCTGCAAATATCTGTGCACTACTGGGACTATACAGAAGTCCAATAGCCACGTTTAGGATGCCACTACATTTCCTCAGTGTTTGCTAATATAATGGCTTAGTAACAATGAGTTTGAGTGTGCAATGCAGGCAGACGTGCTGCAAATATCTGTGCACTACTGGGACGATACAGAAGTCCAACAGCCACGTTTAGGATGCCACTAGGTTCACTGAGTGTTTGCTAGTATAATGGCTTAGTAACAATGAGTTTGAGTGTGCAATGCAGGCAGACGTGCTGCAAATATCTTTGCACTAGTGGGACAATACAGAAGTCCAACAGCCACGTTTAGGATGCCACTACGTTCACTGAGTGTTTGCTAGTATATTGGCTTAGTAACAATGAGTTTGAGTGTGCAATGCAGGCAGACGTGCTGCAAATATCTGTGCACTACTGTGACTATACAGAAGTCCAACAGCCACGTTTAGGATGACACTAGGTACACTCAGTGTTTGCTAGTATAATGGCTTAGTTATAATGAGTTTGAGTGTGCAATGCAGGCAGACGTACTGCAAATATCTGTGCACTGCTGGGATGATACAGAAGTCCAACAGCCACGTTTAGGATGCCACTAGGTTCACTGAGTGTTTGCTAGTATAATGGCTTTGTAACAATGAGTTTGAGTGTGCAATGCAGGCAGACGTGCTGCAAATATCTTTGCACTAGTGGGACTATACAGAAGTCCAATAGCCACGTTTAGGATGCCAATAAGTTTCCTCAGTGTTTGCTAGTATAATGGCTTTGTAACAATGAGTTTGAGTGTGCAATGCAGGCAGACGTGCTGCAAATATCTTGCACTAGTGGGACAATACAGAAGTCCAATAGCCACGTTTAGGATGCCACTAGGTTCACTGAGTGTTTGCTAGTATAATGGCTTAGTAACAATGAGTTTGAGTGTGCAATGCAGGCAGATGTGCTGCAAATATCTTTGCACTAGTGGGACGATACAGAAGTCCAACAGCCACGTTTAGGATGCCACTAGTTTCACTGAGTGTTTGCTAGTATAATGGCTTAGTAACAATAAGTTTGAGTGTGCAATGCAGGCAGACGTGCTGCAAATATCTTTGCACTAGTGGGACTATACAGAAGTCCAATAGCCACGTTTGGAATGCCACTAAGTTTCCTCAGTGTTTTCTAGTACAATGGCTTAGTAACAATGAGTTTGAGTGTGCAATGCAGGCAGACGTGCTGCAAATATCTGTGCACTACTGGGACAATACAGAAGTCCAATAGCCACGTTTAGGATGCCACTAGGTTCACTGAGTGTTTGCTAGTATAATGGCTTAGTAACAATGAGTTTGAGTGTGCAATGCAGGCAGACGTGCTGCAAATATCTTTGCACTAGTGGGACTATACAGAAGACCAATAGCCACGTTTAGGATGCCACTAAGTTTCCTCAGTGTTTTCTAGTACAATGGCTTAGTAACAATGAGTTTGAGTGTGCAATGCAGGCAGACGTACTGCAAATATCTGTGCACTAGTGGGACAATACAGAAGTCCAACAGCCACGTTTAGGATGCCACTAGGTTCACTGAGTGTTTGCTAGTATAATGGCTTAGTAACAATGAGTTTGAGTGTGCAATGCAGGCAGACGTGCTGCAAATATCTGTGCACTACTGGGACTATACAGAAGTCCAACAGCCACGTTTAGGATGACACTAGGTACACTCAGTGTTTGCTAGTATAATGGCTTAGTTATAATGAGTTTGAGTGTGCAATGCAGGCAGACGTACTGCAAATATCTGTGCACTGCTGGGACGATACAGAAGTCCAACAGCCACGTTTAGGATGCCACTAGGTTCACTGAGTGTTTGCTAGTATAATGGCTTTGTAACAATGAGTTTGAGTGTGCAATGCAGGCAGACGTGCTGCAAATATCTTTGCACTAGTGGGACTATACAGAAGTCCAATAGCCACGTTTAGGATGCCACTAAGTTTCCTCAGTGTTTGCTAGTATAATGGCTTAGTAACAATGAGTTTGAGTGTGCAACGCAGGCAGACGTGCTGCAAATATCTGTGCACTACTGGGACGATACAGAAGTCAAACAGCCACGTTTAGGATGCCACTAGGTTCACTGAGTGTTTGCTAGTATAATGGCTTAGTAACAATGAGTTTGAGTGTGCAATGCAGGCAGACGTGCTGCAAATATCTGTGCACTACTGGGACTATACAGAAGTCCAATAGCCACGTTTAGGATGCCACTACGTTTCCTCAGTGTTTGCTAATATAATGGCTTAGTAACAATGAGTTTGAGTATGCAATGCAGGCAGACGTGCTGCAAATATCTGTGCACTACTGGGACGATACAGAAGTCCAACAGCCACGTTTAGGATGCCACTAGGTTCACTGAGTGTTTGCTAGTATAATGGCTTAGTAACAATGAGTTTGAGTGTGCAATGCAGGCAGACGTGCTGCAAATATCTGTGCACTACTGGGACTATACAGAAGTCCAATAGCCACGTTTAGGATGCCACTACGTTTCCTCAGTGTTTTCTAATATAATGGCTTAGTAACATTGAGTTTGAGTGTGCAATGCAGGCAGACGTGCTGCAAATATCTGTGCACTACTGGGACGATACAGAAGTCCAACAGCCACGTTTAGGATGCCACTAGGTTCACTGAGTGTTTGCTAGTATAATGGCTTAGTAACAATGAGTTTGAGTGTGCAATGCAGGCAGACGTGCTGCAAATATCTTTGCACTAGTGGGACAATACAGAAGTCCAACAGCCACGTTTAGGATGCCACTAGGTTCACTGAGTGTTTGCTAGTATATTGGCTTAGTAACAATGAGTTTGAGTGTGCAATGCAGGCAGACGTACTGCAAATATCTGTGCACTGCTGGGACGATACAGAAGTCCAACAGCCACGTTTAGGATGCCACTAGGTTCACTGAGTGTTTGCTAGTATAATGGCTTTGTAACAATGAGTTTGAGTGTGCAATGCAGGCAGACGTGCTGCAAATATCTTTGCACTAGTAGGACTATACAGAGGTCCAATAGCCACGTTTAGGATGCCAATAAGTTTCCTCAGTGTTTGCTAGTATAATGGCTTAGTAACAATGAGTTTGAGTGTGCAATGCAGGCAGACGTGCTGCAAATATCTGTGCACTACTGGGACGATACAGAAGTCCAACAGCCACGTTTAGGATGCCTCTAGGTTCACTGAGTGTTTGCTAGTATAATGGCTTAGTAACAATGAGTTTGAGTGTGCAATGCAGGCAGACGTGCTGCAAATATCTGCGCACTACTGGGACAATACAGAAGTCCAACAGCCACGTTTAGAATGCCACTAGGTTCACTGAGTGTTTGCTAGTATAATGGCTTTGTAACAATGAGTTTGAGTGTGCAATGCAGGCAGACGTGCTGCAAATATCTTTGCACTAGTGGGACTATACAGAAGTCCAATAGCCACGTTTAGGATGCCACTAGGTTCACTGAGTGTTTGCTAGTATAATGGCTTAGTAACAATGAGTTTGAGTGTGCAATGCAGGCAGAACTGCTGCAAATATCTGTGCACTACTGGGACTATACAGAAGTCCAACAGCCACGTTTAGGATGACACTAGGTACACTCAGTGTTTGCTAGTATAATGGCTTAGTTATAATGAGTTTGAGTGTGCAATGCAGGCAGACGTGCTGCAAATATCTGTGCACTACTGGGACTATACAGAAGTCCAATAGCCACGTTTAGGATGCCACTAGGTGCACTCTGTGGTTGCTAGTATAATGGCTTAGTTATAATGAGTTGGAGTGTGCAGAGGACAGGAGGGTACAGTGCCAGGATTGTGGGGCTCTGGGTAGAGGAATGGAAGCCTGCCTTTCTATTCCCTCCTAATGGGGAAATGCAGCGAGGAAATCCCTGACCTTAGCTACACAGATGCTGTCGCTGTTTTCAGGACCTGTCACCTATGGCTCTGACCCTGCCGGTACGAGCCCTTAAAAGGACTGATAGAAAGTGCTCTCCCTAAGCTGTCCAGCGCTGTGTATGGAGCGCATACAGCTGTATCGGCGATTGAACTCAGGACGGAGCTGCGCCAGTGATGTCTGACACCAAGGACGCAGAAGGCAGATAATGGCGTGCTGGAGGAAAATGTCCGGTTTTATAATGCAGGGACATGTGACATGGACATCCTATCACACATGCCGTTGCTTCTCTGGCAAAAAGTCCACTTAGCTGTGTGTGTGTCTGGGATTGGCTGACATGCTGGCTCGCCCCACAACACGCGCGCGCTTAGGGAAGGAAGACAAGGAAAAAAAAAAAAAATGGCGATCGCCATTATACAAACAGCAGTGATCTGAAGGCGCTGTTCCCGCACACTATACACTGAAATTTCATAATAGTGTGAGTCACAGAGTGACTTACACTATTACAGCGGAAAGCCAGCTAGGAATTAGCTGTTTTTTTGCTGCTAGAACCGTTCTCGAGCGTTTCTAGAACTATCGAGCTTTTGCAAAAAGCTCGAGTTCTAGTTCGATCTAGAACAGGCCCCAAAATCACTCGAGCCTAGAACTGGAGAACCTCGAACCGCGAACCGCGCTCAACTCTAGTCATAAGCAGATCACTTCTGGGAGGGCAGGGCTTTTTCCAACCTTTTTTTGTTGCACACTACATCTGATCAAGCTGTTGTTACCCCCAGTGTGTGTCGTTCAAACACTGCAAGCGGCTCACACTGGGATGAGCACTGAGCGTGTGATGCCCTGACGCCGCTAGGTGGTCACAGAAGAATACCGCACCCCACATAACACCTTCCCACATCAGGTCCCATCAGCCACAAAATCCTAGCCACCCCCCTCAGGGTAGGACGCACACACCAGTGGGCAGAACCAGGCGGATTGGGAGCGCCCACCTAGGGGTTTTGAGGATCCGGGGGAGGGAACCAGTGAGTCGGAGTTTCTAGTTGGAGTTCAAGTGGAGAGGAGTGGAAGTGACAGTGCAAGGTCAAGGCTGTGCCTAGTGGAGGGTAGCCAGGGTAGTGGCCCTGGTCTAATGGCTAGGTGGCAAGCAGTGGACTGTGTCCAAAGGCAATGGGAGTTCGGTTGCGGGAAATCCAAAGTGGACCGGGACAGGGTTGGAGTTCGCCGATACCGACAGCGGAGATCTGGTCTGGAAACCGTGCACAGGTGGGGTACCTGGACCCTAGTTAGAAGACGGTGTTAAGCCCCTTCTCTAATTCACCAAGCCGGGAGCAAGGTTCCAGACATTGCTCCAGAAGTGTTAGCCCAGATAGAGCGAAACGGCAGCCCACTGCGGGGGATAGGGTATCCGCAAACACCCACTGAGATCCCAAGGGTCAGTTTTCGTGGGCACATCTCCCAACCAGAACATACCAGGAGCGGACTTCCCCGTTCCATACGGAGTTGTCCAGAAGTGAGGAAAATTACAGAGTGCCGGAGGAAGGGACATCGGTACACCAGCCGGGTGTGGGACCCGAGTACACCCGGACGCGGCAGCTGGCCACTGATGCCTTGGTTTACCAACAGACTTGTGTGCAATTATTCAACAGCGCGCACACCAACATCCCCCGGTCTGGCACAGCGCGCCACCTCCGGCCTACATCACTCCCCGTGTCCTGGACACTGAGCCCTGGGGCATCCACCCCTACCCACGGAGGGTTTAAAATCCAGCTGCCATTCCATTATCCCCGGGTGGTCCCCAACAGCAGCGGTGGTACTCCATATTACCACACACCATGGGTGGCGTCACGAAGTAACTACAGCAATCCCTGTACATATACGTCCCTTTTTATTTGAGTGTCTGCACGACCCCCGGGTCTGGAAACCCCTCAAGCCACTACGGATCCGGATCCGAGCAGCCCGACTGCTAACGTGGGGGTGGCACAAGCGTACCTGAGCACAGCATTGCTCACATGAGTTATGTTCGCACGTACAGCATCTGATCCTTGAACACAAACCTTGATTTTTAAATTTGTTGTTCTATTCGAAAACTGAACCTCATGTTCGCTCATCTCTATTAATACTAAAAACATGTTGCATGTGAATTTACCAAGCTAATATCACACAGGGGTAAACTTTGGTAAATATAGTGTTCCAGAATACTTGTTAAGGACTTGTTCATATGACCGTATTTTAGGTCCGAGTGCTGTGAAAAAAAGGACAGTACTCAAACTAAAATGATTTAACAGGGCCGTGCAGATGACCAATCTTTTTCCCTGAGAGAATCAGTGTGTGAAAAGAATTGCAGCATGCTCGATTTTCCTCTGGAAATGGGATGAGACTTCCCCATTTACAGTAAATCTTGGCGTGCAAGAAAAAAAATCAGATGCCACAGTATAGCAACCGATTTTTATGGCTACATTGCAATTCTGTAACATAGGAAACTGTAAAAGTTCATGTAAATTATTAAAAGGCGCTACTGTAAATAAACAGATTGCACACGGATTGCACATGGATGTTGAGTAACTAAAAATAGTCAGTTTTCAGGCTGATATTCCATTTTTTTATACACACTCATGTGAACCTAGGGTATTTAAATGCCAGGGGACATTTTCCTGAAGCAGCTTTGCTCACGTCATTTTAGACATTTTTTACAGGGTCTCCACTGCTGGTATCTTTTACTCTATGCTTTCAACTATAGAGAATAACTTGATTCTGCTAGGATGCCTCCCAAAGAATGAACATGTTACTTTTAAAGCTTCTGTGTTTCCAAACCCTGACGAGATAAAAAGAAGTGACAGACATTGCATTTATGCCATGTACACAGCCTAAACCCTTCTACTCCCAAGCTTATTTTCACCATCCTGACCAAGCAAATGTTTTCAAATCTGACCAGTGTCACTTATGAGTAAATAACTCTGGAACTCTTCAATGGATAACAGTGATTCTGAGATTATTTTTCATGACATATTATACTACATGTTCATAGTAAATGTTTGCATTTGTTTGTGAGAAAAATAGAAGTGTCAAAAATGTTGAAACATTTCACAAATTTCTACCTTTTAATTTTAATGCCCTTAAACCAGAGAGTTATGTCACACAAAATAGTTAATAAATAACATTTACCACTTGTAACATTTACATCAGCACCATTTTTAAACAGAATTTTTTGTGTTAGGATTAGAAGTTAGATGGGTTAAACGTTTTTCAGCAATTTCTCATTTTTCCAACAAAATTTACAAAACCATTTTTTAGGGACCACATGACATTTGAAGTGATTTTGAGGCCTATATGACAGAAAATACAAAACAAGAACTACACCCCTCAAACTGCTCTCCACAAAAAAGTTACTTTAGACCCAAATGTACCATTTTTACAAGGATTACAGGAGATATTGCGCAATACAATACAGTAGATTGGTACTCCATATGTGGGGGAAAAACCCCTGTTTGGGCACATGGCAAGGCTCGGACGAGAAAAAGGGCCATTTTACATTTTGAATGGCACCATGTTGCATTTGGAAATGTCTTGATGTGTCTAAACAGCGAAAACCCTCATTTTAGAAACTAGACCCCTTAAAAAAAATTATTTAGTAGTGTGGTGAGCACCATGAACTCACAGGTGCTTAACAGAATTTTATAACTTTGAGCCATGAAAATAAAAAATCATGTTTTTTAACAAAAATGTTACTTTAATCCCAGTTTTTTAATTTACACAAGGTTATTGGGAGAAAATGAACTGTACAATTTATTGTGATATTTCTCCTAAATGTTGCAGTAACCCACATGTGTCATTTGGCTACATGGCAGGGCTCGAGAGGGAAGGAGCACCTTTTGACTTTTGGAGCACAGATATTTATAGAATAGTTTGCAGAACTCCTAAGTGCCATAAAAGCTGATGATTTTGTCTCTGGAAAACACCTGTGTAGTCAATGTTGCAGAATTAAAAATGGCAAATAACCCCAGTACATTGTAGTGCCTCTACATTTTGCGCAGCTTGCGCTTCTGTAGACATACAACCCCGTGCATTAAGCAGGCTCTCCCCACTACAACAAGGTCAAAAATGTTAATTGTGGTTTAGACATATTGTGGGAGGGGAAAAAAAACAAAGAGAAAAATTGTATGAAAAATACCTAGATTATCAATAAATTAAATACAAGTGCTTAATAACAGGGTACTTAGTGTATACATTTTTGCAAAAAGGTAGGAAGCCATCCCACCTTTTCAAGGTGCACCCATCTGGGATGGTCCCTAGCCAACTAAAGTTAAAATAATTTTCTATACCTGACTTGTGTCATGTAAAAACTCCAATGTGAATGGTAACAAATGGTCAGCTGGGTCCCAGATTAAATACACAGCAAAGTGGGAAGCAAATTAATTGTTCAGCCTCTTTATAGGGAGAGCTGCGCCCCCAACTTGCAAAAGAGCAGAAAAAAAACAAAAAAATCAACAAAAAATCAGTAAACAAGCAACATTACAAACATGTAAAGGGCAGCCTCTAGACAAGAAAAATATAAAGAGAAAAATTGTATAAAAAATACCCTGAATATCAATAAATAAAATGCAAGTGCTTAATAACAGGGTAATTAGTGTATACATTTTTTCAAAAAGTTAAGAATCCATTCCACCTCGTCAAGGTGTACCCATCTAGGACAAGAGGAGATAGGACCCTGCTTCACCTTATAGGTGCTCAGGAGAAAAAAAACGGATAATAATAAAGAGAGAACTCCGGCACTCTACCTCAATGTAGTCAGACAAGAAAAAGGTTTCTTTTTATATATGTATTTATTATTGAAGAAAAGGAATTCATGCATATATGATGTCCAAAAATTAACGTTTCAACCATAATATGGTCTTCATCAAAAGGACCATCTAAATACAAGTGTAGATACAAATTAATACACAAACAAACAGTAGATGGACAAAAATACATGTTGTCAAAACAAGACATAGGTTAAATCGGGGTAAGAGAGGAAGAAGAGATCCATTAGGAAATATGACCATTGCTAATAGAACATAGGAGGTGTGTCCTGACCAAAACCATCACCTTGACACAAACTTAGAGGTGCCTGCACAGTGAGGATAAACCATGATAGTCTATGGAGCATAATGGATGAAGCTAACATTACCTGTGATTATCAGGCAAGGTGAGCTGTTACTAGGCGATGCGGTGCGGCAAGTACCAAGGAGAGGATACTCAAGAGCATGAATCTACATAGAATCTATCGAGATAAAAAACAGAGGTCGGTCTAAAATACCGGATATTTGAGTCTGAATTAATAGTCTATATGAGCCTAAAGGGAAACTGATACCTTAGGTCTATTGATCGTAAGCATGTGCACAACCGCTATACTGGTATAGCCCAGTCATATTCTCTATTCAGGTATAGTTCTATCTACATGGAGAAAAAGATACAATAAACCAATGGTTCCATAAACTTGGTCATAATGTAAAGGGGACCACTCACATATACTCGTCCTGTTACTAGGCCTGATTGTGCAGTGAGAGGGAAGCAATGGCTTGCCCCTGTATCCTGGAAAGAAATATATAGTATATACTGAGACTAAGAGTAATCATGTGTCCAAGAATATTGTAGTAATATGGCGGGACCTACCTATAAAGAGAGTCATAGTGAGGATACTTATCTCTAATCATTAGAACATAGGGATCAAAGCATAGATGATAGACCTGATCAGGTTCCTAAATGGTTAATGGATATCCCATAACGGGTGCCGGACTATCTAGAAAATAAAGGGAGGACATAAGTAAAGTAATTGCTAAAACGCCGCACGGCATCACCATGTAACTCACCTGAACCTGTGTGATAGGACAATTGGACCTGCTCCCTCTGCGTGGCGGTGATAAATGCCAGAGAGAGGGAGTTTATAAAGGGAGACCTATGTGAATCACTTCCTGTGATCGTAATGAGGAAGTGAGGGAGTGGAACACTGTGACGCTTGCGTTTCAGGAGTCATGTGACCCTCCAATACGTCACTTCCGGTTTTATGTGACCATCCGATACGTCACTTCCGGTTTCCAATAGCCAGTGTCAGACGCCCATAGTGAAGAGAGGGAAAGCAGGAGGTGTGTCCCGGGGATGACGCTTGTGTAGGGGGCGTCCCTAATCCAAAGTGGGTGGATAATTGGTGATGTTTCCTATAACTGCAGGGCTCCGTGCATATGGACAACATTTAACAGGGACAGTGCCCAGGAGTGCGGTGTCAATAATTCTGAAAAAAAGAAAAAATACATTAAAATCAAGATTTTGGCTATAGATTCATTATGATTAATATGATGTTTGCCAAAGTTGCTTATATTGTATTTACATGAAGACTGTATCAGTGTATATCTATATAATATGTATCAACTGATATAAACGACACATAATCTTTGCGTGTATCATATATATGCGGTCTGCGGTTCAACCCATGGGGTCCAATAGTGTCTAAAATATGAATCCATCTGGCCTCAGCTTCACGCAAACGCTTAACCCTGTCCCCACCTCGGCGAATGACATCCACATAGTCAATCACCTGGAAACGTAGTTGTGAGATCGTATGTCCCTTAGAGATGAAATGCTGGGGAATGGGTAACAGTGACTGGCCACAACGAATATCAGACTTGTGCTTATTAATGCGGTCTCGGATATGTTGGGTGGTCTCCCCAACATATCCGAGACCGCACGGACATTTGATAAGATAAACCACATAGGAACTGTTACACGTGAATAGGCCTTTAATGTTATAGATTTTGCCCGTTCTAGGGTGTGAAAATGTCCCACCCTTGGTTACATTAGAACATTGAGCACATCCCAAACATGGGAATGTGCCCCGTTGTGGTGTGTCCAAAAAAGCCTGACATGGATAGGCCGCAGATAATAGAGACCAATGTCTCAATACGATCTGTTTTAGTAGGGGGGAGAAAGGATGAAATGTGTTAATGAACGGTATCCGGTCACTGGTGTCACAGGATCTAGTTGTTCTGGGCTGAGTGGCTGAGGACACCCCGAGGGGATAACCCCTTTCAAGGAATTTGTTACTCATTTCCTGGTGACGAACAATCCTTGTGTCGCTATTTGAAACGAATCGATCGACACGTACATGCTGTGAGAGAGGTAACAACCTCTTCATGTGTTTGGGGTGGTTACTGGTATACATTAATAGATTATTCCTATCTGTTGGTTTGGAATAAATATCTGTTGCCAAAATCCCATCTTCCTGTTTAATTATCATGCAATCCAGGAAATTAATCTGGTTTGGGTCATGATGTATTGTAAACGAGAGTCATGTCATGCAGAAATTAATGTAATTGAAGAACTCCATAAAAGATTCCAAACTCCCATCCCAGATGAGAAAAATGTCATCAATAAATCTACGCCAAACCAAGGCGTGTTTGATGACTAAGGGGTGGGAGTGGATGAACTTCTCCTCAAAGAAAGCCATGAAAATATTAGCGTAGGGGGGTGCCATGTTTGAACCCATGGCAGTCCCCCTACGCTGGAGATAACACTTATCCTGAAAAAGGAAATAGTTCTTCTCTAAGATGATTCTTAATAAATCAATGCAAAATCTCCTATTGTTTTCAGGTAGTGAGGTATAGTGTTCAAGAAACCAATTAGTGGCTTGTATACCGTCCTCATGGTTGATGCTCGTGTAGAGACTATTGACATCTAGACTAGCTAGAATAGATGTTGATGGAATATGATGTAATTCAGAGATGATGTCAAGGAAATGCGACGTGTCCTTAATGTATGACTGTGTTAGTGGTACAAACGATGACAGGATCCTCTCGACAGTTTTTGCCAGTGGAGACAGTATAGAATCGGTCGAGGCCACAATAGGTCTACCCAGTGGATGGGAGTGATTTCTGTGTATCTTCGGGAGAACATAAAATACGGGAATTACAGGATGTGAGTTATTGAGAAACTCGTGTAATTTCTGATCTATAATGCCCGAATCCAGATAACTCTTGGTCAGATTCCTAATTACCCTGGCTACTTGTTAAGTGGGATCTTGCTCCAGCAATTCATATGTGTCACAATCTGATAACTGACCCAATATCTCGGAAATATAGTACTGTTGTCCATAATGACTACCACCCCACCCTTATCTGCTGGTTTAATAATAATAGAAGGATTATTTCTAAGGCTGGCTATAGCCCTGCTCTCTTCCACAGACAAATTGTTCCTGACTTGAAAATCACCTGCCGTGATTTTTTTATTTAATTCTCTAACTTCATTGGATACCAGTTCAACATACGCCTCTATAGGATGATAGGACCTCGGGGGTACATAGAGACTGGGGACCTGTAGGTTAAATTTTTTCAAGAAAAAACAAACCTCTTCTGTAGTGGGCATAATGTTTATGCCTTGTGTGCTCGACAGCTCCTTTTGTGCAAAATGAGCTTTGAGGCGGATGGACCTAAAAAAAGTTGGAGTTCCTGCTCGACCCTAAATGTATCGTATAATGGAGTAGGGCAGAATGTTAAGCCCTTCTGCAGTACTAAGTATTCAGCTGGTGATAGGATGTAGGACGAAATGTTAAAGACCAGGTTGAATTTACCTGTGACCAGGTCCAAACGCGTTCTCCCCTCTGGTAACGGTTGAGATCTCCTCCCCCTCCTTGTCTTCTTTTTGGTGGCAACCTGCGTTGTCCCATTACGATCACAGGAAGTGATTCACATAGGTCTCCCTTTATAAACTCCCTCTCTCTGGCATTTATCACCGCCACGCAGAGGGAGCAGGTCCAATTGTCCTATCACACAGGTTCAGGTGAGTTACATGGTGATGCCGTGCGGCGTTTTAGCAATTACTTTACTTATTTCCTCCCTTTATTTTCTAGATAGTCCGGCACCCATTATGGGATATCCATTAACCATTTAGGAACCTGATCAGGTCTATCATCTATGCTTTGATCCCTATGTTCTAATGATTAGAGATAAGTATCCTCACTATGACTCTCTTTGTATACTAGAATTTCCTTACTTGTATTTATGCACAGTGGCACGTATCCCTATAGGCTGCAGTAAAGATTACGTAAAGAATATACTATTGCACCTTCATTATAGTATACAAGCCTATGCTTATCCTGGATTCTGACACTACTCTGCTATGCTTATAGGTAGGTTCCGCCATATTCCTACAATATTCTTGGACACATGATTACTCTTAGTCTCAGTATATACTATATATTTCTTTCCAGGATACAGGGGCAAGCCATTGCTTCCCTCTCACTGCACAATCAGGCCTAGTAACAGGACGAGTATATGTGAGTGGTCCCCTTTACATTATGACCAAGTTTATGGAACCATTGGTTTATTGTATCTTTTTCTCCATGTAGATAGAACTATACCTGAATAGAGAATATGACTGGGCTATACCAGTATAGTGGTTGTGCACATGCTTACGATCAATAGACCTAAGGTATCAGTTTCCCTTTAGGTTCATATAGACTATCAATCCAGACTCAAATATCCGGTATTTTAGACCGACCTCTGTTTTTTATCTCGATAGATTCTATGTAGATTCATGCTCTTGAGTATCTTCTCCTTGGTACTTGCCGCACCGCATCGCCTAGTAACAGCTCACCTTACCTGATAATCACAGGTAATGTTAGCTTCATCCATTATGCTCCATAGACTATCATGGTTTATCCTCACTGTGCAGGCACCTCTAAGTTTGTGTCAAGGTGATGGTTTTGGTCAGGACACACCTCCTATGTTCTATTAGCAATGGTCATATTTCCTAATGGATCTCTTCTTCCTCTCTTACACCGATTTAACCTATGTCTTGTTTTGACAACATGTATTTTTGTCCACCTACTGTTTGTTTGTGTATTAATTTGTATCTACACTTGTATTCAGATGGTCCTTTTGATGAAGACCATATTATAGTTGAAACGTTAATTTTTGGACATCATATATGCATGAATTCCTTTTCTTCAATAATAAATACATATATAAAAAGAAACCTTTTTCTTGTCTGACTACATTGAGGTAGAGTGCCGGAGTTCTCTCTTTATTATTACCCATCTGGGACAGTCCCTAACCATCTAAGGCTATGTGCGCACGTTGCGTAGCGTCCATGCTGAAAATTTTGCAGCAATTTGACAGTGCATGTGCACGTCAAATCACTGCAGAAACACTGCGTAATGGATGCAGTGTGTCTGCAGAAGAGATGCCGATTTCATGTGCTATGGATGCTGCCTCTCCCATAGACAGAGCAGGAGCAGCATCCAAAGTGCACGAAATAAGTGACATGTTGCATTTTTGAGCTCAGCGATTCAGATCAAAATTTCAGCATGCAAATCGCTGTGCTCTCAAACACAACGTGTGGATGGATTATGCACAATCTTCATAGATTGTGCAGGGGACACAGGACGCATGCGTTTACGCTGCAGTGCAATACGCAGCATAAACACATGAAACTAAGCAACATGCGCACAAAGCCTAAAAGTGAAAAACATTTCATATACCTGACTTGTGTCATGTCAAAACTCCAATGTGAATGGTAACAAGTGGTCAGCTGGGTCCCAGATGAAATATACAGCGCGGTGGGAAGCAAATTAATTTTTCAGCCTCAGTATAGTGAGGGCTGCACCCGCAAATTGCACAAAAGCAAGAGAGCAGACAAACAAAAAAACAAAAAACAGAGCTGTAACAAAAAATCAATAAACATGCAACATTACAAGCATGTAAAGGGCAGCCTCTAGACAAGAAAAAAACAAAGAGAAAAATTGTATGAAAAATACCCTGAATATCAATAAATAAAATGAAAGTGTTAAAAACAGGGTACTTAGTGTATACATTTTTGCAAAAAGGTAAGTTGGTTAGGGACCGTCCCAGATGGGTACACCTTGACAAGGTGGGATGGCTTCTTACCTTTTTGCAAAAATGTATACACTATATACCCTGTTATTAAGCACTTGCATTTTATTTATTGATATTCAGGGTATTTTTCATACAATTTTTCTCTTTGTTTTTTTCTTGTCCAGAGGCTGCCTTTTACATGCTTGTAATGTTGCATGTTTCATCTCCCATGAAGTCCATATTAGCTCAAAAAATGATGGATGGTGCGATCGGACACTTATGTTCCTTGAGCTTGAAGTTCACCTTTAATCTCTTTACAAGTTTTTCTGAGTTCTTCTGTTACCATTCATATTATCTGTCTCTTTGATTTGTCATCAATTTTCCTCCTGGGGTCACATCCAGGGAGGTTGGCTACAGTCCCATGAATCTTTTAAATTTCTGAATAACACATGCAACTGTAGTCACAGGAACATCAAGCTGCTTGCAGATGGTCTTATAACTTTTACCTTTAACATGCTTGTCTACAATTTTATTTCTAATCTCCTGAGACAACTCTTTCCTTCACTTCATCTGGTCCATGTTGAGTGTTGTACACACCATGTCACCAAACAGCACAATGAGTATCTGTAACCCTATATACAGGTCCACTGACTGATTACAAGATTGTAGACACCTGTGATGCTAATTAGTGGACACTCCTTGATTTAACATATCCCTTTTGTCACATTATTGTCAGGGGTACCATCATTTCTGTCCAGGCCTGTTTCATAAGTTTTATTTTTTAAAAAAAATACTGTGGAAGCATGGTTGAAAAGCAATGTCTGACTTTCATTTGTTTAAAAGAACTGAGAGTCCTCAGTGGTTGATACCTTTTAATGGCTAACTGAAAAGATGGTAATAATTGCAAGCTTTCGAGACTACTCAGGTCTCTTCATCAGGCATGGTTTCATTTGGTCATTTTCATAGATTTTTTTATTATTACTTTTGTTAGATTTAAGTTATTTCTGTGACTATTGTGGATTTTTCTTTCATTAAACAAGGGGTACCAACAATTTTGACCATGTGTGTATATGTCCCCCATCTTAGGTTCCTTACTGGTAATTATGTCCCCCTTTTGCAGCTGTTTAACACCCTTAACACCTTTGAGTCGAGGCAAATTTTTGGTTTTGTGTTTATATTTTTTCTTCCCCTTGTTCCCAGAGCCATATATTTTTTATTTTTCTGTCCAGATAGACCTATGAGGGCTTGTTTTTGTGTGGGATGAGATATCATTTTGAAAGACACATTAATTGTAAATAGTCTACTGTAAAACAGGAAAAAAAAATCAAATGGGGAAAAATTGTGAAAAAAACACAATTCGGACATTTTTTTGTTTTGAAGAATAGCTACTGGAATAAAGGCAGTGCAATAGGGTATTACCACAGTGGTAAAGGGTAAAAAAGATGTAGTGTACTCACCTAGTGGGGGTTGAAATCTAAATCTAGAAACATAGAGGAGGCTGTTGCATAACCGCAATGTGAAATGTAGTGTATCAGGAGATAAGAGGTTAATGCTGTGCTGCCAATGGAAGGGACCAGGATAGATGAATAAGTAGTTTTTATAGTCTATGCGCTTCGAAGCGAAGGCTTTAACGTCAGGACATAAAACTACAAGTAGTATTTATACAGACAAGCACATGTTAAATAGCATTCATGTTGGAACAAGAGTGCGATAAAACTGCATGGTCACCTGACACATTAATTATCAGTAGGAATAAAGTTTTATAAAATCATAAAAGATGTCACATATTGATCAAAAACCTGTATCTTTATAAATACATATAAAATATAAGGAAATACCATATTAAAAGAATACATCCATAATAATGAATAATTGAAATATCTACTGGTATTTATGAAAAACGTGTTCCTTGTAAGTAGAGTTGAGTGATGTTCGAGGCTCGAGGTTCGCCAATTTCATGTTCGAGTGATTTTGGGGTGAGTTCGAGCTCGAGCTTTTTGCTAAAAGCTCGACAGTTCGAGTTAGGTTCGAGAACGGTTCAATCAACAAAAACGTGGCTTTTCACAGTAAGGCCATGTGCACACGTTGCTATCTGCATGCGTCCTGGGTCCTCAGCACAATCCCTCTCTCTTTCCTACTCACTGATCACGGGCGTCTCGCTGCACGGCTGTCACAAATCTGCGGTGTCTTTTCCTCGTTAGAAAATAGCTGCCGCTTCATTACTCAATCAGTTATTCCGTGCTTTCCCCGCCCACCAGCGCCCATGATTGGTTGCAGTCAGACACGCACCCATGATGAGTGACAGCTGTCTCACTGACACAATCACAGCCGCCGGCGGGCGGGTCTATATCGTGCAGTAAAATAAATAAATAATAAAAAATAAAATAAAATGCGGTTCCCCCATATTTGATACCAGCCAGGATAAAGCCGCATGGCTGGAGGCTGGTATTGTCAGGATGGGGAGCGCCACGGTATGGGGAGCCCACCACCCTAACAATATCAGCAGGCAGCAGCCCGGAATTGCCGCATCCATTAGATGCGAAAGTCCCGGGACTCCACCCAGCCTATTCCGAATTGCCCTGGTGCGGTGGCAATCGGGGTAATAATGAGTTTAATCATGCCAGGCGTCTCCGCAAGACACCTTCCAAGGTTAAACTGAAAGAGAAAGTAAAGAAACACACACAGGGAAAAATCCTTTTGGAATAAAAGACAAAAAAACACCCTCTTTTACCAGTTTATTAATTCCCAAATACACATCCAGGTCCGACGCAATCCACACGACACTGTCAGCTCTGCTATATGAAGATGGGCACCGTAGAACATGATCACGCTGTGTCCTCGCCACGTAGCAATGAAGTGAATCGCGCTGCCACCAGAGACTTCACTCCGCAATGCAGAGTTCAGTGGACAGAGCGCTCACCTAAGAAGCATAACTTTGTGAGTTCTAGTCCCGGTCCCGGTAAGGAATTTAATTTATTTTTATTTTTTTATTTTTTATTTTAAATTATAATTATTAGATATTAATAATTATAATTTAATTTAATTATGCACTGAGGGGAGGAGCCGGACATCAGCTGTGAGCCGTGGGACACACGTCTAAAATCGTAGCAGTTCACGGAATGCGGCTGCATTGCTCTCTCCTTTCTCTCTCTTCTCTCTCTCTCCCTCTGTCTCTCTCTCTCTCTCTGTCTCTCTCTCTTTCTCTTTCTTTCTTTCTCTCTCTATCTTTCTCTCTCTTTCTCTCTCTCTCTCTCTCTCCCTCTCTTCCTCTCTCTCCTCTCTCTCTCTCTTTTTCTCTCTCTCTCCTCTCTCTCTTTTCTCTCTTTTTCTCTCAGACTCCTCTCTCTCTTTTTCCCTCTCTCTCCTCTCTCTCTTCTCTCTCTTCTCCCTCTCTTTTCTCTCTCTCTCTCCCCTCTCTCTCCTATCTCTCTCCTTTTCTCTCTTTTTCTCTCTCTCTCTTTTTCTCAGTCTCTTTTTTTCTCTTTTTCCCTCTCTCTCTCGCTCTCTCCTTTCACCTCTCTTCTCTCTCTTTTCTCTCTCCTCTCTCCTCTCTCTCTTCTCTCTCTCTTCTCTCCTCTCTTTCTCTCTCCTCTCTCTTCTCTCTCTCTTTTCTCTCTCTCTATCCCTCTGTCTTCTCTCTCCTCTCTCTCTTCTCTTTCTCTCTCTTTTCTCTATCTTCTTTCTCTCTTCTTTCTCTCTCTCTCTTTCTCAAACCTGGCGATGATCAGCTGATGCGGTCACCTGACGGAATCAGCTGACACTATTAATCGAGCGGTGTGGCCGGCTTTTTACCGCCCGGCAAGCTAACTATCAGCTGATGCTGTCGGACAGGAGTCTGCACTGAAGGGTGTAGTTTAATTTTATTTTTTTTTGCACTGATGCATCAGCTGATTGTATAAAAGCCGTCAGCTGCTGTGTCATGTGATTCAGGCCCTTGAACCTGACACATCATCTGGTCGCTTTGCCTTCCAGCAAACCGATCATTTCTATTAAAAGTATTTTTCTGTGTGTTGTGGTTTTTTTAATCTGTACTAGAAATTCATGGTGGTCATGTCTAATATTGGCGTGACACCATGAATTTTGGGCTTAGGGCCAGTTGCTAATATACAGCTAGCCCAAACCCCATTATTACCCAGCGAGCCACCCGTCACCAGGGCAGCTGGAAGAGTTGGATACAGCGCCAGAAGATGGCGCTCCTATGAAAGCGCCATTTTCTGGGGCAGCTGTGGACTGCAATTCGCAGCATGGCTGCCCAGAAAGCTTGGGCACCCTGAGCTGCAGATTCCAATCCCCAGCTGCCTAGTTGTACCTGGCTGGACAGAAAAATTGGGCGAAGCCCACGTCATTTTTTTGTAGTTATTTCATGAAACTCATGAAATAATTAAAAAAAAAAAAAGGGCTTCCCTATATCTTTGGTTCCCAGCTGGGTACAAATAGGCAGCTGGGGGTTGGGGGCAGCCCGTAGCTGCTTGCTGTACCTGGCTAACATACAAAAACATGGCAAAGCCCACATAATTTTTTTGGGGGGGGGCAAAAAACTCCTGCATACAGTCCTGGATGGAGTATACTGAGCCTTGTAGTTCTGCAGCTGCTGTCTGTATGGAGGAGAGCAGACAGGAGCTGCAGAACTACAAGGCTCAGCATACTCCATTTAGGACTGTATGCAGGAGTTTTTTACCCACCAAAAAAATGATGTGGGCTTTGCCAAATTTTTGTATGCTAGTCATGTACAGCAGGCAGGTACAGCTGCCCCCAACCCCCATCTGCCTAGTTGTATCCGTCTGGGAATAAAAAAAATAGGGAAGCCCTTATTTTAATTTTTTCATGAATTTCATAAATTAATTAAAAAAAAAAATCGACATGAGCTTCGCTCCATTTTTGTGTCCAGCCAGGTACAACTAGGCAGCTGGGGATTGGCCCCTCTGCTGTGAATTGCAGTCCGCAGCCGCCCCAGAAAATCGTGCTTTCATAGAAGCGCCATCATCTGGCGCTGTATCCAACTCTTCCAGCTTCCCTGGTGACGGGTGGCTTGCTGGGTAATAATGAGTTAATACTAGCTTTGCTTTACTAGCTAGTATTAAGTCAGAGATTCTTAATGTCAGGCAAGTTTGACCTGGCCATAAAGAATCTCCAATAAAGGGTTAAAAAAAAGACACCATACAGAGAAAAAATACTTTAGTAGAAATAAATACACAGACACACTTAGAGACTCCATGTTCATTACTCCCTCGCATCCCTCCATGATCCATGGTCTTCTGTCTTCTTTCTCCTTCAACCCATGCAGCTCGGCTACCTCAGACAGCGCTGCATGGGAGGAAGACGCTGCTTCCCATGCAGTCTATATCACTCAGTGAGTGAGCAGCAGCTGCGTGCTGTTAGCGGTGACGTCACCGCTGACAGGCGCATTGCTATAGCAACGGTGATCTCCGTTATTGACCGGCTGTGGCAGCCGGTGAATAACAGAATGGGAAAGCAGAACGGGGAGCCGACCATGTGCCAGAGCATCTCGTCGGTATACGGGGATGCACAAACAAGCACCACGTATCGGAGAGATGCACTGACAGGACCTAGCAGTGACGTCTAGCCATGTGACCAGTCTGTAGCCAATGAGATAATAGCCAAGTGACTGGTCACATGCTTTTTTTGACGACACGGAAGGTCCTATTATCAGTGCTGGTTACCGGGAGGACACAGCGATTATCGAAAGGAGAAGCGGTGGGAGACAGAGTGCAGGATGTGTCGCGGGGACAGGTAAGTGTTATGGCAATGTTTATTAACTGTATGTGTACATTTATATGTGTTTGTGTTTGCCTGCCATTGGTTTCAATGGAGCTCGAGAGGTTCAACTGAACTGAACTCGAGCCTTCAGAGTCTTGCTCATCTCTACTTGTAAGATACTTATATTGTAGTGAAAAATATCACAGTATGTGTAATCATAAATAAAATAAAGAAAAATTGGGTAATAAAGGAATAGTAATCACGAGAAAGAGGAAAAACAAAAACATATATATTGAAATATATGTAAAAAGAAATAGGTCAGAAAAATAGAACTTTTATTTTAATGTGTTGGGGAGAACAGCAGGAGATAGCCTAAACGTGTACGCAATGTAGGGAAAGTTTTTTGACAGGAACGACTGGCTGAAATATATGTTGATAGTCCCATAAGTGAAAAAAAAAACAAAAACAAAAACATAGAGGATACAAAACATAATAGGAAATATTTTAATGATAAAAGATGTTGGAGTATTCTTTTTTGTTTATCTTATTTCAAAGGAAAGGACATAAGAGAAAGACCAAAATGAAACGTAAAAAAAGGAGAGTCGAACCCATGTCATAATGTGGTAGGAAGAACATCAGGAGTTAAGGGGGCTTTACATACAGCGACATCGATAGCGATGTTGCTCGTGAAAGCACCCGCCTCCGTCGTTGTGCGTCACAGGCAAATCACTGCTCGTGGCGCACAATATCGAGAGTCCCCATCACACAGACTTACCTGCCTAGCGACGTTGCTGTGGCCAGCGAACCGCCTCCTTTCTAAGGGGGCGGTTCGTGCGTCGTCACAGCTATGTTACACGGCAGCCGTCCAATAGAAGTGGAGGGGCGGAGAGCAGCCGAACGAAGGTGATGCCCACCTCGTTGCCGGAGGACACAGGTAAGGTGTTGTTCTTTGTTCCTGGGGTGTCACACGTAGCCATGTGTGCTGCCTCAGGAACGACGAACAACCTGCATCCAGCACCAGCAACGATATTTGGATTAGAAGGACGTGTCAATGATCAACGATAGGGTGAGTATTTGGTATCATTAGCAGTCATTCGTACATGTCACACGCAACGACGTCGCTAACGAGGCCGGATGTGCGTCACAAATTCCGTGACCCCAACAACATCTCGTTAGCGATGTTGTTGCGTGTAACGTGGCCTTTAGACTCAGCGCATATGCCACCAAAGACAGGAGATTGTGGGGGAAATGTGAAAGGAGTGAAACCTTTAATTAAAAATATAATTGAATTGAACAGTGGTGATAATGAGATCATGATGGAGAAGAGAAAAAGTTAGAATGCAGTGAGAAAGAAATAATAATTAAAAAAAAAATTCCATTCTTAAAAAAAAATATCTGTTTAGACAGTGATAGTGTTAAATCCTTATTAATAGAAGTAGTATGTAGAGTGATTTCATGAAGAACAGGGATAGTGAGAGCTGGATTAAGATTCAGCTCGGAAGACAGGTTATTTCCCTTTGAACTGCCAGCGCAGTGAGTTCTAGAGAGTTCAGAGCCTTGGAATGGAAACCTCCCCCAAATTATTCGCAAACAGATCATAGTGTGAAAAACTGGTGAAGAAGGCTAAAAGAAGTGAGACCATGAAGGTGAGAAAGTTTTATCTAAAAAATTACTCCATGAATATAAAAATATAGAAGTTTATGTAAAAGGAAAATAAAATAGAGATAGGTGTACTTGTATAAAATCCTAAATTAAAATGACATCTGTGATGTTGTTATGATTAAAAGGTGTCATTGTTGAACAGATTGTTCCACTTTTGCAAAATCATACTATAAAATAAAGAGGATGAAATATAAAATAGACATACATAAAAGCAATAGGAAATAGATGCTTATCAATGATATGTAGATATGATAATACAACAGGATTAATATCTATTAAAAATAGGTGAAACAAGGTGATGTATTTAGAAAAAGTAGTTAACATGATCAGGAATAAATAAAAAACAGGTGGATGTAAGAAAAATATTAATTATGCATGGAGCAAAACTAGAAAAATAAATGAAACCATATATACAATTGAAACCAGAAGTCAACATACACTATTTAAAAATACACATACATGTTTTTCTCATTATCTGATATGAAATCAGAATAAACCTTTCCCATTTTAGGTCAATTAGGAACCAAAACTATTTATATTTGCCAAATGCCAGGATAATGAGAAAGAGAATGTTTTAAGGCATTTTTATTACTTTCTGCAAAGTCAAAAGTTTACATACACTAAGAGTTATATGCCTTTAAACAATAAAGGACATGATGTCATGTCTTTGGAAGCTTCTAATAGATTTATTGGCAACATCTGATTTAATTAGAGACACACCTGCAGATGCATTTTGATGCACACCTGAAACACACTGCTTCTTTGTGTAGCATCATGGGAAAGTCAAATGAAATGAGCCAAGATCTCAAGAAGAGAATTGTGGACTTGCATAAGTCTGGTTCATCCTTGATGCAATTTTCAGATACCTGAAGGTGCCTCGTTCATCTGTACAAACAAATACACACAAGTACAAACATAGTGGGAATGGCCAGCCATCATACCACTCAGGAAGGAGATGGGTTCTGTGTACCAGAGATAAACATGCTTTGGTCAGACATGTGCATATCAACCCAAGAACCAAAGCAAAAGACCTTGTGAAGATGCTGGTGGAAGCTGCTAAGATTGTGTCATTATCCGCAGTGAAACGAGTAATGTATCAACATGGGCTGAAAGACCAAACTGGAAGGAAGAAGCCATTACTCCAAATGATGATAGGGTCCCAACAAAGAGAGGCACACCTTGCTGTTGGCTGTTGGGATTACACAATTTGGCCAATTTGTAAATCAAGTATCTCATTTTTTCCAATGGCAATAATGCAGTTCCAAAATTCCTGTAATTTATGTTTACATAGTTTAGCATTTAGCATTTCAGAGTGCTGTTCTACATATTTTTGTTACTTTGTTGTTTTTCAGTGTGCACCTGTTCACACCTAGTGGATGTGCTGGTCAGTCTTTTTACATTATTAATCCAAATGAAACATAAAAGAGAACAGATTAATGTTTGCAAATGTACATGGGAACCTAGACCTTAATTTTTGGGGACATGTCCTGTGGTCTGACAAAACTAAAATTGAACTGTTTGGCCATAATAACCATTTTTATACTTGGAGGAAAAAAAGAGAAGCTTTGAAGCCTCAGAACAACATCCCAACAGTGAAACATGGTGGTGGCAACATCATGTTGTGAGATTGTTTTACTGTAGAGGGACTGATGCACTTCCCAAAATAGATGGCATCATGAGGAAAGATAATGTAGCAACACTGAAGCAACATATCAAGACATCAGCCAGGTACTTAAAGCTTGGGCAGAATGGGCCTTCCAAATGAACAATAACCTGAAGCATACTGCCAAACTGGTTACAAAGTGGCTTAAGGATAATAATGTCAGTGTTTTGGAGTGGCTATCAGAAAACCCTGATCTCAATCATATTGAAAATTTATGGTAAAGCTGAAAAGGCAGGTGCGAGCAAGGCGACCTACAAACATGGGTCAGTTACACTAGTTATACAGTAGGATAAAGAGTTGCACACAAGTCCCAATGTATATGGGAATGATGAAAAGCAAAAATGCTATGGGAATACTAGACTGAAAAATACAATAAACTATCTGAAAACGTGAAAAAAACATGAAAAATTGAATATGCATAACTGCTATGAATAATAGGAATATAAGAGATGTTTAGCCATTGTATTGATCAATGCAATTCAATGTCTCTTTCCCTATCTTTCTCTTTCCCTGTCTGTCTCTTTAACCATCTCTTTCCCTGTCTGTCTTTGTCTGTCTCTCTGTCTGTCTCTTTCCCCATCTGTCTCTTTCCCCGTCTGTCTCTTTCAAGGACTGCCTCTTTCCAGGTCTGCCTCTTTCCAGGTCTGTCTCTTTCCTTGTCTGCCTCTTTCCAGGTCTGTCTCTTTCATCATCTGTATCTTTCCCCGTCTGTATCTTTCCCCGTCTGTCTCTTTTCCCATCTGTCTCTTTCCTGTCTGTCTCTTTTCCCATCTGTTTCTTTTCCCATCCGTCTCTATCCCCATCTGTCTCTATCTCCATCTGTCTCTATCCCCATCTGTGTCTTTCCCCACCTGTCTCTATCCCCATCTGTCTCTATCTCCATCTGTCTCTATCCCCATCTGTCTCTTTCCCCACCTGTCTCTTTCCCCACCTGTCTCTTTCCCCGTCTGTCTCTTTCCCTGTCTGCCTCTGTCTGTCTCTTTCACCATGTGTCTTTCTTTCTGTCTATGTCTGGCTTTTTTTCCCCTATCTGGCTCTGTGTGTGTCTGTCCCTTTCCTTGTGTGCCTCTTTGTCTGTCTGTTTCTGTCTGTCTGTCTCTGTCTGTCTGTATCTCAATCTGTGTCTGTCTGTGTCTGTCTCTCCACCGACATCATATTACCTCACAAATAAGCTTCTTTTACTATGAATGTCCTTTGTTCCTATAGCAACCAATCACAGCTCCTATTAATAGCCTGTAGCTCGCAGCTCCATTCACTTTAATAGAGGCATGGTTTTTGGAGAGTAACTGTAAAGCGCGAGTTTAAATTTTCTTGTCAAAACATAGTCTATGACGTTCCCTGAGTCACATGAGGTGTCTGCAAAATGTTGTGAATGTACATGCGATGGTGCTGATTCCTTTAGCGGACATACACACACACACATACATACATACATACATACATACACACAGCTTTATATATTAGATTTATGTTACTACATAAATAATATAGCATAAAAACATATTTTTAAACTATTTTTTTTAGCTTAAACTGTTTAGTTTTTTATTAGAAATATATCTGAAATGTTGCTTAACCCTAGAACGCGCAAGCAATTCAATCTACCATAGAAAACAAATGACCTAGCAGGCCTGCGAGGCCCCAGGTATGCGTTTTAGGGTTAAAAGATAGTGTGTTTAACTTGTAGATACAAAAAACCTCTTTCCTATTCAGTTGTTCATTATGATTTGAGGTAAATTTTGAGGTATTAGTAGGAATGTTTTCAATAGCCGTAATCTGAAATACCCGAAAATCCTTAATATGAGTTGTTGCTCAGTCTTTAGAAAGACCATGTAAGAGAAAACCCATAATTACAATTGACCAATGTGAGTTCAATCTGTTGTAGAGGAGTTGTGTCATTCTTCCAATATATTGTTTTTTGCATGGACATTCTATCAGTTAAATAACAAAGTTCAACTGGCAAGTCAAATAGCCTTTTATGGGAAATATTTCTGTGCAGATTTTGGAGGAAAAATGTGTGTTTGTGAC
Organism: Anomaloglossus baeobatrachus; assembly: GCF_048569485.1. Taxonomy (NCBI): domain Eukaryota; kingdom Metazoa; phylum Chordata; class Amphibia; order Anura; family Aromobatidae; genus Anomaloglossus; species Anomaloglossus baeobatrachus. The sequence continues at coordinate 221,036,235 of NC_134353.1, forward strand.
AGATGGACTCACAGCACAAAAAATTATCTACCTCACATCTAATTCTACCTTGTATGTTAGGGTTATTAGGGTGGCTCTGATGGCGAGGTATTTTTATTTGCTTTGTGCTATACTGTTTCTAATTGTCGTTGCCCTGCAAAATGTAATACCAGAGTCTGAGAAGGAATAGTGTAATTCAAAAGAATATGTCATAATTCTCTTAAGAGGTCTTGAATTCTCCCATTTTCCAAACAATAGGTTGGCATGAGATTAGGTCCAAAATCTCTTTTAATATTCTTTTCGGAGATCAAGAGTTGTGATTCCTGATTTGTATCTTTGGTGGAGTTGAAGACATCTTTTTTTTTGCACATCAGGGTAACCTGCTGCAAGAAATCTGATTCCAGGAAGGTCGGCTTGTTTTTTAAAAATCTAAAGTTTTTTTCTAATTCTTTTATATTGGTTATGTGGTATGTTATAAAGCCATTTAGGATAGTGATCACTTTGGAAATGTACGTAACTATTGGTGTCAACTCTTTTGAAGAACATTGTTGTTAAAATGGTGTCATTTGAATGGAAATGAATAAGGTCCAGAAAATCAATGGTATCTTTGTCAGTATTTGAAGAAAAAGAAACCCCCCAATTGTTGGAATTCATCCACCTTATGAAATCATGAATAATATTAGAGGAATTATCCCATATAAGGAATACATTATCAATGTATTGTATGTTAAGGATTATGTTATCATTAAATAGACTATTATAAATAAAAATTTCTTTAAAAAACCCATAAAGAGATTTGCATATGTAGGTGTCATTTTCGAACCCTTCTCATGGACTTGGTCTGATGGTAACATGAATCTAGGAAGGTAAAATAGTTATTTAAAATTAAGTCCAAACTCCTATACATAAAATCCTTTTGGTTTAGTGGTAAGCCAGGGTCCTGAAAAAGAAACAGTTTTAGGCCTGCGACACACATCCGTGCCGCCGGTACGTATTTGCCATTTTTTGCACGTACCGGCGGCACGGAGACACGTTCAGCAATGCTACCCTATTGTAGCAGGCACACACACGTAAAACCACACGGAACTTGTGTCCGTGTGCGTTTGTACGTGTGTGCGTTTTTCTATACGCTGACATGTCAGTGTTTTCTCCGGCAGCACGGGTGTCACACGGCCCGCACCCGTACCACATGGGTGTAGTGTGGATGCGGTCCCGTGTGACACGTGCCGGAGAAAACACACGTGTCAGAAAAAAAAAAACCCTTAACTCACGTTCTTCAGCCCTCCTGTCTCTGCCGCTGCTGTCACTTTCTGCTGACCGCCGCTCATTATTCTCATTTAATATTCACTTCACTGCCTGGCAGCAGCAGCAGCAGTGGGGAGACGGGAGGGCTGGAGACCGAAGATCAGCACCACGGACAGCAGGAAGGACCACGTGAGTATGTAAATAACCTGTTCTTCGTATGTTATCACGGATAGCATGCAGAGAACACACGTGGCCCGCACGTACCAGAGACACGTACTTACCTGCACACAACATGCAGGGAAAATACTTGTCTCTCGGCACGTGCGTGATTTTCACGTGAGTGTGTCGGAGGCCTAAAACAGTACATGCAAGACCATGTGGGATGTTTGAATAGAGAGAAACTACGTCGAGTGTAAGAAAGATATAGCAATTATCCCAAATTATATCACGTACAAACTTTATTAATTGAGTTGTATCTCTCAGATTACTCCAAATATTCAATACATGAATCACTTGGTGAATATATGCTGACATATAATTTGTGATTGAACCAATAACAGAAATGATGGGATAACTGCACAATGAAGAGAGATTCAAAATGCCCCATGAATATATTGGCATAACTTGGGGTGAATCACGTCCCCATCACATAGCTCCTCAGCTGCCGATAGATCACATCCTCAAAGGACCATTCAACTGATACATTTATTCCTAAATACACACAGGCATAATATAAGACAGGGGATTATGACACATACAGCAGTATGCCTAAACATTTTTTCCATGAGTACGATAAAAATCCTGAATAGCTAAAGCTAGTGATACTAGATCAAATCCCTGAATTTTATCCTGAGAGGTTTAGAAAATTAGTACTAAGGGAATCTTATTGGAGCTATAAATTAGCTACTCTGGTTTCTGAGGGATTGAATATCAGCATAGAGCAAATAAAGTGATTGCTGAGTGATAAGCTTACGTTCATTTATATTTATATCTAATTTTATTCATTTTTTTATCTATTTCTTATTTTATATAATGTGGTTGATCAAATATAGTGATTTTATAGTGTATTTATTACCTTGTTTTAGCATTTACAATGTGTTTTTTTGTTTATGCATAGGCAGTTTAATTGATTGTTTTAATTAATTGATTAATTGAATGACTAAAGGTGTATAAATCTGTCTAGTAATGTCCATTTACTAGTACTGTCACCTGATGGAGGAGACAGACCACCTCTGAAATCTGTAGTGAATAGAGATGAGCGATGTTCGAGTCGAACGGTTCGCCAATTTCATGTTCAAGTGATTTTGGGGGGTGTTCGACTCGTTCGACGAACTCGAACGATTTGCTAAAAGTTCGGCAGTTCGAGTTACGTTCGAGAACAATTCGATCACCAAAAAGAGTAGCTAGTTACTAGCTGGCTTTTCACTGTAATAGTGTGAGTCACTGTGAATCATGATATTATCAAAATTCAGCGTATAGTGTGCGGGGGGACGGGGTTAAGATCAGTGCTGCTGCTAAGTGCTGAAAGAATGGAGTACTGTGGGGCGGGCCAGGCTGTCAGCCAATCACAGACACACACACAGCAAAGTGGATTTTTGCCAGACAAGCAAGGGCATGTGTCATAGGCTGTGCATGTCACATATCCCTGCCTTATAAGGCTATGTCCGCACGTTGCTTTTTACCTGCTTTTTACCTGCTTTTTTGCTGCTTTTTCAACTGCAGCGTTTAATGCCAAAATGGTTGTGTTCTGCTTTTCAAGCAAAGTCTATGGGAATTTGGGTTTCTTGTCCGCACTATGCAGTTCAAACTGCTGCCTTTTTGTTGCAGAACTTTGGTCAAAAACTCAGCTTTGCAGTGCAAAACCCAAATGGCAAAAACAATTCACATGTCAATTGTTTTTGCCATTTGGGTTTTGCACTGCAAAGCTGAGTTTTTGACCAAAGTTCTGCAACAAAAAGGCTGCAGTTTGAACTGCATAGTGCGGACAAGAAACCCAAATTCCCATAGACTTTGCTTGAAAAGCAGAACACAACCGTTTTGGCATTAAACGCTGCAGTTGAAAAAGCAGCAAAAAAGCAGGTAAAAAGCAACGTGCGGACATAGCCTAAGACACGGCCATTTTCCCCATCGCCGCCATTATCTCTCTGCTGTGGGTGTGTGACAGTCACGGCTCCCGCTGCTGCTGCTGCTGTGTGCGCTATAGACATACATTGCAATCTACACAGCACTTTAGGGATTAGGGACTACTTGTAATTTCAGCCCTTTTTGGGGCTGCATTACAGCCGTTCATAGCCATTGTTGCTAGGCAGGTCTGTGCCAACGCTGTGCAGGATTTTATATAACAGCGTCTGGCTACATAAGCTCAGGCAATTCCTATGTGCATTTTTTCATTGGTAGGGATAGAAACTGAGGCTTCCTTTGCTGTCCAGCTACCTACAGCACCTGTACATTCTACACACCTGCTAATTTTTGCTGCGCAATTTTAATTGCAAACAGTGCTGACACTTTTAGTGGCATACTAAAATTGTCTGGGATACTAAATTAGTGTTCCTTTGCTGTCCAGCTACCTACACGACCTGTGCATTTTACACACCTGCCCATTTTTGCTACGCAATTTTAATTGCAAACAGTGCTGACACTTTTAGTGGCATACTAAAATTGTCTGGGATACTAAATTAGTGTTTCTTTGCTGTCCGGCTAAATACAGCACCTGTGCATTCTACACACCTGCCCATTTTTGCTACGCAATTTTAATTGCAAACAGTGTTGACACTTTTAGTGGCATACTAAAATTATCTGGAATACTAAATTAGTGTTCATTTGCTGTCCAGTTCCCTACAGCACCTATGCATTCTACACACCTGCCCATTTTTGCTACGCAAATTTTAATTGCAAACAGTGCTGACACTTTTAGTGGCATACTAAAATTGTCTGGGATACTAAATTAGTGTTCCTTTGCTGTCCAGCTACCTACACGACCTGTGCATTCTACACACCTGCCCATTTTTGCTACGCAATTTTAATTGCAAACAGTGCTGACACTTTTAGTGACATACTAAAATTGTCTGGGATACTAAATTAGTGTTCATTTGCTGTCCAGCTCCCTACAGCACCTGTGCATTCTACACACCTGCCCATTTTTGCTACGCAATTTTAATTGCAAACAGTGCTGACACTTTTAGTGGCATACTAAAATTGTCTGGGATACTAAATTAGTGTTCATTTGCTGTCCAGTTCCCTACAGCACCTATGCATTCTACACACCTGGTCATTTTTGCTACGCAAATTTTAATTGCAAACAGTGCTGACACTTTTAGTGGCATACTAAAATTATCTGGGATACTAAATTAGTGTTCCTTTGCTGTCCAGCTACCTACAGCACCTGTGCATTGTACACTACCTCTCCATTTTTTCTACGCTATTTTATATTGCAAAAATTGCTGCCAGTTTTAGGGCCATAGTTGCATTGTCAGGGATAGTCAGTGTTGGTTCTTCAGCTGTCAATAAAGCTAGACCACCTCTGCATTGTACACCCCCTCTCCATTTTTGCTACGACATTTTAAGTGTCCAATCTGGTCACAAACAAAAGGAGTGGCAAAAGGACAGATGCTGGTGGAAAGGGGAACAGGTGTGTTGGAAAGGGAAAAAAAAGTTTGTGTCCGTGGGGTAGGTGGTAAAGCTACAGTAACATCTGCTGAAGAAAGGCCATCTACCAGCAAAAGTAAGATGTCTACTACTTTCCGTGGACAATCTGATGTGATCCCTTTTTTACGGAACCGAATAACTGTAACAAAGGTAGATGATGCACAAAAAAAGAACATGCTTGAATGGATCTCAAGTGCTCCAACAAGTGGCCTCTCCTCCACCTCAACTTCAACATCCGAAAAACAACAGTCCTCTGAGTTGTCACCCCAATCGCACTTGCTTTCTCCCAGCTCTCAAGTCTCCACCCGCCCTGCAGAGTATGTTGTTACAGAGATGGGTGAGTCTGCAGAGCTGTTCAGTCACTCTATAGCCTGAGAATCAGAGGTCTGCTCCAAAGCTACAGTGAGTACAGACCAGGAAATGGTCTGCAGTGATGCCCAGAAGCTTTGGGAGTAAGATTCAGGCCCTGATGACCAAGTTTCTGAGCATAATGTAGGCCCTCATTCCCAAACTGTAACACCTCTTGGTGGAGACAATGAGGAACATACTGATGACGATGAGACTCAGATACCTGATTGGAATGACAACTTAACTATTCAGTCAGGGCAGGAAGAGGTTAGGTCTGAGGGCGAGGGGAGTGCAAACACACAGGTTGATGATGAAGTTCTAGATCCCACCTACTGTCAACCCACAGTCAGGCACTCGAGGAGGTCAGCAGAGGCGGTGGAGGAGGATGAGACTGACGACGAGGTTACCTTGAGCCTTCCTGGATGAAGACGGAGTACTGGAAGCACGTCAACAACTGCATCCTCAGCCAAACCTTTGCCTCTGAGCACAAGTCGGGGTGGCTCTGCAGGTCGCATGGGCTCTAATAGTTGCCTATCCTGGTCCTTTTTTGACCTCGCAAAGGATCACCCAACTCATGTGATCTGTAAGATTTGTCGCCAATCTGTAATTAGAGGCCAAAAACTCACTAGTTTAACTACTTCGTCCATGAACCGTCATATGACTAACAAGCATAAGTCACAGTGGGAAGCTCACTGTGCTACAATGCTGCCCCTTTAAGTGCATCCGCACGCTCTTCATCCTCGACGCAGACCTTCCACCTCTTTAACCGCAACAGGCAGTTTGGTTGGCAGGTCGTCAGTTGTTTTGGAAGGGGAAACAGGTGCTGGTGTAGAACACTCTCAGACATCGAAAGCACCAACTTTGGATGAAGGCAACATCATGTCTCCGCTTGCCCTTTCCTCACAGACCAGCAGTTTTCCAGAGACACCCTAATCAACACCATCTCCGCACAGGAGCCAGATCCCAGTCCCTTAGATGTGGACAAGTAAAAGACCATTTCCTCCGAGCCATGTCAAAGCTAAGAGGTTGACTTTCACCGTCTGCAAGCTGTTGGCTACAGAAATACTGCCTTTCCGCCTGGTGGACACAGAGGATTTTCGAGACCTTATGTCCATTGCAGTGCCCCAGTACCAGATGCCCAGTCGCCACTACTTCTCCAAGACAGGTGTGCCTGCGCTACACCAGCATGTCGCACACAATATCACCGCTTCCTTGAGAAACTCTGTGTGACAGGGTGCATTTCACCACCAGTACTTGGACCAGTAAGCATGGACAGGGGCGTTACATGTTGCTGACTGGGCACTGGGTAACTATAGTGAGAGATGGATAAGGGTCTGCTATACAACTCTTGCCGTCCCCACGACTTGTGCGTCAATCCTCTGAATGTCGAAGTTCCTCCACTGCTTCTGCCTCCTCAAGCTCATATTGGGTCCTGCACCTCCGCCCCAAGCCTGCCAGGTCAGGCCACCCGCGTTGTAACTGTGCATAAGGAATTCCGCACACCTCCTTACTATGCTGGCAGCAAAGCTCAACGTCATCAGGCGGTCTTTACGTTAAAATGTCTGGGAAATAAGAGTCACATAGCTGAGGAGTTGTGGTCAGCTCTGGAGAGCGAGATGCGTAAATGGTTGTCTCCACTCAACCAGCAGCCAGGGAAGGCCGTGTGTGACAATGCTGCAAACATGGGTGTGGCCCTTCACCAGGGAAAGGTGACACACGTGCCTTGTGTGGCTCACGTGTTAAACCTTGTTGTCCAGCAATTTTTAACCCACTATCCCGGCCTAGATGGGCTTCTGCACAGGGCACGGTCACTCTCTGCTCACTTCTGCTGTTCAACCAGCACAGATGACCGACTTGCATTGCTCCAGAAGTCTTTCGGCATGCCAGTTCATCGCCTGAAATGCGATGTGTCGACACGCTGGAATTCGACTCTCCACATGTTGCAGCGACGGTGGCAGCACCGCCGAGCCCTGGTGCAATACGTTATAACGGATAGCCTGGGCTAACAAGATGCAGAGGTGGGGAAGATCACACTGCTGAAGTGGTCTCAAATCAAGGACTTATGCACCCTTCTGCACAGTTTCAACATGGCGACGAATATGTTTAGTGCTGACAATGCCATTATCAGCATGACAATTCCAGTCATTTACATGCTGGAGCACACTTTAAACACTATTCGGAGTCAGGGGGTGGGACAAGAGGAAGTGGAGGAAGTACAGGAGGATTCATATGCGGAAGGGATACCAACATCTACAAGGTCCAGACGTTCAGCATCACCAAGGCGGCAGGCATGGAATGGTGGGGGAGAGGGATTAACAAGGGCGCATGTTAGCAGCCAAACTGTAGAGGAAGGTGCTGGAGCCCATGAAGAAATGGAGGACGAACTGGCGATGGGCATGGAAGACTCAGCAGATGAGGGAGACCTTGGTCAAATATCGATTGTTCGAGGTTTGGGGGAGATGTCAGAGGAAGGAAACACGGTTATCACCTTGCCGCCACAAACACAGCAAGGACTTGGTCCGCAGGGATGTGCAAGACACATGAGCGCCTTCTTGCTGCCCTACCTACAACATCACCCTCGGATTGTCGGAATTAGAAGTAATGATGACTACTGAGTTTCCACACTCTTAGATCCCCGGTACAAGTCCAAATTTGGCAAAATAATTCCTGCCATAGAAAGGGACGCACGTATTCAGAAGTATCAGCAGAAGCTGTTATACAATCTTAGCTCGGCTTTTCCACCAAACTCCAGTGGTGCACAGAGTGAATCTCCCAGTTTCAACTTGCCAAACATGGGACTGTCTCGTCATCATCAATCAAACCGTACCAGCAACACCGTATCTGTTGGTAACAGCAATTTTATGGAATCCTTTCATAATTTTTTTAGACCATCCTTTGCAAGGCCACAAGAGACAAGAAGTCTGACACATAGTCAACGGTTGGAGAGGATGATACTGGAGTATCTCCAAATGAACATCGATGCAATGACTGTGCCACTGGAGCCTTGCTCATTTTGGGGTTCCAATCATGAAAAATGGCCTGAGCTCGCCACTTATGCCTTGGAGATCTTGTCGTGTCCCGCAGCCAGCGTTGTCTCTGAACATGTCTTCAGTAGTGATGAGCGAGTACTAAAAAGCTCGGGTGCTCGAAGCTCGGGCCGAGCCTCCCAAGATACTCGTGTACTCGGGCCGAGCAACGAGCCCAATGTTATCCTATGGGAGACCCGAGTATTTTTGTGAAATGACCCCCCGGCAGCATGTAGAAACCCTAAAAATGTCACAAAAGTCTCAGAAGAGTGCTCAAATGACATGGCAACAGCATGGGGAAGACCCCTTGAAGCATTTATCACTCAAAAGTCACAGCTGTGAACAATTTTGTCCGCGTTTCACGCCATTTTTACGGACTCACCAGAAAACCTTCCAAAATGACCCCAAAATGATTTTTCATGGCAGAAATGTTAAGGGCACATACCCAATAGTGAGATAGAGCTGGTGTATGTTACTTTTTGAGATTAATACATGAAAGATTTTACGTGAAAACATTGTGTGGCACTCCGATGTCCCTGAGAAGAGACGTACATGAAGGCCTCTTGAGTCTAATGTGCCCATTTTGAGGAAGTGACTGAGTCTTTGTAGTATTTTCCTTTGCCAGGGCAGTCCAAAATTGTGAGGTTCACCAATGCCCCTGCATACAGACGTGCATGAGGGCCTGTAAACCTGAAGTGCCCATTGTAAGGAAGTGGGTCTATTTTAGTATAGCCCTTTGCCAGGGCAGCCAAAAATTGGGAGGCTCCACGTTGTCCCTGGATAGAGACGTGCATGATGGCCTGTAAACCTGAAGTGCCCATTGTAAGGAAGTGGGTCTATTGTAGTATAGCCCTTAGGCAGGGCAGCCAAAAATTGGGAGGCTCCACATTGTCCCTGGGTAGAGACGTGCATGAGGGCCTCAAAACATTAAGTGTCCATTGTCAGGAAGTGGGTGTATTATAGTATAGCCCTTAGGCAGGGCAGCCAAAAATTGGGAGGCTCCACATTGTCCCTGGATAGAGACGTGCATGATGGCCTGTAAACCTGAAGTGCCCATTGTAAGGAAGTGGGTCTATTGTAGTATAGCCCTTAGGCAGGGCAGCCAAAAATTGGGAGGCTCCACATTGTCCCTGGATAGAGACGTGCATGATGGCCTGTAAACCTGAAGTGCCCATTGTAAGGAAGTGGGTCTATTGTAGTATAGCCCTTAGGCAGGGCAGCCAAAAATTGGGAGGCTCCACATTGTCCCTGGATAGAGACGTGCATGAGGGCCTCAAAACATTAAGTGTCCATTGTCAGGAAGTGGGTGTATTATAGTATAGCCCTTAGGCAGGGCAGCCAAAAATTGGGAGGCTCCACATTGTCCCTGGATAGAGACGTGCATGATGGCCTGTAAACCTGAAGTGCCCATTGTAAGGAAGTGGGTCTATTGTAGTATAGCCCTTAGGCAGGGCAGCCAAAAATTGGGAGGCTCCACGTTGTCCCTGGATAGAGACCTGTTAGGTTCTTAGTGCCTCCGTGCTTGCATTTAAAAACCGCACGTGTGTGCCTGTTGGTGGCAGCTTTCCGCTGCATTTGTGTGAGTTTTGCAAAAACTTGGATATAACGCACAAGTCTAGTGAATACACATCAGCACAGCATTGCAAAATGCGCAAGGGCGTTGTCAACGAACAAGGAAGTGGACGTGATGGTGGTGCAGGCAGAGACCGAGGTTGTGTGCAAGCTCTAATTTCGCCACAACAAAGGGCCACATCTAGTCGCTCGCACGTCCTGTCCCAAATTCTTGGGGACCGCAGCAGTACACCGCTCTTGAACCAAGACCAGTGTCAACAGGTTGTTAGTTGGATAGCGGATAATGCTTCCAGTCAGATTGGCACCACCACAAACACTCTGTCTTCCACACGGTCAAGTGTCAGTAGCCGTGATACTGCACCGCACATTTCAGAACCTGATCCTCCTTCCTACCACCAGGCCGAGTACACGTCCACGGACATTACTGATCCCACACTTGGACACTCGGAAGAGCTGTTCGTTCACGTTTCCATTCACAAATTCTGGCCTCTCGCCAGCTCCTGTTGAAGTGGGCCATGACGAGATTGTATGTACAGATGCCCAAATATTTGAGCAGCCACGTTCTCACGAAGTTGGCAACGTGTCTCAACAAGGGGTGGACGATGATGAGACACAATTGTCAGGAAGTCAGGAGGAGCAGCAGGGTGCGGAAGAGGAAGACGACGTGGTGGATGATCCAGTAACTGACCCAACCTGGCAGGAGGATATGCAGAGCGAGGACAGCAGTGCACAGGGGGAGGGAGGCGTAGCATCCCAACAGGCAGTAAGAAGCAGAGTGGTGGCCCCAGGCAGACGTCAGGCAACTGTTCCCCGGAACAACACGACACAAGGTGCCTGTACAAATGTTAGGTCTTCCCGAGTCTGGCTGTAATACTATTGTATGTATTGAGGATTTCGATTGCGTTAGGGCAATGACAACCAGAGACGAGTTCTTGGTGCAAGACGTTTATAATATGCAACCAGCAAATATGTACATAAACGGAACAAAAACACAGTAGAACATAAATACAGGAAATACCTTCCAGGGACGGAGCGAAAGGGAATTCCCGGGACCGCGCACCGGACTCCCCCAGGGAGACCACCAAGAGCGAACCCCTATACAGGGACTGTCTGGCAATCACCCCAGAAGCCCTAAATGCGCAGCAGCCGGGACACAAAAGGGCAATAGGTAATTCCAAAAATGTCCGTACGTGATGTGAGTCCAGAGTGGTATTAAACGGAAGGAACCGGGCAGAAGTGCCGACCAAAGACGGCAAACGGAGTCCGGGCACAGCTAGATGATACCAGATGAAGTCCAGAGTCGGTGTCGGTTGTTTTCCAAGAGGATCCGAATAACAATCAGGAACCAAAAGCAGCAGGGCAGGAGCACACAGGAAGCAGTATACTCAGGCACTGGACTAAGCTTTAGGGGCGGCTTTTAAACAGATGGACAGGAAGTAGGGCAACAGAACAGAAAACTCCATGTTAACAAAGGGCAAGCTCTTTCAAAAGAAAACTGGAAAACCCGGAACTCTGACACTGGCAGTTTTTTAAGTTGGCTCCAGATGATTCTAAAAAGGCCATTTGCAACACCTGCCATGCCAGCATCAGCAGGGGTACCAAAACTAGCAGCCTGACCACCACCAGCATGATCAGGCACATGTCAGCCAAGCACCCGACTTTGTGGGAAGTACAACAGAGTCGAGGAGCAGTGCTTGCTGATGTCACTGCTACGTCTTCGCTGGTTGTGCATGCGAGCCAATCCCCTGTCCATGCTGCCTGAGAACAAGCCTCCTCCACTCCTGCACCTGCAGTTGCCTACGCAGAAAGAACACCATCATCAAGCACGTCCTTGTCCCAGCGCAGCGTTCAGTTATCCATTCAGCAAACCTTTGAACGCAGGCGCAAATACACTGACAACACCCCACATGCCACAGTTCTAAATGCTAACATTTCGCGACTGCTTGCGCTGGAAATGTTGCCTTTTAGGCTGGTTGAGACAGAAGCATTCCGCGACCTGATGGTGGCAGCTGTCCCACGTTACTCGGTCCACAGCCGCCACTATTTCTCCCGGTGTGCCGTCCCCGCATTGCATAACCACGTGTCACAAAACATCACACGTGCCCTGAACAACGCTGTTTCAGCCAAAGTCCACCTAACCACAGACACGTGGACAAGTGCATGTGGGCAAGGCCGCTACATCTCGTTGACGTCACACTGGGTTAATATTGTGCAAGCTGGGACCCAGTCTGAGCGAGGGACGGAACACGTCCTTCACACACCAAGTTTTGCAGGCCCTACCTCAGTCAGGGTTTCACACACACTCTACAGCTCCGGAATGTCATGCTCCTCAGCCTCCTCCTCCTCCTGCGCATCCTCATCCACTTTACCCTCCACACCAGTCCCAAGCTGGAAGTGTCGCGGGCGGAGGAGGGGACGGTGCGCTCTCCCACTACTCGGGTCCGGCTGACGCTGCTCTACGGCTGCTGCTGCTCGTTGGCTCGAGCGATGGCCGGATCCCGGGGACTCGAGCGGCGCTACTCGCCCGTGAGTGAAAAGGGGTGGTTTGGGTTTTGGGGATATTGTCCGTGACGCCACCCACGGTTGTGGTGATTGTGTGGACACACCACCGCTGCTCTGGACGGGGATCCCGGGAGCCTGTGACAGGGAGCAGCTTTGTTGTTATTTCTCCCCTCCGTGGGTAGGGGGGTTGGTTGTCCCGGAGCCTGGTGATGGGGTAGAGATGGATGACAGGCGGGTTGCGGGGCCTGATGAGGTGCAGGGTCGCAGGGGCAGCGCTGTGCCGCACGGCACAGAGGTACTCACTCAGCCCAATGATGATGACACAGTTCACGGTAAAACAAGTGGCTGGATGGACGGGTCACTCGGACGGCTGCGGTTGTTCCTCCCTGCAGGTTAGTGATGACTGTCTCTCCCTGCACCTAAGTTAAGTGTTGGTAGTGATGGTTTCCCAACGGTAACCCACTCCCCGACCTGGATATGGGCCGGAGGAGCCCCTTTTGCCCACAGGCGCTGGCCCTGGGAGACGGTTGCCCTTGGCGGTGGCGGTGTCTCCCCTTCACGGTTGTACGGTTGCCTTCTATCTGGACTTGGCTGTTTGGAAACCCTGAGGTTCCCTTCACTAACGGATTTGGCAAATTCACGGCGACACCAAGCCTTGCCGGGATCCGAAAGTCCTCTGCCAATGGTGCTGGCTTCTCTTTGTATACCGGTCCGGTACGGCCGGGTCACCACCCGTCCACGGTCCTTACGGCAGACTCCAATCGGCCTCCACTGCAGACGGTCACCACATCCTGCCAACCTTGCTGTCCTGTCCGGGCCACACACCCGGACCAACTTCAGGCTCTTTGCTGTCACTTTTCTCCTCTCTACTACTTTCCTCCTTCCACTTCCTTAGCTTAACTCTCACTGCCTGTGTTTTCCCTCCTCCTCGGTGGGTGGAGACCAACCGCCTGGCTCCACACCCTGGTGTGGACAACAGCCCCTGGGGAAGGCAACAAGGATTTTGTGTTTTGACTATGATATGCCTGCAGGGAGTGTGGGGTGTTTAAGTGTTGTGCTCTGTGGCCCCTGGCTTGTCCAGGGCGACACAGAAGCACTGCAGCACTGCCTCGGCGAAGCGGCAACAGGCAGTGCTGAAGCTAATCTGCATAGGTGACAAACCCCACAATGCAGAAGAGGTGTGGAGTGGACAGCTCTGAAACAGCAGGCAGATCACTGGCTCACAACTCTGAACCTAAAGCCAGGAAAGGTCGTGTGTGACAATGGCCGGAACCTGGTGGCGGCTTTGAGGCGAGGCCAGCTGACACATGTTCCATGCGTGGCCCATGTGCTCAACCTCGTGGTTCAGCGGTTTCTAAAGTCATACTCAGAGCTGTCTGATCTGCTGGTAAAAGTTCGCCGCCTGTCTGCACATTTTCGAAAGTCACCTACTGCTTCAGCCGGCCTTGCCGGCTTAAGACGCCATTTGCATCTTCCGGCACACAGACTGGTGTGTGATGTCCCCACGCGTTGGAATTCAACTCTGCACAAGTTGGTCAGGATATGTGAGCAGAAGAGGGCAGTTGTTGAGTACCTGCATCACCTAAGCCGTCGGGAAATGGGTCAAACTCCACACATAACACCTGAGGAGTGGAGATGGATGTCCAACCTATGCACCATCCGCCAAAACTTTGAGGACTCCACCAAGATGGTGAGCGGCGATGACGACATTATTAGCGTCACCATACCGCTTCTCTGCCTTCTAAAATGGTCTCTGCTCAAAAAACAACCATGATGCATTGCAGGCGGAGCGCGATGAGTTTGAGCAAGAAACAGTAGTGGGTGTGGGTGATAACACACAGCCCAGCCTCGTCTCATCACAACGTGCAGTGGAGGACTATGACGAGGAGGAGGATGAAGACATGGAGCAACTCTCTGGCCAAATTGAGGATATGACATGCAGTCATATCCTCGGTTCAGCGTGGCTGGCCAGAGGACAGGGTAGATGATGATGAGGAGGAGGAGGAGGAGGAGGACAGCATGTTCAGTCATCGTGTTGGTCAGGATACTGAAGTGATGGCTGTTAAGAGTCTGGCACACATGGCTGACTTTATGGTAAGCTGCCTGTCTCGTGACCCTCGCGTTAAGAACATCTTGGCCGACAATCATTACTGGTTGGTAACACTGTTAGACCCACGCTAAAAGGAGAACTTTATGTCTCTTATTCCCGAGGCGGAGAGGTCAGGCAAAATGCAGCAGTTCCAGAAGGCCATAGTCACGGAAGTAGGCAAAGCATTCCCCTCACAAAACGCTAGCGGCATAGGTCAGGAATCAGTGGACAACCAAGGCGTACAGCCGAGAGGGGCACAAGTCCAATCCGCCAGAGGTAGGGGAACAGTATTTAAGATGTGGGACAGTTTTCTCAGCCCCTCACATACCACAGCCCCTGAGGTGAGGGGTAGTGCCACAAGAAATCCTAAGTTTGCCCAGATGCTCAAGGAGTACCTTGCAGATCAAACAACTGTACTCCGACATTCCTCTGTGCCTTACAATTAATGTGTATCCAAGCTGGACACGTGGCATGAATTGGCTCTCTACGCCTTGGAAGTCCTGGCCTGCCCTGCCGCTAGCGTTTTGTCAGAGCGTGTTTTTAGTGCCGCAGGTGGAATCATTACAGATAAACGCACCCGCCTGTCAACTGTAAATGCTGACAGGCTGACTCTGATCAAGATGAACAAGGGTTGGATTTGGCCAGACTTCACCACACACACCAACAGCAAATTACAGCGGAATTTAAAGTTTGTAACGGGAATTTGCCATGTACCTCCACTCACCCATGGTAACACACTTCTGGACTTTGGCTAATCGCTGGACTGCTCCTCCTTCTCCTCATGCGCCATCATGGTGACCGTTACAATAGTTAAGCCGTTGTTTCAGGTATACCCCCAGTGGTAAATTTTTTCGCCCATTCTATCTGAATGGGCATTACAACGACAGGAGACCCGCTCCTTTGCAATGGGAACAATGTTTTGAGGCCCTCATGCACATCTCTATCCAGGGACAATGTGGAGCCTCCCAATTTTTGGCTGCCCTGCCTAAGGGCTATACTACAATAGACCCACTTCCTTACAATGGGCACTTCATGTTTACAGGCCATCATGCACGTCTCTATCCAGGGACAATGTGGAGCCTGACGCTGCCACCGACTGCCACACACGTGCTGTTTTTAAATGCAAGCACGGACGCAATAAGAACCTAACTGGTTTTTAGGAGCGACAATTACTGAGAAGTCTGACACTATCAGACACTGCTGACTGACGTGTATTATACACTACACTTGTGCGTTATATTATAGTTTGTGCAAAACGCGCACCTGTACCCTGCCACCGACTGCCACACACGTGCTGTTTTTAAATGCAAGCACGAACGCAATAAGAACCTAACTGGTTTTTAGGAGCGACAATTACTGAGAAGTCTGACACTATCAGACACTGCTGACTGACGTGTATTATACACTAGACTTGTGCGTTATATAATAGTTTGTGCAAAACGCGCACCTGTACCCTGCCACCGACTGCCACACACGTGCTGTTTTTAAATGCAAGCACGGACGCAATGAGAACCTAACTGGTTTTTAGGAGCGACAATTACTGAGAAGTCTGACACTATCAGACACTGCTGACTGACGTGTATTATACACTACACTTGTGCGTTATATAATAGTTTGTGCAAAACGCGCACCTGTACCCTGCCACCGACTGCCACACACGTGCTGTTTTTAAATGCAAGCACGGACGCAATGAGAACCTAACTGGTTTTTAGGAGCGACAATTACTGAGAAGTCTGACACTATCAGACACTGCTGACTGACGTGTATTATACACTACACTTGTGCGTTATATAATAGTTTGTGCAAAACGCGCACCTGTACCCTGCCATCGACTGCCACACACGTGCTGTTTTTAAATGCAAGCACGGACGCAATGAGAACCTAACTGGTTTTTAGGAGCGACAATTACTGAGAAGTCTGACACTATCAGACACTGCTGACTGACATGTATTATACACTACACTTGTGCGTTATATAATAGTTTGTGCAAAACGCGCACCTGTACCCTGCCACCGACTGCCACACACGTGCTGTTTTTAAATGCAAGCACGGACGCAATGAGAACCTAACTGGTTTTTAGGAGCGACAATTACTGAGAAGTCTGACACTATCAGACACTGCTGACTGACGTGTATTATACACTACACTTGTGCGTTATATAATAGTTTGTGCAAAACGCGCACCTGTACCCTGCCACCGACTGCCACACACGTGCTGTTTTTAAATGCAAGCACGGACGCAATGAGAACCTAACTGGTTTTTAGGAGCGACAATTACTGAGAAGTCTGACACTATCAGACACTGCTGACTGACGTGTATTATACACTACACTTGTGCGTTATATAATAGTTTGTGCAAAACGCGCACCTGTACCCTGCCACCGACTGCCACACACGGGCTGTTTTTAAATGCAAGCACGGACGCAATAAGAACCTAACTGGTTTTTAGGAGCGACAATTACTGAGAAGTCTGACACTATCTGGACTGTTTTACACTGTGTACACCAGCCCCAGATATGATGAAGGCTGGTATACGGTCACCACTACCCTGCCTGCCTGCCTGCCTGTATACTGCTACAATAGTCCTGACAAGGACTCTTCTGGTCACTAGCCTGTATTCCGACCTGGCTATACCCTGCCTGTATATAGCAACAATAGTCCTGAGAAGGACTCTGCTACTGTACTCCGACCTGGCTATACCCTGCCTGCCTGTATACAACTAGAATAGTCCTGAGAAGGACTTCTGGTCACACTGTTTGCAGCCCTGCTCCGGAACTAACTATAAAGGGCCGCAAAGCTTTCCCTGAATCAGCGACACTCTCCCTGCACTCACTGTCTGGATAGCTGTGAGCAGAGCACAGCGCGCCGGCCGATATAAAGGCTCGGTCACGCTGTGCAGGCCGGCCAATCACTGCAATTCCACAACTAACAGGGCTGTGGCATTGCAGTGGTCTGCCAGCCAATCCCTGCATGAGGGCTGGCTCTCAAAAGAGCGCCAACATGCAGAAATGAAGACCACGAGTACAGCACGAGTATCGCGAGATTACTCGGTCCCCGCCGAGCAGCCCGAGTACAGCGATACTCGTGCAAGTACCGAGTAGTTACAAGCATGCTCGCTCATCACTAGTCTTCAGTGCTGCTGGGTGTGTGCTGACAGATAAGTGCACGCGTCTGTCCAGTGACAATGTGGACAGACTAATGTTCATCAAGATGAACAAGTCATGGATCAGCAAGGACTTTGCTACCCCTGTGTCATCCTTGGGAGAGTAAAGGCTGGCGTATTTTTGAATGTGCTTGATGCAAATCAACATGTGAAGTTTGCAACTGGGGCACAAGTGATGCCAATGAAGTGGTGTGTGTGGCCCAATTTTTGGAAAAAAGGGAGACTCTGCTTGGAGTCCCCTTGCTGTGTTTTTAAAAATGATCCAAGATGAACAAGTCATGGTTCACCAAAGACTTTGCTACCCCTGTGTCATCCTGGGGAGAGTAAAAGCTGGCGTATTTTTGAATGTTCTTGATGCAAAGCAACATGTGAAGTTTGCAATTGGGGCACAAGTGATGCCACTGAAGTGGTGTGTGGGGCCCAATTTTTTGAAAAAAGGAGGCTCTGCTTGAAGTCCCCTTGCTGTGTTTTTAAAAATGATACAAGATGAACAAGTCATGGTTCAGCAAAGACTTTGCTACCCCGGTGTCATCCTGGGGACAGTTAAAGCTGGCGTATTTTTTAATGTGCTTGATGCAAATCAACATGTGAAGTTTGCAACTGGGGCACAAGTGATGGCACTGAAGTGGTGTGTGTGGCCCAATTTTTGGAAAAAAGGAGACTCTGCTTGGAGTCCCAGTGCTGTGTTTTACATGATTTTAGAAGGGCATGACATGCCTATATCTGTGTCTCCTCCTCTTTTTACTCGGTCAGCTCTTTTGTTTTCCCATGAGTATATGTCCTTGTCACTTTCTCATGTTTTTTGATGTCTTGTGAGTTGTTTGTCACCTTTTGGACACCTTAGAAGGTGTTTTCTATGTGTTTGTATGTGTTTGTGTTTGCCTGCCATTGTTTTCAATGGGGTTCGAGTTGGTTCGTCGAAAGTTTGACGAACTTGTCCTCCGTTTGACGAACCAAACTGATCTCGAATTCTAGGGGGGTGGCTCATCTCTAGTAGTGAATAAAATCAGAAAATATAAATCCTCTATCTTTTCTTTAGTGAAGCTGAGCACAGGGTTGGTGATTTGCCTACACCTTATACCACACAGTTTTTTTGTTATTGTCTATTGTCCCTCATCTATACTCCTGCCAGAGCATGCGGCTGGAGCAGTGGCAATTCAATCTGTGCTCGCATTACATTTCTGAGCATCCACTTCAGTGAGGAGAGGGCTGGGTGTATACATACTGGTCTCTGGGATTCCACAGCAGACACCCGGGGAGCTGTGATTAGCTGAGCCTCTTGTGGTACGCAGCTGGGCTGGAGAATCCTCTGTCTCTGAAAACACACCACTCAGGCCTCTAAACACTATCAACAGAGTTACTCACCTGCTGCACAACTGAGTCAGGTAAGTAAACTGACCCTGTAAACCCTGTTTTAGTCTGTCTGATACACACAGGAGTGATCCGTCTTTTATTTTATATTTCTTTTCTAAAAGCCTTATAGTTAAGACTTAATTATGTGCATAAAACAAAAACAAGTAATTACATCAGCTTAAAACGCCCAATATATGTGTAAGAGGTGGGCAGACCCCTTACAAGGAGGTGCAGTGTTTCCCCCTGAAGATACCCCCGCTGGGGTAGACAAAGCTGTTGATGTTTTATGTTGATGTGTTATTGTAATTGCACTGTATAGCTGGGTTCCCCTAGTGGCCGGGTGGGACGGCTGTCCCCATAGAAACTGTACAGGAGGGAGGAGGAGCCGGCAGCTTAGGAAAAAGGGAGTGTGTGTGTGTGGAAGGCAGTTGATTCCGGGACAGGGGAGAAGGAACAGCCAGGGGCAGAGTGTGGAGCTGAGTGGAAAGGAAGAACGAAGGGAAGGAGAGAAGAAGTGTCCTCAAGGGTGAAGCAGCATTGGTGTGGGTCCAGTCTGTGATAGCCGGAGTGGGAGCCTAGGTGAAGTGGAGTAGCCGGGCACATCCCCACTAGAGGAGACAACAAGGAAAGATTTCCCCGGACAGGAATTGTTGCCGTTGTTGTGAAAGATTCGTGCAATAAATATGCCTTCTGGTTCATCTGATCTCCGTCTGCAGAGTCTTTCTACATCTGCCAGCATTCTCTGCACCACCACACTCTGCCCCACCGGGCAATCCCCTGTCCCAATAGTGACGGCGGAGCCGGGGGTTAGCCTGAGAGAAAAAGGGGCCACGACTACAATCCCCGAGGCACCCCCGGCACCCCGTTACATGTGGCGTAGTCGGCAGGATCCGGACTATTGGCGAAGGGTCCCGGTTCCATATTGGGAAGAACAAGTGGTGCCTAAGGCGTTGGACCAGGCACAAGACGGCGGTAAGATGGCCGCCGTCTTCACGAACACAGTGAGTGCGCGAAAAATTGGCGCCAAAAAAAAACCTGGGGCTGGCCGGTGAAGAAAAAGAAGTACGGAGTGCGCCGTCCAAAGAGGGGAGGTGCTGGCCCCAGGATGTTGTTGAAGACGTGTGAAGAGGCCGGCGGTACAGAGAAAAAGAAGGGCCGCCTATGCTGGGTCGATGTGATGTGCGAGACTGGGGGTGGAGTGTATACAAGAGCGGGAAAAGAAGGCCCGCCTCCACCTTCTCCAGCATCTCCACTGTCCCCGGCGCCATTACAAGAAGGGCTGCAAGAAACGCCAACTCAGAGACTGACTCCGAGCGAGATGGAGACCCAGAGAAAACAGCGAGCTGCAGTGGCCGCATTGGTGGCAACCAGCCTGGGCAGAGGACGCCCGAAACAGACTGCGGCTGAAGAAACACTTACGATTAAGCTACCGGCTGTGCCAGGAGATCCGGAGCGGCCTAAAAAAGTAACGTGGGTCACTTCCTGTGATGCCGCGACCCCGTCACCCCCGTCGGGGGTTGAGGAGGCAAAACCGGAGACAGAGGCGGCAGAACCACCAGTCAACTACGAACCGTTCCGGAGGTTACGCCGCTTGCCAGGTCAGTCCCTCTCCGATTATGTGAGGGCCCAGCAGGCCGAATGGCAGCGCGCTTACCATCCCGTGTGACCGTAATGACCGGAGGTAATGGACCTGTTCGTGTCGAGCACCGGCATTGTTAGAAGAGCCGGACAAGTTCTACAGTTTGCGACCATGTTTAAGGTACTGAGCCCGGAAGGAGCCTGATGCTGGAGTGAGCCAGGGGCTCCCTCTGTGTTGTTAACGGAGACTTTACTGTTTGTTCCTCTACCTACAAAGACCGGGAGTGCTGTAACGGCCTCCGGGCACACTGTCTACAAAGACCGGGAGCTCTCAGGAGGGACTTCGGGCGCAGAACTTGTGCGCTCAGTGGTTGACGTTGTTTATGAAGGTTTTAAAGTTTTTTTATCCAAAGTTTGCCTTGCGGCCAAATTGTGTTTTACAGGTTCGAGCCTTGCCGGGAGGCTTAGGCAGAAAGAGGGGAGGAATGTAAGAGGTGGGCAGACCCCTTACAAGGAGGTGCAGTGTTTCCCCCTGAAGATACCCCCGCTGGGGTAGACAAAGCTGTTGATGTTTTATGTTGATGTGTTATTGTAATTGCACTGTATAGCTGGGTTCCCCTAGTGGCCGGGTGGGACGGCTGTCCCCATAGAAACTGTACAGGAGGGAGGAGGAGCCGGCAGCTTAGGAAAAAGGGAGTGTGTGTGTGTGTGTGGAAGGCAGTTGATTCCGGGACAGGGGAGAAGGAACAGCCAGGGGCAGAGTGTGGAGCTGAGTGGAAAGGAAGAACGAAGGGAAGGAGAGAAGAAGTGTCCTCAAGGGTGAAGCAGCATTGGTGTGGGTCCAGTCTGTGATAGCCGGAGTGGGAGCCTAGGTGAAGTGGAGTAGCCGGGCACATCCCCACTAGAGGAGACAACAAGGAAAGATTTCCCCGGACAGGAATTGTTGCCGTTGTTGTGAAAGATTCGTGCAATAAATATGCCTTCTGGTTCATCTGATCTCCGTCTGCAGAGTCTTTCTACATCTGCCAGCATTCTCTGCACCACCACACTCTTCCCCACCGGGCAATCCCCTGTCCCAATAGTGACGGCGGAGCCGGGGGTTAGCCTGAGAGAAAAAGGGGCCACGACTACAATCCCCGAGGCACCCCCGGCACCCCGTTACATATGCATTCTATATAATTCTTTTTATATATATATATATATATATATATATATATACTTATATAGAATGCATATATTGGGCGTTTTAAGCTGATGTAATTACTTGTTTTTGTTTTATGCACATAATTATAATATTTTGAAATATTCACATCTCAAATAAACTTTGAAAAGTATTTCTATTTGAGTTACTCCTTGTTATTTGCACACAGGCCTAAAAGGCCCCGGGTATGTGAAAGTGTATATTTCTATGGTTGCGCGTTCTAGGGTTGCATGCAGCTAGACAGAATCGAATCCTATTCTTAAGTAAAAACGTTGTTGGGAAATAGAGATGCAGGAACAATCCTTAGTCCTCTCGGGTAGAGTTTCTCATCTAAGTGAATAGAGAGAAAACGTGTAGTGATGAGCGAGCATGCTTGTCACTACTCGGTACTCGCACGAGTATCGCTGTACTCGGGCTGCTCGGCGGGGACCGAGTAATCTCGCGATACTCGTGATGTACTCGTGGTCTTCATTTCTGCATGTTGGCGCTCTTTTGAGAGCCAGCCCTCATGCAGGGATTGGCTGGCAGACCACTGCAATGCCACAGCCCTGTTAGTTGTGGAATTGCAGTGATTGGCCGGCCTGCACAGCGTGACCGAGCCTTTATATCGGCCGGCGCGCTGTGCTCTGCTCACAGCTATCCAGACAGTCAGTGCAGGGAGAGTGTCGCTGATTCAGGGAAAGCTTTGCGGCCCTTTATAGTTAGTTCCGGAGCAGGGCTGCAAACAGTGTGACCAGAAGTCCTTCTCAGGACTATTCTAGTTGTATACAGGCAGGCAGGGTATAGCCAGGTCGGAGTACAGTAGCAGAGTCCTTCTCAGGACTATTGTTGCTATATACAGGCAGGGTATAGCCAGGTCGGAATACAGGCTAGTGACCAGAAGAGTCCTTGTCAGGACTATTGTAGCAGTATACAGGCAGGCAGGCAGGGTAGTGGTGACCGTATACCAGCCTTCATCATATCTGGGGCTGGTGTACACAGTGTAAAACAGTCCAGATAGTGTCAGACTTCTCAGTAATTGTCGCTCCTAAAAACCAGTTAGGTTCTTATTGCGTCCGTGCTTGCATTTAAAAACAGCACGTGTGTGGCAGTCAGTGGCAGCGTACAGGTGCGCGTTTTGCACAAACTATTATATAACGCACAAGTCTAGTGTATAATACACGTCAATCAGCAGTGTCTGATAGTGTCAGACTTCTCAGTAATTGTCGCTCCTAAAAACCAGTTAGGTTCTTATTGCGTCCGTGCTTGCATTTAAAAACAGCACGTGTGTGGCAGTCGGTGGCAGCGTACAGGTGCGAGTTTTGCACAAACTATTATATAACGCACAAGTCTAGTGTATAATACACGTCAGTCAGCAGTGTCTGATAGTGTCAGACTTCTCAGTAATTGTCGCTCCTAAAAACCAGTTAGGTTCTTATTGCGTCCGTGCTTGCATTTAAAAACAGCACGTGTGTGGCAGTCGGTGGCAGGGTACAGGTGCGCATTTTGCACAAACTATTATATAACGCACAAGTCTAGTGTATAATACACGTCAGTCAGCAGTGTCTGATAGTGTCAGACTTCTCAGTAATTGTCGCTCCTAAAAACCAGTTAGGTTCTTATTGCGTCCGTGCTTGCATTTAAAAACAGCACGTGTGTGGCAGTCGGTGGCAGGGTACAGGTGCGCGTTTTGCACAAACTATTATATAACGCACAAGTCTAGTGTATAATACACGTCAGTCAGCAGTGTCTGATAGTGTCAGACTTCTCAGTAATTGTCGCTCCTAAAAACCAGTTAGGTTCTTATTGCGTCCGTGCTTGCATTTAAAAACAGCACGTGTGTGGCAGTCGGTGGCAGGGTACAGGTGCGCGTTTTGCACAAACTATTATATAATGCACAAGTCTAGTGTATAATACACGTCAGTCAGCAGTGTCTGATAGTGTCAGACTTCTCAGTAATTGTCGCTCCTAAAAACCAGTTAGGTTCTTATTGCGTCCGTGCTTGCATTTAAAAACAGCACGTGTGTGGCAGTCGGTGGCAGGGTACAGGTGCGCGTTTTGCACAAACTATTATATAACGCACAAGTCTAGTGTATAATACACGTCAGTCAGCAGTGTCTGATAGTGTCAGACTTCTCAGTAATTGTCGCTCCTAAAAACCAGTTAGGTTCTTATTGCGTCCGTGCTTGCATTTAAAAACAGCACGTGTGTGGCAGTCAGTGGCAGCGTACAGGTGCGCGTTTTGCACAAACTATTATATAACGCACAAGTCTAGTGTATAATACACGTCAATCAGCAGTGTCTGATAGTGTCAGACTTCTCAGTAATTGTCGCTCCTAAAAACCAGTTAGGTTCTTATTGCGTCCGTGCTTGCATTTAAAAACAGCACGTGTGTGGCAGTCGGTGGCAGCGTACAGGTGCGAGTTTTGCACAAACTATTATATAACGCACAAGTCTAGTGTATAATACACGTCAGTCAGCAGTGTCTGATAGTGTCAGACTTCTCAGTAATTGTCGCTCCTAAAAACCAGTTAGGTTCTTATTGCGTCCGTGCTTGCATTTAAAAACAGCACGTGTGTGGCAGTCGGTGGCAGGGTACAGGTGCGCATTTTGCACAAACTATTATATAACGCACAAGTCTAGTGTATAATACACGTCAGTCAGCAGTGTCTGATAGTGTCAGACTTCTCAGTAATTGTCGCTCCTAAAAACCAGTTAGGTTCTTATTGCGTCCGTGCTTGCATTTAAAAACAGCACGTGTGTGGCAGTCGGTGGCAGGGTACAGGTGCGCGTTTTGCACAAACTATTATATAACGCACAAGTCTAGTGTATAATACACGTCAGTCAGCAGTGTCTGATAGTGTCAGACTTCTCAGTAATTGTCGCTCCTAAAAACCAGTTAGGTTCTTATTGCGTCCGTGCTTGCATTTAAAAACAGCACGTGTGTGGCAGTCGGTGGCAGGGTACAGGTGCGCGTTTTGCACAAACTATTATATAATGCACAAGTCTAGTGTATAATACACGTCAGTCAGCAGTGTCTGATAGTGTCAGACTTCTCAGTAATTGTCGCTCCTAAAAACCAGTTAGGTTCTTATTGCGTCCGTGCTTGCATTTAAAAACAGCACGTGTGTGGCAGTCGGTGGCAGGGTACAGGTGCGCGTTTTGCACAAACTATTATATAACGCACAAGTCTAGTGTATAATACACGTCAGTCAGCAGTGTCTGATAGTGTCAGACTTCTCAGTAATTGTCGCTCCTAAAAACCAGTTAGGTTCTTATTGCGTCCGTGCTTGCATTTAAAAACAGCACGTGTGTGGCAGTCGGTGGCAGCGTACAGGTGCGCGTTTTGCACAAACTATTATATAACGCACAAGTCTAGTGTATAATACACGTCAGTCAGCAGTGTCTGATAGTGTCAGACTTCTCAGTAATTGTCGCTCCTAAAAACCAGTTAGGTTCTTATTGCGTCCGTGCTTGCATTTAAAAACAGCACGTGTGTGGCAGTCGGTGGCAGGGTACAGGTGCGCGTTTTGCACAAACTATTATATAACGCACAAGTCTAGTGTATAATACACGTCAGTCAGCAGTGTCTGATAGTGTCAGACTTCTCAGTAATTGTCGCTCCTAAAAACCAGTTAGGTTCTTATTGCGTCCGTGCTTGCATTTAAAAACAGCACGTGTGTGGCAGTCGGTGGCAGCGTACAGGTGCGCGTTTTGCACAAACTATTATATAACGCACAAGTCTAGTGTATAATACACGTCAGTCAGCAGTGTTTGATAGTGTCAGACTTCTCAGTAATTGTCGCTCCTAAAAACCAGTTAGGTTCTTATTGCGTCCGTGCTTGCATTTAAAAACAGCACGTGTGTGGCAGTTGGTGGCAGGGTACAGGTGCGCGTTTTGCACAAACTATTATATAATGCACAAATCTAGTGTATAATACACGTCAGTCAGCAGTGTTTGATAGTGTCAGACTTCTCAGTAATTGTCGCTCCTAAAAACCAGTTAGGTTCTTATTGCGTCCGTGCTTGCATTTAAAAACAGCACGTGTGTGGCAGTCGGTGGCAGGGTACAGGTGCGCGTTTTGCACAAACTATTATATAACGCACAAGTCTAGTGTATAATACACGTCAGTCAGCAGTGTCTGATAGTGTCAGACTTCTCAGTAATTGTCGCTCCTAAAAACCAGTTAGGTTCTTATTGCGTCCGTGCTTGCATTTAAAAACAGCACGTGTGTGGCAGTCGGTGGCAGGGTACAGGTGCGCGTTTTGCACAAACTATTATATAACGCACAAGTCTAGTGTATAATACACGTCAGTCAGCAGTGTCTGATAGTGTCAGACTTCTCAGTAATTGTCGCTCCTAAAAACCAGTTAGGTTCTTATTGCGTCCGTGCTTGCATTTAAAAACAGCACGTGTGTGGCAGTCGGTGGCAGGGTACAGGTGCGCGTTTTGCACAAACTATTATATAACGCACAAGTCTAGTGTATAATACACGTCAGTCAGCAGTGTCTGATAGTGTCAGACTTCTCAGTAATTGTCGCTCCGAAAAACCAGTTAGGTTCTTATTGCGTCCGTGCTTGCATTTAAAAACAGCATGTGTGTGGCAGTCGGTGGCAGCGTCAGGCTCCATATTGTCCCTGGATAGAGACGTGCATGATGGCCTGTAAACATGAAGTGCCCATTGTAAGTAAGTGGGTCTATTGTAGTATAGCCCTTAGGCAGGGCAGCCAAAAATTGGGAGGCTCCACGTTGTCCCTGGATAGAGACGTGCATGAGGGCCTGTAAACCTGAAGTGCCCATTGGAAGGAAGTGGGTCTATTGTAGTATAGCCCTTAGGCAGGGCAGCCAAAAATTGGGAGGCTCCACGTTGTCCCTGGGTAGAGACGTGCATGAGGGCCTCAAAACATTGTTCCCATTGCAAAGGAGCGGGTCTCCTGTCGTTGTAATGTCCATTCTGCAAAGAATGGGCGAAAAAATTTACCACTGGGCGTATACCTGAAACAAAGGCCTAAGTATTGCAATTTGTAACGGTCATCATCATGGTGGCGCATGAGGAGAAGGAGGAGCAGTCCAGCGATTATCCAAAGTCCAGAAGTGTGTACCCATGGGTGAGTGGAGGTACATGCCAAACTTTAAATTCCGCTCTCATTTGCTGGTGGTGTGGTGAAGTCTGGCCCAATCCAACCCTTGTTCATCTTGATCAGAGTCAGCCTGTCAGCATTTTCAGTTGACAGGCGGGTGCGTTTATCTGTAATGATTCCACCTGCGGCACTAAAAACACGCTCTGACAAAACGCTAGCAGCAGGGCAGGCCAGGACTTCCAAGGCGTAGAGAGCCAATTCATGCCACGTGTCCAGCTTGGATACCCAATAATTGTAAGGCACAGAGGAATGTCGGAGTACAGTTGTTCGATCTGCAAGGTACTCCTTCAGCATCTGGGCAAACTTAGGATTTCTTGTGGCACTACCCCGCACCTCAGGGGCTGTGGTACGTGAGGGGCTGAGAAAACTATCCCACATCTTAAAGACTGTTCCCCTACCTCTGGCGGATTGGACTTGTGCCTCTCTCGGCTGTACGCCTCGGTTGTCCACTGATTCATGACCTATGCCGCTAGCGTTTTGTGAGGGGAATGCTTTGCCTACTTCCGTGACTATGGCCTTCTGGAACTGCTGCATTTTGCCTGACCTCTCCGCCTCGGGAATAAGAGACATAAAGTTCTCCTTTTAGCGTGGGTCTAACAGTGTTACCAACCAGTAATGATTGTCGGCCAAGATGTTCTTAACGCGAGGGTCACGAGACAGGCAGCTTACCATAAAGTCAGCCATGTGTGCCAGACTCTTAACAGCCATCACTTCAGTATCCTGACCAACACGATGACTGAACATGCTGTCCTCCTCCTCCTCCTCCTCATCATCTACCCTGTCCTCTGGCCAGCCACGCTGAACCGAGGATATGACTGCATGTCATATCCTCAATTTGGCCAGAGAGTTGCTCCATGTCTTCATCCTCCTCCTCGTCATAGTCCTCCACTGCACGTTGTGATGAGACGAGGCTGGGCTGTGTGTTATCATCACCCACACCCACTACTGTTTCTTGCTCAAACTCATCGCGCTCCGCCTGCAATGCATCATGGTTGTTTTTTGAGCAGAGACCATTTTAGAAGGCAGAGAAGCGGTATGGTGACGCTAATAATGTCGTCATCGCCGCTCACCATCTTGGTGGAGTCCTCAAAGTTTTGGCGGATGGTGCATAGGTCGGACATCTATCTCCACTCCTCAGGTGTTATGTGTGGAGTTTGACCCATTTCCCGACGGCTTAGGTGATGCAGGTACTCAACAACTGCCCTCTTCTGCTCACATATCCTGACCAACTTGTGCAGAGTTGAATTCCAACGCGTGGGGACATCACACACCAGTCTGTGTGCCGGAAGATGCAAACGGCGTCTTAAGCCGGCAAGGCCGGCTGAAGCAGTAGGTGACTTTCGAAAATGTGCAGACAGGCGGCGAACTTTTACCAGCAGATCAGACAGCTCTGAGTATGACTTTAGAAACCGCTGAACCACGAGGTTGAGCACATGGGCCACGCATGGAACATGTGTCAGCTGGCCTTGCCTCAAAGCCGCCACCAGGTTCCGGCCATTGTCACACACGACCTTTCCTGGCTTTAGGTTCAGAGTTGTGAGCCAATGATCTGCCTGCTGTTTCAGAGCTGTCCACACCTCTTCTGCATTGTGGGGTTTGTCACCTATGCAGATTAGCTTCAGCACTGCCTGTTGCCGCTTCGCCGAGGCAGTGCTGCAGTGCTTCTGTGTCGCCCTGGACAAGCCAGGGGCCACAGAGCACAACACTTAAACACCCCACACTCCCTGCAGGCATATCATAGTCAAAACACAAAATCCTTGTTGCCTTTCCCAGGGGCTGTTGTCCACACCAGGGTGTGGAGCCAGGCGGTTGGTCTCCACCCACCGAGGAGGAGGGAAAACACAGGCAGTGAGAGTTAAGCTAAGGAAGTGGAAGGAGGAAAGTAGTAGAGAGGAGAAAAGTGACAGCAAAGAGCCTGAAGTTGGTCCGGGTGTGTGGCCTGGACAGGACAACAAGGTTGGCAGGATGTGGTGACCGTCTGCAGTGGAGGCCGATTGGAGTCTGCCGTAAGGACCGTGGACGGGTGGTGACCCAGCCGTACCGGACCGGTATACAAAGAGAAGCCAGCACCATTGGCAGAGGACTTTCGGATCCCGGCAAGGCTTGGTGTCGCCGTGAATTTGCCAAATCCGTTAGTGAAGGGGACCTCAGGGTTTCCAAACAGCCAAGTCCAGATAGAAGGCAACCGTACAACCGTGAAGGGGAGACACAGCCACCGCCAAGGGCAACCGTCTCCCAGTGCCATCGCCTGTGGGCAAAAGGGGCTCCTCCGGCCCATATCCAGGTCAGGGAGCGGGTTACCGTTGGGAAACCATCACTACCAACACTTAACTTAGGTGCAGGGAGAGACAGTCATCACTAACCTGCAGGGAGGAACAACCGCAGCCGTCCGAGTGACCCGTCCATCCAGCCACTTGTTTTACCGTGAACTGTGTCATCATCATTGGGCTGAGTGAGTACCTCCGTGCCGTGCAGCACAGCGCAGCCCCTGCGACCCTGCACTTCATCAGGCCCCGCAACCCGCCTGTCATCCATCTCTACCCCATCACCAGGCCCCGGGACAACCAACCCCCCTACCCACGGAGGGGAGAAATAACAACAAAGCTGCTCCCTGTCACAGGCTCCCGGGATCCCCGTCCAGAGCAGCGGTGGTGTCCACACAATCACCACAACCATGGGTGGCGTCACGGACAATATCCCCAAAACCCAAACCACCCCTTTTCACTGACGGGCGAGTAGCGCCGCTCGAGTCCCCGGGATCCGGCCATCGCTCGAGCCAACAAGCAGCAACAGCCGTAGAGCTGCGTCAGCCGGACCCGAGCAGTGGGAGAGCGCACCGTCCCCTCCTCCGCCCGCGAAACTTCCAGCTTGGGACTGGTGTGGAGGGTAAAGTGGATCAGGATGCGCAGGAGGAGGAGGAGGCTGAGGAGCATGACATTCCGGAGCTGTAGAGTGTGTGTGAAACCCTGACTGAGGTAGGGCCTGCAAAACTTGGTGTGTGAAGGACGTGTTCCGTCCCTCGCTCAGACTGGGTCCCAGCTTGCACAATATTAACCCAGTGTGACGTCAACGAGATGTAGCGGCCTTGCCCACATGCACTTGTCCACGTGTCTGTGGTTAGGTGGACTTTGGCTGAAACAGCGTTGTTCAGGGCACGTGTGATGTTTTGTGACACGTGGTTAGTTATGCAATGCGGGGACGGCACACCGGGAGAAATAGTGGCGGCTGTGGACCGAGTAACGTGGGACAGCTGCCACCATCAGGTCGCGGAATGCTTCTGTCTCAACCAGCCTAAAAGGCAACATTTCCAGCGCAAGCAGTCGCGAAATGTTAGCATTTAGAACTGTGGCATGTGGGGTGTTGGCAGTGTATTTGCGCCTGCGTTCAAAGGTTTGCTGAATGGATAACTGAACGTTGCGCTGAGACAAGGACGTGCTTGATGATGGTGTTCTTTCTGCGTAGGCAACTGCAGGTGCAGGAGTGGAGGAGGCTTGTTCGCAGGCAGCATGGACAGGGGATTGGCTCGCATGCACAACCAGCGAAGACGTAGCAGTGACATCAGCAAGCACTGCTCCTCGACTCTGTTGTACTTCCCACAAAGTCGGGTGCTTGGCTGACATGTGCCTGATCATGCTGGTGGTGGTCAGGCTGCTAGTTTTGGTACCCCTGCTGATGCTGGCATGGCAGGTGTTGCAAATGGCCTTTTTAGAATCATCTGGAGCCAACTTAAAAAACTGCCAGTGTCAGAGTTCCGGGTTTTCCAGTTTTCTTTTGAAAGAGCTTGCCCTTTGTTAACATGGAGTTTTCTGTTCTGTTGCCCTACTTCCTGTCCATCTGTTTAAAAGCCGCCCCTAAAGCTTAGTCCAGTGCCTGAGTATACTGCTTCCTGTGTGCTCCTGCCCTGCTGCTTTTGGTTCCTGATTGTTATTCGGATCCTCTTGGAAAACAACCGACACCGACTCTGGACTTCATCTGGTATCATCTAGCTGTGCCTGGACTCCGTTTGCCGTCTTTGGTCGGCACTTCTGCCCGGTTCCTTCCGTTTAATACCACTCTGGACTCACATCACGTACGGACATTTTTCAACTTACCTATTGCCCTTTTGTGTCCCGGCTGCTGCGCATTTAGGGCTTCTGGGGTGATTGCCAGACAGTCCCTGTATAGGGGTTCGCTCTTGGTGGTCTCCCTGGGGGAGTCCGGTGCGCGGTCCCGGGAATTCCCTTTCGCTCAGTCCCTGGAAGGTATTTCCTGTATTTATGTTCTACTGTGTTTTTGTTCCGTTTATGTACATATTTGCTGGTTGCATATTATACATGTCTTGCACCAAGAACTCGTCTCTGGTTGTCATTGCCCTAACGCAATCGAAATCCTCAATACATACAATAGTATTACAGCCAGACTCGGGAAGACCTAACATTTGTACAGGCACCTTGTGTCGTGTTGTTCCGGGGAACAGTTGCCTGACGTCTGCCTGGGGCCACCACTCTGCTTCTTACTGCCTGTTGTGATGCTACGCATCCCTCCCCCTGTGCACTGCTGTCCTCGCTCTGCATATCTTCCTGCCAGGTTGGGTCAGTTACTGGATCATCCACCACGTCGTCTTCCTCTTCCGCACCCTGCTCCTCCTCCTGACTTCCTGACAATTGTGTCTCATCATCGTCCACCCCTTGTTGAGACACGTTGCCAACTTCGTGAGAACGTGGCTGCTCAAATATTTGGGCATCTGTACATACAATCTCGTCATGGCCCACTTCAACAGGAGCTGGCGAGAGGCCAGAATTTGTGAATGGAAACGTGAACGAACAGCTCTTCCGAGTGTCCAAGTGTGGGATCAGTAATGTCCGTGGACGTGTACTCGGCCTGGTGGTAGGAAGGAGGATCAGGTTCTGAAATGTGCGGTGCAGTATCACGGCTACTGACACTTGACCGTGTGGAAGACAGAGTGTTTGTGGTGGTGCCAATCTGACTGGAAGCATTATCCGCTATCCAACTAACAACCTGTTGACACTGGTCTTGGTTCAAGAGCGGTGTACTGCTGCGGTCCCCAAGAATTTGGGACAGGACGTGCGAGCGAGTAGATGTGGCCCTTTGTTGTGGCGAAATTAGAGCTTGCACACGACCTCGGTCTCTGCCTGCACCACCATCACGTCCACTTCCTTGTTCGTTGACAACGCCCTTGCGCATTTTGCAATGCTGTGCTGATGTGTATTCACTAGACTTGTGCGTTATATCCAAGTTTTTGCAAAATGCACACAAGTGCAGCGGAAAGCTGCCACCAACAGGCACACACGTGCGGTTTTTAAATGCAAGCACGGAGGCACTAAGAACCTAACAGGTCTCTATCCAGGGACAACGTGGAGCCTCCCAATTTTTGGCTGCCCTGCCTAAGGGCTATACTACAATAGACCCACTTCCTTCCAATGGGCACTTCAGGTTTACAGGCCCTCACGCACGTCTCTATCCAGGGACAACGTGGAGCCTCCCAATTTTTGGCTGCCCTGCCAAAGGGCTATACTACAATAGACCCACTTCCTTCCAATGGGCACTTCAGGTTTACAGGCCCTCATGCACGTCTCTATCCAGGGACAACGTGGAGCCTCCCAATTTTTGGCTGCCCTGCCAAAGGGCTATACTACAATAGACCCACTTCCTTCCAATGGGCACTTCAGGTTTACAGGCCCTCATGCACGTCTCTATGCAGGGGCATTGGTGAACCTCACAATTTTGGACTGCCCTGCCAAAGGGCTATACTACAATAGACCCACTTCCTTCCAATGGGCACTTCAGGTTTACAGGCCCTCATGCACGTCTCTATCCAGGGACAACGTGGAGCCTCCCAATTTTTGGCTGCCCTGCCAAAGGGCTATACTACAATAGACCCACTTCCTTCCAATGGGCACTTCAGGTTTACAGGCCCTCATGCACGTCTCTATCCAGGGACAACGTGGAGCCTCCCAATTTTTGGCTGCCCTGCCTAAGGGCTATACTACAATAGACCCACTTCCTTACAATGGGCACTTCAGGTTTACAGGCCATCATGCACGTCTCTATCCAGGGACAATGTGGAGCCTCCCAATTTTTGGCTGCCCTGCCTAAGGGCTATAATATAATACACCCACTTCCTTACAATGGGCACTTCAGGTTTACAGGCCCTCATGCACGTCTCTATCCAGGGACAACGTGGAGCCTCCCAATTTTTGGCTGCCCTGCCTAAGGGCTATACTATAATACACCCACTTCCTTCCAATGGGCACTTCAGGTTTACAGGCCCTCATGCACGTCTCTATCCAGGGACAACGTGGAGCCTCCCAATTTTTGGCTGCCCTGCCTAAGGGCTATACTACAATAGACCCACTTCCTTACAATGGGCACTTCAGGTTTACAGGCCCTCATGCACGTCTCTATCCAGGGACAACGTGGAGCCTCCCAATTTTTGGCTGCCCTGCCTAAGGGCTATACTATAATACACCCACTTCCTTACAATGGGCACTTCAGGTTTACAGGCCCTCATGCACGTCTCTATCCAGGGACAACGTGGAGCCTCCCAATTTTTGGCTGCCCTGCCTAAGGGCTATACTACAATAGACCCACTTCCTTACAATGGGCACTTTAGGTTTACAGGCCCTCATGCACGTCTCTATCCAGGGACAACGTGGAGCCTCCCAATTTTTGGCTGCCCTGCCTAAGGGCTATACTACAATAGACCCACTTCCTTACAATGGGCACTTCAGGTTTACAGGCCATCATGCACGTCTCTATCCAGGGACAATGTGGAGCCTCCCAATTTTTGGCTGCCCTGCCTAAGGGCTATAATATAATACACCCACTTCCTTACAATGGGCACTTCAGGTTTACAGGCCCTCATGCACGTCTCTATCCAGGGACAACGTGGAGCCTCCCAATTTTTGGCTGCCCTGGCAAAGGAAAATACTACAAAGACTCACTTCCTCAAAATGGGCACATTAGACTCAAGAGGCCTTCATGTACGTCTCTTCTCAGGGACATCGGAGTGCCACACAATGTTTTCACGTAAAATCTTTCATGTATTAATGTCAAAAAGTAACATACACCAGCTCTATCTCACTATTGGGTATGTGCCCTTAACATTTCCGCCATGAAAAATCATTTTGGGGTCATTTTGGAAGGTTTTCTGGTGAGTCCGTAAAAATGGCGTAAAACGCGGACAAAATTGTTCACAGCTGTGACTTTTGAGTGATTAATTCTTCAAGGGGTCTTCCCCATGCTGTTGCCATGTCATTTGAGCACTCTTCTGAGACTTTTGTGCCATTTTTAGGGTTTCTCCATGCTGCCGGGGGGTCATTTCACAAAAATACTCGGGTCTCCCATAGGATAACATTGGGCTCGTTGCTCGGCCCGAGTACACGAGTATCTTGGGAGGCTCGGCCCGAGCTTCGAGCACCCGAGCTTTTTAGTACTCGCTCATCACTAAAAACGTGCATCGAGAGTTGGTTAAAAAGTCTTCTTAGGTTCAAAATATCTTCTTTAGTAAAGGAATCCACAGGGTCAGGCGCCACAGAGGAGTCAAATGCAACATTGCCCAAAGGAGGGTGATTTGAACTTTTTTTCATATTTTTTAAAACATTTTGTTTTTACTTTTAAATGTTATTATTAGTCCTCTTAGAGGACTTGAAGCTGCCATTGCTAGTGCTATATACAGCGATGCCATAGCATGCTGCATGTAGTGAAAATCACTCTTTCCTTTGAAGCCCAACCACAGCAAGGGTTTCAATGGAGCTTGAACAGAAAAGTTTGTTTTGTACTAAACACCCGAAAAGCATAAGGAAGCAGTTAATTGAGTGCAACATGTGAATGTTTGTTTTGGTTTCTTCCCTTGCCTTTGAGAGCTTTAAAATTGGTACACTTCTGATAAATGACTGTTATTGGATTTTAAAAAATGCCAAACATGAGAATACTGTTCAGTTACTATACTATGTGTTCTCATACTTCACTATAAAATCAGCCATGCCTATCAATGTCAAGCAATATGTAAACAAGCTGTGTATATTACATGATTTATATATCTGTTGGGAGCCTTGACTCTCAGACTGTGGTTATTCATTACTTTTTTGAACATGTAGTTAAATTGTTTGTTGCATCTTTACTTGTGGCACATGGGCTGACATTTGTATTGTGAGTGTTATGGTTTTATCAAGCCCTCGGCGACGTACACCTGAGATTTATCTCCAGCTGTTCTCTACATTCTGATGCTAATTGAAAGGAATGTTAGAAAATCAAACTTTTCTCACAGTACAAAATCAGATGTTAGGTCAAACTTCTGATTTTAATGTTTACCATATCTTAATAGGTGTCAAGTGAGTGGGGAAAAAAACATAAGAGACAATAATAAAAGCATCAAATGCTCTAAGGCCCCCTTCACACGTCCGTGAAAAACACGCACGTGTGTTACGGGCCGTTTTTCGAGTCCGTGTCCCGTTTTTGTGTCCGTTTTTATGGTCCGTGTGGCATCTGTGTGAATTGCGTATGCTAGCCGTGTTTGTGTGTAGAACGTCCGTGTGTGCGTGTGGAATTAACGTGTATGTGTACGTGGAATGTTCGCGTGGAATGTACGTGTGTGTGATGCACAATGTCGTTTATAAATGTCGGCTGACAGCAGACAGAGTTGCGCGATGAGAATGAACTCGGGTGAACTTCACCCGACTTCATCCTCATACCGCGGCTCTGTCTGTGTCGAGTACTGATTAGCGGTCACCTGTGAAGGATTCACCGGTGACCGCTAATCCCCCGAGTGACTGAAGTTTCCCCCCCTCTCTCATACTCACCGTTCCTCGATCCCCGGTGCAGCGCTGCACGGCATTCACACTGCTGCGGCGGCTTTTACTATTTTGAAAAAGCCGGCCGCTCATTAAACAATCTCGTATTCCCTGCTTTACCCGCCCACCGGCGCCTATGATTGGTTGCAGTGAGACACGCCCCCACGCTGAGTGACAAGTGCCTCACTGCACCCAATCACAGCAGCCGGTGGGCGTGTCTATACTGTGCAGTAAAAAAAATAAATAAATAATTAAAAAAACCCGGCGTGGGGTCCCCCCCAATTTTAATGCCAGCCAGATAAAGCCATACGGCTGAAGGCTGGTATTCTCAGGATGGGGAGCTCCACGTTATGGGGAGCCCCCCACCCTAACAATATCAGTCAGCAGCTGCCCAGAATTGCCGCATACATTATATGCGACAGTTCTGGAACTGTACCCGGCTCTTCCCGATTTGCCCTGGTGCGTTGGCAAATCGGGGTAATAAGGAGTTAATGGCAGCCCATAGCTGCCACTAAATCCTAGATTAATCATGTCAGGTGTCTCCCCGAGATTCCTTTCATGATTAATCTGTAAATTACAGTAAATAAACACACACACACCAGAAAAAATCATTTATTAGAAATAAAAAACACACACATATACCCTGGTTCAACAATTTAATCAGCCCGAAAAAGCCCTCCATGTCCGGCGTCATCCAGGATGGTCCAGCGTCGCATCCAGCTCTGCTGCATGGAGGTGACAGGAGCTGCAGAAGACACCGCCGCTCCCGACAGCTCCACGCGGCAAATGAAGACAGCCGCGCGATCAGCTGAGCTGTCACTGAGGTTACCCGCTGTTACTGGATCCAGTGACAGCGGGTAACCTCAGTGACAGCTCAGCTGATCGCGCTTCTCACCTCAGTTGCTGCGTGGAGGTGACCGGAGCGGCGGTGTCTTCTGCAGCTCCTGTCACCTCCATGCAGCAGAGCTGGATGCGACGCTGGACCATCCTGGATGACACCGGACATGGAAGGCTTTTTCGGGCTGATTAAATTGTTGAACCAGGGTATATGTGTGTGTTTTTTATTTCTAATAAAGGATTTTTTCGGGTGTGGGTGTTTATTTACTGTAATTTACAGATTAATCATGAAAGGAATCTCGGGGAGACGCCTGACATGATTAATCTAGGATTTAGTGGCAGCTATGGGCTGCCATTAACTCCTTATTACCCCGATTTGCCAAAGCACCAGGGCAAATCGGGAAGAGCCGGGTACAGTACCAGAACTGTCGCATATAATGTATGCGGCAATTCTGGGCGGCTGCTGACTGATATTGTTAGGGTGGGGGGCTCCCCATAACGTGGAGCTCCCCATCCTGAGAATACCAGCCTTCAGCCGTATGGCTTTATCTGGCTGGCATTAAAATTGGGGGGGACCGCACGCTGTTTTTTTTAATTATTTATTTATTTATTTTACTGCACAGTATAGACACGCCCACTGGCTGCTGTGATTGGGTGCAGTGAGGCACCTGTCACTCAGTGTGGGGGCGCGTCTCACTGCAACCAATCATAGGCGCCGGTGGGCGGGGAAAGCAGGGAATAGGAGATTGTTTAATGAGCGGCCAGCTTTTTCAAAATAGTAAAAGCCGCCGCAGCAATGTGAATGCCGTGCAGCGCCGCTCCGGTGATCGGGG
Organism: Anomaloglossus baeobatrachus; assembly: GCF_048569485.1. Taxonomy (NCBI): domain Eukaryota; kingdom Metazoa; phylum Chordata; class Amphibia; order Anura; family Aromobatidae; genus Anomaloglossus; species Anomaloglossus baeobatrachus. The sequence goes on from NC_134353.1 coordinate 221,073,518, forward strand.
AACGGTAAGTGTGAGAGAGGGGGGGAAACTGACCGACAGACTGTGAGAGAGGGACAGAGAGACCGACAGAGAGACCGACCAACGGACTCAGGGAGATTGACCGACATACACAGAAATAGAAAGAATAGCTGACATCACTAGAAATAAAAACACCAAACGGACACGGACTATAGGTAGATGCATACGTGTTTACTAACGTGTGTGCACATACCCATAGACTTTCATTGTGTCCACATGTGCGTACTCCGTGCAGATAACGGACATGCATCTGTGCAAAACGCAAACACATACGGATCACGGACACGCACACACGGACATAATGAAATAACGCACGTGTGACCACAATCATAGATTAACATTGGTGCACGTTTGGCCGTGTCTCCGGTATATACGGAAACGGACCAAACACGCACGTGTATCACGGACATGTGAAGGGGGCCTAAGACTGTGTTCACGTCAGTGCTGAGACCTGTTTTTGCACAGTTTTCATAACTGGAAAAAATAGCACAGCACCCACACACCTTGATTGCTAGACACTACTTGCATGAATGGAATGGAGAGGTAGTAAGAAAAGCTGAGGTCAGAAGCCAGGAGGTAGAAACAGGACACTGGCAGCACACAGAGACAAGGTCAAGATACAAGCCGAGGGTCAGGATTCCAGTAGAGTACATACAGGATACAGGGAGCAGACGTAGACATCGTCAGGAGGAGATCCAAGGTCAGAAGCCAGGAGGTAATGACAAAAACAGGGAGGCCGGCAGAGAAGAGACAACAACAGTCCAGAGTTGAGAGCCAAGATCAGATTACTAAACACTACAGGAGCTAAGAACACTATTGTAAAATAGGAAGTAGGACTGGCAACATTCCGGGCGAGCATGCTGCCTAATGAAGCAGAGCAATCACCAGGAACCTCTGCGTAGGCACCTCCCAGAGCTGAGAGACAACCTGTCCATAGGTGTTCAAGACAAACAGCAGAGCATCCAAACTTCCAAAATGCTCTGCATGATAGAATGGTAAGTACCAGCTCTGCAGGAGAGGATGGCAGATCGTATCAACACAAGATACTCCACACATCAGAACCGTGACACTATGCACTATGTTGTTATGTTGTTACCCATATTTCTAAAAATGTATAATTTATATATTTTTACTACTTAAACATTTTAGAAATGTATAGCTCACATGTATTGATAGTATATGGAAATACAATTCTTATTATTAGAATTGCCACAGACCTGTTTTTTTACATAAATTTAATTTTTATTTCCCAGTCATAGGAATAAAATAATAGGTAAAATAATAATAACTTTGCCTGCCTGCTACTACCAATAGGGCATGCTTACTACATGTATATAGATTTCCTTCATAACTCCCTGCATGGAATGAAGATGGTTAGTTTCAAGATTTAATTTTATGTAGCAATAAACCCCAGAGAAAGAACAATCCAAAGGACAAAGGTCATCAAAGGGCATATGTCAGCAGAATTCAATCCCAAAACTATGTATATGTGCACGTAGCACTTTCAAAGACAAGTCAAGCAATACATTTACATGGCCAGTTCAATCTTTCATAACTCAGAAATCATGATTTGAATTTATATGCAAATGAGGCTGTAGATCAAAAGCCTCTGTCACATCAATTGCATTCCCCACCCAGTTGAGCTTCCTTCCACCTCTATGATGTATCACTTCTGGAAAAAGAGTTATAAGTTAAGAAGGAGGAGGGATAGTGCTGGGTGGAAGATAGAGCTGGAGTGACAGAGGTTTCAGAATTACAATCTTATTTGAATATCAATTGAATTGCTGGTTTCTTAGTAGTGAAGGAAGGTACTGTTTAGTTAAAGATACTGCTGTCTTTGAAAAGACTCATGTATATTTGGGCAGTGACTGCAGCTAAAACTGCATGGTAGAGAATTTTGATGGGGCAGGTTGGGAGATGTCCGGCAGTACAGAGCTTGCAACAGCAGCACCAGCAGTAGCAATTCTATAGAATAGATAAATTGATGGGCAAGGAGTTGATGAGTATCTGAGAATGGAACAATTTCTACACCCCAAATAAGTGTTAGTTTTTTTGAAAAAAAAAAAAGATAATTTTTGTAAAGAAATTTGCAATTATGGACATTCAGAATTTTAGTTTCATTATTTTAATGATTTAGCCTTTTTGTGACCTGCCCTGCTCTGCAGGGAGTGGATACTGGTCACCTGGATAAACATGTTGGCGGAAACCATCTCCTTTACAAAAGCTTCAATGCTTAGGGAACGCAGATTCTCACATTAATAGCCAATTCTCCCACCCCCCAAAAAAATATTAAAAATGTAGGAAATAATTGAACATTTTGGCAAAGAACATTGCAGTCATGGAAGTCAAAGAATTATGGTTTGATAATTATATAAAATGTTGCCCTTTTCTAACTGTTCTTCCCTATATGGTTAGCCCTGCACATGGGCAGCATAAGCAGGGAAGTGTTGACTTTGCAGGGAGTAAAAAGGGTTTTCTGGTCAGACATACAGTTGGCAGTTGTGCTCTGTTCAAAAGCTTCACTAATTAGGAAATAGAGATTTTCCTGCTACTATGCCAATTTCAATGCCGCAAAAATATCTTACGAAATTTGGAAAAAAATTGTAGAAGTCAATTTGAAGTTTAAAGGATTTTAGGATAATAATTTTTAACATTTTGCCCTTTCTCAGAACCTGATCAGAGTGCTACCAGGAAATTCATCCCAGACTCAGTTACAATGATGTTTAGTTTTCACTGAAAATTATCAAGCTGATGAGTTTGTTGAATCGAAAAATTGCTCCACATACCATAAATTTTGTTGAAACAAATTTGCGTTTTGAGCACAAGCCTGGCAGGGTTGGCTTTTTTGCTACAATGAATAATGGCGGCTAGATACAGTATGTTCTATTATGCCTGAGCACACGCAGTTTATTTGGTAAAAAAAGCAACACAATGCAGGTGGTCTTGCATCAATTGAGGTGACGGGAGTATAATTTCCACATAGACAACTAAATGCATATTTTTTGGGCACACAAAAGGAGAACTGGGGATGCAATGGAGGTAGTGGAGGAAGTGTTTAGAAAACAGAAGGTGAGGATAATGATCGGGCTGATGACAACAACAAGGCATTACTTGTGAGTGAAGACTTAGTTACCAGAAAGACAATCACTAGGAAAGTAAGGAGGACTTCCTGAGTCTTGCTCATCAGATTGCGTTCTCCACATGAGCAGAAAATGTTATTTCATGTGGTGATGAAATTATGTAATTCTTATTCGATCAGTGCCAATATCATGTCAAAGCGTTCAAACGCTCAACGTGCAGTGCAACACAAGGGAAACAACAGGGATGGTATAGAATGAAGGCCCTGGTGATAGGGAGAGGTGAAAACTAAGGCAACTCGCCTAAGTCTGCCTTGGTCCTCACTTGGCCTGAAATCACTACAAGCCTCACCACTGAAATAATACAACGGAAGGTAAGGGAGACAAACAGAGAGAAAATAGACATAAAAATGATAACACTCCAAGCTCCTCCAATGCAGCTAAATATCACAGCTGCAATAGTCATTACTTCTCAGCTTCTTTCAGAGACAGGGTCCTTCCAAAGTGGTCAGCATAGAAATGAGAATCTATAAACGGCATAGATGGTAAGGCACATGACTTTTTAAGAAGAGAAGGTGAGTGGTCACAAAAGAGCTGTACCTATGATTAAGGCTACAAATGACAGCCAGATAGGAAAGAGTGCTTAATCCATACAGCGCTAAAATAAAGTATAATCATTCAAATGCAAGTTGTAGACCTGCACATAATAAAGTGTTCTCGTCTTCTGGTCCCAGACTCAACAGATGTCTCCCCAGAGCGGGACACACTCATCGCAGCCAGGGTGTAACCAGCTTATTTTACATCAGAACAACCTGCACAATGCAACAGATAGGTCCACTGGCATTGTGGAAAATAATTATTTTACAAAAAAAGCCCGCATGTACAATTTGCTGCTATCAAGACCATACCTTTAAGACCCTGAAGAGCCTCCTACAACAAAAACATGTGCAGCATCATCTGCTCCAGAGCTGGCTGCAGAAAAAGAAAGAATTTGAATTGAAGGATCCTTTTGATGTACTGTATGTCAACTGTGCTGGGTATTGCTGATGTCAGCAAGCTTCTTCTCTGTAGACCTTTGTGTGCCGCCCTCAGGGAAGCAGCTGAGCTGCTCGGATCCGGGTTTGCTGTGGCTCGAGGGTCTCTGGACCCGGGGGTCATGCGGCAACTCAAATGAAAGGGGGGTATTTACAGGGGAATTGATATAGTTCGTGATGCCACCCATGGTGTACAGTAATTTGGGAGTACCGCCGCTGCCATTAGGAGTACCCGGGGTGATGATGTGGGGCAGCAAGGATTCGTAGCCCTCCACGGGTAGGGGAATGCCGCGGGACTCGGTGTGGGATTCCGTGTAATGCAGGGGTCACTCTCGTACTCACTCAGTCAATAAGCAGACGCTGACAACCGGGTAAACCAACTCTCTATGTGCCGCTGCCGCTGAGGGGGGCTCGTCTGGGTCCCATCCCTTATATTGTTGCCTGGTGATCCGTGACCTGCCTCCTGGTACTAAGTTTAACTTCAATGTGGTGGCCCAGTAGTCTGAAACTTGCCGGTCCCCGCTCCCTACTGTGGCTAATTGTGGGAGCTTGCTCTCAGGGCTCACGCTCGGTATTTTCTGGACCATTTTGGGTTGGAAAGTCCTATCCCCCTCGTTGCGCTAATACCCCAATTCTGGTGCAGGTGGGAACGGATCATACAGTTTCCGCTCTCCTCAGGTGAATTGTCGGGTTATCTGAAGCTTTTCCTCAACCTAGGGTCCGTGTACCCCGTCATGCCTTCGGTCCCTGACGGGTGACAGTGCTTGGCTGCCAGCTGTCCTCCTCGACAGGTCCAGGCACCTTGTCACAATCCCCTGTGATCGAGGGTCCGACTCCTCTAGGTTTAGTCCACCGTCTGGAACCTAGACAGCTTCTCTTAGGAGCCACCGCTCCCAACCTCCTCTCACTCTCTGACTACTCACACACCGACTCACTACACTTTTCACCTCCCCTCCCTAACCCCCCAGTTGCTGTTGGAGGCAACACCATTAAGATAGGGACCCAGAACCAAGAGGGAGGTGGAATACTGCACGGGAGGATAGGTTGTGCAGTACCCTGAGACGACCTGATAGTCCAGGGGCATCACATTTGTAATCACCCCAGCCAGATTCACAGGTTTTACCAACCACAGAAACATCATCATCTTCATCATCATCATCATCATCTTCATCCTCACTGATTCAGCTGACAAGTGATGACATGAGTGAAATGGCCAGGTTTGGCTGATTACTAACTTGGCCCCAAACTCTGAGTGCTGTTACCACTGACAGGGCCTGGAACACAGCTTGGAATTAGAATGGTTCGCCATCTCCTCCTAGACCATATCACTTTTTCTGCTATAGTATATTCCTTAGTACTCATTTATCTATGGGTTAGGGGACTATGGGGCAGAAATATGTGGCAATAAAGGATTGAAAATTCCACTATGTACAACATTAAAGGAGTTGTCCAACATAAACTCAAAAATTTTTGTTAAGCTAATCTATGCTGTATTGTCATATAAAACACCCCTACATTGTTATTTTTTGTTTTCTAACTTTTGTTCCTCTTGAATTCACCCTTTATTCTCTGCAGCTCTTTGTTTACATTCAGCACAAGCAAACTGACCACTTCCTGTGCAAAACCTCAGTCAGAGCTGGCACCGCCCGACCTCAGTGTCCAGACCCTCCCCAGTGTCCAGCCTCGCCCCCTGCACACACATTCCCTGTCAGTATTCTTCCCCAGCACTGACCTGTTATCACTACAGCATTGCAAATAACAGCCCCACATCGGGCTCTGAACCCCACACCACATCGGGCTCTGCACCCCATACCACATCGGGCTCTGCACCCCACACCACATCGGGCTCTGCACTCCACACCACATCGGGCTATGCACCCCACACCACATCGGGCTCTGCACCCCACACCACATATGGCTCTGCACCGCACACATGGCTCTGCACTGCACACGCACATAGGGCTCTGCACCGCACACGCACATCGGGCTCTGCACCGCACACGCACATCGGGCTCTGCACCGCACACGCACATCAGGCTCTGCACCGCACACGCACATCAGGCTCTGCACCGCACACGCACATTGGGCTCTGCACCGCACACGCACATAGGGCTCTGCACCGCACATGCATATAGGGCTCTGCACTGCACACGCACGTCGGGCTATGCACCGCACACGAACGTCGGGCTCTGCACTGCACACGCACGTCGGGCTCTGCACCACACACGCACATAGGGCTCTGCGCCGCACATGCACATAGGGCTCTTCATCGCACACGCACATAGGGCTCTGCACCGCACACACACAGGGCTCTGCACCGCACACACACACAGGGCTCTGCACCGCACACACAGGGCTCTGCACCGCACACACACAAGGCTCTACACCGTGCACACTCAGGGCTCTGCACCGCGCACACACAGGGCTCTGCACCGCGCACACATATGGCTCTGCACCGCACACACACACACACACACACACACATCGGGCTCTGCACCACACACGCACATTGGGCTCTGCACCGCACACGCACATCAGGCTCTGCACCGCACACGCACATCGGGCTCTGCACCGCACACGCACGTCGGGCTATGCACCGCACACGAACGTCGGGCGTCGGGCTCTGCACTGCACACGCACGTCGGGCTCTGCACCGCACACGCACATAGGGCTCTGTGCCGCACACGCACATAGGGCTCTTCACCGCACACACACAGGGCTCTTCACCACACACACAGGGCTCTGCACTGCACACACAGGGCTCTGCACCGCACACACACAGGGCTCTACACCGTGCACACCCAGGGCTCTGCACCGCGCACACACATGGCTCTGCACCGCACACACACACATATGGCTCTGCACCGCAAACACACACACACACACAGATATGGCTCTGCACCACACGCACACACGGCACTCGGTACCGACCCTCCCTACCTCTATAGGGAACACATGTAGGGAGTATATACTCACCCATCCTCGGTCCCTGCCGCTCCTGCACGTTCGCACACTGTCTGTGCTCTGGACATATCAGCACAGTAGTGACGTCACCGCTGTGCTGAAGAGAGCACAGACAGCGGGACAGTGATGAGAAGCAGCGCTGCGCTGCTTCTCATCAGCGCTTTCAAATGTACCGGCATCTGTGATGCCGGTACATTTGAATGTGTGATCCTGAGCAGGGGCCCGGTGCTGGCGCTGACACCACTGCAGCCGCCGCCAGGCCCCTCCCCCAGGTCACGGACCCCACAGCAGTGCAGGTTGCGGGGAGAGTAAGGGGTGCGGGAGAATGTGTGGGAGGGTGCAGAGAAGGGGGGCGAGGCTCATCGCACTGTAGCCGCCCAGCAGGGAGGCGACATGCTGTTCCAGATTTGCATGTCAACATGGTCCTGCCCATGTTGACATGAAATGACCGGAAGCAGCAAAATCGCGGCAGGAGCGGTCACATGACCACTCTGAGCCGGGGGAGAGGGGCTGACAGCAGGGCAGGTAAGTGCTCTCTATCTACTTACCTGCCCCAATGTAGCCCAATAGGGTAATAAAAAAAAAAAGTCAAAAGAAGCTGGATAACCCCTTTAAGTGTTATGGTAGTAGAGTAGCTGGACAGAATGGAATGCAGACTCCAGTTAATGAGACCATTGTCAAAGGCTACATCATCCTGCCATGATTAAGATACTCCATTACTCCCTCTGCTTTCTCACCACTAATACACTTTCAAAAGACAAGGAGTCCAAATATGACCTGTGTTTGATATTCTTACTGCAAGCAATATCATTGGTGCTGCTAGGGTCTACCACATATTTATCCATGTTGTCAAGTTTTTTCCGTTGCCTAGGCTATGTTTTGTTCAGCAGACATTTTGGACACAAACATATTCTTTAATTTATTTCTAAAATTTGTTGAAGAGACCTGAGTAGTCTCGAAAGCTTGCAATTATTACCATCTTTTCAGTTAGCCATTAAAAGGTATCAACTAGTGATGAGCAAGCATGCTTGTAACTACTCGGTACTCGCACGAGTATCGCTGTACTCGGGCTGCTCGGCGGGGACCGAGTAATCTCGCGATACTCGTGCTGTACTCGTGGTCTTCATCCCTGCATGTTGGCGCTCTTTTGAGAGCCAGCCCTCATGCAGGGATTGGCTGGCAGACCACTGCAATGCCACAGCCCTGTTAGTTGTGGAATTGCAGTGATTGGCCGGCCTGCACAGCGTGACCGAGCCTTTATACCGGCCGGCGCGCTGTGCTCTGCTCACAGCTATCCAGACTTTTAGTGCAGGGAGAGTGTCGCTGATTCAGGGAAAGCTTTGCGGCCCTTTATAGCTTTTTCAGTTGCAGGGCTGCAAACAGTGTGACCAAAAGTCCTTCTCAGGACTATTCTAGTTGTATACAGGCAGGCAGGGTATAGCCAGGTCGGAGTACAGTAGCAGAGTCCTTCTCAGGATTATTGTTGCTATATACAGGCAGGGTATAGCCAGGTCTGAATACAGGCTAGTGACCAGAAGAGTCCTTGTCAGGACTATTGTAGCAGTATACAGGCAGGCAGGCAGGCAGGGTATATAGCCATTCCTAGTGGTGACCGTATACCAGCCTTCATCATATCTGGGGCTGGTGTACACAGTCTAAAACAGTCCAGATAGTGTCAGACTTCTCAGTAATTGTCGCTCCTAAAAACCAGTTAGGTTCTTATTGCGTCCGTGCTTGCATTTAAAAACAGCACGTGTGTGCCTGTCGGTGGCAGCGTACAGGTGCACGTTTTGCACAAACTATTATATAACGCACAAGTCTAGTGTATAATACACGTCAGTCAGCAGTGGCTGATAGTGTCAGACTTCTCAGTATTTGTCGCTCCTAAAAACCAGTTAGGTTCTTATTGTGTCCGTGCTTGCATTTAAAAACAGCACGTGTGTGTCTGTCGGTGGCAGCGTACAGGTGCACGTTTTGCACAAACTATTATATAACGCACAAGTCTAGTGTATAATACACGTCAGTCAGCAGTGGCTGATAGTGTCAGACTTCTCAGTATTTGTCGCTCCTAAAAACCAGTTAGGTTCTTATTGCGTCCGTGCTTGCATTTAAAAACAGCACGTGTGTGTCTGTCGGTGGCAGCGTACAGGTGCACGTTTTGCACAAACTATTATATAACGCACAAGTCTAGTGTATAATACACGTCAGTCAGCAGTGGCTGATAGTGTCAGACTTCTCAGTATTTGTCGCTCCTAAAAACCAGTTAGGTTCTTATTGTGTCCGTGCTTGCATTTAAAAACAGCACGTGTGTGTCTGTCGGTGGCAGCGTACAGGTGCACGTTTTGCACAAACTATTATATAACGCACAAGTCTAGTGTATAATACACGTCAGTCAGCAGTGGCTGATAGTGTCAGACTTCTCAGTATTTGTCGCTCCTAAAAACCAGTTAGGTTCTTATTGCGTCCGTGCTTGCATTTAAAAACAGCACGTGTGTGTCTGTCGGTGGCAGCGTACAGGTGCACGTTTTGCACAAACTATTATATAACGCACAAGTCTAGTGTATAATACACGTCAGTCAGCAGTGGCTGATAGTGTCAGACTTCTCAGTATTTGTCGCTCCTAAAAACCAGTTAGGTTCTTATTGCGTCCGTGCTTGCATTTAAAAACAGCACGTGTGTGTCTGTCGGTGGCAGCGTACAGGTGCACGTTTTGCACAAACTATTATATAACGCACAAGTCTAGTGTATAATACACATCAGTCAGCAGTGGCTGATAGTGTCAGACTTCTCAGTATTTGTCGCTCCTAAAAACCAGTTAGGTTCTTATTGCGTCCGTGCTTGCATTTAAAAACAGCACGTGTGTGTCTGTCGGTGGCAGCGTACAGGTGCACGTTTTGCACAAACTATTATATAACGCACAAGTCTAGTGTATAATACACGTCAGTCAGCAGTGGCTGATAGTGTCAGACTTCTCAGTAATTGTCGCTCCTAAAAACCAGTTAGGTTCTTATTGCGTCCGTGCTTGCATTTAAAAACCGCACTTGTGTGTTGCAGTCGGTGGCAGCGTCAGGCTCCACATTGTCCCTGGATAGAGATGTGCATAAGGGCCTCAAAACATTGTTCCCATTGCAAAGGAGCGGGTCGCCTGTCGTTGTAATGTCCATTCTGAAAGAATGGTCGAAAAAATTTACCACTGGGGGTATACCTGAAACAACGGCCTAACTATTGTAACGGTCATCATGATGGCGCATGAGGAGAAGGAGGAGCAGTCCAGCGATTAGCCAAAGTCCAGAAGTGTGTACCCATGGGTGAGTGTAGGTACATGGCAAACTTTAAATTCCGCTCTCATTTGCTGGTGGTGTGGTGAAGTCTGGCCCAATCCAACCCTTGTTCATCTTGATCAGAGTCAGCCTGTCAACATTTACAGTTGACAGGCAGGTGCGTTTATCTGTAATGATTCCACCTGCGGCACTAAAAACACGCTCTGACAAAACGCTAGCGGCAGGGCATGCCAGGACTTCGAAGGCGTAGAGAGCCAATTCATGCCACGTGTCCAGCTTGGATACCCATTAATTGTAAAGCACAGAGGAATGTCGGAGTACAGTTGTTTGATCTGCAAGGTACTCCTTGAGCATCTGGGCAAACTTAGGATTTTTTGTGGCACTACCCCGCACCTCAGGGGCTGTGGTATGTGAGGGCCTGAGAAAACTGTCCCACATCTTAAAGACTGTTCCCCTACCTCTGGCGTATTGGACTTCTGCCCCTCTCGGCTGTACGCCTTGGTTGTCCACTGATTCCTGACCTATGCCGCTAGTGTTTTGTGAGGGGAATGCTTTGCCTACTTCCGTGACTATGGCCTTCTGGAACTGCTGCATTTTGCCTGACCTCTTCGCCTCGGGAATAAGAGACATAAAGTTCTCCTTGTAGCGTGGGTGTAACAGTGTTACCAACCAGTAATGATTGTCGGCAAAGATGTTCTTAACGCGAGGGTCACGAGACAGGCAGCTTACCATAAAGTCAGCCATGTGTGCCAGACTCTTAACAGCCATCACTTCAGTATCCTGACCAACACGATGACTGAACATGCTGTCCTCCTCCTCCTCCTCCTCCTCCTCATCTACCCTGTCCTCTGGCCAGCCACGCTGAACCGAGGATATGACTGCATGTCATATCCTCAATTTGGCCAGAGAGTTGCTCCATGTCTTCATCCTCCTCCTCGTCATAGTCCTCCACTGCACGTTGTGATGAGACGAGGCTGGGCTGTGTGTTATCACCCACACCCACTACTGTTTCTTGCTCAAACTCATCGCGCTCTGCCTGAAATGCATCATGGTTGTTTTTTGAGCAGAGACTATTTTAGAAGGCAGAGAAGCGGTATGGTGACGCTAATAATGTCGTCATCGCCGCTCACCATCTTGGTGGAGTCCTCAAAGTTTTGGCGGATGGTACATAGGTCGGACATCCATCTCCACTCCTCAGGTGTTATGTGTGGAGTTTGACCCATTTCCCTACGGCTTAGGTGATGCAGGTACTCAACAACTGCCCTCTTCTGCTCACATATCCTGACCAACATGTGCAGAGTTGAATTCCAACGCGTGGGGACATCACACACCAGTCTGTGAGCCGGAAGATGCAAAAGGCGCTGAAAGCCGGCAAGGCCGGCTGAAGCAGTAGGTGACTTTCGAAAATGTACAGACAGGCGGCGAACTTTTACCAGCAGATCAGACAGCTCTGGGTATGACTTTAGAAACCGCTGAACCACGAGGTTGAGCACATGGGCCACGCATGGAACATGTGTCAGCTGGCCTCGCCTCAAAGCCGCCACCAGGTTCCGGCCATTGTCACACACAACCTTTCCTGGCTTTAGGTTCAGAGGTGTGAGCCAGTGATCTGCCTGCTGTTTCAGAGCTGTACACACCTCTTCTGCATTGTGGGGTTTGTCACCTATGCAGATTAGCTTCAGCACAGCCTGTTGCCGCTTCGCCGAGGCAGTGCTGCAGTGCTTCTGTGTCGCCCTGGACAAGCCAGGGGCCACAGAGCACAACACTTACACACCCCACACTCCCTGCAGGCATATCATAGTCAAAACACAAAATCCTTGTTGCCTTCCCCAGGGGCTGTTGTCCACACCAGGGGGTGGAGCCAGGCGGTTGGTCTCCACTCACCAAGGAGGAGGGAAAACACAGGCAGTGAGAGTTAAGCTAAGGAAGTGGAAGGAGGAAAGTAGTAGAGAGGAGAAAAGTGACAGCAAAGAGCCTGAAGTTGGTCCGGGTGTGTGGCCCGGACAGGACAGCAAGGTTGGCAGGATGTGGTGACCGTCTGCAGTGGAGGCCGATTGGAGTCTGCCGTAAGGACCGTGGACGGGTGGTGACCCGGCCGTACCGGACCGGTATACAAAGAGAAGACAGCACCATTGGCAGGGGCCTTTCGGATCCCGGCAAGGCTTGGTGTCGCCGTGAATTTGCCAAATCCGTTAGTGAAGGGGACCTCAGGGTTTCCAAACAGCCAAGTCACGATAGAAGGCAACCGTCCAACCGTGAAGGGGAGACACCGCCACCGCCAAGGGCAACCGTCTCCCAGGGACAGCGCCTGTGGGCAAAAGGGTCTCCTCCGGCCCATATCCAGGTCGGGGAGCGGGTTACCGGTGGGAAACCATCACTACCAACACTGAACTTAGGTGCAGGGAGAGACAGTCATCACTAACCTGCAGGGAGGAACAACCGCAGCCGTCCGAGGACCCGTCCATCCAGCCACTTGTTTTACCGTGAACTGTGTCATCATCATTGGGCTGAGTGAGTACCTCCGTGCCGTGCGGCACAGCGCTGCCCCTGCGACCCTGCACCTCATCAGGCCCCGCTACCCGCCTGTCATCCATCTCTACCCCATCACCGGGCCCCGGGACAACCAACCCCCCTACCCACGGAGGGGAGAAATAACAACAAAGCTGCTCCCTGTCACAGGCTCCCGGGATACCCGTCCAGAGCAGCGGTGGTGTCCACACAATCACCACAACCGTGGGTGGCGTCACGGACAATATCCCCAAAACCCAAACCACCCCTTTTCACTCACGGGCGAGGAGCGCCGCTCGAGCCTCCGGGATCCGGCCATCGCTCGAGCCACCGAGCAGCAGCAGCCGTAGAGCAGCGGCAGCCGGACCCGAGCAGTGGGAGAGCGCAGCGTCCCCTCTTCCGCCCGCGACAATTCCAGCTTGGGACTGGTGTGGAGGGTAAAGTGGATGAGGATGCGCAGGAGGAGGAGGAGGCTGAGGAGCACGACATTCCGGAGCTGTAGAGTGTGGGTGAAACACTGACTGAGGTAGGGCCTGCAAACCTTGGTGTGGGAAGGACGTGTTACGTCCCTCGCTCAGACTGGGTCCCAGCTTCCACAATATTAACCCAGTGTGACGTCAACGAGATGTAGCGGCCTTGCCCACATGCACTTGTCCACGTGCCTGTGGTTAGGTGGACTTTGGGTGAAACAGTGTTGTTCAGGGCACGTGTGATGTTTTGTGACACGTGGTTATGCAATGCGGGGACGGCACACCGGGAGAAATAGTGGCGGCTGGGGACCGAGTAACGTGGGACAGCTGCCACCATCAGGTCACGGAATGCTTCTGTCTCAACCAGCCTAAAAGGCAACATTTCCAGCGCAAGCAGTCGCGAAATGTTAACATTTAGAAGTGTGGCATGTGGGGCGTTGTCAGTGTATTTGCGCCTGCGTTCAAAGGTTTGCTGAATGGATAACTGAACGCTGCGCTGGGACAAGGACGTGCTTGATGATGGTGTTATTTCTGCGTGGGCAACGCAGAGGTGCAGGGCCGGAGGAGGCTTGTTCGCGGGCAGCATGGACAGGGGATTGGCTCGCATGCACAACAAGCAAAGATGTAGCAGTGACATCAGCAAGCACTGCTCCTCGACTCTGTTGTACATCCCACAAAGTCGGGTGCTTGGCTGACATGTGCCTGATCATTCTGGTGGTGGTCAGGCTGCTAGTTTTGGTACCCCTGCTGATGCTGGCACGGCAGGTGTTGCAAATGGCCTTTTTAGAATCATCTGGAGCCAACTTAAAAAACTGCCAGACTCGGGAAGACCTAACATTTGTACAGGCACCTTGTGTCGTGTTGTTCCGGGGAACAGTTGCCTGACGTCTGCCTGGGGCCACCACCCTGCTTCTTACTGCCTGTTGGGATGCTACGCCTCCCTCCCCCTGTGCACTGCTGTCCTCGGTCTGCATATCCTCTTGCCAGGTTGGGTCAGTTACTGGATCAGCCACCACGTCGTCTTCGTCTTCCGCACCCTGCTCCTCCTGACTTCCTGACAATTGTGTCTCATCATCGTCCACCCCTTGTTGAGACACGTTGCCAACTTCGTGAGAAAATGGCTGCTGAAATATTTGGGCATCTGTACATACGATCTCCTCATGACCCACTTCAACAGGAGCTGGCGAGAGGCCAGAATGTGTGAATGGAAACGTGAACGAACAGCTCTTCCGAGTGTCCAAGTGTGGGATCAGTAATGTCCGTGGACGTGTATTCGGCCTGGTGGTAGGAAGGAGGATCAGGTTCCAAAATGTGCGGTGCAGTATCACGGCTACTGACACTTGACCGTGTGGAAGACAGAGTGTTTGTGGTGGTGCCAATCTGACTGGAAGCATTATCCGCTATCCAACTAACAACCTGTTGACACTGGTCTTGGTTCAAGAGCGGTGTACTGCTGCGGTCCCCAAGAATTTGGGACAGGACGTGCGAGCGAGTAGATGTGGCCCTTTGTTGTGGCGAAATTAGAGCTTGCACACGACCTCGGTCTCTGCCTGCACCACCATCACGTCCACTTCCTTGTTCGTTGACAACGCCCTTGCGCATTTTGCAATGCTGTGCTGATGTGTATTCACTAGACTTGTGCGTTATATCCAAGTTTTTGCAAAATGCACACAAGTGCAGCGGAAAGCTGCCACCAACAGGCACACACGTGCGGTTTTTAAATGCAAGCACGGAGGCACTAAGAACCTAACAGGTCTCTATCCAGGGACAACGTGGAGCCTCCCAATTTTTGGCTGCCCTGCCTAAGGGCTATACTACAATAGACCCACTTCCTTCCAATGGGCACTTCAGGTTTACAGGCCCTCACGCACGTCTCTATCCAGGGACAACGTGGAGCCTCCCAATTTTTGGCTGCCCTGCCAAAGGGCTATACTACAATAGACCCACTTCCTTCCAATGGGCACTTCAGGTTTACAGGCCCTCATGCACGTCTCTATCCAGGGACAACGTGGAGCCTCCCAATTTTTGGCTGCCCTGCCAAAGGGCTATACTACAATAGACCCACTTCCTTCCAATGGGCACTTCAGGTTTACAGGCCCTCATGCACGTCTCTATGCAGGGGCATTGGTGAACCTCACAATTTTGGACTGCCCTGCCAAAGGGCTATACTACAATAGACCCACTTCCTTCCAATGGGCACTTCAGGTTTACAGGCCCTCATGCACGTCTCTATGCAGGGGCATTGGTGAACCTCACAATTTTGGACTGCCCTGCCAAAGGGCTATACTACAATAGACCCACTTCCTTCCAATGGGCACTTCAGGTTTACAGGCCCTCATGCACGTCTCTATCCAGGGACAACGTGGAGCCTCCCAATTTTTGGCTGCCCTGCCAAAGGGCTATACTACAATAGACCCACTTCCTTCCAATGGGCACTTCAGGTTTACAGGCCCTCATGCACGTCTCTATCCAGGGACAACGTGGAGCCTCCCAATTTTTGGCTGCCCTGCCTAAGGGCTATACTACAATAGACCCACTTCCTTACAATGGGCACTTCAGGTTTACAGGCCCTCATGCACGTCTCTATCCAGGGACAACGTGGAGCCTCCCAATTTTTGGCTGCCCTGCCAAAGGGCTATACTACAATATACCCACTTTCTTCCAATGGGCACTTCAGGTTTACAGGCCCTCATGCACGTCTCTATGCAGGGGCATTGGTGAACCTCACAATTTTGGACTGCCCTGCCAAAGGGCTATACTACAATAGACCCACTTCCTTCCAATGGGTACTTCAGGTCTACAGGCCCTCATGCACGTCTCTATCCAGGGACAACGTGGAGCCTCCCAATTTTTGGCTGCCCTGCCAAAGGGCTATACTACAATAGACCCACTTCCTTCCAATGGGCACTTCAGGTTTACAGGCCCTCATGCACGTCTCTATGCAGGGGCATTGGTGAACCTCACAATTTTGGACTGCCCTGCCAAAGGGCTATACTACAATAGACCCACTTCCTTCCAATGGGCACTTCAGGTTTACAGGCCCTCATGCACGTCTCTATCCAGGGACAACGTGGAGCCTCCCAATTTTTGGCTGCCCTGCCAAAGGGCTATACTACAATAGACCCACTTCCTTCCAATGGGCACTTCAGGTTTACAGGCCCTCATGCACGTCTCTATCCAGGGACAACGTGGAGCCTCCCAATTTTTGGCTGCCCTGCCTAAGGGCTATACTACAATAGACCCACTTCCTTACAATGGGCACTTCAGGTTTACAGGCCCTCATGCACGTCTCTATCCAGGGACAACGTGGAGCCTCCCAATTTTTGGTTGCCCTGCCAAAGGGCTATACTACAATAGACCCAGTTCCTTCCAATGGGCACTTCAGGTTTACAGGCCCTCATGCACGTCTCTATGCAGGGGCATTGGTGAACCTCACAATTTTGGACTGCCCTGCCAAAGGGCTATACTACAATAGACCCACTTCCTTACAATGGGCACTTCAAGTTTACAGGCCCTCATGCACGTCTCTACCCAGGGACAACGTGGAGCCTCCCAATTTTTGGCTGCCCTGCCAAAGGGCTATACTATAATACACCCACTTCCTTCCAATGGGCACTTCAGGTTTACAGGCCCTCATGCACGTCTCTATCCAGGGAGAACGTGGAGCCTCCCAATTTTTGGCTGCCCTGCCAAAGGGCTATACTACAATAGACCCACTTCCTTCCAATGGCCACTTCAGGTTTACAGGCCCTCATGCACGTCTCTACCCAGGGACAACGTGGAGCCTCCCAATTTTTGGCTGCCCTGCCAAAGGGCTATACTATAATACACCCACTTCCTTCCAATGGGCACTTCAGGTTTACAGGCCCTCATGCACGTCTCTATGCAGGGGCATTGGTGAACCTCACAATTTTGGACTGCCCTGGCAAAGGAAAATACTACAAAGACTCACTTCCTCAAAATGGGCACATTAGACTCAAGAGGCCTTCATGTACGTCTCTTCTCAGGGACATCGGAGTGCCACACAATGTTTTCACGTAAAATCTTTCATGTATTAATCTCAAAAAGTAACATACACCAGCTCTATCTCACTATTGGGTATGTGCCCTTAACATTTCTGCCATGAAAAATCATTTTGGGGTCATTTTGGAAGGTTTTCTGGTGAGTCCGTAAAAATGGCGTGAAACGCGGACAAAATTGTTCACAGCTGTGACTTTTGAGTGATAAATGCTTCAAGGGGTCTTCTCCATGCTTTTGCCATGTCATTTGAGCACTCTTCTGAGACTTTTGTGACATTTTTAGGGTTTCTCCATGCTGCCGGGGGGTCATTTCACAAAAATACTCGGGTCTCCCATAGGATAACATTGGGCTCGTTGCTCGGCCCGAGTACACGAGTATCTTGGGATGCTCGGCCCGAGCTTCGAGCACCCGAGCTTTTTAGTACTCGCTCATCAGTAGTATCAACCACTAAGGACTCTCAGTTCTTTTAAACAAATTTTTTTATCTCTACTGGCTAACACGGTACAAAGATATATTTTACTTGTATCAAAATGGAGGATACCAAAATGTACCGCATCTTTATGGAACTAAAGACACTTCTGAAGAAACGCGCACAACTGGACAGCGACATATTTTTCTTATCCAAATGCAAAAAGGAGAATCTGATCCCCAAAGGACTCTGGATTACAAACCCAATTCTACATACCTACAATACCCATTATGCACAAAACCTCTGTCACAGGACTTCTGAGAGACTAAGGAATCACCTTTTGCATGTCTTCTACAGCATCAAGAGTAAAATCCAGAGCGAATTTGAAACACAAAGGAAGACACTACCAGAAAGCACAGAACAAAAAGTACAACAATACTATTACAGACTACGAACCCTTCTGATCCACAACAAGGAAAAGAAGCTACATAGACTGCGCCTCAATTCAGGACTTAATACAAACAGGTGGAGAACAAAGCCAAAACCTGACAACTTGGACAACCACTCCATTCAAGGCACAAAAGCATCTAACTGTGTTATCAATCTCTCGGATTACAAACCAAACAAAGTGGAACTTGCTGTGCTTTCTAGAGGCCTCTCATTTTGTCCTACTAAAGCTCTAGACAAAATTGAACTCTGCAGCGACATGGAAGATTACTTCAGGAGACTACGTCTGAGGGAATATTTTAGCGATGCAGATGTTTAAGAATCCACCCAGACTGAAGGAAGACGGATCTTGACAACCAGGAAAAGATCAGATTGGACACCTCCACCAGGACGCAACCCTCATCTGGATAACTATATAGACACTTTCAGACATTTGGTAAAATCCACTTTCCTAGACACACACAGAAGGCAACCATCCAACATCAGTGCCCAGGAGAGAAGGGCCATAAAATCTTTGAAAACCAACAAAGAAATCATCATTAAACCTGCAGACAAGGGGGGTGCAATAGTCATGATGAACAAATCAGACTACATGAAGGAAGCACACAGACAACTGATGGACACACGCTACTATAAGAAATTGGAGTCTGACCCTACACAGGACTATTACAAGGAACTTAACAAGTTGGCCTCTTGTCTGCCTGACATATCCATAAGAACTGATGCACTGATACCGGTGAGTCCAAGAATAGGCACATTCTACATGCTTCCCAAAATTCACAAATCTGGAAACCCAGGAAGACCCATCATTTCATGTGTGGACACCCTCACTGAACAAGTCTCTGGATGGGTAGAGGGTATCCTTAAACCCTTGGTAAGGGATACAACCAGCTACATCCAGGACACTACTGACCTATTGAAAAAACTATCAGCAATAGGTCCTCTTCCAGAGGGAACCATCCTTGCTACCATGGATGTGGAATCCTTGTACTCGAATATTCCACACCAGGATGGATTAAATGCTTGCAAAATGTTCCTGGAAAATACAGGAACTGATGCCAATTCTGTGGTGAAGCTTACAAAATTCAACCTCACCTATAATTACTTTGCATTTGAAAATGACATATATCTACAGGAGACTAGGACTGCAATGGGAAGCAAAATGGCACCACAATATTCAAATCTTTTCATGGCCAAGCTTGAGAGTGACTTTTTATCCTCTTGTCCTATCAGGCCTCTGGCCTACTACCGTTACATTGACGATATTTTAATCATCTGGACAGAGTCTGAGCAGCAGCTGAAGACCTTCCATGAACAATTTAATCAGTTTCATCCCACCATCAACCTAACACTCAACTACTCCTGCACGGAAATCAACTTCTTGGACACCATCATTAAATTACGGAACAATGAAATAGAGACATCCCTGTTCAAGAAGCCAATTGACCGTCCAACATACCTGAAATGAGACAGTTTTCATCCAAAACACATAAAAAACTCTATTGTATACAGCCAGGCTATCAGGTACAATCGGGTATGTTCCAACAGTACAGATAGAGACAATCACCTTGAGGGCCTCAGAAAGACCTTTCTGAATCAAGGCTACCACCCAAGAACAATTGAAAACCAGATTACTAGAGCCACCAGAATATCAAGAAACCATCTCCTACATTATAAAACTAAAGAATAAAACAACCGGGTCCCTCTTGTAGTCACCTACAATCCACATCTGGAGGTGTTTAGAGGAGCTGCACGGAAACTACAACCATTACTGCCAAAAGATGCCCGGTTAAAATCTATTTTTCCAGACCCCCCCACTTCTGTGTTTTAGACAGCCCCCTAATCTAAGAAGCATCATTGTCAGGAGCTCCCTGTCCTCTCCAACACCAACAGGAACATTTCCCTGCAACCAGAAAAAATGCAAGACCTGTCCATTAATATTGACAACGGACAAGATAAAGATTCCCAGATCACATCATGACTACAAGATTCCAGGTACCTTCAGCTGCACCACAACCAATGTGGTGTACTTAATTATATGTACCAAATGTCCAACTGGGGGTCTGTATGTAGGGGAGACCGGACAACAGCTCAGGACAAGGATGAATTCTCACCGCCACACAATTAGAGAAAAAAGGATGGACCTACCTGTGGCCAAACATTTTTGTAACTCAGACCACAGCATCATGGACATGAAATTGCTGGTATTGAAAGGAAACTTCAAGTCCCAGAGAGATAGGAGACTCTGGGAGTACAAACTTATGATGACCTTTGACACATTCAGAGCAGGGATGAATGTGTCTCATGGATTCATGTCTTTTTACATCAGTTAAAAGATGTGCTCCTCTGACCATCCGAGCGCATCACAGCCCTGGACCAGACCCTGATCAGAGGACAATAAAACTTTCACACTTAACTGCAGCAAAATTTATGGCCACAACAGTTTGCCCCCTGCCATAGAGATAGTTCTGTTTTATATAACTTGTTGGGTTTTTTTTGTTTGTTTTTACTGCACTATTCTAAGTCCTGTTGTGTATAAATATTTGACTCTTCATATTTTGTGTTATACCATGCCTGATGAAGAGACCTGAGTAGTCTCGAAAGCTTGCAATTATTACCATCTTTTCAGTTAGCCATTAAAAGGTATCAACCACTGAGGACTTCAGTTCTTTTAAACAAATTTTTTTGAAAAATTAAGTCAATTCTAGAAAAATATTACATTAAAAATGCTAGGCTCTGGCAGTGTTCACATGATCGCAACATCAGTATGGCGTATATGTGTTTCCAAAAGAATTATGATGAATTAAACAGGTGTGCCAAAACAGACCTGCACTGTTAAGTGCTTCATTTTACAGTAATAATTTATTTACAAATTTCAGGTTAAAGCCCATGCATTTCCACAATCCAAAAAGGAACAAGTGCAAAAAACTAATGCCAGTAGGTACAAACAATGTCCATAAATACTTCATCAACCCACAGTTTAGTTATTAGATGCAGAGATGCCAAAACATAACATTTAAAAAGGTAGCCAAAAAGGAAACTGTGTAACTGTGGTTCATTTTTTTCCCCCTTTTTTATATTTTTGGGAGAAGGTATTTTTGGTTTCAAACTCTCGCACCCTTAATAAATAATTCGTCTTCACCTAAATAAGTAGGTACATGCATGGAAAATAATTTATGTTAACAGCCAACTGTATTTTTGTGGCATTTATGATTCGTAAATGTGACAAATCAAACAATTGCAAAGTTTTAACTTTTTTTTATTTATTTTTTTAAATTTTTTTGTTTTATTTTTTCTATTTTTTTACATACTAACAATCCTCTTGCTTCAACCAAAATAAAATGTAACTTAGGGAAACGAAAAATGCTAGGTTGTGAGAATGCTACATAGTTCATGACTGCAAATGAACATGCGGCAACAATAGACAAAATGGTCATAGGGTATACGTTATCTAAAGAAGACCATTAACCCCTTCAACCACGAGTGATTTTCCATTTTTCATTTTGTTTTTTCCTCCCCTTCTTTCAAGAGTGAAAATGTTTTTATTTTTTTGTCAATACACCAGTATGAGGGCTTGTTTTTTGCAGGACAAGTTTTATTTTTGAATGGTATTATTCATTCTGGTATTATTCATTCTGCCACATAGTTTACTCGAAAAAAATTCCAAGTGCAGTAAAATTGCCAAAAAAAAATGCAATTCTACAATGTATTTTGTTTTTTTTAATTTACCATTTTTACTCTATGGTAAAACTGACATGGCAATATGATTCCCCAGGTCAGTACGAGTATGTAGATACCAAATAAGTATATTGTTCATTTTATTTGTGTTGAAAAAAAATCTAAAATTTGTCAAAAAGAAGAATTTCGCATTGTTACCATGTGTTAAGAACCGTAACATTTTTATTTTTAAGGACCTGGGGCTTTTGTGCCCTGAGCTGATGTTTTTACTTTTTCCATATTGGGATAGAAACAATATTTTGATTGCCTTTTATTGATATTTTATTGCAATAATGTTGTGACCAAAAGAAAAGTAATTCTGTTGTTTTGATTTTTTTTCTGTTTTACGCCATTTACTAATCTGATTCATTTATTTAACAAAAACTGAAAAAGAAGGCAATCATAAGTCCACAAAATTGAATATTATTTAAATACACTACAGACAAGTTGTCAATGACTGAAACAATCATTAGGTACAATAGTATAACACAATGAGTTATTAGTCGCTCCTGAAATATGACACTTAATGTATGAAGAAATCCATGATTCAAAAATAGGAAGAACCATAAGGTGCAAACCCCAGCTGGTAATAGAACCACATCTAGTTGGTAAAATATTGCACATAGTCCAAATGGGACATTGCATTAATATATAAAAAAAAAATGTCAATGGTACAAATTACCATTATGTTTCTGACCCAATAAAAAAATGAACCTCCCTAGAACTGAAAAGTGATTAAGAAATGTTCATAGATACATAAATGACACCATATAAAACCATGAAAACTGTAAGTTGTACATCTGGTAGTAATACTAAACAAATAGTCTGTGACCACATTGGTGACAGTGAGAAAGATCATAAGGCACAAATCCAGAAGAACTGGTGCAATAACTGATGAGGCACCGGGTGGATAGTACAGCAGGGTGGTGTCTTGCTCGACGCATGTCTTGGCAATTGCCTTCATCAGGAGACAGGGAAGGGGAAATTTAAAAAAGAATTGTCCATCAATCACACCGCGGCACTTCATTGGTGTCACGCACATTGTCATGGCTGCATTCGAAGCCAATCAGCCGCTGTGTCATGGAGCAAGGAAGCAGGAAGGCCAGGCCAAGCAAAAGCTTATGTGGCCAAGCTACTCCAGCTTCATAGAGATGCGGTATGCCAGCAGACAGCCAAGACCCAGGAGAACACGCGCGTGCTGATCGGCCTCAGGCAGATTAAATGCCCAGTACTGTATGAGAATGACATAGCAGGGCAGATACATTTTAATGTATCAAAAAACATAACACAAATATATATCAACATAGCCAAGAACTGCAAGATAGGTAAAATATAATATAATCACCTCTTTATCAGAGGAAAAATGTGATGAACTATGATGAATATCCAATTATACATACAGTCAGGGCCAGAAATATTTGGACAGTGACACAAGTTTTGTTATTTTAGCTGTTTACAAAATCATGTTCAGAAATACAATTATATATATAATATGGGCTGAAAGTGCACACTCCCAGCTGCAATATGAGAGTTTTCACATCCAAATCGGAGAAAGGGTTTAGGAATCATAGCTCTGTAATGCATAGCCTCCTCTTTTTCAAGGGACCAAAAGTAATTGGACAAGGGACTCTAAGGGCTGCAATTAACTCTGAAGGCGTCTCCCTCATTAACCTGTAATCAATGAAGTAGTTAAAAGGTCTGGGTTGATTACAGGTGTGTGGTTTTGCATTTGGAAGCTGTTGCTATGACCAGACAACATGCGGTCTAAGGAACTCTCAATTGAGGTGAAGCAGAACATCCTGAGGCTGAAAAAAAAGAAAAAATCCATCAGAGAGATAGCAGACATGCTTGGAGTAGCAAAATCAACAGTCGGGTACATTCTGAGAAAAAAGGAATTGACTGGTGAGCTTGGGAACTCAAAAAGGCCTGGGCGTCCACGGATGACAACAGTGGTGGATGATCGCCGCATACTTTCTTTGGTGAAGAAGAACCCGTTCACAACATCAACTGAAGTCCAGAACACTCTCAGTGAAGTAGGTGTATCTGTCTCTAAGTCAACAGTAAAGAGAAGACTCCATGAAAGTAAATACAAAGGGTTCACATCTAGATGCAAACCATTCATCAATTCCAAAAATAGACAGGCCAGAGTTAAATTTGCTGAAAAACACCTCATGAAGCCAGCTCAGTTCTGGAAAAGTATTCTATGGACAGATGAGACCAAGATCAACCTGTACCAGAATGATGGGAAGAAAAAAGTTTGGAGAAGAAAGGGAACGGCACATGATCCAAGGCACACCACATCCTCTGTAAAACATGGTGGAGGCAACGTGATGGCATGGGCATGCATGGCTTTCAATGGCACTGGGTCACTTGTGTTTATTGATGACATAACAGCAGACAAGAGTAGCCGGATGAATTCTGAAGTGTACGGGGATATACTTTCAGCCCAGATTCAGCCAAATGCCGCAAAGTTGATCGGACGGCGCTTCATGGTACAGATGGACAATGACCCCAAGCATACAGCCAAAGCTACCCAGGAGTTCATGAGTGCTAAAAAGTGGATCATTCTGCAATGGCCAAGTCAATCACCAGATCATAACCCAATTGAGCATGCATTTTACTTGCTCAAATCCAGACTTAAGACGGAAAGACCCACAAACAAGCAAGACCTGAAGGCTGCGGCTGTAAAGGCCTGGCAAACCATTAAGAAGGAGGAAACCCAGCGTTTGGTGATGTCCATGGGTTCCAGACTTAAGGCAGTGATTGCCTCCAAAGGATTCGCAACAAAATATTGAAAATAAAAATATTTTGTTTGGGTTTGGTTTATTTGTTCAATTACTTTTGACCTCCTAAAATGTGGAGTGTTTGTAAAGAAATGTGTACAATTCCTACAATTTCTATCAGATATTTTTGTTCAAACCTTCTAATTAAACGTTACAATCTGCACTTGAATTCTGTTGTAGAGGTTTCATTTCAAATCCAATGTGGTGGCATGCAGAGCCCAACTCGCGAAAATTGTGTCACTGTCCAAATATTTCTGGACCTAACTGTATATGTAAGTATCATATTAAATACATAAAAAAAATATATAATGATTGAGTATTCTAGAAATACATAGTTCACAACATGGCCCTAAAAGATTTAATATCATAGTGTAGAAAACACAATCAATACATGCACATAATTTCCACAGTGTCAATTGCTCCAATATAACTTACATATACAAACAAATAGGCCATCACGCAAAATATGAATGAGTTTGTTGATTGATGGATTCAAAAAGGATAACGGGACATAGATAGAAGATGGACCAAGGACATAGCGATACAGACGGTAAACGGTTTGGTAGACGCATAAACAAAGATTAAAAACAATTAATATTCAAAACGGACATTAAAACAAACATACAATATATTCCCCTAGATTACAAAAATGAAACAAAGCTAATATTCTTATTGAGGCCAAATGGATGGATTGTGTTGAGAGTCCAAATCCATCTGGTCTTAAGCTGTGTTACACGCTGACTGATACCACTTCTCCGCATATCAATGTTGAAGAGATCAATACCTCTCACTTTGAAGCCAATCGCTTTTGATTGATGACATAACTTGATGTGCCATGGAATAGTTTTTAGGGTGGGTGTGTCCGTGTGCAAAAATGCAGCCTCAATGCCCAGTACATGCTCCCTCACTCACACCTTAAGTTGGCACAAAGAGAGGTCAACATATAGCAAAGGGCACGGGCAGGTGGCGTAATATATCACTGCTCTGGAAATTCATATTCTCTTTTTCATGGTAAATATTTTTTGCCCCAATGAGTCAGAAAAAGAGTTACAACGTAATATGTTAGGGCAGGCCACGCATCTGCCACATGGCACACATCCACCTGATGGGGTAGGTAAAACTGTTCCCAAAAAGTCTTGTCAGTGGGGGATAAAAACTATGGACCAAATGATCACGGAGATTTCTAGAACGTCGAACCGTGATATTAGGTCTATATTGTATGTTTATTTTAATGTCTGTTTTGGATATTAATAGTTTTTAATTGTTTGTCGATCAGTGGTTCTATCCCGCCACCGGTGGGTACATGAAGACGAAGGAGATGGTGTCTAAATGCCGCCGTGTGCACATACCGTTTAAATAATTTGTCCTGTTCTGATTATTCAGAGGATGATTACTCTGCAGGAGAACAGGGCTTGTAATGTCACGTCTAAAGATACCTGCTGGAACTCATGCGTTCTTGTTTTATATAACATAGATGCATTCTAAATTAGTATACATTATGCAGAAAAGACCCCTTTCTTGTATAGTAATCCATAATAACAGCTCTTACAATCTCATGTGTTCATTTCAGTTAATAGTCCATTTTTTACATAAGGTGTTGGATCAACACTTATCCTATTTACTTCTGTTTTACAGCAAGGTATGCCAGTAACATGTCCACCTGAATATTACACTCCGCTTGATAGACTTATCCACAGGAAACTAACTTGCAGCAAATGAGATTGTAAATCACTTCTGGCTCATAGCATCCACATTTTAATGCATTTTATTATGAGGCAAGATGATGAAAGCTATTCAGATACCAGATTTAGCCATTCATTCGAGGTCATAAACAGGAACATTCATCACCAATTTGACAAAACAAATAATGACCAATTTGATTTGCCAGTACTAATATGACAAGTGGTTTAGAAAAAAGGAACCAAAGAAAATATGTTTGTTATATCTATTCATAAAATTGTAGCTATGAAAACCATAAACCACAGTGTCCTAATAATCTGTTTTAAAGGGAAGGTGTCGTCCAAAAAACAATAAATTCAATAACTGAAAAAATGTAAAGTATTCATGTTTTAATGTTTTGTTTAAATATTATTATTTGTTTTTAATTGAGCAAAATATAAACAAAAATTAAAAAGTTTGATATTTTCCCCTCTTAAACACTAGGGGGAGCAGCTGCGGAAATCCTACTGTAGAACTACTGTAGAACTAGCTCACATTATAACTGCAGTAAAAGTAGAGGGAATCTGCTCTCATGTATGTGATGTCACACCTCCCCCTCCCAATCTGGGTGCTTCCAAAAAGCTTAAGGGAAGATGAGGTTTAGGATCATAGTTTAGGAGCCATTTTGTTGGTGACCGCAAAGTGATCCTAATGTCTAAAGTGTCACCAAGGACAGCTGCATAGTGCTCCCCATATAGTGCTCTGCACGCCCCGTACCAGCAATGCTCTGCCGCACGCATGCCTGCCTGCAATGCTCTGTCACACGCCCAACTGTAATGCTCTGCCACCCTTCACGCCCACCCGCAATGCTCTGCCACACGCATGCCTGCAATGCTCTGCCGCACGCACGCCTGTAATGCTCTGCTGCATGCACACCCACCTGCAATGCTCTGCTGCATGCACGCCTGACCGCAATGCTCTGACGCACACCCGCCCGCAATGCTCTGCTGCATGCACGCCCGTTCGCAATGCTCTGCTGCCCACCTGCCCACCCATAATGCTCTGCCGCACGCACGCCCACAATGGTCTTCCACATGCATGCCCACAATGCTCTTCTTCACGCATGCCTGCAATGCTCTGCTGCACGCATGCCCACTCGCAATGCTCTTCCGCACGCATGCCCGCAATGCTCTGCTGCATGCATGCCCATCAGCAATGCTCTGCCGCACGCCCATGGCAGCAGGGAGAGTTGCGGGGGAGAGGGTAGCGGCTGAGGAAAGGGGGAGGGTAGCGGCAGTGGCAGGAAGAGTGAGGAGGGAGGGTAGCGGCGCTGGTACTCACACATTCCAAATGGATAACGGGGAAAGTGCAGCACACAGCAAATGCTGTAAGCACTGCAAAGATAGCGGTGAGCTTCTTCCTCTGTTATGATCTGGACAGCCCAGGGGGCATCTTCACCTCACAGCAGAAGCAGTGTTAGTGTTAGAGAATAAGGTCAGTCAGAGACCGACAACTGACTCTTATGCACATGGGCTGCCCTATTTGAGGTTAGTAACTGTCATTGCACATAGCAAATCAAAGATGGCAGAGCCCAGTGTTTCAGTAAAACTAGAATTAAATAAAAATTAAATAAACAATTAATTTAATTTTGTATTAAAAATACTTGAATTCATAATCACTATTATACAAAAGTAAAAAAAGTTACACCTTACATTTATCTCAGTATTGTTTTCTGTTTCCAATATCTATTTATTAGGTATGTTTCTATTTTTTATTTTTTTATTATTTCCTTAAGGTAAACATATTGAAAGTAGACATCTTCCTGGATTGCCAATAGTGCAGAGTTTATTCTTTATGGCAGATAATATTAATATGATTCAATTAGCCAAGGGAGGTCCAAAATATTGTAGCCAGGGCCGGACTGGGACTAAAATTCAGCCCTGGCATTTAGGGGTACACAGGCCCACTTTTCGCGTGGTGAATGTGTAATATCTTTCTGCACTTGTATATGTGAGTACTGTATGGCATTATGTGAGCACTGTATGGCACTATTTCACACTGTATGGCGCTATGTGACACTGTATGGCACTATGTGAGCACTGTATGGCACTATGTGACACTGTATGGCATTATGTGAGTACTGTATGGCACTATGTGACACTGTATTGCACTATGTAACACTGTATGGCACCCTATGTGACACTATATGGCACTATGTGACTCTGTATCACTCTGTCACACTGTATGGCGCTATGTGACACTGTATGGCATTATGTGAGTACTGAATGGCATTATGTGAGTACTGAATGGCCCTATGTGACACTGTATCACTCTATGACACACGGTATGGTGCTATGTGACACTGTATGGCACTATGTGACACTGTATGGCACTATTCACACTGTATGGCACTATGTGACACTGTATGGCACTATGTCATAATGTATGGCGCTATGTGACACTGTATGGCACTATGTGACACTGTATGGCACTATGTAACACTGTATCACTCTATGTCACACTATATGGTGCTATGTGACACTGTATGGCACTATGTGACACTGTATGGCATTATGTGACACTGTATGGCATTATGTGAGTACTGTATGGCACTATGTGACACATTTTTGCAGTGTGTAGCAGACCTTGATGTATTTTCTGCTCTTTGCTTCCCTGATTTGTGTATTGTACCGCCACATACATGTGTCCTAATCACTCTACAAGCGCTGCAGTCACTACAGGGGATTGTAAATGTGCAGACAGGTCCAGGACTAATATCACTGATATCACACTAATTAGTCCTCGATTAATGACTCTGCACCCCTCCCCACACACACACACACAATACAATGCACCTCCATTACCCTCACACACACACACAATACAATGCACCCCCATTACACACACGCACACACACACACACAACACACAAAATACAATGCACCCCCATTACACACACACACACACACAATACAATGCACCCCCATTACACACACACACACACACACAATACAATGCACCCTCATTATCCCCCCCCACACACACAATACAATGCACACCATTACCCTCACACACACACACACACACACAAAACAATGCACCCCCATTACACACACACACACACACACACACACAATACAATGCACCCCCAGTACCCACACACACACACACACACACAGACATACACAAACACACCATACAATGCACCCCCCATTACCCCTCCATCACCCATTACACACACACACACACACACACACACACAATGCACCCCCATTACACACACACACACACACACACACAATACAATGCACCCCCATTACCCCCCCCACACACACACACACACACAATACAATGCACCCCCATTACACACACACACACAATACAATGCATCTCCATTACACACATACACACACACAATACAATGCACCCCCATTACCCACACACACAGAATACAATGCACGCTCCATTACCCCTCCCACCCCCACACATAATACAATATACCCCTCCATCACTCACATCACACACACACACATACAATACAATGCACCCCCTATTTCCCCTCCCCCCACACACAATACAATCAATACAATGCCCCCTCCATTACACCTTCCCCAGACATAATACAATGCACCCCCCATGACCCCCACACACAAATTACACTACCCCATCACTACACACTCCTGCCTTCCCTCCCTCGGAATACAGTACTCCCCCTCTGCCTGTCACAAAGCTGTGTTCCTTCACAAGTGCTCCCCGTTATGTGTCCTCAGCCCCTCCTCACTCATCCCCATTAATTAAACCTTTCATCTTCGGCTCCTCCATGGAGCGCTTACCGCTTCCTGATGTCTCCTGTGTGCTGGCGCCCGCAGCACTGTGATAATGTCAGCAAGGTGCTGATCTCATCACGTTGCTGCACGTTGGGGGCGGGGCCCAGTCCCGGCTTGCTGTTCAAATTTATTTACGTCTGAAAAACGCAAATATATTTGCATAGGAAGGAGGAAGCTGCGGTCACCGTCACCGGCACCGCCGCGCTCCTCAGCAGTGTGTGCATGCTGGGCCGGCACAGCAGCACACAACAGGGCCGGCACAGCGCAGCGCTGCCTCCTGCTCCTGCTGCAGCTAGTGTGCCTGGCATGCACACACTGCTGAGGAGCGTGATGGTGAATGCAGATACAGCAGCCCACTACAGGCACCAGCCCACCACAGGGACCGGCCCATCTGGCATTTGCAAGACTTGCCCTATGGTCAGTCCGGGCCTGATTGCAGCATATAGAAAATGATGGAGCTCAACCTTCCACCCCTGCCGCCTGACACACAGAATCCAGGAGATAGGGAAATGCATAGTCTTTCAATAACATGATAGAGCTGTCCTTAACCCCATCAAAACCTATACTTATCAGTAAAGTAAACATAACATGCAATTAACATTAAGTATTTTTTAATGTAGTTAGTGCATTAATCATTCTGTACGTTTATTGTGTGTATGCCGTGTACTTGCTTTACATATGCGCTATGCTTGCTATACTTGTGAGATGTGTGCACTGTGCTCAAGTGACATGGTGTGTGTTTGTGACACCTGCACTGTGCTTGTGTGATGTGTTCATAGTGTGACAAGGGTGTCTTAACATGCTATTCAATGCAGCATTACCAGTGGTGCTGGTGATGCGCGTACCTGTGTCCGCTGTCACCGCTGATCTGAATGCCTGGCAGTTTCAGTCATGCTTCACAGAGGTCTAGTGTGCATGACCGTAAGTGACGGGACTTCGGATCAGTAGTGACAGCGGACACAAGGAAGCAGGTCACCGCTGATGACGCTGAATTGAATAGCATGTTAGCACGCCCCTGTGGGAGCGCTGCCATGCTAAGAGGGCGGAAAGAGCACAAAAACTAACATGCTTGCGACTAGTCCCTGCGCTCATTAGCATATGATAAAGGATTTTTAGAAACATTTTTTCTAAAGATCCCTTTATCTGTTACTAGATACAGGGACTGTTAGGCAGGGATTAGTAATATGCACCGAGAACTGCTCGCGAATCTGGGTGCATATTGCACCTGACAGGTTCCCTTTAAGTGACCAAATTTTGCTTTATCTTGCCTTTAGAATGCACCCTAATGCCTAAAGTTAGTGAATGTGGTGACACACAAGCTGAAAAAAGGGTAAAAAAAGGCAATCATTTGAATTTTTGCATGATATGTTATAGCATTTATATTCATTTTGGTAAATGCCTGTCTCCACAACACCCCACAAGCCCGCAGTATAGCCGACCTTCCACTGCCACACACTGACCCTCTTGAGCCACGACACCCCCTCCTCCGAGCCAGCCAGCAGATCAATGGCGTCCGCCACCGTGACACCCCATGAGCCTGCAATATCGCTGACCCTCTGTTGCTGCACACCATGAGCCCTCCGTATCACCGACCCTGCGCCACCACTGCTGCCCCGGTAAGCCATATGTGATTTGTAAGACACACCCCAATTTGTACTCCAGTTTTAGTGGAAAAAAAAGTGCGTCTTACAAACCAGAAAATACGCTAGATATTTTACACACAATTATGACAAAAAGTAGAATAAAGTACTGGCAAACAGTTGTGCTGCTTCTCCAAAAAAGAGTGAGATTTGTGCCTGGAATACCACTTTAAAAATCTTTACTAAAGTAATGTTTAGTAATATTCTATAACACTGTATAACTATTTTTTCTAGTAATTCAGAAGTGCTACCTTTTTTCTTCGTCTGTTAAGATATACACTTTGTTGTGGTTATTCTATGTTCTTTACATGTACGCGCTGTATTTGAAAAACTTACCCATATTTCAAACTTATTGGTGCTGTTGATAAACTGTATGCCAAAACATTTTGTTTTTAACAGATATGCTAGTGTTGAGGAGAGCCTTTCCATTAAATACTTAATTAACCTCTTGACAAGGGATTCTGGGAAATATGTAGATTTGTCTTACATAATTCAGTTCTCAGATCATACACATGACACAGATTTAAGGATGGCTGCCATTTCCTGTTTTCCACACCTTGCCTGGAATACAAGGAATGCCCAGATGTAAGAAGACCACCATATAAGGAAAAGACCCACTGGCCAAGCTAGGGGACCAACTCACAGATCAGATGACACCATGGATTCATCCACTGATGTCAGACCCGCCCATCAACAGCAACACGGATCTCCCCATTGGCTAGCCCATGAACTGTCCCACTAAATAGGCATATCTGAACTTGTGTACTCCCCTAGCCTATATCAGAGGCTGCATGATCTCTCCTGTTCTCTTTGGCTTCCATTTTTACTGTGATCAAGAAGAGATTTCACATCCGACTGTGTCTGACGTGATTCTTTACGCATGCACTTGATCCACACCAATTAGGCCAGGCAGTAGGCAACAAGTTATCTCTGGTTAAGAGTTCACCCATTATTTGTGCCAACGTGGAGCCATCAGACATAGATGCCCAAATACCCTTGGAATCAGCAATTGGAACGGCAGTGCAAGCTCCACACCTTGAGAAAGCAGATTGATCGCCTCCTAAATCAGAGCATGGTAAGTCTGCTGATTTTTATAATCTGTAGTCTTCTCTGTGTGATCTCAGGGTGTGTGGCACTGATTGTCTGACTGTGTTCGGTTTTCAGGGTCATTGCTTGTCTCTTCTTTTGTTGAAGGCCTTCGAGAAGCCCTGAGGAAGCAATTTCAAGCAATCAGACCTGAGTATGCCACATTGGATCCTAAGGATGTCTTAACGATAGCTAAGGGGTTTGAAAAACCACTCCCTGAAAAAACTACAAAAAACAACTTCAAGTAAGAAAACTCATATCCAATGGAATGATGTACAACATTAAGGTCAGCATCCTTCAACACCACATGCTAGAGGTCTCTGTTTCAATTGTGGCAAACCCGCTCACTACAAACGTGACTGTAGAAACTTTCCTCGAGAACAATACCATGGTGGAAACAATCGTAGACTTGGTTATCCCCGAAAGGACCATTGTTATTTAAGTAGCAAGAATCAAATATCCAGCATCAAGGAGGATAAAAATAAAACTTGTATTTATTTGTATAAGTATAAAAACATACAGACTGTGCAGTGGACACAGAGGCACAAGTGCAAAAAGTGGATCTATCCGACGCGTTTCGACCAGAGAGTCTTATTCATGGCATGTTGCCATGAATAAGACTCTCTGGTCGAAACGCGTCGGATAGATCCACTTTTTGCACTTGTGCCTCTGTGTCCACTGCACAGTCTGTATGTTTTTATACTTATACAAATAAATACAAGTTTTATTTTTATCCTCCTTGATGCTGGATATTTGATTCTTGCTGCCTTCGTCTCCGCCCGGGCCAGGGCGTTCCTTGCATCGGTGCAGAGTCCAGGAGTGAAGAGGGGTGAGCTGACAAATCTCTCTTTCTACATTGTTATTTAAGTCAGCTACAACCGCAGGTCCACCCGGATGCCAGTCACATCGCTGCTCTGAGGGATTTAAATACCCAATAGGACAAGGGCAAGCCCATGTCCACTACTTTGGCTTCTATGTCTGGTCCAATAACCATTCCTTGTGGATACAGGTGCAGCCAGAAGTGCTATCAGATTACAGGACCTGCTTTTTCCCAATCTGATAGCCTCTGAAGCCGTGATATGCGTGGGAGTAGATGGCAAGCCTACTTCTGACAAGCTCACCCGTGAACTACAGTCATGGCCAAAAGTTTTGAGAATGACACCAGAATTATATTTTCACATGGTCTGTTGCCCTCTGGTTTTTAATTGTGTTTGTCTGATGTTTACATCACATACAGAAATATAATTGCAATCATATTATGAGTACCAAAAGGTTATATTGACAGTTAGAATGAGTTAATGCAGCAAGTCAATATTTGCAGTGTTAACCCTTCTTCTTCAGGACCTCTGCAATTCTCCCTGGCATGCTCTCAATCAACTTCTGGATCAAATCCGGACTGATAGCTGTCCATTTTTGCATAAGCAATGCTTGCATTTTGCCAGAATTTGTTGGTTTTTGTTTGTCCACCCGTCTCTTGATGATTGCCCACAAGTTCTCAATGGGATTAAGATCTGGGAAGTTTCCAGGCCATGGACCCAAAATCTCTATGTTTTGTTCCATGAGCCATTTAGTGATCACTTTTGCTTTATGGCAAGGTGCTCCATCATGCTGGAAAAGGCATTGTTGGACGCCAAACTGCTCTTGGACAGTTGGGAGAAGTTGCTCTTGGAGGACATTCTGGTACCATTCTTTATTCATGGCTGTGTTTAAAGGCAAGACTGTGAGTGAGCCGATTCCCTTGGCTGAGAAGCAACCCCACACATGAATCGTTTCAGGATGATTAACAGTTGGCATGAGACAAGACTGGTGGTAGCGCTCACCTCTTCTCCTAATAAGCTGTTTTCTAGATGTCCCAAGCAATCAAAAAGGGGATTCATCTGAGAAAATGACTTTACCCCAGTCCTCAGCAGTCCACTCCCTGTACCTTTTGCAGAATATCAGTCGGTCCCTGATGTTTTTTCTGGAGAGAAGTGGTTTCTTTGCTGCCCTCCTTGAAACCAGGCCTTGCTCAAGCAGTCTCCGCCTCACAGTGCGTGCAGAAGCACTCACACCAGCCTGCTGCCATTGCTGAGCTAGCTCGACACTGCTGGTAGTCCGATCCCGCAGCTGAAACAGTTTTAAGATACGGTCTTGGCATTTGCTGGTCCTTCTTGGGCGCCCAGGAGCCTTTTTGGCAACAATGGAAGCTCTCTCCTTGAAGTTCTTGATGATGCGATAGATTGTTGACTGAGGTGCAATCTTTGTAGCTGTACTCTTCCCTGTTAGGCCATTTTTGTGGAGAGCAATGATGGCTGCACGTGTTTCTTTAGAGATAACCATGGTTAACTGAAGAGAAACAATGATACCAAGCACCAGCCTCCTTTTAAAGTGTCCAGTGGTGTCATTCTTACTTAATCATGACTGATTGATCGCCAGCCCTGTCCTCATCAACACCCACACCTGTGTTAATGGAACAATCACTAAAACAATGTTAGCTGCTCCTTTTAAGGCAGGAATGCAATGATGTTGAAATGTGTTTTGGAGGTTAAAGTTCATTTTCTTAGCCAATATTGACTTTGCAAGTAACTGCTGTTAAGCTGATCACTCTTTATGACATTCTGGAGTATATGCAAATTGCCATTAGAAAAACATAAGCAGTAGACTTTTTAAAAAATAATATTTGTAGCATTCTCAAAACTTTTGGCCATGACTGTTGGAACATACAAAGATGTATTTATGTGCCTAGTGGTGTCCCCCACCTGTCCCACTAACCTTCTGGGAGCAGACCTTCTCCAAAGATTGAGAGCGACTATCAACTATTCGTCTAATGATCTAACCATCACCATTTCTGATCCGCTTGATCCAAGCGAAGAGTGTCAACTTCAAGCAGCACCTTTGCTTATGATGATGGACGAAGTCGTTAGTGCCGCCTCAGGTGTTCCATCAGAAGTGATGTTGCAAGTCCCATCTATGTTATGGTCCACAGGCCCTGAAGAAGATATTGGACATCTTGCTGTACCTCCGGTACGGGTTTTTCTTAAACCTGGAGCTCAACTCCCCAGGGTGCCTCAATACCCACTCAAGTCTGCTCAGGAAGAGTCTTTGGGCACTCAAATTAAGACTCTCTTGGATAACGGGGCACTAGTCAAGTGTACCTCTCTCTGTAATACGCCTTTGTTCCCAGTCAAGAAGAGAACATTGAAGGGAGAAGCCCCAAAGTATCGTATGGTTCAAGATCTCCGGGCTGTTAACGCAGCAACTGTATTGGAAAGTCCCATCGTACCCTATCCACATACATTGCTGTCTGAGATATCATCGGATGGTACAAGTTTCACTGTCATCGATCTAGTCAATGCTTTCTTCAGCGTACCGTTGCATCCAGAAGATTGGTACCTGTTTGCCTTCACTTACCAAGGATCACAATACACCTGGACGGTCTTGCCACAAGGAGCACAGAATTCACCAAGTAATTTCTCTTAAGCCCTTGCCTCTTGTCCGCAGCCTTGGAGAGAGATGAACCATCAGGTTGTTTTCCTTCAGTATGTGGATGACCTTCTATTCTGTTGTCCTGATCAAGCAGCAGCTGAAAAATCAAGTCTCAGTCTTCTACTTCACCTCACACAACAGAACTGTAAAGTGTCCCTCAACAAAGTTCAATGGTGTCAACCCAGAGTCGTGTTTCTAGGACACTGTCTCTCTCCAGGGTTGATCTCACAAGTGAAAGAAAAGCCGCAATTGAGACAGTTCCTCTACCAATAGGAACTAAGCAGCTACAAGTTTTTTTGGGACTTATCACCTACTGCCGGCAGTGGATTCCAGACGTCTCCAAGTTGATGCAACCATTGTATGCTGACCTCAAGATGTCTGCTTTCCCACTCAAATTAGAGTCTGTGGCAGCTTTTTATGCTCTTAAACAAGCCATACAGTCTACACCAGCCCTTGGAATCCCGAATTATCAGCTGCCTTTCTACCTGTTTATCAGTGAAGTAGCAGGACATGTTTCCGAAGTCCTAGCACAGAAACATGGGGGAAAAACAAGACCCATCGGTTATTACTAGAGATGAGCGATGTTCGAGGTTCGCCAATTTCATGTTCGAGTGATTTTGGGGAGTGCTCGAGATCAAACTCCAACTCAAGCTTTTTGCTAAAAGCTAGACAGTTTGAGTTACGTTCGAGAACGGTCCGATCACCAAAAGCAGGGCTATTTACAGCTACAGTGTGCAGGGAGCCATCGCTGGCAGCCTGCGGTAAGCTGGTAACCAATGTAAATATCGGGTATCCAAGCAAAGCGCTTTGCTTGGTAACCCAATATTTACCCTGGTTATGTGTGCAGGGAACCGACACTTTCCGGCTCGGCTTCGCCACCTCCTGCACTCGGCATATACACAAACACACACACTCATACTCACCTGTCCCCAGCCATGCAGTTCCCGCCACTGACGTCCTCAGCGCCACATGGCCCCGATAGGCTCCACTCACCTCACACTCTACCGCCTGCACACATGGCCCCGCTAGGCTTCATCCACTTTGCATTCCGCCGCCTGCACATATGGCCCCACTAGGCTCCACCCACCTCGCACTCTGCACACATTACCCCGCTTGGCTACACCCACCTCGCACTCCGCACACATTACCCCAATTGGCTCCACCCACCTCGAACTCCGCACATATTACCCCGCTCGGCTCCACCCACCTCACAATCTGCACATATTACCCAGCTTAGCTCCACCCACCTCGCACTCCACACACATTACCCCGCTTGGCTCCACCCACCTCGCACTCCGCACACAAGGCCCCACTTGGCTCCACCCACCTCGCACTTCGCAGACATTACCCTGCTTGGTTCCACCCACCTCACACTCCACACACATTACCCCGCTTGGCTCCACCCACCTCACACTACGCACACATGGCCCCGCTCGGCTCCACCCACCTTGCACTTCGCACACATTACCCCGCTTGGTTCCACCCACCTCAAACTCTGCACACATTACCCCGCTTGGCTCCACCCACCTCACACTACGCGCACATGGCCCCGCTCGGCTCCACCCACCTTGCACTTCGCACACATTACCCCGCTTGGTTCCACCCACCTCAAACTCTGCACACATTACCCCGCTCGGCTCCACCCACCTCGCAATCTGCACATATTACCCCGCTTAGCTCCACCCACCTCGCACTCCACACACATTACCCTGCTTGGTTCCACCCACCTCACACTCCGCACACATTACCCCGCTTGGCTCCACCCACCACGCACTTCACACACATTACCCCGCTTGGTTCCACCCACCTCACACTCCGCACACATTACCCCGCTTGGCTCCACCCACCTCGCACTCCGCACACATTACCCTGCTCAGCTTACCTGCGGTGATGAAGTCCCGCCCTCTCGACCTCAGCGCTGTCACTAACCTACATGCTCGCCGCTTGTCACATCTCCTCCTCTTGCTGCCGACCCGAGACTGTGACTAGCGGTGACGTCACAGGCTCCCACAATACTTGGCTGTGAAGGCGGCGGTCATTGAAGTCAGTGACAGCTCTGCTATCAGCAGTGCAGGAGATCATCACCGCAGGTAATGTACCTCGCTCATGACAGCAGCACTTGTCATGCCCTGCAGTGACCTGGGCTGACCTATTGATGTTAGCTCAGGTCACTGCAATGCTCTTCCAGCCAATGGGGAACATTCTGTTCTTCATTGACTGGGACAGAGACTATAGTATGGATCGTCATTGGAACCCCATGGATTACAGCAGACCTGGATTTGTTTTTCTTTATAATAAATTGGTGAAAGAGGGAATGTTTTGGGGAGTGTTTTTTCAAATAAAAATGTGTTTGTCGTCTATTTTTTTTTATTACTGACTGGGTTGGTGATGTCAGGTATCTGATAAACGCCTGACATCACGAACCCCAGGGCTTGATGCCAGGTGACATTACACATCTGGTATTAACCCCATATATTACCCCGTTTGCCACCGCACCAGGGTACGAGATGAGCTGGGGCGAAGCACCAGGATTGGCGCATCTAATGCATGCGCCATATCTGGGGCGGCTGTGGCCTGCTATTTTTAGGCTGGGGAGAGTCCAATAACCATGGACCTCCCTAGTCTGAGAATATCAGACCCCAGCTGTCCGCTTTACCTTGGCTGGTGATCCAATTTTGGGGGGACCCCCACGTGTTTTTTTTTTTTTAAAGATTTATTTAATTTAAAATAACAGCGTGGGGTGCCCTCAGTTTTGGATTACTAGCCAAGGGGAAGCTGCCAGCTATGGTCTGCAGGCTGCAGCCGTCTGCTTTACCCTAGCTGGCTATCAAAAATAGGGGTAACCCTACGTCATTTTTTTAAAAAATGTATTTATTTTTTTGGCTAAATACAAGGCTAAGCACCCCTTAGTGCCACATAAAAGGCACCGAAGGGTGCAAAATTACAAAATGCAGGAGAGTGGGACATGATGTGTCTTTCTGCCATTATAATGACAGAAAAGACTGATATGAAGTGTACAAGCACAGGAAAATCATCATAGCGCTCTACGCTGTGAAAAGCAGTAGAAAATGGCACTGGAGAGAACATGTGACCGCCTCATGTAGGTTGAAGCTATGGATCCTGGGTAAATTTATGTATTTTCCCTCCTTCAGTTTTTTTGCAGTACGCTAAAAAAAACGGAAGGCACACGGATGACAATTGGATGACATACGGACAGTTTAATGAACGGAAACGGATGCCACACGGATGCACCCGTGAAAAAATGGACCTTTTTTTGCGGACCGCAAAAACGGATCGGTCATGTGAATGTAGCCTTAGGGTGGCTTTACACGCTTTGATATCTTTCCCGATATCGCTAGCATGCGACTCGCCCCAATTGTTTGTGGGAAACGGGCATATCACTGCCCGTCGCGCACAAAATCGCGCACCCGCGTCACACATACTTACCTGCATAGTGACGTCGCTGTGACCGGCGTACCGCCTCCTTTCTAAGGGGGCGGTCCACTCGGCGTCACAGCGACGTCACTGAGCGGCTGCCCAATGAAAGCGGAGAGGCGGAGATGAGCGGGACGAACATCCCGCCCACCTCCTTCCTTCCGCATTATGGCCGGCGGCAGGTAAGGAGATGTTCCTCGTTCCTACGGGGGTCACACACAGCGATGTGCACTGCCGCAGGAATGAGGAACAACAGCGGGAAAGCGATAGTATTGATAATTGGGAGCGGACTCCCATGTTAACGAGGAGCGATTTTGGACGTTTTTGCAACGATCCAAAATCGCTCCTTGGAGTTACACAGTACGAGATCACTACAGCGGCTGGATGTGCGTCACAAAATCCGTGACCCCAACGAGATCACTGTAGCAAAATCGTAGCATGTAAAGCCCGCTTTGTTCTGATCTGCCGTTTATAAACAGCAGGCAGGAATAAGTGAATAGCGCCCCCCAGTGTCAGAAAATATCCAGGGTCTAGGGAGTAGCTGAGACCGCAGACCGCAAAAATGGATCGGTCGTGTTAATGTAGCCTTATTCTGATCTGCCGTTTATAAACAGCAGGCAGAAATAAGTGAATAACGCCCGCCGGCGTCAGAAAATCTCCGGGGTTTCAGGGCTAGCTGAGACCCTGGAGATCATGATTCAGGCCGGTTTTTCCCGTCCCCGCTCACGTGATCACCGGTATACACCGTATACCGATGATCACGTTACAGTAAATGACAGCACTGGTAAAAAATTATTTAGCTCCCATCTGGCATGAACAAACATGTCAGATGGGAGATAAATCTCCTCCCCGGTCCCCCGGTGTCGCCAAAGTGCCCCCCCCCCGGAAATCCAAGATAGCCGCGCGCACAGCAGCGCGCCGGCTGCATTCACCCTACTCCTCTGATTTCTGTCGCATGTGCTATGACACATGCAACAGAAAACTCCTCCCCAGGCCCTGCCAGGTCACCCCCCTATAACTCCACCGGTGTTCCCCGGTGTCCCACAGTACCTGTGCAGCGTTGATACCCCGCGGCCCCCTCCTTCACAATAGATGCTGCCGCATGCACAGAGTGGCTGTCAGCTCAGCTTCCTGTCTTCAGACACAGTGAGTGATGGTAACCATGCATCTGTAAGGTACTGCAATGCACTGCTCATGAGGTAAGGAACATAGTTGATCAGGAGAGCTATACTACATTTCCAAATGGAGGTATTTGATTTTATAGTTGCCCTGCTGAACGACTACCAAACATGAGAGTCCGTTTTATGCCACAAGAAAACATGTCTAAATAGCAAGCTCTGTTGTTTAGTATTCATTCAGCTGGATAACTGGACTTAAAGGGGTATTCCATCTCCAAGATCCTATCCCCGATATATAGTAGGTGGAATAGCAATAATATCAGCAAATATCAATATTTGGAAATGTAGAATAGTTCTCCTGATTAGGCATGCCCTTACCTCATGAGCAGGGCATTGCAGCTTTGGTAGCAACAGTTACGACATGGACTCTGCTGCTGTGGACCCAGGGAGAGGGGGT
The DNA here is from genome assembly GCF_048569485.1 of Anomaloglossus baeobatrachus. Lineage (NCBI taxonomy): Eukaryota > Metazoa > Chordata > Amphibia > Anura > Aromobatidae > Anomaloglossus > Anomaloglossus baeobatrachus. The sequence continues at coordinate 221,114,933 of NC_134353.1, forward strand.
GCAGATTCATTGCACCCACACTCCTCACATGGAGGGTCTGCACCCCTAGAAAATGGGGGATACGTTCCCTGAGTGTGTCCCCCCATATTCTAGACGGTCCAGAGTCATCGTGGGACCCTCTTTTTTTTTTTCCTTACAATAAATTGGTGAAAGAGGGAATGTTTTGGGGAGTGTTTTTCAAATACTTTTTTTTGTCTATTTTTTTGTTAGTACTGGCAGTTTGTGATGTCGGATATCTGATAGACGCCATGACATCACAAACTGCTGGGCTTGATGTCATGTGACCTTACAGCTACTATCAACCCCATTTATTACCCCGTTTGCCACCGCACAAGGGCAAGGGTTGAGCTGGGGTGAAGCGCCAGGATTGGCGCATCTAGTGGATGCGCCACTTCTGGGGCGCCTGCGGCCTGCTATTTTTAGGCTCTTAGACTGTGAAGGGCCAATAGCTATGGACCTTCCCACCCTGAGAATGCCAGACCACAGCTGTCCGCTTTACCTTGGCTGGTGATCCAATTTGGGGGTGACCCTACTTTTTTATTGCTACTTTTTTTTTGTAATTATTAATATTTATAAAATAATTATAAAAAATGAGCCTGAGGTGACCTCCACATTGGATCCCCAACCACGGTAAAGCTACCAGCTGTGGTTTTCAGGCTACAGCCTTCTGCTTTACCCTAGCTGGCTATAAAAAATGGGGGGACCCAACGTCATTTTTTTTTTTAACTATTTTTTTAAATAAAAAAAATTAATGGGCTTCCCTGTATTTTGATTGCCAGCCAAGGTAACGCCAGGCAGATGGGGGTGGCAATCCATAGCTGTCTGCTTTATCTGCGCTGAGAATCAAAAATACCACGGAGCGCTACGTAATTTTTATATGGGCTCCCGCTGCATTTTTTGTATTGCTAATTAGGGGTAATCCAAGCAGCTACTGGCTGCTAACCCACCACTGCTTGGTGTTACCTTCACTGGCAATGGAAAATCCAGAGAAGCATTTTTTATTTTTTTTGCCAAAAAACTACTAAAAAAATTACGTGAGCTTCGCCATATTTTTGTATGCTAGCCAGGTACAGCAGGCAGGTATGGGCTGCCCCCAACCCCCAGCTGCCTATTTGTATCCGGCTGGGAACTAAAAATATAGGGAAGCCCTTTTTTTAATTATTTCATGAATTTCATGAAATAATTAAAAAAAAAGACTTAGGCTTCGCCCCATTTTTGTGTCCAGCCGGGTACAACTAGGCAGCTGGGGATGGAATCTGCAGCACAGGTTAGCCTGAGGTTTCTGGGCACCCCCTCTGCTGTGAATTGCAGTCCGCAGCTGCCCCAGAAAATGGCGCTCTCATAGAAGCGCCATCATCTGGCGCTGTATCAAACTCTTCCAGCTTCCCTGATGTCAGTGGCTCGCTAGGTAATAATGAGTTAATACTAGCTTTGTTTTACTAGCTAGTATTAAGTCAGAGATTCTTAATGTCAGGCAAGTTTGACCCCGCCATTAAGAATCTCCAATAAAGGGTTAAAAAAAAGACACCACACAGAGAAAAAATACTTTAATACAAATAAATACACAGACACACTTAGAGACTCCATGTTTATTACTCCCTCTTATCCCTCCACCATCCTGCTCTTCTGTCTTCTTTCTCCTTCAACCCATGCAGCTCTGTTACATCAGCAGCACTGCATGGGAGAAAGACGCTGCTGCTCCCCGTGCAGGCTTTTCACTCCGTGAGTGATCAGTGCTGCTGGCTGTTAGCGGTAACTAGAGATAAGCCACGCCCCTAGAGTTCGAGGTCGGTTTGTTGAACGGTGCCCCGTTCGACGAGCCGTTCGTCGAACCGTTTGTCGAACTCTCGAACCCCATAGGAAGCAGTAGGAGGCAATCACAAACACATAAAAACACCTGGAAAACACCCTCAAAGTTGTCCAAAAGGTGCCAAACAACTCCCAAGACAACACAAACACAAGGGAAAGTGACAAGGACAAATACTCATGCGAAAACTAAATGGCTGGACGAGGAAAAAGAGGAGGAGACACAGATATAGGCATGGCATGCCTTTCTAAAATCATGTAAAACACAGCAAGGGGACTCCAAGCAGACTCTCCCTTTTTTCCAAAAATTGGGCCCCACAGACACCACTTCAGTGGCAGCACTTGTGCCCCAGTTGCAAACTGGACAGGTTGATTTGCATCAAACACATTCAAAAATGCGCAAGCCTTAACTGTCCCCAGGATGACACCGGGGTGGGTAGCAAAGTCTTTGCTGATACATGACTTGTTCATCTTGGCTCATTTTTAAAAACACCGAAAGGGTTACTCCAAGCGGAGTCTCCCTTTTTTTTTTCAAAAATTGGGCCACACAGACACCCCTTCAGTTGCAGCACTTGTGCCCCAGTTGTACACTTCACAGGTAGATTTGCATCAAGCACATTCAAAAATACGCCATCCTTAACTGTCCCCAGGATGGCACCGGGGTAGGTAGCAAAGTCTTTGCTGATCCCAGATCTGTTCATCTTGGATCATTTTTAGAAACACAGGAAGCAAGGGTTACTCCAAGCAGAGTCTCCCTTTTTCCTAAAAATTGGGCCACACAGACACCCCTTCAGTGGCAGCACTTGTGCCCCCGTTGCAAACTTGACAGGTACATTTGCATCAAGCACATTCCAAATACACATGCATTTACTCTCCCCAGGATAACACAGGGGTAGTAAAGTCCTTGCGGATCCATGACTTGTTCTTTTTGATGAAAGTTAGTCTGTCCACATTGTCACTGGACAGACGCGTGCACTTATCTGTCAGCACACACCTAGCACCACTGAAGACACGTTCAGACACAACGCTGGCTGCGGAACACGACAAGATCTCCAAGGTGTAGGTGGCGAGCTCAGGCCATTTTTCAAGATTTGATGCCCAAAATGAGCAAGGCTCCAGTTGAAAAGTCATGGCATCAATGTTCATTTGGAAATACTCCTGTATCATCCTCTGCAGCCGTTGACTTTGTGTCAGATTTCTTGTCTCTTTTGGCCTTGCAAAGGATGGTCTAAAAAAATTATGAAACGATTCAATAAAATTGCTGTTACCAGCACCAGATATGGTGCTGCTGGTACGGTTAGACTGTTGATGACGAGACCGTCCCATGTTTGTCAAGTTAGAACTGGGAGATTCACTCCGTGCACCACTGGGGTGTGGTGGAAAAGCCGAGCTAAGATTGAGTAACAGCTTCTGCTGATACTCCTGCATACGTGCGTCCCTTTCTATGGCTGGAATTATTTCACAAAATTTAGACTTGTACCGGGGATCTAAAAGTGTGGCAACCCAATAGTCATCATCACTTCTAATTTTGACAATCCGAGGGTCATGTTGGAGGTAGTGCAGCAAGAAGGCGCTCATGTGTCTTGCGCATCCATGCAGACCAAGTCCTTCATGTGTTTGTGGCATAGAGGTGCTAACCGTTCTTTCTTCCTCTGACATCTCCCCCCAACCTCTTTCAACTGAAATGTGACCAAGGTCTCTCTCATCTGCTGAGTCTTCCATGTCCATTGACAGTTCGTCCTCCATTTCTTCATGTTCTCCTGCACCTTCCTCAACATTTTGCCTGCTAGCATGCGCCCTTGTTAATCCCTCTCCCCCACCGTCCCATGCCTGCCGCCTTGGTGATGATGAACGTCTGGACCTTGGTGATGTTGTTATCCCTTGCGCATATGAATCCTCATGTACTTCCTCCCCTTCCTGTTGAACCACCCCCTGACTCCGAATAGTGTTTAGCGTATGCTCCAGCATGAAAATGACTGGAATTGTCATGCTGATAATGGTATTGTCAGCGCTAAAGATATTCGTCGCCATGTCAAAATTGTGCAGAAGGGTGCATAGGTCCTTGATCTGAGACCACTCCATCAGGGTGATCTTCCCCACCTCTGCATCTCTTTGGCCCAGGCTATACGTCATGATGTATTGCACCAGTGCTCGGCGGTGCTGCCACAGTCGCTGTAACATGTGGAGAGTCAAGTTCCAGCGTGTCGGCACATCGCTTTTCAGGCTTCTGGAGCGATGCAAGTCGCTCAGCTGCGGCAGTTGAACGGCGAAAGTGAGCAGACAGTTTTCGTGCCCTGTTCAGAAGGCCATCTAGGCTGGGATAGTGTGTTAAAAATTGCTGGACAACAAGGTTCAACACATGAGCCATACAAGGCACGTGTGTCACCTTGCCCAGGCGAAGGGCCGCACCCAGGTTTTCAGCATTGTCGCACACGACCTTACCTGGCTGCAGGTTGAGTGGAGACAACCATTTATGAAACTTGGACAGCAGAGCTGCCCACAACTCAGCCGCTGTGTGACTCTTATTTCCAAGACATTTCAAGCTAAAGACCACCTGATGCCGTTGCGCTCTGCTGCCAGCATAGTAATGAGGTGTGCGTGATTCCTTGTGCGCAGTTACAACACTGGTGGCCTGACCAGGCAGGCTTGGGGTGGAGGTGGAGGACCCAGAGTAGGTTGAGGAGGCAGACACGTTGGAGGAACTTATACATACAGAGGATTAACGCACAAGTCGTGGGGACGGCAAGACTTGTTCAGCAGACCCTTCTCCATCTATCACCATAGTTATCCAGTGCCCAGTCAGGGACATGTAACGCCCCTGTCCATGCTTACTGGTCCAAGTATCGGTGGTGAAATGCACCCATTCACACACAGAGTTTCTCAAGGAAGCGGTGATGTTGTGTGCGACATGCTGGTGTAGCGCAGGCACACCTTTCTTGGAGAAGTAGTGGCGACTGGGCATCTGGTACTGGGGCACTGCGACTGGTACTGGGGCACTGCGACGGACATAAGGTCTCAAAAATCCTGTGTGTCCACCAGGCGGAAAGGCAGCATTTCCATAGCCAACAGCTTATAGAGGGATAAAGTCCACCTCTTAGCTTTGTCATGGGTCGGAGGAAATGGCCTTTTATTTGTCCACATCTGAGGGACAGAGATCTGGCTGCTGTGTGTAGACGGTGGTGAGTAGGGTGTCCCTGGAAAAATGCAGGTTTGTGAGGAAAGTGCAGGTGTAGACATGATGTTGCCTTCATCCAACGTTGGTGCTACCCATGTCTGAGAGAGCTGTACACACGAATTTGTTTCCCCTTCCAAACCAACTGATGACCTAACAAGCAAACTGCCTGTTGCGGTTACAGTGGTGGAAGGTGTGCATGGAAACCCAGGTGTGACAGCTGTCCCCCCCAGTAATAGAAGATGAAGAGCGCACGGATGCACTGGAAGGGGCAGGCGGTGGTTGACCCGCTATGCTTGGCCGCATTGCAGCAAAGTGAGCTTCCCACTGGGAATTATGCTTGGTATTCATGTGACGATTCATGGAAGAAGTTGTGAAACTGGTGAGCTTTTTGCCTCTACTTATAGATTTCTGGCAAATTTTACAGATCACATGATTTGGGAGATCCTTTGCAAGGTCAAAAAAGGACCATTCTAGGCATGGCTTAGAGGACATGCGACCTGCAGAGCCACCCCGACTTCTGCTCAGAGGCAGAGTGGTGGCTGAGGATGCAGTTGTAGACGTGCTACCAGTACTCCGACTCTGTCCAGAAAGGCGTAAGGTAACTTCGTCATCAGTTGCATCCTCCTCCACCGCCTCTGTTGACCTCATCAAGTGCCTGACTGTGGCTTGACAGTAAGTGGGATCTAGAACTTCATCATCAAGCGTTGTGTTTGCACTCCCCTCACCCTCAGACCTAGCCTCTTCCTGCCCTGACCGAATGTTTAAGTTGTCATCCCAATCTGGTATCTGCGTCTCATCGTTATCAGTATGTTCCTCATTGTCTCCACCAACAGGTGTTACAGTTTGGGAATGAGGGTCTACATTATGCTCAGAAAGTTGGTCATCAGGGCCTGAATCTGAGTCACAAAGGTTCTGGGCATCACTGCAGACCATTTCCTGGTCTGTACTCACTGTAGCTTGGGAGCAGACCTCTGATTCCCAGGCTATAGTGTGACTGAACAGCTCTGCAGACTCAGCCATCTCTGGTACACCATACTGTGCAGAGCGGGTGGAGACTTGATAGCTGGGAGAAAGCAATTGTGATGACAACTCAGAGGACTGGGTTTTTTTATGTGGTAGTTGAGGTGGAGGAGAGGGCACTTGGAGCACTTGAGATCCATTCAAGCATGTTCTTTTTTTGTGCATCATCTACCTTTCTTACAGTTGTTCGGGTCCGTAAAAAAGGGAACACATCGGATTTCCACGGAAAGTAGTAGAGATCTTACTTTTGCTGGAAGATGGCTTATCTTCAGCAGATGTTAACGTAGCTTTGCCATCTTCCCCGTGGACACAAACTTTTTTAACTTTTCCAAGATGCCTGTTCCCTTTCCACCAGCATCTGTCCTTTTGCCACTCATTTTGTTAGCCACAAGATTAGTCACTTACAATGTGGTAGCAAAAATTGAGAGGTGGTGTAGATTTCACAGGTGATGTAACTTTATTAACAGCTGAAGAGCCAACAGTGACTATCCCTGACAATGCAAATGGCCCTAAAACTGGCAGCACTGTTTGCTATAAAAATAGCGTAGCAAAATGTGCATGAGGGTAGAAAGCAGAGGTGGTGGGACTTGCTTGGCACAAGTGGGACACCAAATTAGTATAGCAGACACTTTTTGGATGCCACTTTTGTTCAGCACTGTTTGCTATAAGAATAGCATAGCTAAAATGTACAGGAGGGTAGAAAGCGGAGGTGGTGGAACTTACTTGGCACCAGTGGGACACTAATGGAGTATAGGAGACACTTTGTGAATGCCACTTATAATCAAAACTGTTTGCTATAAAAATAGCGTAGCAAAATGTGCATGAGGGTTTAATGCAGAGGTGCTGGAAAATGCTAGGCACCAGTTGGACACAAAAATAGTATAGCAGCCACTGTTTGGATGCCACTTATGTCCAGCACTGTTTGCTATAAAATAGCGTAGAAAATGTGCATGAGGGTAGAAAGCAGAGGTGGTGGGACTTGCGTGGCACAAGTGGGACACAAAATTAGTATAGCAGACACTTTTTGGATGCCACTTATATTCAGCACTGTTTGCTATAAGAATAGCGTAGCTAAAATGTGCAGGAGGGTAAAAAGCAGAGGTGGTGGAACTTGCTTGGCACCAGTGGGACACTAATGGAGTAGAGGAGACACTTTGTGAATGCCATTAACTTTCAGCACTGTTTGCTATAAAAATAACGCAGCAAAATGTGCATGAGGGTTCAATTCAGAGGTGCTGGAAAATGCTAGGCACCAGTGGGACAAAAAATTAGTATAGCAGCCACTGTTTGGATGCCACTTATGTCCAGCACTGTTTGCTATAAAAATAGCGTAGCAAAATGTGCATGAGGGTTCAATGCAGAGGTGCTCGAAAATGCTTGGCACCAGTGGGACACAAAATTAGTAGAGCAGCCACCTTTTTGGATGCCACTTATGTCCAGCACTGTTTGCTATAAAAATAGTGTAGCAAAATGTGCATCAGGGTTTAATGCAGAGGTGCTGGCAAATGCTTTGCACCAGTGGGACACAAAATTAGTATAGCAGCCACTTTTTAGATGCCACTTATGTCCAGCACTGTTTGCTATAAAAATAGCGTAGCAAAATGTGCATGAGGGTTTAATGCAGAGGTGCTGGAAAATGCTTGGTCCCAGTGGGACACAAATTTAGTAGAGCAGCCACTTTTTTGGATGCCACTTATGTCCAGCACTGTTTGCTATAAAAATAGCGTAGCAAAATGTGCATCAGGGTTTAATGCAGAGGTACTGGCAAAAGCTTTGCACCAGTGGGACACAAAATTAGTATAGCAGCCACTTTTTGGATGCCACTTATGTCCAGCACTATTTGCTACAAAAATAGCGTAGCAAAATGTGCATGAGGGTTTAATGCAGAGGTGCTGGAAAATGCTTGGCACCAGTGGGACACAAAATTAGTAGAGCAGCCACCTTTTTGGATGCCAGTTATGTCCAGCACTGTTTGCTATAAAAATAGCGTAGCAAAATGTGCATCAGGGTTTAATGCAGAGGTGCTGGCAAATGCTTTGCACCGGTGGGACACAAAATTTGTATAGCAGCCACTTTTTGGATGCCACTTATGTCCAGCACTGTTTGCTGTAAAAATAGCGTAGCAAAATGTGCATCAGGGTTTAATTCAGAGGTGCTGGCAAATGCTTGGCCCCAGTGGGACACAAAATTAGTAGAGCAGCCACCTTTTTGGATGCCACTTATGTCCAGCACTGTTTGCTATAAAAATAGCGTAGCAAAATGTGCATGAGGGTTTAATGCAGAGGTGCTGGAAAATGCTAGGCACCAGTGGGACACAAAATTAGTAAAGCAGCCACCTTTTTGGATGCCACTTATGTCCAGCACTGTTTGCTATAAAAATACCATGGGAAAAGTGGGCAGGTGGGTACAGTGGCCGGGTTCTCTGGGTCAGTGGACAGGAAAGGAAGCCTCACTTTCTATCCCTCCTAATGGTGAAATGCAGCAAGGAATTCCCTGAGCTTAGGTACACAGACGCTGTTATCTGAAGCTGTATACAGCGTTTCCACGGACCTGACTGTCACCTATGGCTCTGAGCCCGAGAAAATGAGCCCTGAAAAGAACTGAAATAGGTGTACACAGCCGGAGCGGCGCCAGGAGCTGCGTGAGCGGTGACTGACACCTAGACGCAGAAAGCAGATAATGGCACCGTGAGAGAAAATGCCCGTATTTATAATGCAAGGACATGTGACATGGACAGCCTATGACACATGCCCTTGCTTGTCTGGCAAAAAAGACCACTTAGCTGTGTGTGTGTCTGGGATTGGCTGACATGCTGGCCCGCCCCACTGCACGCGCGCTTAGTGAAAAAAAAAATGGCGATCGCCATTATCCCAGCAGCACTGTTCTAAACGCGCCGCCCCCACACACTATACGCTGAAATTAGATAATAGTGTGAATCACAGAGTGACTCACACTATTACAGGGAAAAGCCAGCTACTAAATAGCTAGGCTTTTTGCTGATCATACTCGAGCTATTGAGCTTTTAGCATAAAGCTCGCGTTCGATCTCGAGCACCCCCAAAATCACTCGAACATGAAATTGGCAAACCTCGAACCTCGAACATCGCTCAACTCTAGCGATAACATCACCGCTGACAGACGGGTTACCCTAGCAACGGTGCTCCGATCACGTGATTCCCGGTGCCGTTGCGTGCTGTTAGCGGTGACGTCACCGCTAACAGGCGCGTTGCTATGGCTACATGCTACGGGGAAGCAAAACGGGGAGTCAACCGTTTGCCAGAGCATGTCGCCGGTACATGGAGAGATGCAATAACAGGACCTAGCATGACGTCAAAGCCATGTGACCAGTCTGTAGCCAATGAGATAATAGACACGTGACTGGTCACATGCTATTTTGACGTCACGATAGGTCCTGTCATCACTGCTGGTTACCGGGAGGACGTAGCGATTACCGATGGAAAAGCTGCGGGAGACAGAGTGCAAGACGCATCGTGGGGACAGGTAAGTGTTATGGTAATGTTTATTAACTGTATGTGTACATTTATAATGTGTTTTTATGTGTTTGTGATTGCCTCCCATTGTTTTCAATGGGGTTCGAGAGGTTCATCGAACGGCTCATCGAACGGGGTACCGTTCGACGAACCAAACTCGAACTCTAGGGGGGTGTCTCATTTCTAGTTATTACTATTACTCTGCCTGTCTGGACCCTGTGTCTCAAGCTTCACCAACTTGCCTTAGAGCCGTACATGCTGCACATATGCTTCTGGACAAGACTTCGGACATCATCTTAGGACATCCAGTGCTCTTGATGGCTGCACACGATCTCAAAGCTATACTTGACCAGACTCAACCTAAACATCTGTCACTACAGCGTCATATGAGACTCCAATATTCCCTCCTAATTCTGGATAATGTCACTCTTGTCCGCTGTACCAACCTCAACCTGTCCACACTGCTTCCTCTTTCCCGGGTGGATATAGACGATGACAATAATGCTCCAGGAGAAGAGGCCTGTACATGTGCCGCCCCAACAGCCGGGCTGCTCGGATCCGGAGTGTGGCTCGAGGGATTCTTCCGGACCCGGGGGTCGCGTGGACACTTCAAATAAAAAGGGGACGTATTTGTACGGGATTTGCCATAAACTGTCTGTGACACCACCCACGGTGTGTGGTGAAATGTAGCACCACTGCTGCTGTTGTGGGGCACCTGGTGGACGATGGGATGGCAGCTGGATGTTGACCCCTCCGTCGGTAGGGATGGATGCCCCGGGGCCCAGTGTCTCTTATGCTGAGGATGGTGACTGCAGGGGCCGGCGCGCCCGGTCAGACCGGGGGATGTGTATTTACTCATGATTAAATGAATCACACAAGTCCAATGGTAAACCAATGTGCTGGTGGCCGGCCGCCACGGTCGGGTGTATCTGGTGCCACACTCGTGCTGGTGGTCTGTGTCACTTTACTCTGCACTCTGCACTTTGGTGTGGTGGACTTCCCGGTGTGAAACACGGGAGTCCGCTCCCGGTCCTTTTGTTGGGAGTCATGCCCGCTGACACTGGCCCTTGGGATCTACTGGGCCCTGGCGAATGCCCTATCCTCCGCGGTGGGTTGTTGTCTGCTTTTGGGACTTTGGTTGGGACAGGACCTATAATCCTGCCCTCAATTGGTTAATTAGCTAGGCCGTTGGTTCCGGTCCTGGCTTCAGAGTCCAAGTACCCCCTCTGTGCATGGTTTCTGGGTCGGTTCTCCGGTGTCAGTACCGGTGAGCTCCAACCCTGTCCTGGTCCACCTCGGATCTCCGGCAGCCGTCTTCCCGTCTCCTGACAGACACGGACCACCGTCTGCCACCTAGCCAGCACACCGGGGCTCCAACCCCGACACCTTTTATTTCTGTCCCAGCCTTCACTTTCTCCTCCTCAGCTACTCCACTCCACTTGAACTACAACTTTCAACTCACCTTTTCCCGCCCCGGGTTCTCCAGACCCCTAGGTGGGCGTTCTCCATCCGCCTGGTCCCGCCCACTGGTGTGCATTTCCTACCCTGGGGGGGGTGACTAGGGTTTCTGGTCGGCTGGGTGTAACATTGTGTGGGTTGGTGTTATGCAGGGGTATCCACTGTGTGACTACTAGAGATGAGCGAACCGGCTCGAGGGCGGTTCGCCGAACGGAGCTCCCGTTCGAGTTCAGTTCGTCGAACGTTCGACGAACCGAACTCGAACCAATAGGCTATAATGGGAGGCAATCACAAACACATAAAAATGCATTATAAATGTACACATACAGTAAATAAACATTGCCATAACACTTACCGGTCCCCGCGATCCCTCCTGCACTCTGTCTCCTGCCGCTATTCCATCCGATGATCACTGAATCCTCCCGGTGACCGGCACTGCCAGCAGAGAAGCAGGACCTATCGTGACGTCAAAATAGCCATGTGACCAGTCACGTGGCTATTATCTCATTGGCTACAGACTGGTCACATGAATATGACGCGTCATGTAGGACCTGCGAGTGCATCTCTCCGGTACACGGTGCACATTTGTGTATCGCCGTGTACCGGCGACATGCTCTAGCACACGGTCGACTCCCCGTTCCGTTAGGGACCGGCTGACACAGCCGGTCATTAACGGAGATCACCGTTGCCATAGCAACGCTGTTAGCGGTGACGTCACCGCTAACCGCGGCTCCGGGAGCACCGTTGCTATGGTAACGCGTCTGTCAGCGTTACCGCTGTTACTGCTAGCAGCACTGATCACTCACGGAGTGAAGGCTGCACGCTGCTTCCCGATTGTAGTGAGGATTGTAGTGAGGATGAGGTGCCCCAGCCCATCAAGTGATGGGCTGGGGCACCTCATCCTCACTACAATCGTCACTACTACTACACTTGTGAGGATTGTAGTGAGGATGAGGTGCCCCAGCTCATCAAGTAATGGGCTAGGGCACCTCATCCTCACTACAATCCTCACTACAATCCTGAAGTGCAGTTTCTTCAAAATCATTTAAAGGCACTTGGAACGCTGAAATTGCTGCTTATAATTTAAGCCTCTATTAAAAACCTCTTATCAGCGCTGGTTTATTGGGGATTTATTGGGCTGACAGGGGGTAATAAAGATGGAGTCTCTAATGTGTCTGTGTATTTATTTCTATTAAAGTATTTTTTCTCTGTGTGGTGTCTTTTTTTTAACCCTTTATTGGAGATTCTTAATGGCCGGGTCAAACATGCCTGACATTAAGAATCTCTGGCTTAATACTGGCTAGTAAAACAAAGCCAGTATTAACTCATGATTACCCAACAAGCCACCCGGCTCCAGGGCTGTTGGAAGAGTTGGATACAGCGCCAGATGATGGCGCTTCTATGAGAGCGCCATTTTCTGGGACGGCTGTGGACTGAAATTCACAGCAGAGGCGCCCAGAAACCTCGGGCTAACCTGTGCTGCAGATTCCAATCCCCAGCTGCCTAGTTGTACCCGGCTGGACACAAAAATGGGGCGAAGCCCACGTCATTTGTTTTTTAATTATTTCATGAAATAAGTGAAATAATTAAAAAAAAACGGGCTTCCCTATATTTTTGGTTCCCAGCCGGGTACAAATAGGCAACTGGGGGTTGGAAGCAGCCCGTGGCTGCCTGCTGTACCTGGCTAGCATACAAAAATATGGCGAAGCCCACGTCATTTTTTTGGTGGGCAAAAAACTTCTGCATACAGTCCTGGATGGAGTATGCTGAGCCTTGTAGTTCTGCAGCTGCTGTCTGCTCTTCTCCATACAGACAGACAGCAGCTGCAGAACTACAAGGCTCAGCATACTCCATCCAGGACTGTATGCAGAAGTTTTTTGCCCCCTGAAAAAATTATGTGGGCTTCGCCATATTTTTGTATGCTAGCCAGGTACAGCAGGCAGGTACGGCTGCCCCCAACCCCCAGTTGCCTATTTGTACCCAGCTGGGAACCAAAAATAAAGGGAAGCCCTTTTTTTATTATTTCATGAATTTCATGAAATAATTAGAAAACAAATGACGTAGGCTTCGCCCCATTTTTGTGTCCAGCCAGGTACAACTAGGCAGCTGGGGATTGGAATCCGCAGCACAGGTTGGCCTAAGCTTTCTGGGCCCCACTGCTGCGAATTGCAGTCTGCAGCCGCCTCAGAAAATGGCATTTTCATAGAAGCGCCATCTTCTGGCGCTGTATCCAACTCTTCCAGCACCTGCCTGCTATACCTGGCTAGCATACAAAATTATGGCGAAGCTCATGTCCTTTTTTTGTAGTTTTTTGGCAAAAAAAATAAAAAATGCTTCCCTGGATTTTCCATTGCCAGTGAAGGTACCCTTAGCTAGCAATACAAAAAATGCAGCGGGAGCCCATATATATTTTTTTTAATTATTTATTTAAATAAACTAAAACAAAATGGGCTTCCCTGTATTTTGATTGCTGGACATCACAGTGCTGTAAAAATAAATCTTTAAAAAAAATGACGTAGCGCTCCGCGGTATTTTTGATTCTCAGCGCAGATAAAGCAGACAGCTATGGGTTGCCACCCCCATCTGCCTGCCGTTACCTTGGTTGGCAATCAAAATACAGGGAAGCCCATTAATTTTTTCTATTTAAAAAATAGTTAAAAAAAAAATGACGTTGGGTCCCCCTATTTTTGATAGCCAGCTAGGGTAAAGCAGACGGCTGTAGCCTGAAAACCACAGCTGGCTGCTTTACCGTGGTTGAGGATCCAATGTGGAGGTCCCCCCAGGCTCTTTTTATATAATTATTTTATAAATATTAATAATTACACAAAAAAAGTAGGGTCCCCCCCAAATTGGATCACCAGCCAAGGTAAAGCGGACAGCTGTGGTCTGGTATTCTCAGGGTGGGAAGGTCCATAGTTATTGGGCCTTCACAGCCTAAAAATAGCAGGCCGCAGGCACCCCAGACGTGGCGCATCCACTAGATGCGCCAATCCTGGCGCTTCACCCGAGCTCATCCCGTGCCCTGGTGCAGTGGCAAACGGGGTAATAAATCGGGTTGATACTAGCTGTAAAGTCACCTGAGATCAAGCCCAGCAGTTTGTGATGTCATGGCATCTATTAGATACCCAACATCATAAACTGTCAGTACTAACAAAAAAAAAAAAATCGACAAAGAAATTTATTTGAAAAAACAGTCCCCAAAACATTTCCTCTTTCACCAATTTATTGTAAGAAAAAAAATAAAGGGGTCCCACGACGACTCTGGACCATCTAGAATATGGAGGGGGGAGACACTCAGGGAACGTATCCCCCATTTTCTAGGAGTGCGGACCCTTCATGTGAGGAGTGTGAGTGCAATGAATCTGCACTCACTCTCCCCGGGTCCACAGCAGCAGAGTCCATGTCGTAATGGTTGCTACCAAAGCTGCAATGCCCTGCTTATGAGGTAAGGGCATGCCTAATCAGGAGAACTACTGTAGAGGAAGCTCTGCTCACTGGTATATAGGTGCTCAGAGGTAATAATAGATAAAATTAGTGAGTAACCTCGGCACTCTAAATCTCCCAGACTAAGTCAGTAAGTCACAATGGATAGTAATGCAAAATCACTCTTTATTGGTCCGTATTAAGAAAAAAAATTTTCATAAGCATATATGTTTTTGTCCAAAACAAGTTACAAATGATGTTTCGGCCTGAGCCTTCGTCAGATTGGACTGCATGTAATCCTGAAAAATGACAATAATCAGTATCACATAAGAGTGAGAGAACAATAGCATAAACTCGAACAATGTAGAGGTACAATTGGGATGCAGCAAGAAAATTGCAACACAGCAAGAAATGAAACACATGATACAAATGTCATAATACAGTACAAGGACAATATAGTAATGACAAATATGGGGTCAGAGTAGGCTTAGACAGCTCTGGTACGAAAGAGATGTCAATCATAAAGTAACATGTGCAGTAGGTGTAGAGCTGCACTATGCATGGCAGAGCTAATGGGTAGACCGACCATAGAAAAAGAACGGAGAAAAAGTGGAAAAAAAGTGGAGAAAAAGTGGAGAAAAAGTGGAGAAAAAATGGAGAAAAAGTGGAGAAGAAGTGGAGAAGAAGTTGAGAAGTGGAGAAGAAGTGGAGAAAAAGTGGAGAAAAAGTGGAGAAAAAGTGGAGAAAAAGTGGAGAAAAAGTGGAGAAAAAGTGGAGAAAAAATGGAGAAAAAGTGGAGAAAAAAATGGAGAAAAAGTGGAGAAAAAGTGGAGAAAAAATGTAGAAAAAGTGGAGAAAAAATGGAGAAAAAGTGGAGAAAAAGTGGAGAAAAAGTGGAGAAAAAGTGGAGAAAAAATGGAGAGAAAGTGGAGAAAAAGTGGAGAAAAAGTGGAGAAAAAGTTTAGAAGTGGAGAAGAAGTGGAGAAGAAGTGGAGAAGAAGTGTTTGTTCATGCCAGATGGGAGATAAATAATTTTTTACCGGCGCTGTAATTTACTGTAACGTGATCATCGTTGTACGGTGTAAACCTGTGATCACGTGAGCGGGGACCAGAAAAACCGTCCTGAATCATGATCTCCAGGGTCTCAGCTAGCCCTGAAACCCCGGAGATTTTCTGACGCCGGCAGGCGTTATTCACTTATTTCTGCCTGCTGTTTATAAACGGCAGATCAGAATAAGGCTACATTAACACGACCGATCCATTTTTGCGGTCTGCAAAAAACAGTCCGTTTTTTTTCACGGGTGCATCCGTGTGGCATCCGTTTCCGTTCCGTAGACGGTCCGTATGTCTTCTGTTTGTCATCCGTGTGCCTTCCGTTTTTTTGTGTACTGCAAAAAAACTGAAGGAGGGTAAATGCATAAATTTACCCAGGATCCATAGCTTCATCCTACATGAGGCAGTCACATGTTCACTCCAGTGCCATTTTCTACTGCTTTTCACAGCGTAGAGCGCTCTGGTGATTTTCTTGTGCTTGTGCACTTCATATCAGTCTTTTCTGTCATTATAATGGCAGAAAGACACATAATGTCCCACTCTCCTGCATTTTGTAATTTTGCACCCTTTGGTGCCTTTCATGTGGCACTAAGCGGTGCTTAGCTTTGTATTTAGCCAAAAAAATGAAAAAAAAGAAAAATGACGTAGGGTTCCCCCTAGTTTTGTAGCCAGCTAGGGTAAAGCAGACGGCTGCAGCCTGCAGACCACAGCTGGCAACCTCACCTTGGCTGGTAATCCAAAACTGAGGGCACCCCACGCTGTTATTTTAAATTAAATAAATAATTGAAAAAAAACAACACGTAGTGGTCCCCCCAAAATTGGATCACCAGCCAAGGTAAAGCAGACAGCTGGGGTCTGATATTCTCGGACTAGGGAGGTCCATGGTTATTGGACTCTCCCCAGCCTACACACACATTGCCTCTTTCACCAATTTATTAGAAAGAAAAACAAATCCAGGTCTGCTGTAATCCAAGCGGTTCCCATGACGATCCACACTGTCCCAGTCAATGAAGAGCAGAATGTTCCTCATTGGCTGGGAGAGCAATGCAGTGACCTGAGCTAACATCAATGGGTCAGCCCAGGTCACTGCAGGGCATGACAAGTGCTGCTGTCAGTGAGGTACATTACCTGCGCTGATCTCCAGCACTGCTGACAGCACCTGTCACTGAGTTCAATGACCGCCGCCTTCACAGCCAAGCATCGCGAGAGGCCCGTGACGTCACCGCTAGTCAGTCTCGGGTCGGAAGCGAGAGAAGGGGATGTGACAAGTGGCGGCCATGGAGGACAGTGACAGCGCTGAGGTCGGGATGGCGGGACTTCATCACCGCAGGTAAGCCGAGCGGGACCATGTGTGCAGAGTGCAGTGTGTGTGTGTGTGTGTGTGTGTGTGTGTGTGTGTGTACGTGTGTACATGCCGCGGGCAGGAGGGGGAGGAGCGAGCTGAGCGGGGAAGTGTGGGCTTCCTGCACGTAACTAGGATAAACATCGGGTTACTAACCAAAGCGCTTTTCTTGGATACCCGATGTTTATCTTGGTTACCAGCTTGTGGCAGGCTGCCAGCGATGGCTCCTGCACACTGTAGCTGTAAAAAGCCCTGCTTTTTGCTTTTGCAAAAAGCTCGAGATCTAGTTCGATCTAGAACACCCCCAAAAATCACTCGAGCCTCGAACTGGAGAACCTCGAACCGCGAACCGCGCTCAACTCTAGTGACTACCTGGTTTTTCCAGGGCGTCACATACATACTCAGAGGATCATGACTGTCTACAACAGATGCAGCAAGAAGCAGCCTCAAAGAAAATTGTGTCCGAAGACCCACTCTCGCACGCTGACCTGACGTTCTTCACCGATGGCTCCAGATTGCAGATGAAACAGGAAGGTTTCATAGGGGATATGCAATGGTTACATATGACCAGGTTATCTCAGTTGGATACCTACCACCACACATGTCTGCATAAGAAGCGGAACTTAAGGCTTTGACGCTGGCCTGTCAAGAAGCGGCAGAGATGGTGGTCAACATCTAAACAGATTTAAGATACGCTTTTGGAGTGGCTCGTGACTTTGGCAGCAGGTGGGCAACCAGAGGATACCTAACGTCCAGTGGAAATCCTGTAAAACATGCTGCTGCCATACAAGAACTTGTGGCCACTCTGTACTTACCTTCGGAGATTGCAGTGATCAAGATTAAACTCCTGGGAGATTAAACTCTCCAGAGGCGAAGGGAAACTTCTTTGCTGACAAAATAGCGAAAACGTATGCTGTGCACCCACCTGGGAAAGAGAAAGTAGTGGTATATATGTCTCAAGATCCTGAAGAGGGACTCCAGAGTTCTCCTATGAAGTTTATTCATCTACACCAAGACAAGGCATCGGATGATTAGAAAAAGTATTGGCAAAAAACAGGAGCAAAAAAGGATGAAGATGGAGTTTGGAGGAAGATCTGTCTACCCCACAACCTGTAACCCTCGGTGACAGAATGGGCACACGGTATCACCCATAGAGGCAAGAACCAGATGAATGACTTGATTTGTAAGACGTAAATGGCACCGGGAATCTCTACTGTCACCCAATGTCACCCAAAAATATTGTGAGTCCTGCCTTGTGTGTGCAACATGCAATCCAACACCACCCCAGAAAGTTAATCAAAAACATTTGGCCAAACCGCTCTAACTTTTCCAAAGAATTCAAATTGATCATATTCAAATGCCAAAAGTAGGGAAGTACGAGTATTTACTGGTAGTGGCTGACATGTTCTCAGGATGGCCCGAAGCCTCTCCAGTAACCAACATGACTGCCAGGGTGACTGTTAAGAGACTAATGACTGAGTTAGTATGCAGATATGGGGTCCCAGCGGTAATTGAGAGTGACCAAGGACTTGCATTCACGGCAGTATTGACTAAAGAGCTATGGACGTTGGTAGGGGCGGATTTGGGTCTACATACCCCGTATCATCCTCAGAGCAGTGGGAAAGTAGAAAGACTTAATGGTACCTTGAAAAACAAAATCCTGAAAGCTAGTCAGGAGATCAAACTTCCCAGGACAGACATTTTGCCTACTGCCTTATATTCAGTCAGAAACACTCCAAGGGGTCCCACTAAACTCACACACCATACAAGATTCTTTTTGGAGGGCCTCCAAGGCTGGGTCAATGATTCCCACAACAACTAGCTTGAGAAAGTGATACTCTTGTGAATTATGTTGTTGCCCTAACTAAAGATTTGTCAATAACACATGCACAAGTTTTATCATCCATTCCAGATCCAGATTCCAGTGAAGGTGTCCATAATTTCCAACCTGGTGACCACGTGCTGGTAAAAAAGTTCACCAGAAAGACATCCCTGGAACCGAGATTTGAGGGTCCCTACCAAGTGCTCCTGACTACTCCCACTTCTATCAAATTCGAAGGAAGACCAACGTGGATACACGCCTCCCACTGCAAGAAGTTCACGCCTCCATCAGAGCCTTCTGCATAATGCCACATATTTTTTTACCTTATGTGTTACATCGTTCTACACTCCTTTGTAGGAGCACAACAGGCCGCGATCACCCAAGCGGGGGGGTGATTACGTTCTGGTATAACACCACTACACATGTTGCTTCTGTTAAATTCGATTATTTTGATTATAGTACAGTGTGACACTCAATGGGCTTCCTCGCCTTCCTCAATGCGTCAACCAGCACAATTAAGATCAGGACAACAATATATATGTGTCATGGGTGATGGGTGGGGACAAACATGTGGTTCATGGAGGGCAGTTGGGTGGAACACTGGTGAAGATTGGGGGTATAGAACGGAAACAGCCCTAAATAAACTAAACTCCCATGGCAAATCCCTACTCAACAGGATGACATTCTCCCAAACAAAAGTCCTCAAGCCCTGTGATACCATTGGCCATTGTAATCCACTAGTCCTTCACTTGGAGAACCCTCAACATGGTGATAATAGCACCTACTTACTGGGCACATATGTATATGGTGGGTGTGCTAGTTGTGCCCATCTAGTTGTGTTCAGATTAGCGGACATAAGAGAATTGTCAACAAAAGATAGAAATACACACTCAAACTCCCTAATGTTCCGTATTCAAAAAGTTAATAAGATGATGGCCATTGCAAACCCCACATTTGAAGATATCCTTGCTGTTGAAACAGGGTACACTGAGACCAACTTATGGTTGAAGTGGATGAAATATACTGCCAATCAATATAATAAGTAAAATTGTTTTGTCTGTGCAGGGGCGAGACCCCACCTAGGATCTGTCCCTCTAGATCTACCCCCAGATGTGGAAAAATGTTTCCTGAGTCTGCTCACTAATAAATCCCTTAAGCCTTCTTTACATGCTACAATATATCTTACGATGTGTCGGCGGGGTCACGTCGTAAGTGACACACATCCGGCATCATAAGTTACATTGTACAGTCATGGCCAAAAGTTTTGAGAATGCTACAAATATTAATTTTTACAAAGTCTACTGCTTAAGTTTTTCTAAGGGCAATTTGCATATACTCCAGAATGTCATAAAGAGTGATCAGCTTAACAGCAATTACTTGAAAGGTCAATATTGGCTAAGAAAATGAACTTTAACCCCAAAACACATTTCAGCATCATTGCATTCCTGCCTTAAAAAGAGCAGCTAACATTGTTTTAGTGATTGTTCCATTAACACAGGTGTGGGTGTTGATGAGGACAGGGCTGGCGATCAATCAGTCATGATTAAGTAAGAATGACACCACTGGACACTTTAAAAGGAGGCTGGTGCTTGGTATCATTGTTTCTCTTCAGTTAACCATGGTTATCTCTAAGGAAACACGTGCAGCCATCATTTCTCTGCACAAAAATGGCTTAACAGGGAAGAGTATTGCAGCTACAAAGATTGCACCTCAGTCAACAATCTATCGCATCATCAATAACTTCAAGGAGACAGCTTCTATTGTTGCCAAAAAGGCTCCAGGGTGCCCAAGAAGGACCAGCAAACGCCAGGACCCTATCTTAAAACTGTTTCAGCTGCGGGATCGGACTACTAGCAGTGCCGAGCTAACTCAGCAATGGCAGCAGGCTGGTGTGAGTGCTTCTGCATGCACTGTGAGGCGGAGACTGCTTGAGCAAGGCCTGGTTTCAATGAGGGCAGCAAAGAAACCACTTCTCTCCAGAAAAAACATCAGGGACCGACTGATATTCTGAAAAAGGTACAGAGAGTGGACTGCTGAGGACTGGGGTAAAGTCATTTTCTCAGATTAATCCCCTTTTTGATTGTTTGGGACATCTGGAAAACAGCTTATTAGGAGAAGAATAGGTGAGCGCTACCACCAGTCTTGTCTCATGCCAACTGTTAAGCATCCTGAAACTATTCATGTGTGGGGTTGCTTCTCAGCCAAGGGAATCGGCTCACTCACAGTCTTGCCTAAAAACACAGAAAAAAAAAAAGGGAACCAGCACGATCTGAAATTGGCATGCATCAAATAAAAAGTGAAAATTCACAAATTTATTCCAACTGTACTATGATAAAAAAATGAGATTTTTAGCAAATAATTGATCAATTTTTTGAGCCACCCCTGCCAACGTCACGGCAAATCTCAATAGGGGGGTCCTACTCTACATTCTGTATTTCATGGGCCATGCGGCCTCCTAGATAAAGTTAAAAGCAGAACCATAATAGAGCACACATACCTGTAACCTGTATATAACCGCTTCTATGTTGCAAAAAGGCACTTGTGGATAGAGACCAGCCCAGGTCCCAGCATGTGGAGCAAGCCCTACACATACCAGGACTATATCAGAACTGATCCTCCCAGTGTCAAACAGCAACCATTGATAAAGGCGGACCAGATCCAAGAATGGTGCTTAATTAGCATTGCCTGTGGAAAGGGGTGAGGTAACTGAGTCTGAACAGCTACCAACAGGAGGAATATATTGCAAACCAAAATCAGGCGTGCATGGTATGGTGTTGGTCAGACACCAGATTTGTAGCATAACTACGGTCAAAACGGAGAAAAAAAGGGAACCAGCACGATCTGAAATTGGCATGCATCAAATAAAAAGTGAAAATTCACAAATTTATTCCAACTGTACTATGATAAAAAAATGAGATTTTTAGCAAATAATTGATCAATTTTTTGAGCCACCCCTGCCAACGTCACGGCAAATCTCAATAGGGGGGTCCTACTCTACATTCTGTATTTCATGTGCCATGCGGCCTCCTAGATAAAGTTAAAAGCAGAACCATAATAGAGCACACATACCTGTAACCTGTATATAACCGCTTCTATGTTGCAAAAAGGCACTTGTGGATAGAGACCAGCCCAGGTCCCAGCATGTGGAGCAAGCCCTACACATACCAGGACTATATCAGAACTGATCCTCCCAGTGTCAAACAGCAACCATTGATAAAGGCGGACCAGATCCAAGAATGGTGCTTAATTAGCATTGCCTGTGGAAAGGGGTGAGGTAACTGAGTCTGAACAGCTACCAACAGGAGGAATATATTGCAAACCAAAATCAGGCGTGCATGGTATGGTGTTGGTCAGACACCAGATTTGTAGCATAACTACGGTCAAAACAGAGAAAAAAAGGGAACCAGCACGATCTGAAATTGGCATGCATCAAATAAAAAGTGAAAATTCACAAATTTATTCCAACTGTACTATGATAAAAAAATGAGATTTTTAGCAAATAATTGATCAATTTTTTGAGCCACCCCTGCCAACGTCACGGCAAATCTCAATAGGGGGGTCCTACTCTACATTCTGTATTTCATGTGCCATGCGGCCTCCTAGATAAAGTTAAAAGCAGAACCATAATAGAGCACACATACCTGTAACCTGTATATAACCGCTTCTATGTTGCAAAAAGGCACTTGTGGATAGAGACCAGCCCAGGTCCCAGCATGTGGAGCAAGCCCTACACATACCAGGACTATATCAGAACTGATCCTCCCAGTGTCAAACAGCAACCATTGATAAAGGCGGACCAGATCCAAGAATGGTGCTTAATTAGCATTGCCTGTGGAAAGGGGTGAGGTAACTGAGTCTGAACAGCTACCAACAGGAGGAATATATTGCAAACCAAAATCAGGCGTGCATGGTATGGTGTTGGTCAGACACCAGATTTGTAGCATAACTACGGTCAAAACAGAGAAAAAAAGGGAACCAGCACGATCTGAAATTGGCATGCATCAAATAAAAAGTGAAAATTCACAAATTTATTCCAACTGTACTATGATAAAAAAATGAGATTTTTAGCAAATAATTGATCAATTTTTTGAGCCACCCCTGCCAACGTCACGGCAAATCTCAATAGGGGGGTCCTACTCTACATTCTGTATTTCATGTGCCATGCGGCCTCCTAGATAAAGTTAAAAGCAGAACCATAATAGAGCACACATACCTGTAACCTGTATATAACCGCTTCTATGTTGCAAAAAGGCACTTGTGGATAGAGACCAGCCCAGGTCCCAGCATGTGGAGCAAGCCCTACACATACCAGGACTATATCAGAACTGATCCTCCCAGTGTCAAACAGCAACCATTGATAAAGGCGGACCAGATCCAAGAATGGTGCTTAATTAGCATTGCCTGTGGAAAGGGGTGAGGTAACTGAGTCTGAACAGCTACCAACAGGAGGAATATATTGCAAACCAAAATCAGGCGTGCATGGTATGGTGTTGGTCAGACACCAGATTTGTAGCATAACTACGGTCAAAACAGAGAAAAAAAGGGAACCAGCACGATCTGAAATTGGCATGCATCAAATAAAAAGTGAAAATTCACAAATTTATTCCAACTGTACTATGATAAAAAAATGAGATTTTTAGCAAATAATTGATCAATTTTTTGAGCCACCCCTGCCAACGTCACGGCAAATCTCAATAGGGGGGTCCTACTCTACATTCTGTATTTCATGTGCCATGCGGCCTCCTAGATAAAGTTAAAAGCAGAACCATAATAGAGCACACATACCTGTAACCTGTATATAACCGCTTCTATGTTGCAAAAAGGCACTTGTGGATAGAGACCAGCCCAGGTCCCAGCATGTGGAGCAAGCCCTACACATACCAGGACTATATCAGAACTGATCCTCCCAGTGTCAAACAGCAACCATTGATAAAGGCGGACCAGATCCAAGAATGGTGCTTAATTAGCATTGCCTGTGGAAAGGGGTGAGGTAACTGAGTCTGAACAGCTACCAACAGGAGGAATATATTGCAAACCAAAATCAGGCGTGCATGGTATGGTGTTGGTCAGACACCAGATTTGTAGCATAACTACGGTCAAAACAGAGAAAAAAAAAAGGGAACCAGCACGATCTGAAATTGGCATGCATCAAATAAAAAGTGAAAATTCACAAATTTATTCCAACTGTACTATGATAAAAAAATGAGATTTTTAGCAAATAATTGATCAATTTTTTGAGCCACCCCTGCCAACGTCACGGCAAATCTCAATAGGGGGGTCCTACTCTACATTCTGTATTTCATGTGCCATGCGGCCTCCTAGATAAAGTTAAAAGCAGAACCATAATAGAGCACACATACCTGTAACCTGTATATAACCGCTTCTATGTTGCAAAAAGGCACTTGTGGATAGAGACCAGCCCAGGTCCCAGCATGTGGAGCAAGCCCTACACATACCAGGACTATATCAGAACTGATCCTCCCAGTGTCAAACAGCAACCATTGATAAAGGCGGACCAGATCCAAGGATGGTGCTTAATTAGCATTGCCTGTGGAAAGGGGTGAGGTAACTGAGTCTGAACAGCTACCAACAGGAGGAATATATTGCAAACCAAAATCAGGCGTGCATGGTATGGTGTTGGTCAGACACCAGATTTGTAGCATAACTACGGTCAAAACAGAGAAAAAAATGTTCCGTATTCAAAAAGTTAATAAGATGATGGCCATTGCAAACCCCACATTTGAAGATATCCTTGCTGTTGAAACAGGGTACACTGAGACCAACTTATGGTTGAAGTGGATGAAATATACTGCCAATCAATATAATAAGTAAAATTGTTTTGTCTGTGCAGGGGCGAGACCCCACCTAGGATCTGTCCCTCTAGATCTACCCCCAGATGTGGAAAAATGTTTCCTGAGTCTGCTCACTAATAAATCCCTTAAGCCTTCTTTACATGCTACAATATATCTTACGATGTGTCGGCGGGGTCACGTCGTAAGTGACACACATCCGGCATCATAAGTTACATTGTACAGTCATGGCCAAAAGTTTTGAGAATGCTACAAATATTAATTTTTACAAAGTCTACTGCTTAAGTTTTTCTAAGGGCAATTTGCATATACTCCAGAATGTCATAAAGAGTGATCAGCTTAACAGCAATTACTTGAAAGGTCAATATTGGCTAAGAAAATGAACTTTAACCCCAAAACACATTTCAGCATCATTGCATTCCTGCCTTAAAAAGAGCAGCTAACATTGTTTTAGTGATTGTTCCATTAACACAGGTGTGGGTGTTGATGAGGACAGGGCTGGCGATCAATCAGTCATGATTAAGTAAGAATGACACCACTGGACACTTTAAAAGGAGGCTGGTGCTTGGTATCATTGTTTCTCTTCAGTTAACCATGGTTATCTCTAAGGAAACACGTGCAGCCATCATTTCTCTGCACAAAAATGGCTTAACAGGGAAGAGTATTGCAGCTACAAAGATTGCACCTCAGTCAACAATCTATCGCATCATCAATAACTTCAAGGAGACAGCTTCTATTGTTGCCAAAAAGGCTCCAGGGCGCCCAAGAAGGACCAGCAAACGCCAGGACCCTATCTTAAAACTGTTTCAGCTGCGGGATCGGACTACTAGCAGTGCCGAGCTAACTCAGCAATGGCAGCAGGCTGGTGTGAGTGCTTCTGCATGCACTGTGAGGCGGAGACTGCTTGAGCAAGGCCTGGTTTCAATGAGGGCCGCAAAGAAGCCACTTCTCTCCAGAAAAAACATCAGGGACCGACTGATATTCTGCAAAAGGTACAGAGAGTGGACTGCTGAGGACTGGGGTAAAGTCATTTTCTCAGATTAATCCCCTTTTTGATTGTTTGGGACATCTGGAAAACAGCTTATTAGGAGAAGAATAGGTGAGCGCTACCACCAGTCTTGTCTCATGCCAACTGTTAAGCATCCTGAAACTATTCATGTGTGGGGTTGCTTCTCAGCCAAGGGAATCGGCTCACTCACAGTCTTGCCTAAAAACACAGCCATGAATAAAGAATGGTACCAGAATGTCCTCCAAGAGCAACCTCTCCCAACTGTCCAAGAGCAGTTTGGCACCCAACAATGCCTTTTCCAGCATGATGGAGCAGCTTGCCATAAAGCAAAGGTGATCACTAAATGGCTCATGGAACAAAACATAGAGATTTTAGATCCATGGCCTGGAAACTTCCCAGATTTTAATCCCATTGATAACTTGTGGGCAATCATCAAGAGACAGGTGGACAAACAAAAACCAACAAATTCTGGCAAAATGCAAGCATTGCTTATGCAAGAATGGACAGCTATCAGTCAGGATTTGATCCAGAAGTTGATTGAGAGCATGCCAGGGAGAATTGCAGAGGTCCTGAAGAGGAAGGGTCAACACTGAAAATATTGACTTGCTGCATTAACTCATTCTAACTGTCAATATAACCTTTTGCTACTCATAATATGATTGCAATTATATTTCTGTATGTGATGTAAACATCAGGCAAACACAATTAAAAACCAGAGGGCAACAGATCATGTGAAAATATAATTTTGGTGTCATTCTCAAAACCTTTGGCCATGACTGTAGTGTGTGACAGGTACGTGCGATTGCGATTGAACGTTAAACCGTTCATCGCATACACATTGTACCTTTCTATAATTTTACATGTTGGATTGTTCAATGTACCCGGGGCAGCACACATCGCAGCGTGTGACACCCCTGGAACATTGAACAGATCTTACCTGCCTCCTGCAGCTCCCGGCATGCACTGTGGAAGGAAGGAGGTGGGCGGGATGTTTACGCCCCGCTCATCTCCGCCCCTCCACTTCTATTGGCCGGCTGCCGCGTGACGTCGCTGTGATGCCGAATGCGCCTCCCACTCCAGGAAGTGGACGTTCGCCGCCCACAGCAAAGTCGTATGGACGGGTAAGTACGTGTGACAGGGGTTAATTGTATGTGCGGCATGTTCTACAAATTGAACGTGCCACACATACGATGGGGGCGTTGCAAATCGCATACGATATTGTATGCGAATTGTAACGTGTAAAGCAGGCTTTAGTGAATTAAATTGTGAAAACTGTAAAAAAAAGTACCCCATAGTCACAGAAACACCTAACCCAGGTCCAAGCATCACTGTATATCCGGGAAAATACACCTGTTATATTAACACTGAGGGGAACACATTTGTATGTAATTTCACAGAGGGATATTGCAGAAGATATAGTAATGCCACCAGAGAGTACCTGGTCAACCAGACCCAGTACATTTCTGATGTCTTCTGGATATGT
Source organism: Anomaloglossus baeobatrachus (assembly GCF_048569485.1). Lineage (NCBI taxonomy): Eukaryota > Metazoa > Chordata > Amphibia > Anura > Aromobatidae > Anomaloglossus > Anomaloglossus baeobatrachus. The sequence continues at coordinate 221,141,824 of NC_134353.1, forward strand.
GGGGACATGAAGATTAGAACTCATTTTAGAAGGTGAATGGATGGGGGAATGCACACTAGCCAAAGCCATAATGCCCTCTATATAGCAGCAGAAGGTGAGGAAGCCCTAACCTCAGAAAATCTATGCAGAGAAATTATGAGAGACAAATCCTGAACCCAAAGACAGTTTTGACCACCATGTTTATATCGATGTTATAGAGGTCCCAAGGGGGTACCAGAAGGATTTAAAGCCAGGGATCAAGTCAAAGCAGGTTTTGAATCATTCATACTACCTCTAGTGACCATAAATAAAAATGTAGACTGGATCAATTACATCTACTACAACCAATAAAGATTTGTCAATTACACTAGAGAAGCCCTTCAAGGTTTGGCAGACCAGCTAGATCCTACATCAATAATGGTGTTTCAAAACAGGATGGCCATTGACAAGATACTGGCAGAGAAAGGAGGTGTTTGTAAAATGGTGAAGTCAGCGTGTTGTACTTACATTCCAGATAATACGGGTCCCACCGGGAAGGTTATGGTAGCCATAAAAAAGCTAGCTTCTCTAAAGAAAGAAATAAAAAGAAATTCAGGTGTAGAAGATCCCTGGGACCAATACTTTCATGGATGAAGGGATGGCAGAGATGGCAAGCTCAGATAGCAATAGTGGTCCTTGTTGTCTTAATTGTTGTAGCTACTGCTGTTTGTTGTGTTTTTCCCTCTGTAAGGAGGATGATCAAGAAAGGAGTAGAAACGTCAGTTCCCACTTTCCTAGCTCAGGAGTTTGGTTATTCTGTAGATATAGCACAGCTAGGTCCCCTTCAGTCTTTCACAGTCCACATCTAGGCAGTCAGAGTAGGGCGAGTACATCAGGCTCCAATCGAAGTCTGTTCCCTCGGGGGCAAAGGCTTAGCATTGCTCATATAGCGGGCAGCAAAAAGAAAAGAGTTGCAGCCAGGTATTGGAGACTGATGGGTTAGGAGTAGAGTCAGAAGTTTAATAAAGTATTTAGGGGGGACTGTTGAGGAGATCGTCTCCATTAAATTAGTTAATTAACCTCTTAACAAGGGATTGTGGGAAATATGTCGATTTGCCTTACATAATTCAGTTTTCAGATCATACACATGACACAGATTTAAGGATGGCTGCTGTTTCCTGTTTTCCACACTTTGCCTTGAATACAAGGAATGCCCAGATTTAAGAAAACCACCATATAAGGAAAAGACCCACTGGCCAAGCTAGAGGACCAACCCACAGATCAGATGACACCATGGATTCATCCACTGATGTCATACTCGTCCATCAACAGAAACACGGATCTCCCCATTGGCTAGCCCATGAACTGTCCCACTAAATGGGCATATCTGAACTTGTGTATGCCCCTAGCCTATAACAGAGGCCTCATGATCTCTCCTGTTCTCTTTGGCTGCCATTTTTACTGTGATCAAGAAGAGATTTCACATCCGACTGTGTCTGACGTGATTCTTTATGCATGCACTTGATCCACACCAATTAGGCCAGGCAGTAGGCAACTAGTGATCTCTGGTTAAGAGTAGTGATGAGCGAGTATGCTTGTCACTACTCTGTACTCGCACGAGTATCACTGTACTCGGGCTACTCGGCGGGTACCGAATAATTTCGCGATACTCGTGCTGTACTCGTGGTCTTCATCCCTGCATGTTGGTGCTCTTTTGAGAGCCAGCCCTCATGCAGGGATTGGCTGGCAGACCACTGCAATGCCACAGCCCTGTTAGTTGTGGAATTGCAGTGATTGGTCGGCCCGCACAGCGTGACCGAGCCTTTATACCGGCGGGCGCGCTGTGCTCTGCACACAGCCATCTCATATTCCCTGCTTTCCCCGCCCACAGGCACCTATGATTGGTTGCAGTGAGACACGCCCCCACGCTGAGTGACAGGTGTCTCACTGCACCCAATCACAGCAGCCGGTGGGCGTGTCTATACTGTGCAGTAAAATAAATAAATAATTTTAAAAAAACGGCATGCGGTCCCCCCAATTTTAATACCAGCCAGATAAAGCCATACAGCTGAAGGCTGGTATTCTCAGGATGGGGAGCCCCACATTATGGGGAGCCCCCCAGCCTAACAATATCAGTCAGCAGCCGCCCAGAATTGCCGCATGCATTATATGCGACAGTTCTGGGACTGTACCCGGCTCTTCCCGATTTACCCTAGTGCGTTGGCAAATCGGGGTAATAAGGAGTTAATGGCAGCCCATAGCTGCCAATAAGTCCTAGATTAATCATGTCAGGCGTCTCCCCGAGAAACCTTCAATGATTAATCTGTAAATTACAGTTAAAAAACACACACACACAAAAAATCCTTTATTAGAAATAAAAAACAATAACAAAGTCCCTCATCACCAATTTATTAACCCCGACAAAGCCCTCCATGTCCGGCGTAATCCACGAACCTCCAGCGTCGCGTCCAGCTCTGCTGCATGCAGGTGACAGGAGCTGCAGAATACACCGCCGCTCCTGTCAGCTTCACACAGCAACTGACGTGAGTAGCGCGATCAGCTGCTGTCAGTCAGGTAACTCACGGCCACCGCTGGATCCAGCGGTGGCCACGATTAACCTCAGTGACAGCTCAGCTGATCGCTATACTCATCTCAGTTGCTGCGTGGAGCTGACCGGAGCGGCGGTGAGTAGCGCAATCAGCTGAGCTGTCACTGAGGTTACCCGCAGCCACCGCTGCATCCACCGCTGGATCCAGGTAACCTCAGTGACAGCTCAGCTGATCGCGATACTCACCTCAGTTGCTGCGTGGAGCTGACCGGTGCGCCGGTGAGTAGCGCGATCAGCTGAGCTGTCACTGAGGTTACCAGCGGCCACCACTGCATCCACCGCTGGATCCAGGTAACCTCAGTGACAGCTCAGCTGATCGCGATACTCACCTCAGTTGCTGCGTGGAGCTGACCGGTGCTCCGGTGAGTAGTGCGATCAGCTGAGCTGTCACTGAGGTTACCCGCGGCCACCGCTGCATCCACCGCTGGATCCAGGTAACCTCAGTGACAGCTCAGCTGATCGCGCGGCTGTCTTCAGTTGCTGTGTGAAGCTGACAAGAGCGGCGGTGTATTTTGCAGCTCCTGTCACCTTCATGCAGCACAGCTGGATGCAACGCTGGAGGACTGTGGATTACGCCGGACATGGAGGGTTTGTCGGGGTTAATAAATTTGTGATGAGGGACTTTGTTAGTGTTTTTTATTTCTAATAAAGGATTTTTTGGGTGTGTGTGTTTTTTAACTGTAATTTACAGATTAATCATGGAAGGAATCTCGGGGAGACGCCTGACATGATTAATCTAGGACTTATTGGCAGCTATGGGCTGCCATTAACTCCTTATTACCCCGATTTGCCAATGCACTAGGGTAAATCGGGAAGAGCCGGGTACTGTCCCAGAACTGTCGCATCTAATGCATGCGGCAATTCTGGGCGGCTGCTGATTGATATTGTTAGGCTGGGGGGCTCCCCATAACATGGAGCTCCCCATCCTGAGAATACCAGCCTTCAGCCATATGGCTTTATCTGGCTGGTATTAAAATTGGGGGGACCGCACGCCGGTTTTTTAAATTATTTAATTATTTATTTCACTGCACAGTATAGACACGCCCACCGGCTGCTGTAATTGGGTGCAGTGAGACACCTGTCACTCAGCGTGGGGGCGTGTCTCACTGCAACCAATCATAGGCGCCTAAAAGCAGGAAAGCAGGAAATACGAGATTGTTTAATGAGCGGCCGGCTTTTTCAAAAGAGGAAAAGCCGCCGGAGTTTAGTGAACAGCTGTGCAGCGCCGCGGCAGTGATCGGGGAACGGTAAGTAACAGAGAGGGGGGAGAATGACTGACAGACTGTGAGAGGGGGACAGACAAGACAGAGAGAGACCGACAGAGCGAGACCGACTGACGGGAGATAGAATGAAAAAAAAAATGACCGACATCGCTAGTAAAAAGCACAAAACGTGCATTTTGGACATCGGAGTGCAACACAAAGTTTTTACGTAAAATCTTTCATGTAATAATCTTAAAAAGTAACATACACCAGCTCTATCTTACTATTGGGTATGTGCCCTTAACATTTCCGCCATGAAAATTAATTTTGGTGTCATTTTGGAAGGTTTTCTGGTGAGTCCGTAAAAATGGCGTAAAACTCGGACAAAATTGTTCACAGCTGTGACTTTTAAGTGATAAATGCTTCAAGGGGTCTTCCCCATGCTGTTGCCATGTCATTTGAGCACTCTTCTGAGACTTTTGTGACATTTTTAGGGTTTCTACATGCTGCCGGGGGTCATTTCAGAAAAATACTCGGGTCTCCCATAGGATAACATTGGGCTCGGTGCTCGGGTCGAGTACACGAGTATCTTGGGATGCTCGGCCCGAACCTCGAGCACCCGAGCTTTTTGGTACTCGCTCATCACTAGTTAAGAGTTCACTCTAACACTAGAATGTGGCAACAAACTTTTATTTCACTTTATGGAATTGCATACTACAATAGATGCAGGGGCTTTCAGTGATAACAAGTATTCGATGTGGTAAAAGTTTTCAATTTATTATTTTGAGTTCTATACTTCTGACAGAAGACTGAAAAGTTATGTCAAAAGAGTCTTACATCTGTAGAAAATATGCATTTGATAAATTGAAACTTTGTAGAGTTAAGAAATTACTTACAGGAATAAATAATGATTGTACTCCTGAAGATTAAATCTGTACAGAGTGTTTTTTAAACATCACTTTCTTAAGAATCAATTGTTTGAAGTATTCAAATAAAATTATGAAAAGGATCTAGTGACAATGCTATCACCTTCCTAATGTGTACTTTTCAATAGCATTTAACAAAGCCTAACAAGAGTGTTTGTCAATTTAAATGCAGCTCTTCAATCCTTTGTAGGATTATGAAAGAAATCTGTCTTCACTAAGGATCTCAACAACCTGATTGATTTTGTCATATTAGCAGTAAGTGAAAATAGAAGAAATTATAGCCTGGCTAACTTTCTTCACCAAACCCACTTGACATCAGCTCTCGGTATTTTGGCTAAAATAAGTGCAGTATGGTGTCTTATTAGGGGCTCAGAGAAAGGGAAACTGTAACTGACAACAAGATATACACAATGAGTAAAAGATTCTGGGTGTACGCAGGATAACTCATCACAAGGCCTTCCATTAAGGAATCCAGGTTACCTTGATCTGAGCTATGGGCCAGATAGTTTGAGAGCATGAAGTACAGAAATGTCTGACGATTGGTGACTGTAGGGTGCCAAAACTAACTGAGTTTTGAAACCATACAGAATAAGTCATATTTGAACACATTTCACTTTAATTTCAATACATTCACTTGTTCACGTTTGGGCGATATGAGGAATTTATATATTTCCATCCGAATGTCTCTCATGGATCAAGGTGTAACTCGGCATTCCTACGCACCTGTGAAATGCTCCTTGGATGTGTTGTCCTTTATCTTGATTCTACTGCCAGACCACATATTGCTGGACGACATTGCAAACCAGGACTCAATAGCCTCATAAAAAAGGAGTCAATCAAGGATACAAAAATAAATGGTTGTTTACTGAACCAATTGGTAGAACATAAGTTCAATAGATAGCAGTTATAAAACTTGGATTTAATATCCTCTGCACAATACAGAGGTTCAAGCTTTATGGTTGCAGGTGGCAGCACATATCAAGTAAACAACATTGCAGTGATACAATTGACATTAATAGGGCCCTCCCACAGCTCATTCCCTTGCAATACACCCACCCCAGCAAGTACAGTACCTGTTTACTAATGCTGCAAAGTTTGGCATACTTTTCAGCCTTAGTTCCTTTATTCCACTGTATCTTGTCAGTGTTACACACTAACCAACAGCTACCTCTGTAATAATTCAGGCCTTGTACTTCAGCAGTGGAACTTTAAGTAAATTGTCTTTCTGTCTCAAACAAGTAAAGGTGGTAATGTACATATGTCCCCGGCGTTGTGCTACTCAATGAGCTTGCCTCTCTAGCCCTTCCCATGTCATTCTGCTGCATTAAAACCCCATGCAGCTATCCCAACTATGATGCATAACCCCAGTGTCTCCATCTGGCTATAGGGAGGGGTGGACAGTTCATGTAGAAACTTAACCGTGCAGTGTCCTGCAGGATTTGACCTCCTATCTGACTCTCTACTATCTTTAGGCAGCATGTGATTTATCAGGCAGCTCTTCCACCACCCCTCACCAAAACTTACTGCGGTTTTCTAGCAGCTTGTCTCTCGTGTCTGTTTCTACTTATTCATTCTGCTTCTCCAGTTATTAACAGAGCGAGTGAAACATTTATTATGAACTCTCTGCTCTTGATATCGGCTATACACATTGAAACTCTGCAGCCTTCTCTGACCTCAGATTGTCTGACCATGTTGTTGCCTTTGTCCACCTGTAGCTTGTACACAAGTCTCTGAACTTTCGGTCAGCTGCGACAGACCCAAGCACTGCATTGGAGTAGTACTTAGTGGCCAAGACTATGCTCACCATCAGAGGATCTAGTGAATACCCAGTAGTCAGTTAGTCATGCCCCCCCAGAGTAAACCCAGCCCATGGCGCACTGCCACCAGCATTACAGTACGTTCAAGCCATGGACCTTATTGGCAAATCAGTACCTAGGGATCCTAAGTCTCATGTGCAAGTCCTGTATGAGGGGTGTGCTTTCAATGTGAGCATCAAAATCAGATGATGCGGTCTGTCATAATGGTGGCAACCTAGCTGCAGGGTCTGTCCGCTGCAGTGTACAGCCTGCTCCCTGCCTTAACTACGTCTGGCAAACTCTCCCCAAGAGTGTTAGTCTCCTTGAGGGAACTACCTGGGGCCTCAATTTATGGTAGAACTGCTAAGCTTCAGCTTCCACTTCTGACCCATTACACTGACCCGAAGGAGAGCCGTGACCTCATTAATCATTGTCAGATTCAATTCCCACTCCACGCTCACTTCTTCTCTTCTGACCAGACAAAGATAGCATTTGAGGTCTCTCTGCTGTCTAGACAAGCCCTGCCAAGGGCAAATCCCATTTGGGAGCTGATGATTTGGAGGTTTTTCGAGCAGTACTCAAAGTTCCTTGCTGTACCTTCTCAGCTGCTTTGTCTGTTTTGTCCCTGAAGCAAAACGTCAACATTGTGGCCTAGCATGCCTTACGCTGCTCTACTTTGGTGGTAGAGATGGAAAACCTCTCCTTTTCTCCGCATCATATATCTTCATCCAAGATATGGCCTTAAAGAGGAAGGCCTGTATCTGCTGCCAGGTTTGTAGGAAGTCATTGTGCGTAGAATCAGCTGCTGGTATTCCGGAGAAAGCAGACACAGGAAAGGGCACTTGAGGATGCTTTGAGTATACCACAAAGAATAGAGATGCACCAATGTGTTTGTTATAGGAAAACTCTACTCTAGCCAGGGAAGTAGCAGAAATTAGTCATCTTGATAAGCAGAGATAAAATGCTGAAAGTAGACATCGAGAATATGATTAACCCATTCCAATTGCCCATTGGTCTGCAGATGATACGCAGAGGAAAAATCCAACTGTATATTCAGCAGTTTGCAAAGAGCTCCCCAGAATTAAAAAGTGAACTGAACCCCATGATCTGAGACAAAGAAGATAGGAAGACCATAGGAAGACCATAGAGATGAAAGATGTGTCGAAAGAACTGCGTAGCAAGTTTGGGAGTGGAGGTAAGGATGACTAGAGCCATTTTGGATAACCGATCCACCACAACCCATATGATGTTGCATCCCTCAGAGAAAGAAATTTCAATGGTAAAGCCTAGGGCTATGTTTTGCCAGGGAGTAGAGGCAACTGACAAAGGCTGAAGAAGACCAGCAGTTTTTCCCTGGAGGACTTGATTCTGGAGCACTATGGAAAATCAATTACAAAGTCCCAAACATCCTTGACCAGCAATAGCCAACAGAAACGACAAGCAATGACAAGTATGCTCACATAGATAGTCAGCTTGGATTTGTGTCCCAGGACAGAATTCTCCACCTCCTAGCAGAAGGGGAAAAGGTTTTACCCAGAGCAATGTCTTTTAAAAGAACTGGAGCCATGCCACTTTGACAAACTTTGCCAGGCTAATTATATGCTGTGGTTCTTCCTCTGAAACAGCTACATTGAAGGATTGAGACAGGGCATCTGCTTTCACACTCTTTTTCGCAGGGCAAAAGTGCTAGCCAAAGTATAACTGAGCTAAGATGAACACCCACCTGGCTTGTGGAGGATTGAACTGTTGAGTAGACTTCAGAAAAGTTACATTTTTATGCTTTGTGTATATTATCACCGGAGAGGTGGCCCCTTCCAATTCATGTCGCCATTCGTAAAGTACTGTCTTAATAACCAGTAGTTTATGATCTCCAATAGTATACTTACGCTTAGCTGAAGAGCAGCTTAGAGAAAAAAAGCACAGGAACAGGTTTCACTGAAGAAGTCCTTTGCAGATGGACTGCTCCAGCACAGATAAAGAAGTAACCCCGGGTACTCTCATGAAGGCCTCTTTCAAGTGTTGTAAAGCTGACACAACAGACTCAGACCAGAATTTTCTATTAGCTCCCTCCTTGGTTATGGTCGAAATGAGTGCCTTGAGGCATGAATAGTGTGGTATAAATTGCCTGTAGAAGTTAGCAAAACCCATTAAGCACTGGATGGCACACAAACTTTGAGGACTAGCCAGCAGAGCATGACAGAAACCTTCTCTGGATCCATCTCGATACCCTGGTTGGAGACAACGTAGTAGAGGAAGGTCAATAGGTTTTTTCAAAAACACAGTTGGAAAATTTGGTGAACAAACTGTTCTCCCAAAACACTGCAGAACTTGGCAGACTTATCTTCTGTAATTAGGAAGGAATATCAGGGGAGAATATCAGGATGTCATCCAAATATACTACCACACACACATAGAAAAGGTCTCGGAAAATATAGTTAATAAATTCCTGAAAAATGCCAGGTGTGTTGCACAGAAAAAAAGGGCATGATGAGATACTTGTAGTGAAAGTCACGGGTATTAAAGGCCATCTTCCATGCATTGTCCCTACGGTACCTCGGCCTGTACAAAAACCTGAGGCAACTTAAACCAGAGACTTACTGTGTTCAAATCCCTGCAATCTCTAACTCCTTTTGTTGCTCCTGAAGCCAGTGGTCCTGAATCACTTCTTTAAACCCCATGCTACTACCGATATCTCTGTTTCTAAGGGTTCCATAGACATATTTGAGGTTAGGGACATCCTGTATTTAAAAATGTTTTAGGGAAGGACCTTCTATCTGGTGGAATGGAAGGACATTGGATCTGAAGAGAGATCCTGGAAGCCTGTGGAGAACATCTGTGTCCCTGTGACAGACTATTCCCAAGTGGCACGTTAGGTTGGTATATTCTGGCCTGCAAGGGTATAGCTTGGCATAGATTATTTTACACCCTGGTGTAGTACAGTTAATCCCGGTGGCATACTCTTGCCTGTACCAAACTATACCTTGCTAAACCTGGGAAAGGGTTATTGTGGCCTGCGACACCAGCTTGCCAGCTGTCTTCTGGTCTTTCTGCCACTTCTTTGTTTAGTTACTTTGAGGACTTGTTACCTGTTTTTCCAAAACTCCTGTTTAACAGACACACACACCCAGATGATGGTGTGGCAATGTCACCTTATTCCTTCACTACTTACATACTTACTCCAATTGACTAAAATCAGTAACTAATTTTTACCTAGTACCCTAAAGGCCACTTTACACGCAGAGATAAATCTTTGGCAGATCTGTGGTTGCAGTGAAATTGTGGACAATCAGTGCCAGGTTTGTGGCTGTGTACAAATGGAACAATATATCCATGATTTCACTGCAACCACAGATCTGCCAAAGATTTATCTCTACGTGTAAAGTGGCCTTTACACATTCTCCAGACATCTGTGCTGATCAGCTGCTAACCGTTATTTTTCCCCGCTGCCTAATCTTCACAGCCTAGAGCAGAGGAATAGTACTAAATCACATCACTGTGTCACATGAACATCAGCATAAACAAAATTACAATATAAAAGTCTTCAGAGGAAGTCAGACATCTTCTCACTACTTTGCATCTGTACCATATTCACAATGTACATTCATAAAAAATTTGATGAATTTTTGTCTCTGAGTTCATTGCCCACTTTCAAAAGAACTTTTTAGGATGTGATGCTTTAGGTGTCACATAAGATCTTGTGGGTGTTTGTAGCCATCATGGTCCTTACCCTTGGAGCTCCTTGTTTTTACCTTTTTAGGGAGAAAGCAGCCAGAGTTTCAAGAGTGGATCATGGGTGACAGACAGTCCTGTGGAGTCCAGCTATAGAAGGTCACAGTGTTTGGCTATGCAAAACTGCTCCCTGACCTTCTATTACTTCTACTTCGTTTTCATCCCTTTCCCTTTAGGACCCTGTGAAGTTCTTCAGCTTTTCAGCTGCTTTTCATCAGCTTTTCCCTTGGTGTCTTTATATCCCTTCACTTCCTATGACTTGGTGCTGGTGATCGCTCTTATACCCTTAACAAGTCTTCAGTACCAGCAGTCAACTTATATTCATCTGGAGAAACTTTGTGGTTGTTGAAGTTCCTCTCCCTTAGTCATTGGGAGATAAGTTGTTTGCTCACTTTCCCCCTGTTTGAGATCCCTGTGTCTTCATTAGTGCTTAATGGGGTTGACTAAGCGCTCATCCCTTCCGCTACCTAAGGCTTAAGGCCCCGTCACACTAAGCAACATCGCTAGCAACATCGCTGCTAATGAACAACTTTTGTGACGTTGCTAGCGATGTTGCTGTGTGTGACATCCAGCTACAACCTGGCCCCTGCTGTGAGGTCGTTGGTTGTTGCTGAATGTCCTGGGCCATTTTTTAGTTGTTGCTGTCCCGCTGTGAAGCACAGATCGCTGTGTGTGACAGCAACAACTAAATGTGCAGGCAGCAGGAGCCGGCTTCTGCGGAGGCTGGTAACCACAGTAAACATCGGGTAACCAAGAAGCTCTGTCCTTGGTTACCCGATATTTATCTTTGTTACCAGCCTCCGACGCTCTCACTGTCAGTGCCGGCTCCTGCTCTGTGCACATGTAGCTGCAGGACACATCGGGTTAATTAACCCGATGTGTGCTGTAGCTAGGAGAGCAGGGAGCCAGCGCTAAGCATTGTGCGCTGCTCCCTGCTCTGTGCACATTTAGCTGCAGCACACATCGGGTAATTAACCCGATGTGTGCTGTAACTAGTAGAGCAGGGAGCCAGCGCTCAGTGTGCGCTGCTCCCTGTTCTCTTAACGTGTAGCTCCGTGCGCTGGTAACCAAGGTAAATATCGGGTTGGTTACCCGATATTTACCTTAGTTACCAAGCACAGCATCTTCCACGCGGCGCTGGGGGCTGGTCACTGGTTGCTGGTGAGCTCACCAGCAACTCGTGTAGCCACGCTCCAGCGATCCCTGCCAGGTCAGGTTGCTGGTGGGATCGCTGGAGCGTCGCAGTGTGACATCTCACCAGCAACCTCCTAGCAACTTACCAGCGATCCCTATCGTTGTTGGGATCGCTGGTAAGTTGCTTAGTGTGACTGGACCTTTACTTCAGGGTCAGCCAGAGTAAGGTAGCCGGCACATAGGTGCGGAACCTATCTAGGGTGGTAGGGAAGCCAGGGCCCCACGGTAAGCTTAGTCAAGAGTAACCATCTTCCCATTCCCTAGACACAGGGTTTCCATTCCCTTCCCTTTCACAGTTTTCTTGGTAATTCCTCGTACCTAGTCTGACACAGAGGCTCTTGAATGACACTGGGATGGCAGCCTAGTCAAAAGTCCAGAGCAACACAAGCTCTCACTATGCTTTGGTGATGGGAGACTGCCCACTCCCTTGCTCTGGCCTTATGGTCTGGGAGAATGAAGAAAGATTTGTTTGCGGCCCTTCTTCTCGTGAAGAAGGCTTAGAATAGCTTACGTTATTGTGCTTTTTTTGTGTGGTGTCACGATCCACTCAGGGCTCTGTAGTGCAGAGCCATTATTTTTCTTTTGCTGGCTGCTACGCCCAGGGTTAGGTCCTGTGGGAGGAGCCTATTCCATCGGGCCTCGTCCCGGGGTCACGTTATCTTATCTGGGAATAGCTTCCCTCCACACGCTGCCAGCAATAGTTCCTGCTCTGCAGCGTACACCTCTGGTAACTTAGCTCCTCTGATCCTGCCCACTACCCGGTACTCCTTTCCCTGACCTCAATCTCCCCTCTCCTACCTGACCTCCCTGTCTCCCTGACCTGCTCCCTGCCTATTGTCCTGTATTCGCTCCCTTCTCCCTTCTCACGTGTAATCCGAGCTCCTGACCTCTGCTTGCTCTCTGACATTGGCTCAACTCCTCTCCAGCTCCTGACAATACCTCCTGGCTCCTGACCTCGGCGTACTTTCTGATTATGGCTCTCTTTATCTCTTGGTACCTGCGTTACCTCCCTGCACTGACCGCGGATTGTCTGACAATTCTATTGCTGCTCCACATGGATGCTAGTGACCTCTAGTGGTTAAGCTCCTCATCACACTGAGAGGTATTACTCCTCACAGGAGCTCCAGCTCCCCCTGGTGGTTTATTACACTTTTATAAACTTGGGTGAAGAAAGTCACTATCTAAGGCTCATAAAAAGCTAAAAACGTTTCTGCTCATGATGTACCTTACTTATTGTTAGAAGTTTAAAGGGAAACTGCCACATAAAAACACTATTAACATCCAGATTAATAGGTTAATAGCATTTTGAACCTACCTGGGGCCCACAATTATGTGGGCGCTGTGGCTGAGAGGAAATTAACTTGATTCCTCCCAGAAGTGTTTGGGTTCCAATCATAGGGTTGGCATTGACACAGTTACAACTGCCACTCAGTATACTGTGAGCCGCCACTCAAACCGTTACTGGTACTGACTGACAGCTAGCTGTTAGCTTTAGAGCCACTGACTATACACTGAGCAGTGACTCAACCCATGCTGGTGCCATCCCTTTGACTGGAAGCCGAATATTTCTGGGAAGAATACAATTAATTTCCTCCTGGCAACAGAGCTCTCAGTGCGGGTGATGGGCAAGTTCAAAATCCTTATTAGAATGTATTAAAAGTTTGAAATACAAATATGGTTAAAGTGTCAGTTTAAGGGAGCTGTTAGGGATGCTGATAGATTCCTTCTAAGTGCATGTTTTCTCTAAAATGTCACAGCGTTTTATAATAAAAAGTAACTGTCTGACATGACAGAACCAGTGTCTGATTTATGCTTCCTGTGGGTCGGGCAGCATGCATAAGCTGTCATTTTCCTTTTAAATTATAAAGTACATACCTAAAATGTATGAGATTTGTAGGGCTATGTTCAACTTGTGATGTATCTGTTTTTATGTATGGATATTAGATTACAGATGAATTCCAATCATTTACATTAAATCTTACATTAAATTGGTATGAGAGACAGATAGCACTTGCAAATAGTTAAAGATTATGTCTACCTAAATTCACCAAATATGTCCAGAAATCGGAAAATCTTTTTGTAGCTAAAAATGAAAGGGACATTTAAACAATGTTATTATTTCAAGATTAAACACCTACTTTCATTTCTTTCTTGTGTACTCTATCATTTTCTTTATCACTGCATAAGATCAGCAAAGCCAGAGAGAATACCTCTTTTATGCTTGTCCATGGGAACATTACTTATTCCAGGGCTAATGTGTTCTACATGGTGTAGAGTTGTAGACGGCTTAGAAGACAATGTGTATGTGTGGTTATCAAACACCTTCCTTGAATTCACAAGCATGTACTGCACTGATGGAATGTTTCACATAATGAATCTCTGGGAGGACAAGCCACGACAACAAAATAAATGGCTATTAATGTAAAATTGATGGCATTACAGAGCATGAAAACCACAGGACTAGATGACATTTCCATAATAGCAAATGTTCTCTAGTATAATTTTAGTATTTCAAAGTGACTCTTGCATTGTACAGAATTATTACATTGTCAGAAAAGGTACTCTCAGACACCCTGAGAAGCACGCGTTCATAGTGTGCAAAAGATAATATGACAGTCTACCTCAAACCGCCTTTATAATTGAAGCTTTTCATTTATAGGTCTTCAAAATTGAGCACTTGCTGCAACAGAGATTTAATAAAGGACAAAAAACAACCACAATGGACTCTAAAGAAAGATTATAAACTAATGGGAGTAATAATAGATATCAAGAATAGGGATGAGCGGACCCGTGGATGTTCAGGTTTGCAGGGTTAGGCCAACCTGTATTTAAAAGTTTGGTTCTGTGCCTGAACTTGACCCAGAACCCCAAACACCATAAAAGTAAATGGGGACCCCAAACTTTGGTGCTGTAAAATGATCAAAATAAAGGCTAGGGGGCTGCAAAAGAAAGAAAAAAGGGAGTAAGAGCAAAACAATCAAACTGCAAACAAATGTGGATTGAAAACTTATTAAAGGGTTCTGTCACCATAGTAATCATGGTAAAATAGGAAATAAATGAATAAAGAGAGCCTATTTTCAGACTTCCCCCAGAGCCTGTTTTTAGAGTTCCCACAGAGCACACAGAACTCCTTTAAATTAACATACAATAAAAAAAACAATTTTAATCTTGGACCAGGAGTTAGAGGTCCAAATGGAGATGGTTGAGGAGATGGACGAGTTGGTGTAAGTGAAAGCGGCGGATCAGGAGGAGGTAACCAACATTGCTTTTTTGTTTATATGCTTGTTTTTTATGCTTTTTATTTAATTTGGGAAGGCCACAAACATTGGGAATGGGAAATAGAAAGAACAACTGCAGTTGGGTATAACTATAATGTCTGTTATGCCTCTCTAGTCATCCTGAGTGAAGCACTTTGGTTGCGAAATGCGTGTTGGGTGCATGGGGATACCACACTATTACCTTGGTCTGGACCCTGCATACTGGTAATCTGTTCATTAACTCTTGAATGTATGATGCTATGCCTATGTATATATAGTTTCTCACACTTGCGAATATACAATTTATGCTCTATAGATTATTTGTTATTTGATAGCTGTATCTACGTCTTCAGTTGTTATTCATATGTGGCTTACAACTCATTTTTATGGGCCCTTATATTATAACAAGGTTGGTGCTGGGTCCCCCATATGAATACCATCCATCTCTTAGGTTGATACATTCTTTTTAGATTGGGTTTTACTATTTTTGATTAATAAACATTATTATATTTTTTTCATTTTAGCATGCATTATGTTTTTTTGTATTATGCTTCTCTAGTCACCCAAAGGTACAGACAAATCCTATGTGATCCACGTCTGGGTAATTTTATTGAATGTGAACTTGCCCACATTAGCTGTGGACAGGCGGATGTGCCTGTCTGGGATCAAATCTCCTGCCATGCTAAACACACATTCCAACACTATACTTTCCGCAAGGCAGGCCAGCACCTTCAAGGCATAAAGGGCAAGCTCAGGCCATGCGTCCAGGTTGATGATAAAGGTTTTAAATGGGTCAGACCCATAACTCAGTACGTGGACACATGTGAACAAATACTCTTCCACCTTGCTTAATCGTTGCCTCCTTCAAATACTGACCGCATGAGATGGTGGTGCGGGATGTTCTGGCGTGCTGAGGAAGTTTTTCTACATTTTTTCCAGGCTAACCTTCACTTCTGAGGTGGTGCCGGTGCCCCAGCCATGTTGATGACTTCTTCCTCCTTTGCCTTATGCTGCCACTGAGCCCCTGCTTTCAGGTAGGAATGTCGTCAGTTGTGCATCTACCAGCGTGCATTTGTATTATCACATTTTCCGATCATACTCAAGTTATAGACGTATTTATGGCACATTGTCCTTGTAGCGAAGATCCTGCAAGGTAGACATCCAGTAATCAGCACTGATAACAAT
The DNA here is from genome assembly GCF_048569485.1 of Anomaloglossus baeobatrachus. Classification (NCBI taxonomy): domain Eukaryota; kingdom Metazoa; phylum Chordata; class Amphibia; order Anura; family Aromobatidae; genus Anomaloglossus; species Anomaloglossus baeobatrachus. The sequence goes on from NC_134353.1 coordinate 221,157,679, forward strand.
CCATGCCACTCAGCTGTCATTGCTCAGGCAGTGCAGCATGTATTCGGTCATTAATGCCAGGCTTCCCAGAGGCAATGACAAGCTGTCTTCAGTGGGAGGAGTATTGTCTATGTCCTCTGTATGCCCCCAAACATGCTTCAGTGAGTGATGCCCGTGAGCTCTTTTGGGTGCAACCCTGCTGTGATCACAGTTCCCCCTCCCCCTCTTCCTCCTCATCTTCATCTTCATAAACTGTCTCCTGGTTGGTACAGGAATCCACTCAGGGAGCCATGTGTGAACGACTGACCTGATAATTGTGTGAATGGTGCCTGTTCCGCCTTCTCTTTCTCCTGTGCCACCATCTCAGCCATCATCTCTTGAAGAAATTTTTCAAGGAGGAATATAAGTGGGATAGTAACGCTGATGGTGAAGGCATCAGCACTGGCCATGTTCAAGAAGTATTCGAAACAGCGCAACATGACAGAGACGTTTTACATGGAGGCCCACTCATTGGATGTGAAGTGGTGTTGTTCCATAGTGCTACTCACTTGTGTGTGCTACAGATGAAACTCGACTATTGCCTGCTGCTGCTCGCACAGTCTCTTAAGCATATGCAAGCCGGAAAACCAGTTATACACCGCATATGAGGCAGTAAGCGGTAAGGAAGAAGTTACACTGCAGCGCAGTCAGGCAAGCAGCAGCAGCAGGTTGAAAACGTCATAAGCACGCATAGATGGTCTGCACTTTCTGCAACGGCTCTGACAAGGGTAATTTATTAGGATGCTCTACACCACCAAATGGTGGAGGAAGCTGAGAAGGAGGAGGCAACATGGACAGAGAAATATCCAGAAATCCTCTGTAGTGGTAGGACATGGGCAAAAACACTTTTCACCTCAGACCAAGGGCACCTTTATATTTACCCAGTGGGCAGTTAGGGAGATATAATGTCTCTGGCCATGTTTACTGATCCACGTATTGGTGGTTATTTGGATCTTGCAACTGATGGCACTGCACAGTGAACACAGAATTTTGTTGGTGTGGCGCCCTGGCCTAGCCAGGTTGTCACAGATAACACTCAAACATCCCCACCCCCATTAGACAGGGACACCAGCCAAATAAAAACCCTTGTTGCCTCCCTCCAGTGTCTGATGTCTACACCAGGTGGGGCGGAGCCAAGTGGTTGACCCCACCAACCGAGGAGTTCACAGGCCTGGAGGCGGGAAAAGTGACAGAACAGTTTAGGAGTTTTAAGTGAGAGGAGCAAGCACTTGGGTCTCTGGGTTTGTGGCCCAGGCACTGACAGCAAGGTTGGCAGACGGTGGTGGCCGTCTGCAGGAGTGGTGGAGCAACGCGGAACCGTAGGACCGGGGTCGGGTGTTGGCCCGCCGGTACCGGCCGGGGAGCAAAGTGCAGCCAGCACACACAGGCAGGGCCATCGGACCCCGAGCAGGCTTGGAGCTGCCGACAATAGTCAGATCCGAATGTGACTGCAACCCCAAGGGTTTCACAACAGCAAAAGTCCCAATTGAAGGCAACCGCCCACACCGTGAGGGTATACAGCTACCGCCCAAGGCTAGAGACCCAAGGGCCAGCGCCTGCGGGCAAACGGGCTCCTCTGGTACCCATAAACTGGGGAGCGGACTACCATTGGGAATCCATAGTAGTCAGAAGGAGAACATCAAGGTGCAGGGAAAGACAGCCACCATCACCTGTCCGGGGAGAGACACTGCAGCCGGCTGCAGGACCCGTCCATCCAGCCATTTGGTTTACCGAGCACTTTGTACCTTTCTTCCTGAGTGAGAACCCGTGCCATCCGGCACCGCGCCGCGCTGTCCCTGCAACCCTGCACCTCACCGACCCTGCCTCCCCGTCACATCATCGGGCACCAGGACCACCGACCCCTGCCCACGGAGGGGAAAAACAACATCCCAGCTGCTCCCTACCATCGCTCCCGGGATCCCCGTCACAAGCAGTGGTGGTGCCCATCTTCACCACGGCCCGTGGGTGGCGTCACGGATTAAATTCCCCAAACCAACCACCCCTTTCACTCACGGGTGAGGAGCGCCGCTCGAGTGCCTGGATCCGGCCCACCACTTGAGCCACCGAGCAGCAGCAGCAGCCACAGCAGCGCCGGACCCGAGCGTTAGCGAGAGCGCAGCAGCGACGGCGTCCTCCCTGTCCGCGACATTGGTGCTGGGCAAGATGGCCCACCTGTTAAAGTAGAGATGGCTGGGAACCACATACTGTGGGACAGCCATCACTATACAGTATATATTTTAAAAGTGTCCTTTATCAGCCGGAATGGCAGCATTTGAAAGGTAAGACATTTGGAAATAGTGCCATTCAGTACCAGAGCTTGTGGGTGGGTAGGGGGGAACTCCCTCATCCTCTCCAGTCTTTTGAGGGAGGGACCACTCAACACTTCCATGGGATGGTATGGAGATAGTAAATTACCCTGCTGATGGTGATGCTGTTGTATACTCTCTTTGCGGGGGAACCAAGTGGCCTTCTTGCTCGAGAGTGGCAGAAAAAAGGTCAAGACTGCAGCAGAAGAGGTAGCAGCAGGAACCTCAGATCTTTCCTGATTTTTCAGTTGTGTACTCCACTGCAGCTTGTGCTTTATATTCAAATGCATTGTCATGGAGGTGGTTCTCAGGTTAAGAACATTTAACGGCACAGCATGCAAGCGACCTGTCTCTTATTGTCAGCACATTGCCAGAAGAAATATCATGCCAGGGAACTCCTTTGAGCTGCCTTTGGTGTGCTCAGTCTGTTGGCGCAGTAGAGAGTAGCAGCCAAAGTATTGGCTATGGGCCAGCCACTGTGATTTTGCACACTGCTCCCTCTTTTGCTGTGCAGCTGAGCAGCATGACTTCCAGCTGTCCCTTTGACTTAGGCACATCACTCGGATGGCCTTAACGCCTTGACTGTCTAGTACCTCAGAAAGCTGCAGCAGTTGCACCTGTTTTTCATCATCAACATCATCATCATCAGAGATATGCTGCCGTGGTCCACTTCACCATGTGCACTAGGCCTACCACGTCCTCATCATCAAACTGAAAAAGTGGTTGTGCATCAGTGCACTCAATCTCTGCTACTGTTTGGGGCAGAGCCAGATGACTGTCTCATTAAACTCCAGCCAATGGAGTCATAAAAAACAAAAGTGACTGCTGCATGACTTGAGGCTCACATTACTTGCCTGATTTTCTAGAGGATGAAGTGTAAGACAGATGCCCACATGCCCATGTGCTTCAGGCACAAACTTAGCACTTTCATAGGTGACCAGGTGGAAGGCAAAGCAAAGGAACTAGAGGTACTCTTAGCCATCCAATCGAAAACTTGTTCTGACCTCATCCTTCGTGCAGTGGTACTCGAGCCTAACCAGGGGACCGACCAGGGGAGATAATTTGCTAGATCTGGTCCTCTCAAATAGACCGGATACAATTTCAGATCTACAGGTCCGGGAGCACTTGGGCACCAGCGATCATAATATGGTAAGCTTCAACATAATATTCAATAGAACATTTCAAAGGGGAATGCTAAAACCTGGAATTTTAGGAAAGCTGATTTCAACAAATTAAGGGAAGAGCTTAAATGCGTAGATTGGGACAAAGTCATAATAACTGGGGATACCGAACATAAATGGGGTAAGTTTAAGGATATACTACTAGAGTCCTGTAAAAAACGTATACCCTCTGGTAATAAAATGTCCAGGAATAAAAAGAAACCACTATGGATAAATAAGACTGTACAAAGTATAATAAAACAAAAACAAAGGACATTTAAAATCTTAAAGGCTGAGAATACAGAAATAGCATTTCAGAAGTATAAAGATATCAATAGGAAATGTAAAATAGAAATCAAACAAGCAAAATTAGCTACTGAAACAAAAATCGCCAATGACATTAAAATAAATCCCAAAATCTTTTATAAATACATTAATACCAAAAGGAAAACAAAGGATAGTATCAGCCCCTTAAAATATAATAACAAGTTAGTTATAGAGGACAAACAAAAGACTGAGATATTAAATAGGCATTTCTCATCTGTATTCACCAAGGAACTGACTGTACCAGGGATCATTCAACAAGTGAAAAATCAAAGTTCACCACCCGATATAATTCATTTAACACAAGATAAAGTACGCCTACGTCTGAGTAAATTAAACATTGACAAATCCCCAGGGCCAGATGGCATTCATCCACGAATATTGAGGGAATTGAGCTCCGTAATCGACAGACCGCTGTATCTCATCTTTTTAGACTCACTTGTAACAGGGTTGGTGCCTCAGGATTGGAGGATTGCTGATGTGGTACCGATATTTAAGAAAGGTAAGAGGGTAGATCCAGGCAACTACCGTCCAGTAAGCCTGACATCAGTAGTATGCAAAGTTTTTGAGGGCATTTTAAGGGATGACATGCAAAAATATATTGCAGAAAATAATATGATAACTGACAAACAGCATGGATTCATGAAAGATAAGTCGTGTCTAACCAACCTGTTGGGGTTCTATGAGGGGGTAAGTTCAAACCTGGATATTGGTAATGCAGCTGATGTGATTTATTTGGACTTTGCAAAGGCATTTGATACTGTACCACATAATAGCCTTATACTAAAGCTCCAGAAGCAAGGACTAGGGGACACAGTATGCAACTGGGTAAGGAATTGGCTAAAAGATAGGAAACAAAGAGTAGTCATAAATGGTACATTCTCTAAATGGGCTATAGTCAGCAGTTGAGTGCCGCAGGGATCTGTGCTTGGACCGATTCTTTTTAATCTCTTTATTAATGACCTTGTGGATGGGATTGATAATACAGTGTCAGTCTTTGCCGATAACACCTAACTATGTAGGATATTAAAAACTGACCTGGATAGTACAATATTACAAAAAGATCTGGATAAGATGTCAGAATGGGCAGATACTTGGCAAATGAGATTTAATGTTGATAAATGTAAAGTAATGCACCTAGGACGGAGTAATCCTATAACTGTGTATACATTAAATGGAAGTAAACTCGGGACTACAGAACAGGAGAAGGACTTGGGTATTCTCATTACAAATAAGCTGAGCAACAGCACTCAATGTCAAGCAGCAGCTGCTAAAGCAAACAAGATTTTAGGGTGTATAAAAAGAGAGATTAGATCCCGTGATCCCAACGTATTGTTACCCCTCTATAAATCACTTGTAAGGCCACATCTGGAATACGGGATCCAGTTTTGGGCTCCACATTTTAAAAAGGACATTCAGAAGTTAGAGTCAGTTCAAAGGCGGGCAACTAGACTATTACAAGGAATGGAAGGCCTCCCATATGATGACAGGTTGAAAAAGTTAGATATGTTTAGCTTAGAAAAAAGACGTCTCAGAGGAGATCTCATTTATATGTATAAATAAATGTGTGGTCAATATAAAGGACTGGCACATGACTTATTTCTTCCAAAGACAGTACTAAGGACCAGGGGGCACTCACTGCGAGTGGAAGAAAAGCGATTCCAACAGCTAAATAGGAAAGGGTTCTTTACAGTTAGAGCAGTCAGACTGTGGAATGTCCTACCACAAGAGGTAGTAATGGCAGATACTATAACAGCTTTTAAAAAAGGGCTGGATGATTTCCTCAGTACACAAAACATTGTTGGTTATAAATGACTTAGTGACTAAATGTAGAACTGGTGGAGGAAGGTTGAACTAGATGGACCTAGGTCTTTTTTCAACCTAAGTAACTATGTAACTATGTAAATTACACAAAACATCCTGTTACATGTATGCACCGGAGGGAGGTATTTAACTTGGTCATGTAGCAGGTAGAGATCGACCACATATGCTCCCCGCAGCAGCTCCACCACCACCCTCAACAGAAGGATCATGGCCACGTCACCTATGTGATGCTTTCCTCATTCTTTGCACCCCCAAAAAAGTGTAGAGTATTACACAGCCTGTATATAGAGAGAGTGCCTAGCAGATTATCCCAAAACCTATATGAGGAGCGGTCACACAGACACTTTTATAAGAGTACCCCCACAGAACCTTTATTCACATTTCCCTCACAGACCCATTTTTAAAAGTTCTCCTGACGCACCCCAGGGCTTTGGAGTACTCAGTCCATGGTAGTATATTTTCTGGGACAATTTACTGGGTGGCCGTTACCCGGTTCTGTGACCTTGGGGGTCGCTTAAAGGGGGTTATGTACAGGGGAATAATAATAAAGATTTTTTCGTGACGCCACTTGCGGGTTGCGGCTATATAGATGGAGCCGCCGCTGCACAGTCTCTTACTGCTGAGGCTAATGTTAATGGCAGCCTGGATGTTGGGCCCTCCGCAAGTAGGGCCAGGCCCCAGGGGATAGATGATGGTGTTTGTTGTTGAGGTCTGTTGATAATACTGGGGCGCAGAAAGAAGGTAGGCTACACAATGGATTGCAGTGTAACTGGTTCTTTACTCACAGAGATGTTGCTTGCAACCCGATGAAGGCTGGTCCTCACCACTGGTCCCCTTAGTTCCAGTGCCAGTGTGCCCCTTACTTCCCATGCACCTGTCTCTAGTTGGTGGGTCCCCGTAGCTTGGAGCATCCCCTCCTGGTAGTCTTTCAGTCTTAGTCCATACGGCAGGCAGTTTGAACCCTGTTGGGTCGGTTCTCTGTTCCCGGTCCCCGGTTCTCCCGTCACTGCTGTGCCTCGAACCTTATGGTCGGTGAGGTCCTGGATGGTCCCCTCACCATGCAGATTTGATCAGGTCTGCCTGGAGTGTTTTCCTGACCTTTGCATCCCGCCGGTGCTATTGTTCTGAGAGTACTCCACCGTACTCCTTCGGCAACCACACCCCTGAGCCTGACAGGTCACTGCTACACTCTGCCGTCAGTACTGTTACATCTGTCCCTTTCACTTCCACTTACTGACTGTCTGGCCCTTCCTCCCTGGTTGTTGTCTAGTGGACTGGATCAGTTCCACTCCTAGGTGGCCATGCATTGGGTCCAACCCTAGCCCGTCACCAGTTTTGAGGGAGAAAGCAGGGATTGTATGAATGTTTTGGTGTTACCGGCACTGGTCTTTTGGGTTCCTTGGGGTAGGCCCTGCATCTTTGACAGGATGCAGTTCCCTGTAGCTCCTGATGGCTCAGGGGCACTACATTCCCCCTTGGTGAATTCAAACACGTCCTCGGGCTGCAAAGGTGAATAAAGGTTAACACTTTAATTACTTTTCAAACATAACGACTTCCTCCCCATACAAGGGAGGCACTTTTCTTAATCGTTTCATCAACCTAAGTACTGGTGCATGAGGTACCCTTCCCACCAACCACCACCCGGGGTCCCTGGGAGGTGTGTCACCGGTTGCTATGATGACTGGGTCTCGGCTGCCTCTGCCGCAGACCCTTCCTGCGACCTTTGCTCTCCCCAAAACTTTGTGGTAAAATAAGGGTCCTCTTCGAAAGGATGTGGTACTTGGTGAGGGTTCTCTTCGCAAGACTGTACCTTAGATTGACTCTGGTAGCATGCATAACTTGTGCAACTATTTACAATGGAGAGTTTTTACTACTACCAGTCCAGTAGTTTTGGTCCATTTTTATATCAACATCAATAACATACTATAGCAACATTTTTAAACTGGAACAGGGAACTAACTGATAGTAAAGCAGGTTATGGCTACCAAGTGACTGGAAAGAGGCCATTTGGACCAACTGGCCTCCTGGGATCAACACTCAGTGTTTGGGTGCACTGGTCTCGCGCACCTCTACTGCCTCCTGGTGGCAGCTGGGAAACTGGTGCTTTGGCAGGAGCAGGAGCTGGTGTTTCTGCAGCGGCCCCTGCTGGAATTATAACCACATCCAAGGCATACCATCCCCGCTCCCCATAGTGACGGGTGTATGTAACCATATCACCCAAGTGCAGATCTCGACCAGGATGTCCCTTAGGGAGATGGGGTCTCACATCCCATCGGGAGACGAACACTCCCTCCTTTAGGCTGGGTTAAGCAATGAAATCCCATCCCCTGTTCAGGTTGAACTGTTCTACCACCCCCTGGTGCCTTGTAACTGGCAATCCGTAGGCACTGCTTTTCTTGGAGGTAACAGGCCTTTGCCTGCGCCCACTGGGTCTCCCGCTGCTCCCGCTCCCAGGCCAACTGGGCAATAGTGGCCTGGCATGCCACCTGGCTCTCCTCATCAACACAGACCCGTACTCAAGCGATGATCGCTGCTCATTCTGGGCTTGGTTCGGAGGCCTCTGGTGCCGTAATTGGGTAGCTCACTTCCGGATCCCCGACAGCAGCTTGGGGCAGTACCTTGTTGTTGACAGCGGGGGCGGTGTCCTCCGCGGCTACTGGTGGAGATGCGGCCTGGTTTGTCGCAACTGAGTCAGGAGGCGGTGCGGCCTGGTCTGGTCTGGCCATGTCAGGAGGTGGTGCTGCCTGGTCTCGTCTGACCGGGTCAGTAGGCGGTGCGGCCTGGTGTGGTCTGGCCAGGTCAGGTAGCGGTGCGGCCTGGTCCTTCACAGCCGGGTTGGAAGGCGGCACAGCCTGGTCCTTCGCGGCAAAATTAGAAGGCAGCGGGGTCTGGTCGAAGTAGGGTACCGGCATTTGGATCGGAGAGGTCTCAGAGGGTCCTGGTGTCATCTCTGCAAGCGGTGCCCGATTCTCATGGGCCCACATAGTCACCACCATTCTCATCATCTAAGCTCGTCACTCTCTGATTTGCTGGAGCTGCTGCGCCCGCATCACCCAGGATAGCTGCTGGACCTCTGCTTCCAGCCTCTCTACAGTCCATTTTCCTGGATGACCTGGTTCACTCTCCTCATCCCTTGCAGCTGACATTCTCTTACTCCTAGTGTTCCGGCAGGCATTCTGTGGCAGGGTTCCGGTCTTCCTGCTTCTAGTTTCATTTTTACATGATGGCCACTCCCAGGGGGCAGAGTTTCTTTTCGCGCGCCTTTCCTGACTGATGTGACGCACTCAGTTTTTCACACAAATATGGCGGCAGTTTTCACAAATCACAAAACAGTCCATAAGGCACACGTCACCCAGTGTTAATGGGTCTAGTCCAATCCTGTTCGTAACACCAAAAAGCTGACGCACCCCAGCTTGTTAGCTCTCCCCGTAGTGTCGTGGTGAGCAACTGCGCATGCATCATTACAGAGGATGACTTAGGTTGGTCTAATAGAGTAGGGTGGGATCTTTAAATGGACGCTCTTTGTGAAGGGCAAATACTAACTCTCCCTCCCTTATGAAGCTTCTAATGGGACGTACAGATCTCCGGACGGCGAAACACGTGTTGGTGGGCTGGGGGGAAGCTTCCGCTCTGGGATCTGGCTTTTTGGGCCTTCTTTGCTGGCATTTGCACTTTGTGGTGGGTACTTGTAATTATTTGTAACAACAATCTCTGTTACCTATGAACTTGGCATCTTAATACAAACTAATTATTGGAATAAAGACAGTCTATTGTCCATATATTTTTTGGAGATATGTTTGAGTCATGTGCACTGGCCACTTTAATAAAATATTCTTACTATCTTCTCATAATACTTGCCTGTATGTAATTATTTGTAATATGACTGTACTCTATATATCCATATGATTACAACTATGTGTAATTTGTGCATTGTATGCCCATACCTAGTCTTTCCCTTTGCTGTATGTTTTTAAACATCTAATTTTTTTTATGTGTATACACCAGAACCCTTTCCTTCTTGTTTGATAATAAAAGTATTTGCACAGCGTACTCCTTTTCCTCCTGTTTTTCATATATTGCTATGGAGTTTGTGCTTACGGCAATGTGACCCTGGGGTGGCACTTTGATCGCAATTATGGTCATAATGGTTATATGGAGATTGGTTGTTCTGATTTTATGTAGAGAATCAGCCTGATAGTGCCAGTATAGTACTGGCTTTAGGTTATATACAATAATCCTGGTGATTGGTTCTCTTTAAGTTTATATTGTACTCTTTAGTGGATGAGTAACCAGTGCAATGACTGCCACAAGGTGGAGGTATCTGTGTAACAGCTGGACAGAAATATGCCCCGTTGAAGTGCATAGCAAAATGACCATTATCTTGTTTGTTCTAACAAATCTCTCTCGGTTAAAAATCTCTTGTGTATGGGAAAGTAGGAGCCTGCTACTACTGAATAAAGTCACCTGTAGCTAATGGGGCAAGGTTGCACAGTCAGAGGGCATGACTCCATAATCTAGGCAAAAATACTGACAGCACTCACAGATATAGAAATGGTAATTTTTTTATGGTAAATATCTCAATATTTCCATGTACAAACAAAGCATATCTCTATCTTTAAATAGTAACAAAATAGAAAAAAAGCAAAAAAAAAGTGAAAAACAACCAAGTGCATACACAGGTGAATCAAATTGCTGTACCTTAAAACAGCCCCACATCTAGTAATTAACCCCTTTTTTATTAAAAAGAAAAATTATTACTGTTTTATCCAATACATTAAAGTGTTAGATTAGTACTATTTCTATAAAAGGTTTGGAAGATAGTTTTTTTGTTATAAAATTATTTTCTTTGTTCAGATAATCAACTATAAAAAAGATTTTTTTTTCCAGTTTGATTCAGTGCGGTTTAGTCGCTCATAAAACAATGGGTTAATGATTAGATTGGGGCTGTTTTAAGGTACCGTAATTTGATTCAGCTGTGTATTCCCTTTGTTTTGATTTTTCAATTTTTTGCTTTTTTCTATTTTGTTACTATTTAAAGATAAAGAGAGCAGCTATGTTCGTACATATATTTTCACAAATGGAATAAATAAGAAAAAAGATTAAATGTGAGTGTGGATCCTTTTTTGTATCTGTAACGTCATATAGGAATAGTCTTTGTGCTGGGTGGGCTGTAACTGTGTTTTATCCAAAGTTTGCATGTGTACCGCCCCCGCGACAGCCGACGGGCTGCTCAGGTCCAGATTTGCAGTGGCTCGAGGGGTCTCCGGACCCGAGGCAGGGTCGCGCGGCCTCTCGAAAATAAAAGGGGGGTAGAAAGGGTGGACTTGGATAATATTCGTGACGCTACCCACGGTTCGTGGTAAAGATTGGGATACCACCGCTGCTGCGTTTAGGGGAGAGAGGAGTGCTCGGGAGCGATGGAATGGCAACTGTAGATGTTAACCCCTCCATGGGGAGGGGGAAGGTGTCCCGGGGCTCGGTGCTGGCAGGCTGGGGACCCGTTGGGAGCATAGGGGCACAACGTACTCACACAGTCCAGAGATGGTGACACTGACACCAGGTAAACCAAAGTCTTGAACATCCTGCAGCCTTTGTCTGAACACGTTGGGTCCATGCCCTTTTGGCATTGCTGGTTGGTCTGAAGCCTTGTCCCTTGGTACCATGTTTACACTTGGTGGATCCCTTTCGCCTAGAACTACTCGGGTCCCGCTCACCTGCGTGGCTAGCAGGGTGAGCTTGCTCTCAGGGTTCACGCTTGGGATTTTCTGGATGGTTTTGGGAAGTCCTATCCCTCCGTTGTGCTAGTACCCCGATTTTGGAGCGGGTGCGGAGCGGTTTATGAAGATTCCGTTCCCGTCCGGTGAATTACTGGGCTGCGTGAAGCTACTTCCCAGGTTAGAGTCCGCGTACCCCATCATGCCCTGGCCCCTGCCCAGTTGTAGCACAAGGCTGCCGGTCTGCCCTTCATGGCAGTACCGTGCCCCCTGTCACTACCCCTTGTTACCGGGGTTCCAGCTCCTTCCAGGCCAGACCAACGTCTTGCACCAGGGACTGTTACAGGAGCCCAGCTCCGCAGCGTGACCTTTCCTGTCACCGCTCACTGGCACTTCTCCACTACTCTCTTCTCTTCTCCTGACATTTCTGTCCTATTCCCCTCAGGCTACCCAATGGGTGTTTGGTGGGTGTGGTGCAGAGTGTTCCTCAGGATTTGTGTATACCTGCTCTTAGCAACACCAAAGGGACAGGACCCATAACCAAGCAGGCGTGGATACCATGCAGAAGGGTAGATTGCACGGCACCCTTGTGGCATCATACATGTAGAACAGCTGTCTGAGAGTCTATATATATGCATGTAGTTTGCATGTAGTATAGTTGTGTGTGTCAGTATATGCATGAAGTTTGCATGTAGTAGAGCTGTTTTTGTGTTTATATCTGTGTGTAGTTGAAGGATTGCACTTACTCCTTCATCAAAGTGTGTGCATTCCTTTGAGTGGGGTGTGTGACATTTACTATTTTCTTCAGGTTGGTGTCCATCACCCAGCAGCTGGTCCCCATCGTAAAAGTGCTAGAAAAGTTTATTTTTTCTATAATATGAAAGACATGACCTCACAACATACGGCTCTGTATGGGATTATGTTTTGGGGTAATTTCACTCAACTAATTCCCGCTATCTTGGATCTAGTCTGTGAGCTGCCTGGCACCTATATCTCTGTTCCCCAATGCTTCTTCTCATCACAGTCCACTTCGGGGCCCCAATTGGCTGTCAAGTCTCACGACTTCCCTGAGCCAGCCAGGGTGAACCATCAGCTTCTGGACCTTTAAGAGGATACTTCAGGGTTCCTTGACTGGCTCCTGACACCGTGTAAATTCATTACTCCTTGAACTGTTCTGCAGAACTCCCTCTCACCAGGCCCATCTCTCTAAGCAACCCACTGGCCATCTGTCACTCCTCTCCTATTTTATTTAACAGTTAATCCACAGCTGCTCTTGCCCGATCACTAGGTGGCACTGGCCGCTACTCGGTCCCTGCTCATCTTCATCGGGGACCCACACTTCACTAACTACGATCAGATAACAGCTGTGGTGGAGAGGGGAACACTTTCTCCCTCTCCTCCACGGCCTGCCTCTGTGTACATCGCACTGCAGTCAGATGACATGCAAGTGAAGTGCGATGTTTCACAAGCACCCATTGACTTGTATGGGAGTGCCATTTCGCATGCCAATATGGCATTAGAAATCAAGCACAGATGGTCACTGCCCCATAGTTTTGCACTAGTGCGAGTGCAATCTGATGTTTTATCGGATTTCAATCGCCCCTGCAAAACGCAAGTGGAATCGAGGCTTTAGGCTGATTCTCTTGCATCAAAAAACATGCACTCATGTGACCCCAGCCTAAGAGATAAAAGCAGAGTAGGAGAAGGGGGTGTAAGCCTTGTAAGTCCTTTGTTCTACCCCTCATGGAACTACTGTTTCTTAGTATGTGGTAAAAACATTGTGTCTCTATGTATTGTTTTTGGGAGACATAACAGTGAATAGTCTCTATCCATTAGGTCAAATACAACTGAACATTAGATCATGGTGGAAAATGCAGGATAAAAGTCATATAATGGTCAGCAGCAAGTGTTAATTCTTGTGTACACACGAGAGCATATTCTAAAAGATATTTGAAATTATATGTATGCTTGAAATTGTATATGAAATAATACATTCATCAACAATATTCTCTTACTGCTTTATGAGTTGACAGCTTGTAATGTAAAGTTTGTAACTAAACATTTATGTGGTGTACAGCATAATTTTGTAACGTATATAATCTGCTGTGATATTTCCATGGGGTATAGGAGAATAGGCTAGATATTAATTCACAGTGTCCCTGGAAGCATGATGACAATACATGGTGCTAACTACAAAAGGGTTTCGCCACAGAAATTCTTTGTATACCGTTAAAAATAAAACTTAGTGTTTTGCTTTGCTGAGGTGGGAATTAAGTGGCCACCTTCTAGATAAAGGTCAAGTGTGAAAGGCTTTTCAGTGGGTGATAAAAAGGATTGCTCAGATGGATATAGTGCAATGGCTTAGTCTTTGATAAGTAAAATTTCCCTCTTACAATCCATTGTGGGAAGCTGGGTTGAGGCCAAATGGAATTCTGTCAGCAATCGTGAATTCCTATTAAACTGTGACTAGACTCAAGAGACCATTGACCATTTCAAAGACACAGCTTGTGCCCACAAGAGGTACTATTATTACAACGCTTCTAACACAGGTATCATGTGAAGTATTTCCGATATGGCAAAAAAAGATAAGGAAAACAAAAATCTTGTTAAAAGTTTAGAAGTTTACTTTGTCAACCCCAAGAGGACATTTTAAAAAAAGAACTTCAGTAATCTAAAGGATCTTTTTTTCTTATAGATTGGTATTGTTTTCTGCTGTCGTTCATGTTCTGGTTATTTGTCAGAATTTGTTACTAAGTAACTGAAACAAATCTTGTTTGTAACAGAAAACAATTGAGATTATTGATATAGATTTCTCTGGGTCATGTATTTTCCTAAATCATCCGGAATGACAGTTTTAGGCTTCCCATGCTAAAAACTCTTCCTATTGAACAAATGTAAAGCATTATATGAATCATTTTTAGCATTTATTTACACTTATTTAAAAAGCACAGAAATTATTATATTTGCAAATTACTTATGTATTTATTAATTTTATTTATTTTACTTACTTATATAGCTTCATCTTTGTCCACTCTAAGGGGCACTTTTCACACTACGACATCGCAAGCCGATGCTGCGATGCTGAGCGCGATAGTCCCCGCCCCCGTCGCAGCTGCGATATCTTTGTGATAGCTTCCGTAGCGAATATTATTGCTATGGCAGCTTCACATGCACTCACCTGCCGTGCGACATCGCTTTGGCCGGCGAACCGCCTCCTTATTAAGGGAGCGGGTCTTGTGGCGTCACGGCGACGTCACACGGCAGGCGGCCAATAGGAGCGGAGGGGCAGAGATGAGCAGGATGTAAACATCCCGGCCACCTCTGTCCTTCCGCATAGCCGACGGGAGCCGTGGTGACTCAGGTAGGAGATGTTCCTCGCTCCTGCGACTTCACACACAGCGATGGGTGCTGCCGCAGGAGCGAAGAACAACATCGGACCATCGCGTCAGCGTAATTATGGAATTCACCGACACTACACCGATGATGCGATTACGACGCTTTTGCGATCGTTAATCGTATCATCTGGGATTTACACACTACGATGTCGAGAGCGATGCAGGAAGTGCGTCACTTTCGACATGACCCCACCGACATCGCACCTGCGATGTCGTAGTGTGCAAAGCCCGCCTTAGGCTCACAATCTAAATTCCCTACTAGCCTGTCTTTGGAGTTATATTTTCTATTATGCTCACCTTGTAAATGAAGAGGCAAATAGTTACCAAAAATGTGGTTAGATGCTTGAGTCGAGACAGGCTAGGAATTTTTGTGTTAGTTCTTGATGAAGTGAACTATGAAATATAGTAACGACCAGATCTCAGGGCTTGTCACTAACAAAACACAAAATTTGATTGTTCGATCTTCAAAAGTTGAATCAGTACATTGATTGTCCAGTTGGACAAAAGTGAGAAAAATGTAAGGGCTGTCACTAATTTAATATGTACAATATCCACATTAACCCTAATCTTAACTAGACTTGTAACATGAGACAAAATGTCACAATAGGAACCTTGAGTGAATGTGCAAAGACATGGAAACCCTACTAGGGACAAGGGCATCACAAGCTGAGGTATCGTCTAGGTTTTTGTTTTTCAGTGGACCTGCAGCATGTGGATGGGATTAGAAAAAAGCTTATCCAGTTTGCTAGTACTGTAGTCTGCTGCAAATTTTCCCTACAGAAATCTGTACAAAAAAAAAACTAACAAATGCATGTAATGTCTGAAAATGTATACTATACTGGAAATAAATATGCTGCATAAAATTATAGGACCCTAACATGACCCTGAAAAGTCCAAGAGACTGGTGGTTTGTCTCACCTGGTGAGAGTGTGAATCCTTAAAGAGAATTTGTCAGCAGGTTTTTGCTAACTCATCTGACAACAGCATGGTGTAGGCAAAGGGATCCTGAATCCAACAATGTATCACTTAGATTACTGGGTGCAGCCGTTCTGACACAATCATAATATTTAGTCATTCAGCAGAGCTGAGACAGCTGCCCCACTCACGCCAGACTCTCTATAGAGATTTTACATTGACAGGGAGGTGTCAATCAGAGGAGGAGGTGTGCCAGACTGCTGTGCATATGACATTGTAGTCCAAGCAATGATAAGTCCTGCTGCCTATACAAACATAGCAAATAAACAACAGACTGGATCTCGACAAGACAGGTATCCCTGAACTTTCTGTGTTAACCCTTGTAACATACTGGCTTCAGCTTACATAGCCTACACCTACTGACAGATTCTCTTTAAAGCCTTTGGTCCAGATGATTAGATAAAGTGCAGAAAGAACTCATAAATCAGCAATGAGAACTGGAGGGAGCAATGAAAGCTGTAGAGGCAGCTGGAGCAACGGAGAATGAAATAGACAACAGGAAGGTCAGAGATTCAGTGAACTAGTGGAGTAGTGGAACAAAAAAGCTTGATTTGTCTGGAGACTCCTTTTTGGTGAATTAGTAGGGCCCAGTGATGTAGCTACGTATGCCAGGAGACACACTACACACATTCATAGATGCTGCAGAGGTAAATGATACAGTATATTTAGGTATGTCAGGAAGGCACATTTACTGTATGCTAATATTTCAGAGCCTATAAATATAGTACAGTTGAGTTTGTCAGCAGACACACTTCGAAATAGAGCCAAGCCCAGTAACTTAGTGACACTCGGTTTGACAGGTGGCACACTTGTGCTAATATAACAGAGTTCGGAGAACTAAGTTTGTCAGGAGGAAGCGCAGTAGTACAAAGCTGAGTTGTAGGAGAGCCAAGAAGTTGTAGCAAAGCTGAGTATGCCAGGATGCACTGATGGTAAAAACAGTAAACTTATTAATTATGGATACATGAATTAGTCAAGCTTTTGAATTTTTTTATTAAATTACATAATTACATACAATAATATTTTGTACAATACATTTGAAGTACACTGGACACAATTGTAGGCTTAAGATAAAAGATTAAAGAAAGTCACTCATTTTATTTGATTTTTTCACAATACTACAAGAAAAGAAACTTTAGAACATATTATATCAGAACATCGTGCTCTTATCTACACTTGGCCTGATTTTTCCCTTTAATTTCACAGGTAAAATCTGTATTCCGTAAAGACAGATTTTTATTTTATTAAGGTAGGAGATGGAAATGGCTGGTCATAAAATTCCTTGAAAGTAAACGGTGCTTTACATACTGCGACATCGCTAACGGTATATCGTCGGGGTCACGTCGTTAGTGACGCACATCCGGCGTCGTTAGTGACATCGCAGCGTGTGACACCTAGGAGCGACGATCAACGATCGCAAAAACGGCAAAAATCGTTGATCGTTGACACGTCGCTCCTTTTCATAATATCATTGGTGGGGCATGCCGCTGGTTGTTTGTTGTTCCTGCGGCATCACACATCTCTATGTGTGACACCGCAGGAACGACGAACATCTCCTTACCTGTGTCCACTGGCAATGAAGAAGGAAGAAGGTGGGCAGCATGTTCCGGCCAGTCATCTTCGCCCCTCCTCTGCTATTGGGCGGCTGCATAGTGACTCCGCTGTGACATTGCTGTGACGCCAAATTAACCTCCCCCTTAAAGGAAGGATTGTTCGGTGTCTCCAGCGACGTCGCTAAGCAGGTATGTGCGTGTGACGCTGCCGTAGCGATACTGTTCGCTACGGCAGCGATCACCACATGTTGCACGAACGACGGGGGCGAGTGCTATCGCTCGCAAAATCGCTAGCAATCACTAGCGATGTTGCAGCGTGTAAAGCACCCTTAAGAGTTGTAAAAGTACAAGCTATGGTTTAAAATATACTATACATTGAATTCTGCCAGTGCAGCTTTATAGAAGATATGGTAAATTCCACTGAATGTAAAATATTAGAGATGAGTGGATTACTTCATGCATCCTGGTCAACAGTCAAGGTCAACGCTCTGGGGACAAGGCTGGGAGGTGCAGAAATTTCCTGGGTTCCAGGTTCCGTGACGAAGCATGTGAATAGCTAGCCTAATGTGATGCCATCTGTGTGGTGTGCGGTGCACAGGTGACATATCACCAGAGCATAAGACATACCTGAGATTCCAGAAGGTAAGGAAATTCATGCAACTCCTCACCTAGACCGTCGACTGTGGGCCAGCAAAGCCATCCACCCCTCACTATAAAATAGAACTTAAAAGCATACAGAACTTTAAATTAGATAAAAGTAAAAGAGAATACTTATTAATAAAACAATGGATGTGAAATGCAATTCATTTTTGCTCTGTCTGGCACCTTTTTATCTACCAAAGACTTAATTGCATTTCTAAATTTCCTTTTTTAAGGCTTTCTGTTTTGAAAATAGAAACACTACATTCATTTATTAACTCTCAATTTAATGAAATATAACTGGTTTGCTCAAATACCTTATTTTCATGCTTACGTGCAATCAATTCTGTGAAACCGGAGTACTTGTGTAGCCAAGCAGATTTTAACACTGGTAGTAAAAAGATGATAAAGATGAAAAATAGAAGACAATCCATTCATGTCAATTTACTGTCACTTATAAATCTCAGAATGGAGGGAACCGTTATCTTTCATTATCATAACAAAGGATCAGCAGCATGGAGAGAATTTAATAAAATATAATATTAAAGAGAACCAACCATCAGTGTTTTCATATGTAAAGTAAAGCCAGTGCTATACTGTTTTTATAAACGTAAAGTGTTTTGTTTTTTTTTTAAATGAAGTCTCTTATCCATGTTTCTATGTTCTGTGTTGCCTGTAGGGGCAGGGCTCTCAGAGCATAAGGCCTAGACCTGTCACTCAACTACCTACCTCTTCATTCGATTCCAACCAATCACAAACACTGCCTGGGGGTGGGGTCTGACTGCAGCCAATCAGAGACATTGGTGGGCGGAGAAAGCAGTGAACATGGTTGAGGGATAATTACTGGCCCCAGAAGTAGCACCGCAGCCACAGGGAGGCTCAGTAAGTATGCCCTACTTTAACCGTTTTGCTTCCTTTTTTTACAGTGGCCAATCACAGCCATGGTAATAATTGACATGGCTATGAGGGGCAGGGAGAAGATGATTTTTGCCTTCTGAACATTTATCGATCCTTGGCAAGATCATTGACTTTTGCAGTAAATGTTTGGATGTATGATCCCGATCCGATCCGGCCACAGATCGTATGATTTTAACATTTTCCGATCTTTGCTGATCAGGATTGCTCATCTCTATTAGTGACGTCACCGTTCTTGAGAAATTGCATGCTTTTTGTTGACCAGAAGTAACTTTTATGTAGTCTCGGGAATTTCTGACGAGCGGTGACGTCACTAACAGCAGCTGCCAGGCTCATGAGAAAAATCTCTCTCTAAAAAAAAATCTCAGGGAAACTAATACTTTTTGACAGCCTTGCTTTTATTACCAAACTACAACAGAGAGCTTTCTGCTTATTACAATATCAGCCTCTCTTCAATAGATCACAGAATTAATTATATTTGATGAATCAACTACAGTACACAATAGCAGAGTACAATATGAGCATTAGTTTGGATCCAGTAAATACTCAACACAAATGTATTGCTAAATTATTAACACAGAATATTAAGCCTTAATTACATAGTTTACAATTGTTATGTTATTATCCTCCATCTACAGCTATTGAGACTATTTACTTTTCAATGATCTAATTTACAAAAGTATATGTGGTTTTCAACTGCAGTATCTGAACTTCACTGCAGCTAAGACTATGAACTTCATTTGGTTTTTGAGCTGCTGGAATTAAACACTTTAGCAGATAATGGTTCACAAGAATTGCTTGTTCTTCTCTTTCTGTTTTACATTATTAAAAGCCAACATGAGTATACTGTCACAGCCAGTGACTAGAGGGTTAAACAATATTAGATGCCTATTTGCATGCAGAAACTTTACATGGCTGCTGTGATTTCAACTATTGTTTCATAAATCAATAGAATAAGGAACATTTTTTAATTTATAATATCAGAGAAATAATATACGCCACCATTTTCCCTTACTTAGTTTATTCATCATTTACTCAGAAATATAATACAATCTGTCTTCCTTAAGTCAAGATGGAATGGTAGCTTACAGAAAAATGAAATTACAGCTGCCTATTAAAGTCTATTAAAACAACAACACAAGACAAAAGTATAAAGCCCGCTTTACACACTGCAATGTATCTTACGATGTGTCGGCGGGGTCACGTCGTCAGTGACGCACATCCGACATCGTAAGGTACATTGCAGTGTGTGACAGGTATGTGCGATTGCGATTGAACGGTAAAACGTTCATTGCACGCACGTCGTTCATTCCTCATGAATTGAACGTCAGGTTGTTCAATGTTTCCGAGGTAGCACACATCGCAGTGTGTGACACCCTGGGAACGATGAACAGATCTTACCTGCGTCCTGCGGCTCCCGGCCCACAATGCGGAAGGAAGAAGGTGGGCGGGATGTTTACGTCCCGCTCAGCTCCGCCCCTCCACTTCTATTGGCCGGCTGCCGCGTGACGTCGATGTGACACTTATCGTCCCTCCCACTCCAGGAAGTGGACCTTCGCCGCCCACATCGAGGTCGTATGGACGGGTAAGTACGTGTGAAGGGGGTTAATCGTTTGTGCGGCATGTTCAACAAATTGAACGTGCCACACATACGATGGGGGCGTTGCAAATCGCATACGATATCGTATGCGAAATTGCAACGTGTAGAGCAGGCTTTAAGGCCTAAAAAATTGAATTTTTATTTATGCATAATTTTTTAAAAAGTTACGTATAAAAGGAATTAGTTGCAGATAGTAGTACAGGTGTAAACAGACAAGACAAAAAAAATGAAAAAATTCAATATACCAAAATTTTTTTAGAAAATATACCTATATAAATATTACAAAAATGTAATTTACTAGAAAACAGCCAATAAAACAGGGATTTTGCCAAAATGTTGTAAAACTGTGTTCTACACTTAAATGCGTTTATTGAATTATTTTTGTAATTATGTACAATGTCTAAAAATATAGAAAATTCAGTACAAAAAGATGCACCAATCCCGTATTAAGATAACGATAAATAATTAATTACAACATATAAAGTGATAGTAAATAGTTTATCCCCAAATCTAGATAGTTACAATCCAGTTATAGAATATACGTTGGATTAAATATATAAATAACTATGTAAATAATTATAATTATGATGCATTATACTCAACAGGATAATAAATAATTAATTAAAGTGTTTACAATAGTGATACATAGTTTGTCCTGTGACCTAGGCAATGAAAGTCCACTTCTAAAATATAAACTGGATTAAATAATTAGATTCATAGATAAATATATTGCACTGAACTCAGCAAGATGGAATTTTTATGTAAAAATTCGTAATTTAATAAATATTTTCAAATAGGGCTGATTAGAACTAATGCTATAGAAAATTGCATAAAGTCAGGCTAGAATATTAAAGAACATAGACCTAAATCAGCTGGAAGTAGTGCAATTAAATGGCTGTGAGGTAGTGATTTACTTACAAGAGAAAAGTCTGTCCGATCCTACAGCTCCAACGTACGTTTCATGTGTTTACTTCATCAGGGAGCGCCCAGTATTGCTGTACAGTATGTTCTATATTGCTACTACTTCAGATGGTGTTCTACATAGAGACAGAAGACCAAAAATCACTCATATTTTTGTGTACTATGTATGTGGGACATCATAGTAGCTAGTCTTTACCTTATACCTCAGTGGCAACTGAAAATTACATATGGAGTCAGGAGAGGACTAGTGAAAAAGACAGGATATGGCATATAAACGACAAAGTGCTAATCCTCATGTTCCCTTACATAATAGCTTACTCTGAAAAGTGATTATGGTCAGTACCTATAGGCAGGTATGAAAAGTGCTCAGTGGTAATGAACAAATCCCAACATATACAGTGCCTTGCGAAAGTAATCGGCCCCCTTGAATTTTTCAACCTTTAGCCACATTTTAGGCTTCAAACATAAAGGTAAAAAACTTTAATGTTATAGTGAAGAATCAACAACAAGTGAGACACAATTGTGAAGTTGAATGAAATTTATTGCTTATTTTAAACTTTTATAAAAAATAATAAACTGAAAAGTGGGGCATGCAATATTATTCGTCCCCTTTAAGTTAAAACTTTGTAGTGCCACCTTTTGCTGCGATTAAAGCTGCAAGTCACTTGGGGTATGTCTCTATCAGTTTTGCACATCGAAAGACTGAAATTCTTGCCCATTCTTTCTTTGTAAATAGCTGGAGCTGAGTGAGGTTGGATAGAGAGCGTTTGTGAACAGCAGTTTTCAGCTCTTTCCACAGATTCTCGATTGAATTCAGGTCTGGACTTTGACTTGGCCATTCTAACACCTGGATATGTTTATTTGTGAACCATACCATTGTAGATTTTGCTTTATGTTTTGGATCATTGTCTTGTTAAAAGACAAATCTTCATCCCAGTCTCAGGTCTTTTGCAGACTCCAACAGGTTTTCTTCAAGAATGGTCCTCTATTTGGCTCCATCCATCTTCTCATCAATTTTAACCATCTTCAATGCCCCTGCTGAAGAAAAACAGGCCCAAACCATGATGCTGCCACCACCATGTTTGACAGTGGGGATGATGTGTTCAGGGTGATGAGCTGTGTTGCTTTTACGCCAAACATATAAACAAAAGTTTGATTTTGGTTTCATCTGACCAGAGCACCTTCTTATACATGTTTGGTGTGTCTCCCAGGTGGCTTGTGGCAAACGTTAAACAACACTTTTCATGGATATCTTCGAGAAATGGCTTTCTTCTTGACACTATTCCATAAAGGCCAGATTTGTGCAGTGTACGACTGAATGTTGTCCTATGAACAGATTCTCCCACCTCAGCTGTAGATCTGTGCGATTCATCCAAAGGGATCATGGGCCTCTTGGCTGCATCTTAGATCAGTCTTCTCCTTGTTTGAGATGAAATTTTTGAAGGATGGCTGGGTCTTGGTAGATCTGCAGTGGTATGATACTCCATCCATTTCCATATGATCACTTCTACAGATCTTCTTGGTATGTTTAAAGTTGTGGAAATCTTTTTGTAAACAAATCCGGCTATAAACGTCTCCACAACTGTATCACAGACCTGCCTGTTGTGTTCCTTGGTCTTCATGATGCTCTCTGTGCTTTAAACAGAACACTGAGACTATCACAGAGAAGATGCATTTATACGGAGACTTGATTACACACTGGTGGATTATATTTATCATCATCCATCATTTAGGACAACATCGAATCATTCAGAGATCCTCAATGAACTTCTGGAGTAAGTTTGATGCACTGAAAGTAAAGAGGATGAATAATATTGCACGCCCCAGTTTTCAATTTTTTATAAAAGGTTAAAATAAGCAATAAGTTTTGTTCAACTTCACAATTGTATCCCACTTGTTGTTGATTCTTCACCATAGCATTAACAGTTTTATGTTTATGTTTGAAGCCTGAAATGTGGAAAAAGGTTGAAAAATTCAAGGGGGCCGAATACTTTTGCAAGGCACTGTATCATTAGCAAGTACTATTTGTTGCAATGCACTATAGTTCTTTATTCATTCAAAGAGCTTAAAAAAACCATTATGTGAACTATATTTTGTTGTTTTAAAGTTTGGTTTTGGCTTAATAGAGTAATAAGAATGGCAGATTATCTGAATCAACAATGCTTCGGCCTGACCAAGATATTTCTCATAGTGGTATTCTGTTTGCCAGACAAAAATGCTTACAGTGGCATGGTGGCTCTGTGGTTAGCACTGCACTCTTGCAGCGCTGGGGTCCTGGGTTCAAATCCCACCAAAGACACCATCTGAAAGGAGTTTGTATGTTCTCCCCATGTTTGCATGGGTTTCCTCTGGTTTCCCCCACACTCCAAAAACATACTCACAGGGAACCTAGATTGCAAGCCCCAATGGGGACAGTGTTGCTAATGTATGTAAAGCGCTGTGGAATTAACAGCGCTAAGTAAATGAATAAAATTATTATTATTATTACAGCGGTCATCCAGGCTTGGGCCTGGATGACCGCTGTAATAATAATAATAATATAATAATATTTATTCATTTATATAGCGCTGTTAATTCCAGGCTCAAGAGTCTATGTGACTGCAGACTTGTGTATCCTCATAGCTTGCACAGTGCACACAGTAAAGATTCTGCAATGCCCGGGAGTGGGCGGTCTTGTGATTACAAGTATTGAGTTTACATAATCATAGCTAGATTCCGACTAGACATGTCCAGCCTCACTCAATTAATTTGTATTGAGTGAAGCTACGCACGTCTAGTTGGCACATGAATATATGTATTCAAATTGCATACTTGAGGTCACCTGCTCGCCTGTTCCTGGTGCCAGAACTGGAGAATCCTGACACTGCACGTGGTGAGGGTTCACAGGTTTGAAGTCACATAGGATGATTTCAAACTGTAGCGCCAAGCTTGGACAACCCCTTTAAAGCTAGACACACTATGAGTGGCATGTATGTGTCAATTCTACAGCTTTAAGTGAAGAGTCATCTGAAATTACATGTAGATTTGCTTTAAAATAATTTCACAATATAATATTGCGAGATACAGCTAAAATGACTTCTGAACATTTATATTTTGTTAAGTTTTTCCTCTGGAGAAATTAGGTGGGTCTAAGATCAAAACTGGTCTACAACATGAACTAATTGTGACATTTGGACTAGAGATGAGCGAACCTCTAGAGGCTCACGTTCAGTTCAGTTCGTCGAACGGACGCCGCGTTCAAGTTCAGTTCGACGAACCTCTCGAACCCCATTGAAAACAATAGGAGACAATCACAAACACATAAAAACATTATAAATGTACACATACAGTTAATAAACATTGCCATAACACTTACCGGTCCCTGCGATGCGTCCTGCACTTGGTCAATAATAGAGATCACCGTTGCTATAGCAACGTGCCTGTCAGTGGTGATGTCACCGCTAACAGCACGCAGCCTCTGATCACTCACGGAGTGAAAAGACTGCACGGGAAGCAGCACCGTCTTCTTCCAATGCAGCGCTGCTGATGTAGCAGAGCAGCATGTGTTGAAGGAGAAAGAAGACAGAAGAGCAGGATCTTGGAGGGGTGAGAGGGAGTAATACACATGGAGTCTCTAAGTGTGTCTGTGTATTTATTTCTATTAAAGTATTTTTTTCTCTGTGTGGTGTCTTTTTTTAACCCTTTATTGGAGATTCTTAATGGCCGGGTCAAACTTGCCTGACATTAAGAATCTCTGGCTTAATACTAGCTAGTAAAACAAAGCTAGTATTAACTCATGATTACCCAGCAAGCCACCCGGCTCCAGGGCTGTTGGAAGAGTTGGATACAGCGCCAGATGATGGCGCTTCTATGAAAGCGCCATTTTCTGGGGTGGCTGCGGATTGCAATTCGCAGCAGAGGCGCCCAGAAACATCGGGCTAACCTGTGCTGCGGATTCCAATCCCCAACTGCCTAGTTGTACATGAAATAAGTGAAATAATTAAAAAAAACGGACTTCCCTATATTTTTGGTTCCAGCTGGGTACAAATAGGCAGCTGGGAGTTGGGGGCAGCCCGTAGGTGCCTGCTGTACTTGGCTAGCATACAAAAATATGGAGAAGCCCACGTCATTTTTTTGGTGGGCAAAAAACTCCTACATACAGTCCTGGATGGAGTATGCTGAGCCTTGTAGTTCTTCAGCTGCTGTCTGCTCTCCTCAATACAGACAGAAAGTAGCTGCAGAACTACAAGGCTCAGCATACTCCATCCAGGACTGTAAGAGGGGTGTTTTTTGCCCCCGAAAAAAATTATGTGGGCTTCGCCATATTTTTGTATGCTAGCCAGGTACAGCAAGCAGCTACAGGCTGCTCCCAACCTCCAGCTGCCTATTTGTATCCGGCTGGGAACCAAAAATATAGGGAAGCCCTTTTTTTATTAATTATTTCATGAATTTCATGAAATAATTAAAAAACAAATGACGTGGGCTTTGCCATATTTTTGTATGCTAGCCAGGTACAGCAGGCACCTATGAGCTGCCCCCAACCCCAAGCTGCTTATTTGTACCCGGCTGGGAACCAAAAATATAGGGAAGCCCTTTTTTTATTATTTCATGAATTTCATGAAATAATTAAAAAACAAATGACGTGGGCTTCGCCATATTTTTGTATCCATCCAGGTACAACTAGGCAGCTGGGGATTGGAATCCGCAGCACAGGTTGGCCTGAGCTTTCTGGGCCCCTCTGCTGTGAATTGCAGTCCGCAGCCACCCCAGAAAATGGCACTTTCATAGAAGCGCCATCTTCTGGCACTGTATCCAACTCTTCCAGCTGCCCTAGTGACGGATGGCTTGCTGGGTAATAATGGGGTTAAGGATAGCTGTATATTATCAACTGGCCCTAAGCCCGAAATTCATGGTGTCCCGCTAATATTAGACATGGCCACCATGAATTTCTAGTACCGATAAAAAGAACCACAACACAGAAAAATATTTTTATTATAAATAAAACACAACACAATTAGTTACTCCATCTTCATTGTAATAAAGGACCCCCCTCTGCAGTAATCCTGGGTCAAGGGTCCGGCGCCGTCCAATCCGGATCCAATATCATCTGATCGGTTTGCTGGAAGGCAAAGCGATCAGATGATGTGTCAGGTTTAGGGGCCTGAATCACATGACACAGCAGCTGATTGTATAAACGGCTTTTATACAATCAGCTGATGCATCAGTGGAAAAAAAAAACCAAACAAACTACACACTTCAGTGCAGACTCCTGTCCGACAGCATCAGCTGATAGTTTAGCCGGGCGGTAAAAATCCGGCCTCACCGCTCGTCTTATAGTGTCAGCTGATTCCGTCAGGTGACCGCATCAGCTGATCATCGCCAGGTCTGAGAAAGAGAGAGAGAGAAAGAAGAGAAAGAGAGAGAAAGAAGAGAGAGAAAAAGAAGAGAGAGAAAGAGAAAAAAGAGAGAGAGAAAGAAGCAAAAGAGGAAAAAGAAGAGAAAAAGAAAAGGAAGAGAGAGAGAGAGAAAGAGAGAAAGAAGAGAGAGAGAAAGAAGAGAGAGAGAAAGAGAGGAAGAAGAGAGTGAAGAGAAAGAAGCAAAAGTAGAGAAAGAAGAGAAAGTAGAGAAAGAAGAAAAAGAAAGAAGAGAAAGTAGAGAGAGAGGTGAGAAAGAAAGGAGAGAAAGAAAGGAGAGAGAGATAGAAAGGAGAGAAAGAAAGGAGAGAGATAGAAGTAAAAGAAAGGAGAGAGAGAAAGTAGAGAGAGAAAGGAGAGAGAGAAAGGAGAGAAAGAAAGGAGAGAGAGAAAGGATAGGGAGAAAGGAGAGAAAGAGAGAGAGAAAAAGAGAGAGAGAAAGAAAGGAGAGGTAGAAAGGAGAGAGAGAGAGAGAAAGGAGAGAGAGAAAGAAAGGATAGATATAGAGAGCTCACAGCTGATGTCCGGCTCCTTTCCTCAGTGCATAATTAAAATATAATTATAAATATATTATAAGTATAATTTATAATTAAAAATAAAAAAAAGATTCTTTACCGGGTCTAGAACTCGCAACCTTATGCTTCTTAGGTGAGCGCTCTATCTACTCAGCTATTGCCTCTAATGTGACAGATAGGCAGATTTTGTAATCTTGAAGTCTGGATTGCTGAAGTCTCAGCTGACCACTTGATTCACTTGATTGCTACGTGGAGCTCATATAGAGCACTCGTGTTCTGTAGCAGAGATGACAGTGTCGTGTGGATTACGTCGGACCTGGAGAGGTATTGGAGGATTTTAATAAAATGCTGACTGAAGTCTCTGCTAACCGCGTGTGTCACTTCATTGCTACGGTGCCACTACATCTTCAGGGAGCAGAGCTAACTGTGTCGTGTGGATTACTTAGGACCTGGAGGGGTATTTTTGAGATTAATAAAGGGGTGAACCAGGGTGTTTTTTGTCTTTTACTCCAAATATAGGATTTTTTGTTGTTGTTTCTTTACTTTCACTTTAAGTTTAATCATGGAGGGTATCTCGGGGAGACGCCTGGCATGATTAAACTTATTATTACCTCGATTGCCACCGCACCAGGGCAATTCGGGATGAGCTGGCACCTAATGGATGCGGCTATTCCGGGCAGCTGCTGGGTGATATTGTTAGGGTGGTGGGCTCCCAATAACGTGGAGCTCTCCATCCTGACAATACCAGCCTCCAGTCATGTGGCTTTATCCTGGCTGGTATCAAATATGGAGGAAACCTGCATTTTTTTTTTTATTTATTTATTTTACTGAACGATATAGACCCGCCCGACGGCGGCTGTGATTGGTTGCAGTGAGACAGCTGTCACTCAGCTTAGGGACGTGTCTGACTGCAACCAAATCATATGGCGGGGAAAGCACGGAATAACTAATTGACTAATGAAGCGGCAGCCATTTTCTAAAGAGGAAAAGATGCCGCAGATTTGTGACAGACGTGGATCAAGACACACGTGATCGGTGAGTAGGAAAGGGAGAGGGATTGTGCTGGGGACGCATGACGCATGCAGACGCGTGAACAGTGACATAGCCTTATTTTGAAAAGCCATGTTTTTGGTGCTCGAACCATTCTCGAACGTAACTCGAGCTGGCGAGCTTTTAGCACAAAGCTCGAGTTCGAGTTCAATCTCGAGCACCCCCCAAAATTACTCGAACATGAAATTGGCGAACCTGGAACCTCGAACATCGCTCATCTCTAATCTGGACATGTCTCGGTTTAGGGTGTTACAAACTTATTGGGAGCTATGATATGACTTTCAGATTGAATTCAAATTTTGAGTGCTATCTGAACTCCCGATCTTCAAGGGATGTTGATGTAAATGCACTGGTGGATACAGACAGAAAAGGCGCCCTGTGCAAGAAAAGCCCTTTGCAGCCAAATATCTCATTATATTGCCCAATTCTACCTACTTTGGGACTGCATATTGGCCCCTTTACCTCTTGGGCCCTTGTGCAGCTGCACAGGTTGCACCAGTGGTATTTGTGCCCCTGCATTACTGTGCAAGTACCCAGGGAACTCAGAGACAGTGACCAGACTGGCTGCTACTAAAAGTACTGTATTTTTCGTTTTATACGATGCACCACATTATAAAATGTACCGGATTATAAAACGCACCAGATTATAAGACGCACCCCAAATTTAGAGATAAAAAAGGAAAAAAAAATGGGGTCCATCTTATGCTCCAGTGGTGTCTTACCAGAGGGGGGCGGTTGTGATGGTAGAGCAGGATCACAGGAGACAGGGGTGGTACTGAAGTAGGGTGATGCTACAGGTGCTGCTGTGGGAGCTGTGCTGACAGTGGTGGGGTCTGTGCTGGCAGCGGTGGGGGCTGTGATGGCAGTGGTGGGGTCTGTGCTGACAGCAGTTGGGCTGTGCTGACTGTGTGGAGCATATTGGTGCAGAGAGTGTCCCAGATGCTCTGTCAGCGGTGCGGGCTTCAAAGAAATGGCACCCGGAGGTGATGCATGTGCAGTTGAGATCTTGAGCCAAGAGCTCCATCTGTGCATGCACCAACTCCAGACACCATCATTTGAAGCCAGAGCATCTGGGACACCCGCCGCACTGTCCTGCTCCACACAGCCACCTGCACAGCCAGCTAGCTGCCTGCACAGACAGCTGCCTGCGCGTACAGCTGCCTGCGCATACAGCCAGTCAGCCCTCCACACAAACAGCCACCCGCACAGACAGCTACTGGCACAGACAGCCCTTGGCACAGACAGCCACCCGCACACACAGTCACCCATACAGACAGCTGTCTGCACAGACAACCATCGGCACAGTCAGCCGCCCACACAGATAACCACCCGCACAGACAGACAGCCGCCCACACAAACAGTCTCCACCACAGCCAGCACAGTGGTCATGCTCCACCTCCCAGTAATCTACATTCGGATTTTAAGATGCACCCCTCATTTTCCTCCCAAATTTTTGGGAGGAAAAGTGCGTTTTATAATCCAAAAAATATGGTAAGTGGAAGTTTTAGCAAAATAAGTATTCTTATGTTACTTGGCTTTTTTATTTTTATAAATCTACATTTAATACTTGGCTAATAACTGGCGGCACAAAAAATATGTTTGTTCAGTTTTTTGTTTGCAACTAGAAATACTATATTATAAATATCCGCAAGCATTATATATTTTATTTTAGTATTTGCTTACAATACATTGTATAGATGTGAAGTTGTTATAACAAGGCTCTGTGGTAGTTCTAATTTTCACATAATTTCACCTACAACAGCAGTGTACAGTAAAAGTAGTCTTGAATAGATTGGTTGAACTAAAGCAGAGGCTTAATTTGCTTCCCTGCTAAACACACAAAATGGTGCTGACTGCACGAGGGCAGAGGCGTCTGCTGAGAAATCGACTGGACACTGGCCAATTCAGTACATTAGTAGGTGCATTAATGGCTCTGCTCTAACTTCTGCTAGCATTGGAAAACTTGTCTCTCTAATGAGTCAAAATGGGCATTGTGCAGTAAATTGGAGATATTTCCTAGTTCTGGTTGTTTGTGATTTCCCTATGCACTAAGCCTTATTTCTAGTAAAAGCTATGTAAAACGTAAAGTAATATTCACACTATTCTACAATATAAGGGGAAAGGATGGTCGCTGTAATAAGTTTATTGTAACTGATAATAATGGAAGTAAGCCATGTTCTTCTCAATATAAAATATTGAATTGAATAAAATAGCCATTTAATGTTGATGACTAAAAAATAGATGCAGTATCTCTGAGCGAATGTATTAAGGGGAATATTTGAACAACGCATTTATCAACATAGAATGAAACATGTTATGATGGATGTTACATGTACAGTTGCTAGAACGTTATTAACATTGGCTCATTAGGCTATGTGCACACGTTGCAGATTTGGTGCAGAAATCTCCATCAAATCTGCAACTTCTGTCAGAAAAACACAACAAAATGTGCTTTTGGTGCGTGTTATTGGTGTGTTTTTCTTATTGAAGTCATTGGCTGGAAGAGCTAAAAAAAATGCAAGCAAAAACGCACCAACAATCGACATTCTGCAGATTATTTTCTGCACCAATTTTCTGCAAGGATAAAAGTAAACAACATGCTTGCAGCGCTTCAGAAACCTCATTGACTTTGCTGGCATAGCTGGCATAAGATGGGCATGAACATTGTGTCAAAATCTGCACAAAATCTGCATTAAAAAATGCATCAAAAATGCACTGTGCGTATACAGCCTCACTGTACAATTCTTCAATAAACTTAAAAAGTATTCTTTGGAAATAAACATGGTGCAAATAAGTTAGCAGAACACAGTCCAGTGACCTTGTCAAGATACTGTAGCCACTGTATAGGAGCCCTGCAAACCATCTCTTACATGACATTACCGGTTCCTCTTTTGATTAGCTGAATTGGTGCAATGAATATATTGCCCTGTGACACCAATATGAAGTTAAGTGTGAAGCCCCGCAGGTGTTGTGTCGGTGTCGGTGCGTTACCTTCAGGGACTCCACGTTGCTGGATCTCCGTCACTGGTAGGAAATCTTCTGTTTTGATCGTGACGCCACTCTCAGTATTGCGGTCAGTGGGGACCGCCACTGCAGGTTAGGGGACGCCTGGGGCTGATGGTGGGTGCAGTCGGATGTAGTAGCCTCCTGAGAGTGAGGCAAGCCCCAGGGCCCTGTATAGGTGCGTAGTACCACAAGTCGCAGAATGACCACACAGGCAGGATGTCTTTTAGGGTTTTTACTCACATTCGATGGCAGGGTGAGTAACCCGGGCGTAGCTGGGGTGAACCAGGTGGGAACCAGGTATCCTTCAGGCTGACTTTATGAGGGTGACTACTGACTCGCCTTCCTTAGCCCTTGGTGGTTTGGGGTGACCCCGACTTTTAGTCCCTATGGGGGTCACCCAGGGAAGATGCTGCAGCCTCTCTCTCCCCTTCGTTCGCCGTATGCTTGTTCCCCGGACCAGGCCACTCCAGCTGCTTGCCTCCTGTGACCTATGGGCCCTCACTGCGGTTACGTGGCTGCGGCTTTTGTGGTGT
This sequence comes from Anomaloglossus baeobatrachus, assembly GCF_048569485.1. Classification (NCBI taxonomy): domain Eukaryota; kingdom Metazoa; phylum Chordata; class Amphibia; order Anura; family Aromobatidae; genus Anomaloglossus; species Anomaloglossus baeobatrachus. The sequence continues at coordinate 221,189,520 of NC_134353.1, forward strand.
TGTGGTGTGGGCTTTGAGAGCCCCACACCGGCAGGTTTAGCAGAAGAAAGCTGGATCTATCTTCGCTTCGGGATCTGCCGCCCGGTTGGGCCTGGTGCTCTCTAGCAGTCTCCTTACTTCCCACTCCGTTGCACTCCCTAGCTGAAGCTGGCTTTCAGGTAGCACTCCTAGTTGACCGTTCTCCCCCGTCTGTAGCCACTGCGCGGACGCTGTCAGATTGCACAGCTCCAGGGATCTGCTCCTCACTTGAGCTCCCTGGACTCTACACTGAACTGGCTCACTGCTCCTCCTCTCCTGTTCTTGCCTACGCCACCTAGCAACCAGACTCTCCACCACACCCCTTGAGAGGAGATGGAGGCTCTACCCCCTCCACTATTCCAGTGAAGGTGAAGGCTTGCCCCCTCCTGGGATCCCCAGGGGTCCTCTCATGGGTACATGTGTGAGACCTGATCACTATGCGCCTGTGTTCCACACCCCGGTCAGCCTTCTGGATTACCTGTATTGTACTGTCCCCAGCATGGGTGCAGTACTCAGTGGTGCCTGACCAGGTCAGGGGCGCCACATTCCCCCTTAGTTATCACCAGCACGTCCTCGGGCTGCAAGACAACATTTTAAAATGCATAAAACATTAAAACATGTAAAACATTTAAAAGCACCAGGTATCAGACATCACCACCCTCCACCCACAAGTCCGTTAACCCACCCAAAACCCTCTCAGGAGGCAGGTCACCGGTCCTGTTGGTAACCAGGTCTGGGCCATCCGTTTCCCCAGACCTTTCCTCCAATCTTCCTCTCCCGTTGGCCGCGACTTCAGCCACTTCTGGCAGGATGTAGAGGCGGCTTTCATGGGCTGATGGTTTCAGGGTATACCTGGCCTGGTGGATCCGCGCCGTCAGCCTCTTCTGGCAGGATGTAGAGGCGGCCTCCACAGTTGGTGCTGACCAGGTACCCTCTTTGTGGTGGTGAGCCAAGGCCCCATAAACAGGCGTGCTCTCTGGTCGCAAGTGAGCCAAGGCCCTATATACGGACGGGCCCCTCCTGGTTGCAGACGAGCCAAGCCCCTAAACAGGCTGGCCCTGGTGGTGGTGCCACTGGTGTAACTATTTACACTGCGAGAGTTTGTGGCTATAGCAAGTTCATAGCCTTAAAGTTTATTTCTCACAATAGTTTTTGTGGGCACATGCTTAAACAATAACGTTGCAAACTTTTCAACTTGTCAAACTGGTCAAACTTTCGGTACTTCTTTCTTTACTTTACTCCTCAGTACCAGGGCTTTGGCCTATTGGGCTACGGCACCTGCTGTTTTCTTGCTCCTTGTCATCCTCTGAGGTAGTTTCATCTGTAGGCTCTTTGTCTTTTCTTTCTTGATCTTCATCTGTTCCCTTTTCTGCATCTGTTTCTTTATCTCTGTCTTTTCTTTCTTCTTTGGGACATGGTGCTACGTCTAAGGCATAGTAGCCCCTTTCTCCTTGATGCAAGGTGAACTGTACTGCGTCTCCAATTTTCAAATTTCTGCCTGAATGTCCTCTGGGCAGGTGGGCTTGAACATCTCTCCGATTCACAAATATGCCCTCTTTTATTCCTCTTGCTACAATAAAGCCGTATCCACTTTTCAAATTGAAGTCCTCCACAACTCCTCTACAAAGGGGTCCTCTGACCTGGGCTTTGGATCTTCTCAGGGCTCGTTTTTCTTGCAGGTCTCTGGCTGTGACTTCTCTCTGCTCTGGAGACTGTGGTGTTGGAGGATACTTTGTTCTGCTGCGCCGTGTCTTGCGGGCTGGGTTCATGCCTGCGGGCTCCCAGGTGAGGTCTTTGGGCTGATCTTCGTCAGCAGACGGGGTCAGGTCTTCCTCATCCCAGCGAGAATAGGGCAGCATCTCTGGCTCTGGGTATGGGTCCACTGCTGGTGGCACTGGAGTCGGAGTCAGCCCCTCAGCTTCCTGGCCTCCCCTCCCCCTTAGTTCTTCGCTGCACTCTGGTTGTGGCAGCGCTGGGGATGAGTGTTCTTCAGCTGGCCCAGGTGGTGGACTCTCCGGCGCAGCTGCAGGGGTTGCCTGAATCTCCTTGGGGGTATACGGAGGGAGCAGATACCGATCCACCATCTCTTGTGGGAACTGGGCCTCTAGGTCAGCCTTCAGCTTCCAGTATTCGGGGTCCTCTCCTATCAGGGTCTTCCTAGCAGGGACCTCTTTGGACTGGGGAGCGGTGTCTGCTCTGGCCTTGCAGGCCGGGGAAAATAGTGATGCAATCTCTTGGCGGGCCGCGCCCTGTATGGCGGCGGCCTGGTCTTGGCGGGCCGCGCCTGGCATGGCGGCGGCCTGGTCTTGGCGGACTGGGCTCAGCAGGGTGGCAGCCTGGGTCAGTGTCACACCTGCGGCACGGATCAGTATCGCAGTGGTAGTCGGACCTTTGCGGGCCAGGCGGGGCATGGCTGCGGCGGCCTGGATTTGGCGGGCCGCATCTAGCGTGGCTGCGGCCTGGTTCGGTGGCGCCGCGCCGGGCGCCTCTTCTGGGACCGCGGGCGTGGCAGCAGGGGTCGGGGCACTTGCGCTGGCCGGGGCATCACTCGACTCACCCATCTGTGGCAGCATCGGGGTCTGCGTCGTCGCCGCTCGGTCTGGCATGCGTCGCACGGCTCCCTCCTCGTAGGTCCGCACCGCCGCAGCCATCTCCAGGAGCTCCGTGCGTTCTTCCCTGAGCTGTCGCACAATCCTGGCCTCCAGCTGGTCGCAGAAGATGGCAAGCTCCCGGCACCACCAGGCAGCAGAGCCTGGCTCTGGGTATCCACGTCTGGACTCCATTTCCTCTAGCACGCTACTGGCTTCTTCTCTGCTCCGCCGTCTCTGGACGCTTCCGCTTTCTTCATCAGCGAGGTCAGGACTCTGCAGAGGATCTCTGGGTAGCCACACCTCTTCGTGGGCGGTAATTTCTTCCAGCGCGGGCTGCTGTTGTTTTTCAGCGCGCTCTTCATGGTGGCAATATGGCGGCGCTTCCAATTTTTCAAGTGGACCGCCCAGGCACATGGTCACCTGTCTGAACAGGTCTAGTCCTTATCCTGTTCGTGACGCCAGATGTGAAGCCCCGCAGGTGTTGTGTCGGTGTCGGTGCGTTACCTTCAGGGACTCCACGTTGCTGGATCTCCGTCACTGGTAGGAAATCTTCTGTTTTGATCGTGACGCCACTCTCAGAATTGCGGTCAGTGGGGACCGCCACTGCAGGTTAGGGGACGCCTGGGGCTGATGGTGGGTGCAGTCGGATGTAGTAGCCTCCTGAGAGTGAGGCAAGCCCCAGGGCCCTGTATAGGTGCGTAGTACCACAAGTCGCAGAATGACCACACAGGCAGGATGTCTTTTAGGGTTTTTACTCACATTCGATGGCAGGGTGAGTAACCCGGGCGTAGCTGGGGTGAACCAGGTGGGAACCAGGTATCCTTCAGGCTGACTTTATGAGGGTGACTACTGACTCGCCTTCCTTAGCCCTTGGTGGTTTGGGGTGACCCCGACTTTTAGTCCCTATGGGGGTCACCCAGGGAAGATGCTGCAGCCTCTCTCTCCCCTTCGTTCGCCGTATGCTTGTTCCCCGGACCAGGCCACTCCAGCTGCTTGCCTCCTGTGACCTATGGGCCCTCACTGCGGTTACGTGGCTGCGGCTTTTGTGGTGTTGTGGTGTGGGCTTTGAGAGCCCCACACCGGCAGGTTTAGCAGAAGAAAGCTGGATCTATCTTCGCTTCGGGATCTGCCGCCCGGTTGGGCCTGGTGCTCTCTAGCAGTCTCCTTACTTCCCACTCCGTTGCACTCCCTAGCTGAAGCTGGCTTTCAGGTAGCACTCCTAGTTGACCGTTCTCCCCCGTCTGTAGCCACTGCGCGGACGCTGTCAGATTGCACAGCTCCAGGGATCTGCTCCTCACTTGAGCTCCCTGGACTCTACACTGAACTGGCTCACTGCTCCTCCTCTCCTGTTCTTGCCTACGCCACCTAGCAACCAGACTCTCCACCACACCCCTTGAGAGGAGATGGAGGCTCTACCCCCTCCACTATTCCAGTGAAGGTGAAGGCTTGCCCCCTCCTGGGATCCCCAGGGGTCCTCTCATGGGTACATGTGTGAGACCTGATCACTATGCGCCTGTGTTCCACACCCCGGTCAGCCTTCTGGATTACCTGTATTGTACTGTCCCCAGCATGGGTGCAGTACTCAGTGGTGCCTGACCAGGTCAGGGGCGCCACATAAGCCAGGTCAGCTAATCAAAAAAAGAAGCACAGATGCTGGCAGGTAGGAGGCAGTTTGTCGGGCTCCCATCTAATGTCCACAGAATACAGTTGGACCAAATCAATTGGTATCATCTTGATTTGAAAATGTAGGAATTGGTTCTGCTGAACTAAATATAGGGCATATGAGAAAGAAGATCTATGTACATATTCTAAAGAAGAATATAATGTAGTCTGTAGAACCTTCAGGGCATGCATCAGATTAGCTAAAGCTGATAATGAATTAAGACTTGCAAAAGAGGTCAAAAGCAATCAAAAAGTATTTGTGGGGTATGTCAAAAGAAAAAGTAAAAGATGCTTTAGGATTTTTACAGGATGAAAATGGTGAAGTGGTAAAAATTATGTAGAGAACACCAAACTTTTAAATTCCTTTTTGCATCTGTTTTCTCTGAGAACGTAAACTTAACATCAACTGATCTTCACTGTACTATTGAAGGAACAAAATAATCCAGGCTATCTATAAACAGTGAGATAGTGAGGGAATACTTAGCTAACATGAATGAATTTAAGTCTTCAAGTCAAGATGAATTACCCCCCAGGATACTGAAGGAGACAGCAGAGGAAATTTCTGAACCACTCTCCATAATCTCCACAATCTTTGAAAATTCTTCGAGAACAGATAGACTGAAGAAGAGCAAATGTTGTTCCCACCTTCAAAAGGGAAATAAATTGGAGCCAGGGAACTATAGACCTGTGAGCCTGACATCTATACCAGGAAATATCTTTGAATAAATTATTAAACAACATGTACGCAAGTACCTGGATGAGAATGAAGTAATTAACCAGTACCAGCATGGTTTTGTAACTAATAAGTCATGTCAGACTAACTTAATTTCCTTCTATGACAGAATCACTGACTGGGTGGATCAGGGCAATGCAGTAGATATAGTATATCTTGACTTAAGCAAAGCATTTGACAAAGTATATATTTTATTCTTATTAATAATCATTATTTCTATAGCGCCAACATATTCCGCAGTCCTTTGCAATTCAGGAGGCTCATATACATATCATATACATAAACATATACAAACAAGTAACAATTATAGAAGATACAATATTTAAAGGGACAAAAGGCAACCCTGCTTGCGAGAGCTTACAATCTACAATGAGATGGGGGGAGGGGCATGGTACAAGTGCTTATTTACAATAACAATCCAGCCATCTCAAGGAAATGGGGGATAGATAATGGCTTCCTGGACCAATAGGCCAGAGCCTTGAGATGCATTTGGGTGCCATGGAGTTTGATGTGGGGTTATGTTCTGAGAAGTTGTAGAGGGATTAGGTGAAATTAGTTTGGCTAGGGAGTGTGATAGGCCGCCCTAAAAAGATGCGTTTTTAGGGAGCGTCTGAAGCTGAGTAAGTTGTGATTTGTCCTAACTTCTTGGGGTAGAGCGTTCCAGAGGTTTGGTGCAGCTCGGAAGAAGTCTTGGATTCGGGAGTGGGAGGTTCGAATTAGTGTGGATGTTAGTCGAAAGTCATTTGCAGAGCGTAGAGAACGGGTGGGATGATAGACAGAGAGGAGGGTGGAGATGTAGGGGGGTGCCGCACTGTGGAGAGCTTTGTGGGTTGAAGAAATGACCAAGTATGGATTGAACAAGGCAACTGTTAGCTGAATTCATAATTGGCTTAGTGATCGGACACAAAGAGAGGCCATAAATGGCTTCACATTTAGTTTAAAGAATATCTCAAATGGGGTATCACAGGGCTTTTTCCTGTGACATTTGTTGTTGTACATCTTTATCAATGATTTAAATGAGGGAATTAAGGATAAACTGATTAAATTTGCCGACGACAGAAAGCTAGGAGGATTAGCTAATACTCATATAGAGAAGAGAAAGAGAGGATTCAAAAAGATCCAAACAAACTGGAAAATTGGGCAGTAACTAACAGAATGGTTTTTAACAGGGAGAAATGCAAAGTCCTACATGTGGGCAAGAAAAATGAAAAAAAAACAACAAACAAACATATAGAGAATGGGAGGATTAGGGCTAAGCAACAGCATGTGTGAAACAGACTTGGGTATACTAATAAATTACAGACTGAACATAAGTCAACAGTGTGCAGCAGCAAAAAAAAGGCAAACACAATTATGGGATGTATTAACAGACACATACAGTCCAGATCACATGAAGTAATTATGGTCCTTTGCTCTTCTTTGGTCAGACCTCATCTGGAATATTGTGTCCAGTTCTGGGCACCACATTTTAAAAAAGACATCAACAAACTGGTGCAAGTTCAGAAAAGAGCAACCAAAATGGTGACTAGTCTACAAATCATGGCCTATGAGGAACGGTTTGAGGATTTGGGAATGTTTAGATTGCAAAAAAGAAGATTGAGAGGAGACTTAATAGCAAATATGCAAGGACTGCCACACTATAGAGGAATCAGTGCTATGTTAATTTGCACATGGAAAGACTAGAAGCAATGGGATGAAACTGATTAGGAGGAGACACAGATTAGATATTAGAATTTAAAAGCTTTTTGACAGTGAAGCTGATCAATGAGTGGAACAGGCTCCCACAAGAGGTAGTGAGTTCCTTTTCAATGCAAGTCTTCAAAAAGAGACTAGACAGAAATCTGTGTGGGATGAAATAGTGAATCCTGCTGTGAGCAAGGGGTTGGATAAGATGACCTTGGAGGTCCCTTCCAACTCTAACATTCTATGTTTCTTTATATACTATGGACGTGGCCAGTGGGGAGTACTAAAGAATACTTTATGATCCTCTGGAGGAACTAGTGTACCGCCCCGGGGCTCGGCCACAGCCGAGCCGCTCGGATCCGGGCTCGTCGGTGGGTGGCTCGAGCGCCTCCAGAGCCAGGGGTCACGTCGCTCTGAAGGGAGGCTTGCGCTACATGAGGGGTTTCGGTTGGGAGGTTCAAGGCCGGAGCCGCGGTTTTGGGTTTAAGTTCGTGACGCCACCCACGGGTCGTGGTGAGTGTGGACACCACCGCTGCCGTTGAATAGGCTCCCGGGGATGGTGTTGACCTCTCCGTGGGTAAGGGGTTGATGGTCCCAGGGCCCAATTGTTTGGATTAGGATGTGGGAGCGCGGGCGTGTTGGTGCGATGCGGGGCGGTGCGCAGCTCGATGGCACTGCTGTACTCACTATGACAGATACACCAGAGTCTCTGGTAAACCAAAAAGATGGTGGTCGGTGCCCACAGCTGGCTGAGTCTGGTCCCCCACCCGGTTTGGTGGTCCCCGCCTTTCTCCTGCACCTCTTTATGTTGTGTTGACTGCCTATGCCTCAGCAACGGGACTCCACTCCCCGGCTTTGTATGTGTGTCCGGAGAGCCCGTTTGCCCACAGACGCTGGACCGTGGGATCTCTCTGCCTGAGCGGTAGCTTTCTATCCCTCTCGTTGGGCTGTTGTCTTCAGTCGGGACTTGGGTGGGAAAGAAACTAAGGTCCAGACCCCAGTCAGTTAATTTGACTCAGTCCAGTGGTTTCTGGGCCTCGTTCTTGGTCTGAGTACCCTTCCTTGTGCTCCGCTTTCCAGTTGGTTCCCCGGTTCGGTAACAGCGGGCCATTACCCTGTCCCGGTCCCTTACGGTTCCAACAGCCGTCTTCACGGCTCCTGCAGGCGGCAACCACTGTCTGCCTCCTGGCCACAGAGTATCCGGGCTATGACCCTGATCCCTGACAGACGTTTTCACTTTTCTACTACTCTCCTCCCTAACTTCATCTACTGGGTTTTCCCGCCTCAGGCTCCTCGGTGGGCATGGCCAACCGCCTGACTCCGCCCCCTGGTGTGAACGTCAAGACCTGAGAGGGGTTACTCAGGGTTTTTAGGTTGGCTGCTGTTACCTTTTTAGGGGACAGGTGTTTGTGCAAGGGCCTGTCTGTGACTAACTGGCTAGTCCAGAGCGTCACACTAGTCTCACAGAATAGTTGCACCCATAGATCAAACAGAACAAAGTAATTTGGAGTAGAAATAAACCCATGTCCTATGAACAAGCTCCCTTTAAATAGACTGTGTTTTCTAGTTAAATTTGGAAATTTTTATCTTAAAAGTTATTCTCCAAGTGAAATAATAACCGTATAAAGTAGCGATTGGGTTAACCAGAATGCAAGTATTCAGAAATTTTCATTTTGTTAGTAATTTCCTTGTGTAGTGACCTGAGCAGCAATACAACTGTTTAATTAGGCACCTACTGTGAAAAATATTGTAAGTTGACCACATTTATATGTTTTCTTAAATTACTTTATACAGATCTGAGATTATTAAAGCAGATCTCATATAAGGAAAAATAACAAGAAAAGGCAATATTTGTTTTTTCACCATTGAGGAACAAAAGCAAAATTAACAAGAAAAATATAAGTTCAAGTTCATAATATTAATAAAAATATAGTTTTTCTTTTTTTTTACATTATCATATAAATGTAATTATGTAAGCATGTTGTATTCCCAGAGCCATAACTTTGTTATTTTTCTGTCTACAAAGACATGTGAGGGTTTGGTTTTTGCAGGGCAAGTTGTACTTTTGAATGAAGCCATATGCTTTACTACATATGTCGCGGGCGGGGAGGAGGGTGCCGGCACCGCGCTCACCCCTCTGCTCGGGTCCGGCTGCTGCTGCTCAGTGGTGGCTCGAGCGGTGGGCCGGATCCCGGGGGTTCTTGAGCGGCACTCCTCGCCCGTGAGTCAAAGGGGTTTTGTTGGGGAGATTGTCCGTGACGCCACCCACGGTTGTGGTGATTTGTAGCACCACCACTGCTCAATATGGGGATCCCGGGACCCGGTGATGGGGTGGAAGGGTGCAGGGCCTGGTGGGCGCAGGGACACGGGGGCAGCGCTGTGCCTTGCAGCACTGTGGTACTCACTCAGCCTGAGACGTTGACACAGTTTTACGGTAAACCACACGGCTGGAAAGACGGTTCCCACGGACGGCTGCACTTGCTCTCCCAGCAGGTAACGGTGATGTCCCTCTGACCTGCACCTGATGTTTCTAAGTTGGTAGCGATGGGTTCCCACCGGTAACCCGCTCCCCGGCTTGGATATGAGCCAGAGGAGCCTTACTTTTCCCGCAGACGCTGGCCCTGAGGAACTGGTGCCCTGGCGGTGGCGGTGTTCCTCACTAATGGTTGGACGGTTGTCTTCAGTCGGGACTTGGTTGTTGGGGGATCAACGTCCCCTTCACTGATGGATTTGGCAAATTATGGCGACTCCTAGCCTTGCCGGGGTCCGAGAGGCCCCTGCCCTGGTGCTGACTGTCCTTCGTATACTGCTCCAGACTGCCGGGCCACTACCCGTCCGCGGTCCTTCCAGCAACCTCCGAGCAGTCCCCCTCCAGACGATCACCGCTGTTGCTGACCTTGCTGACACTGTCCTGCACTTAGCTGGACTAACTTCAGGTCTTTCTACGCTCACTTTTGCTCCTTTTCTTCTTTGCTCCACTACCACTTCACTTTCACTTAGCTCCTCTACCACTTCCTTCTACTTTGAACTTCCACTTCTATCTGCTTGTTTACTCCTCTCTGTCCCTAGCTGCACTGCCTGGTTCTTCCCGCCTCCAGAGCTGTGAACTCCTCGGTGGGCGTAGCCAACCGCCTGGCCCACCCCCTGGTGTGAACATCAGCCCCTGGAGGAAGGCAACAAGGATTTTAGTAGCTTTGGTTTTCCTAACTGGGATGTAGGGTGTGGTGGTGTGATGACCTGTGACTCCTGGCTTGCCCAGGGCGTCACATTCCCCCTTAGCAAAATGCAGACCGTCCGCGGGCTGCCCGTCCAACACCAGTTTTATTTTTCTGTAAATGTAAAAAGATAACATGTAAAGCATAACATCATCCCACAACGGGAGGCACATTTCTTAAACGTTACTAAACGGTTTTACGGGTACGGTTTCCGCTCTCTCCCACCCAAGCAACCTGGCCCTGATGCTGCCCCTAAAGCCCAGGCAGCACCCCTTGACCCACAGTCCAGCACAAGTTACCCGAGCGGGATCTGTCCTTCCCCTCCAGAGGGTAGCCACTGGTTCCTTTGGTGGCTGGGCCCCAGCCTGCTTTGCTGAGGGCCCTCCCTCCAACCTGCCTCTCCGGAGGCGGCAACTGCGGAAAACGGTAAGGTAAAACAACTTATTTACAAGCCACTTAACGTTTGTGGTTGCCCTGCAAGTTCACGGGCTTGTCCATGGATAGTTCCCATGCTAACTTTTTAAACAGTCCCCACGGGGACAACGGTGCCGGCTCCGGCCGGTTCAATCACTGTAAATCTGGTGAAGTACACGGTAATCATCATTTTTCTTATCATTTTCAAAACTTTCAAACACTTTTAAACAACACTCTGGTGGTCCCAACGGGGACTGCTGCAGCGGGCATCCGCTGCCCTTGAGGCGGCTACCACCGCAGGGGGTCGGCCCACTCCGGGACCGAGCGGTACATGGGGTTTTCTTCCCACTGGCAGTTCAACCCCGAACCGCTAACAGCCGTTAGGAATGGCGGCGGAGGCGGCATGCTTGGGACTTCTTCCTCCATCAACGACATTCTCTCCGGACCCCCAGCCGCGGTGCTGATGTCCGTCTCCCACTCAATCAGGGCTGGTTCTGGGGTTTGGGTGGACTGATCGCGACGCGGCACGGCTGCAGTGGCCCCTTGCTCACGGGCCCCCACTACGGCAACCATCCTTCGCATCTCTGCCTTCCAATCCATCAACTGCTGCAGGCTCTGCGCCCTCACCTTCACGCAGAATCGGCCCAACTCCCGCTCCAGCCACGCAGCGGTCCCGGCGGGGAGCTCACCCGGGCCACAGTCCACAAAAGCTACTCCGCCTCGTTTCCCCCAGAGCTTGGGTACTCCGGTGGCGGGTATTCCCGCACTCCAATTCGAGGACGCCGCCATCTCTCCATCTGCGTCCCCCTTAGCATCTTTCCGGCCACTCCTTTATTGGGGCGGAGTTTTGGCCTTCGTGCCTCTGCTACTCGAGAAGACGCTCGAGTGGGAACTTTTCGCGCCAAAGATGGCGACTTCTGGAAATTTTCAGCCGGATACCTCCGGCGGTCACAAGGCGCACCTCTACCCAACGGCAGAGCGGTAAGATCCTGTTTGTGACGCCAAGTTGTCGCGGGCGGGGAGGAGGGTGCCGGCACCGTGCTCACCCCTCTGCTCGGGTCCGGCTGCTGCTGCTCAGTGGTGGCTCGAGCGGTGGGCCGGATCCCGGGGGTTCTCGAGCGGCACTCCTCGCCCGTGAGTCAAAGGGGTTTTGTTGGGGAGATTGTCCGTGACGCCACCCACGGTTGTGGTGATTTGTAGCACCACCGCTGCTCAATATGGGGATCCCGGGAGTGGTGATGCGGAGCAGCCAGGTGTTGTGTTGCCCCTCCGTGGGTAGGGGTTGGTGATCCCGGGGCCCGGTGATGGGGTGGAAGTGTGCAGGGCCTGGTGGGCGCAGGGACGTGGGGGCAGCGCCGTGCCTTGCGGCACTGTGGTACTCACTCAGCCTGAGACGTTGACACAGTTTTACGGTAAACCACACGGCTGGAAAGACGGTTCCCACGGACGGCTGCACTTGCTCTCCCAGCAGGTAACGGTGATGTCCCTCTGACCTGCATCTGATGTTTCTAAGTTGGTAGCGATGGGTTCCCACCGGTAACCCGCTCCCCGGCTTGGATATGAGCCGGAGGAGCCCTACTTTGCCCGCAGACGCTGGCCCTGAGGAACTGGTGCCCTGGCGGTGGCGGTGTTCCTCACTAATGGTTGGACGGTTGTCTTCAGTCGGGACTTGGTTGTTGGGGGATCAACGTCCCCTTCACTGACGGATTTGGCAAATTATGGCGACTCCTAGCCTTGCCGGGGTCCGAGAGGCCCCTGCCCTGGTGCTGACTGTCCTTCGTATACTGCTCCAGACTGCCGGGCCACTACCCGTCCGCGGTCCTTCCAGCAACCTCCGAGCAGTCCCCCTCCAGACGATCACCGCTGTTGCTGACCTTGCTGACACTGTCCTGCACTTAGCTTGACTAACTTCAGATCTTTCTACGCTCACTTTTGCTCCTTTTCTTCTTTGCTCCACTACCACTTCACTTTCACTTAGCTCCTCTACCACTTCCTTCTACTTTGAACTTCCACTTCTATCTGCTTGTTTACTCTTCTCTGTCCCTAGCTGGACTGCCTGGTTCTTCCCGCCTCCAGAGCTGTGAACTCCTCGGTGGGCGTAGCCAACCGCCTGGCCCACCCCCTGGTGTGAACATCAGCCCCTGGAGGAAGGCAACAAGGATTTTAGTAGCTTTGGTTTTCCTAACTGGGATGTAGGGTGTGGTGGTGTGATGACCTGTGACTCCTGGCTTGCCCAGGGCGTCACATTCCCCCTTAGCAAAATGCAGACCGTCCGCGGGCTGCCCGTCCAACACCAGTTTTATTTTTCTGTAAATGTAAAAAGATAACATGTAAAGCATAACATCATCCCACAACGGGAGGCACATTTCTTAAACATTACTAAACGGTTTTACGGGTACGGTTTCCGCTCTCTCCCACCCAAGCAACCTGGCCCTGATGCTGCCCCTAAAGCCCAGGCAGCACCCCTTGACCCACAGTCCAGCACAAGTTACCCGAGCGGGATCTGTCCTTCCCCTCCAGAGGGTAGCCACCGGTTCCTTTGGTGGCTGGGCCCCAGCCTGCTTTGCTGAGGGCCCTCCCTCCAACCTGCCTCTCCGGAGGCGGCAACTGCGGAAAACGGTAAGGTAAAACAACTTATTTACAAGCCACTTAACGTTTGTGGTTGCCCTGCAAGTTCACGGGCTTGTCCATGGATAGTTCCCATGCTAACTTTTTAAACAGTCCCAACGGGGACAACGGTGCCGGCTCCGGCCGGTTCAATCACTGTAAATCTGGTGAAGTACACGGTAATCATCATTTTTCTTATCATTTTCAAAACTTTCAAACACTTTTAAACAACACTCTGGTGGTCCCAACGGGGACTGCTGCAGCGGGCATCCGCTGCCCTTGAGGCGGCTACCACCGCAGGGGGTCGGCCCACTCCGGGACCGAGCGGTACATGGGGTTTTCTTCCCACTGGCAGTTCAACCCCGAACCGCTAACAGCCGTTAGGAATGGCGGCGGAGGCGGCATGCTTGGGACTTCTTCCTCCATCAACGACATTCTCTCCGGACCCCCAGCCGCGGTGCTGATGTCCGTCTCCCACTCAATCAGGGCCGGTTCTGGGGTTTGGGTGGACTGATCGCGATGCGGCACGGCTGCAGCGGCCCCTTGCTCACGGGCCCCCACTACGGCAACCATCCTTCGCATCTCTGCCTTCCAATCCATCAACTGCTGCAGGCTCTGCGCCCTCACCTTCACGCAGAATCGGCCCAACTCCCGCTCCAGCCACGCAGCGGTCCCGGCGGGGAGCTCACCCGGGCCACAGTCCACAAAAGCTACTCCGCCTCGTTTCCCCCAGAGCTTGGGTACTCCGGTGGTGGGTATTCCCGCACTCCAATTCGAGGACGCCGCCATCTCTCCATCTGCGTCCCCCTTAGCATCTTTCCGGCCACTCCTTTATTGGGGCGGAGTTTTGGCCTTCGTGCCTCTGCTACTCGAGAAGACGCTCGAGTGGGAACTTTTCGCGCCAAAGATGGCGACTTCTGGAAATTTTCAGCCGGATACCTCCGGCGGTCACAAGGCGCACCTCTACCCAACGGCAGAGCGGTAAGATCCTGTTTGTGACGCCAAGTTGTCGCGGGCGGGGAGGAGGGTGCCGGCACCGCGCTCACCCCTCTGCTCGGGTCCGGCTGCTGCTGCTCAGTGGTGGCTCGAGCGGTGGGCCGGATCCCGGGGGTTCTCGAGCGGCACTCCTCGCCCGTGAGTCAAAGGGGTTTTGTTGGGGAGATTGTCCGTGACGCCACCCACGGTTGTGGTGATTTGTAGCACCACCGCTGCTCAATATGGGGATCCCGGGAGTGGTGATGCGGAGCAGCCAGGTGTTGTGTTGCCCCTCCGTGGGTAGGGGTTGGTGATCCCGGGGCCCGGTGATGGGGTGGAAGGGTGCAGGGCCTGGTGGGCGCAGGGACGCGGGGGCAGCGCCGTGCCTTGCGGCACTGTGGTACTCACTCAGCCTGAGGTGTTGACACAGTTTTACGGTAAACCACACGGCTGGAAAGACGGTTCCCACGGACGGCTGCACTTGCTCTCCCAGCAGGTAACGGTGATGTCCCTCTGACCTGCATCTGATGTTTCTAAGTTGGTAGCGATGGGTTCCCACCGGTAACCCGCTCCCCGGCTTGGATATGAGCCGGAGGAGCCCTACTTTGCCCGCAGACGCTGGCCCTGAGGAACTGGTGCCCTGGCGGTGGCGGTGTTCCTCACTAATGGTTGGATGGTTGTCTTCAGTCGGGACTTGGTTGTTGGGGGATCAACGTCCCCTTCACTGACGGATTTGGCAAATTATGGCGACTCCTAGCCTTGCCGGGGTCCGAGAGGCCCCTGCCCTGGTGCTGACTGTCCTTCGTATACTGCTCCAGACTGCCGGGCCACTACCCGTCCGCGGTCCTTCCAGCAACCTCCGAGCAGTCCCCCTCCAGACGATCACCGCTGTTGCTGACCTTGCTGACACTGTCCTGCACTTAGCTGGACTAACTTCAGGTCTTTCTACGCTCACTTTTGCTCCTTTTCTTCTTTGCTCCACTACCACTTCACTTTCACTTAGCTCCTCCACCACTTCCTTCTACTTTGAACTTCCACTTCTATCTGCTTGTTTACTCCTCTCTGTCCCTAGCTGGACTGCCTGGTTCTTCCCGCCTCCAGAGCTGTGAACTCCTCGGTGGGCGTAGCCAACCGCCTGGCCCACCCCCTGGTGTGAACATCAGCCCCTGGAGGAAGGCAACAAGGATTTTAGTAGCTTTGGTTTTCCTAACTGGGATGTAGGGTGTGGTGGTGTGATGACCTGTGACTCCTGGCTTGCCCAGGGCGTCACATTCCCCCTTAGCAAAATGCAGACCGTCCGCGGGCTGCCCGTCCAACACCAGTTTTATTTTTCTGTAAATGTAAAAAGATAACATGTAAAGCATAACATCATCCCACGACGGGAGGCACATTTCTTAAACGTTACTAAACGGTTTTACGGGTACGGTTTCCGCTCTCTCCCACCCAAGCAACCTGGCCCTGATGCTGCCCCTAAAGCCCAGGCAGCACCCCTTGACCCACAGTCCAGCACAAGTTACCCGAGCAGGATCTGTCCTTCCCCTCCAGAGGGTAGCCACCGGTTCCTTTGGTGGCTGGGCCCCAGCCTGCTTTGCTGAGGGCCCTCCCTCCAACCTGCCTCTCCGGAGGCGGCAACTGCGGAAAACGGTAAGGTAAAACAACTTATTTACAAGCCACTTAACGTTTGTGGTTGCCCTGCAAGTTCACGGGCTTGTCCATGGATAGTTCCCATGCTAACTTTTTAAACAGTCCCCACGGGGACAACAGTGCCGGCTCCGGCCGGTTCAATCACTGTAAATCTGGTGAAGTACACGGTAATCATCATTTTTCTTATCATTTTCAAAACTTTCAAACACTTTTAAACAACACTCTGGTGGTCCCAACGGGGACTGCTGCAGCGGACATCCACTGCCCTTGAGGCGGCTACCACCGTAGGGGGTCAGCCCACTCCGGGACCGAGCGGTACATGGGGTTTTCTTCCCACTGGCAGTTCAACCCCGAACTGCTAACAGCCGTTAGGAATGGCGGCGGAGGCGGCATGCTTGGGACTTCTTCCTCCATCAACGACATTCTCTCCGGACCCCCAGCCGCGGTGCTGATGTCCGTCTCCCACTCAATCAGGGCCGGTTCTGGGGTTTGGGTGGACTGATCGCGACGCGGCACGGCTGCAGCGGCCCCTTGCTCACGGGCCCCCACTACGGCAACCATCCTTCGCATCTCTGCCTTCCAATCCATCAACTGCTGCAGGCTCTGCGCCCTCACCTTCACGCAGAATCGGCCCAACTCCCGCTCCAGCCACGCAGCGGTCCCGGCGGGGAGCTCACCCGGGCCACAGTCCACAAAAGCTACTCCGCCTCGTTTCCCCCAGAGCTTGGGTACTCCGGTGGTGGGTATTCCCGCACTCCAATTCGAGGACGCCGCCATCTCTCCATCTGCGTCCCCCTTAGCATCTTTCCGGCCACTCCTTTATTGGGGCGGAGTTTTGGCCTTCGTGCCTCTGCTACTCGAGAAGACGCTCGAGTGGGAACTTTTCGCGCCAAAGATGGCGACTTCTGGAAATTTTCAGCCGGATACATCCGGCGGTCACAAGGCGCACCTCTACCCAACGGCAGAGCGGTAAGATCCTGTTCGTGACGCCAAGTTGTCGCGGGCGGGGAGGAGGGTGCCGGCACCGCGCTCACCCCTCTGCTCGGGTCCGGCTGCTGCTGCTCAGTGGTGGCTCGAGCGGTGGGCCGGATCCCGGGGGTTCTCGAGCGGCACTCCTCGCCCGTGAGTCAAAGGGGTTTTGTTGGGGAGATTGTCCGTGACGCCACCCACGGTTGTGGTGATTTGTAGCACCACCGCTGCTCAATATGGGGATCCCGGGAGTGGTGATGCGGAGCAGCCAGGTGTTGTGTTGCCCCTCCGTGGGTAGGGGTTGGTGATCCCGGGGCCCGGTGATGGGGTGGAAGTGTGCAGGGCCTGGTGGGCGCAGGGACGCGGGGGCAGCGCCGTGCCTTGCGGCACTGTGGTACTCACTCAGCCTGAGACGTTGACACAGTTTTACGGTAAACCACACGGCTGGAAAGACGGTTCCCACGGACGGCTGCACTTGCTCTCCCAGCAGGTAACGGTGATGTCCCTCTGACCTGCATCTGATGTTTCTAAGTTGGTAGCGATGGGTTCCCACCGGTAACCCGCTCCCCGGCTTGGATATGAGCCGGAGGAGCCCTACTTTGCCCGCAGACGCTGGCTCTGAGGAACTGGTGCCCTGGCGGTGGCGGTGTTCCTCACTAATGGTTGGACGGTTGTCTTCAGTCGGGACTTGGTTGTTGGGGGATCAACGTCCCCTTCACTGACGGATTTGGCAAATTATGGCGACTCCTAGCCTTGCCGGGGTCCGAGAGGCCCCTGCCCTGGTGCTGACTGTCCTTCGTATACTGCTCCAGACCGCCGGGCCACTACCCATCCGCGGTCCTTCCAGCAACCTCCGAGCAGTCCCCCTCCAGACGATCACCGCTGTTGCTGACCTTGCTGACACTGTCCTGCACTTAGCTGGACTAACTTCAGGTCTTTCTACGTTCACTTTTGCTTCTTTTCTTCTTTGCTCCATTACCACTTTACTTTCACTTAGCTCCTCTACCACTTCCTTCTACTTTGAACTTCCACTTCTATCTGCTTGTTTACTCCTCTCTGTCCCTAGCTGGACTGCCTGGTTCTTCCCGCCTCCAGAGCTGTGAACTCCTCGGTGGGCGTAGCCAACCGCCTGGCCCACCCCCTGGTGTGAACATCAGCCCCTGGAGGAAGGCAACAACTATTTTAGTAGCTTTGGTGTTCCTAACTGGGATGTAGGGTGTGGTGGTGTGATGACCTGTGACCCCTGGCTTGCCCAGGGCGTCACACATAGTTTACTGAAAAATGGAAAAAATTGCAACTGGAAAGAAATTGTGAAAAAAATAAAATTCTGACATGCTTTTTTAGGGAATTGCATTTACAGTTTACATTTTGTGATAATAACCTCGCAATATGATTCTCCAAATCAGTACGATTAGAACATGCCAAATAAGTCAATTTTTAACCCCTTAATGACCGTGGGCAGTAATATTATGTCGTAGCGGTCATAATATTACTGCCCGCGGTCTGCTGTAAAGTAAAAAAAAAGTTTTTGAAAATTTAAAAAAAAATCACCCACCTTTCGCCCCATTGAAAATTAAAGGGTTAAAAAAAATTATACACACATTTGGCAGCTCTGCGTTCAGAAATGCCCAATCTATCAAAATATAAAATCAATTAATCTGATCAGTAAACGGTGTAGCGGCAAAAAAATTCCAAACGCCAAAATTACAATTTTTTGTCGCCACAACTTTTGCGCATAATGCAATAACAGGCGATCAAAACGTAGCATCTGCACAAAAAGGATACAGTTAAAAACGTCAGCTCGAGATGCAAAAAATAAGCCATCACTGAGCCATAGATCCAGAAAAATAAGAACACTATGGGTCACAGAATATGGCTTAAAACGTGTGCCACTTTTTTTCGGACAAACTTCCTATTTTTTTAACCCCTTATATAAAAGTAAGCCTATACATGTTAGGTGTCTACGAACTCCCACTGACCTGAGGCATCACTTCCACACATCAGTTTTACCATATAGTGAACACAGTGAATAAAATATCTCAAAAACCATAGTGCTATCGCACTTTCTTTGCAATTTTTCTGCATTTGGAATTTGTTTGATTTTTTTCCAGTACACTATATTGTAAAACTTATGGATTCATTTAAAAGTAAAGCTCATTCCGCAAATAATGAGCCCTCACATGACCATATTGACTGAAAAATAAAAAAATTACGTCTTTCAGAATAAATAGCAGAAAGCAAAAAATCGGCAGGTCGTGAAGGGGTTAAATTATTTAGTGGTGAAAAAATATCAGAAATGTGCAAAGAAAGTTGGGGGATTTTATGACTATTTATCAAGACCCGTAACATTTACTTTTTTCTGTCGATAGAGCTGTGTGATGGCTTATTTTATGCAGGGCAAGACAACTTTTTTTTATTGAATCCAATTTGGGATAGAAATGACATTTTGATCACTTGTTATAACATTTTTTGTGGTATTGCAATGACCAAAAAATGTAATGTTTTAATTCTTGACATTTTTTTGTTTTCAGTGTTTATCGTTGGGTTTAATTTGTCATATATTTTATAATTTTATTATTACCTTTATATTTAATGAGGAAAAAGGGGAGTGATTTTAACTTTTATGGGGAGGTTCACATTTGTTTATAACGTTTTTTACTTTTGTCTCTTCTTTCTAGTCACAAAGGGGATTTGAAACTGTGATCATCTGATTTCTTGTGCTATATAAAGCAATGCTACAGCATTCCTGTATATAGTGAAAATCATAGTCGCCTTTGAAGCAAAGCCCAGCCACAGACAGAGTTTCAAAGGAGTTCTGTAATGAGAAGCCCTAAGATTTAACCCCTTTGACCAAGGATGTACCGGTACATCCTATTTTTACGTGATTTAACTATTACCAGGAGGAAAACAGTAACAATGCATTGACATAAGAATCTGCATAACTAATCGTATGCTAAAGAGTTGCAAGTCAAATTTAAGTATGAAATAGTTAAGATGATTGCCTATAAAATGAAGGCGGTATCACATCCATAGCTGTGGTGGATGGTGAGATACAGAGCCTGAAAGTCAAAAGTTCAAAACATTGTTAACCTTTTGCTCATCAGTGTATGTCTTGTCCAGGTGATTGCTGTAGGAAAATCACTGATAAAGGGTATGGAAGTAATACAAAGCATAGAAACACCAGTCATGGCAATAAATATCACCTGCTCTCACTCACTGACTAATCATGTAAAGGGATGGATGAACGGATGGATAGAGACATGGATGGATTTATGGATGGATGGAAAGAAGAATATGCAAGAATATATACATTCTAAGGCCCGTTTCACACGTCAGTGAAAAACACTGACGTTCTTTACTGAAGTGTAAAACACGCACATGTCCCTCGGTGTTCCATGATTCACGGCACACGTGGGTTGTCCATGTGCAATCTGTGATCCGTGATCCATGATTGCATATGGATATTACTCACCTGCCTTCGTTCCTGCTGTCCATGGTGCTGAAGTCTCCAGCTCTGCAGCGTCCGCCCACCGCTCTCAGCACCTACTTCCTGGTCGGGTTTTCCTGCTCTCATGAATATTCATGAGCCAGGCAGAAGCTGCCAAGAACAGAGGCTGCAGAGCGAATCGCAGGCAAGGTAAGTTGAAAATATTTAATATTTAATATGTCCGTGATTTTCTGGTACGTGTTTCACTGATCACACACGGGTCACACCATAGTGTGGTCCGTGGGTCATCAGTGATGCCAGAAAAAAACTGACTTGTCTCCGTGCAGAATCACGGCCACGGGTGTACGCTGCACGGAGACAAGTTCAGTGAAAAATCACTGATGTGTGAGCAGACCCATTGATTATGATGGGTCTGCGTATGTCAGTGATTCTGGTATGTTTAAAAAAAAGCACAAACGCACCAGAATCACTGACGTGTGAAAGGGGCCTAAGGTGTATACTGCATGGAACATTTATATAAATTATTATATATACAGTGGCATGCAAATGTTTATGCACCCTTGGTCAAAATTACAGTTATTGGGAACAGTTAAACAAGTTGAAGATGAAATGATGTCTAAAAGGCATAAAGTTAAAGATGACACATCTTTGTATTTTAGGCAATATATATATATATATATATATATATATATATATATATTCCTCATTTACATTTTTAAAATTACAAAGAAAAATGGGCCTATGCAAAAGTTTGGTCACCCTGGGAGATTTGTCCTCAGATATCGTTAATCAAGGTTTCAGACCCTAATTAGCCTGTTAGGGCTATGGACTGTTCACTTTCATCATTAGGAAAGGCCAGGTGATGCAAATTTTGACAGCTTTATAAAAACCCTGCCTCCTCTTACCTTAGGCCAAAAATCAGCAGCCATGGGTTCTTTTAAGCAGCTGCATAGCACTCTGAAAATGAAAATGGTGGAAGCCAACAAAGCAGGAAAAATCTATAAGAAGATAGCAAAACCTTTTCAAGTTGAGATTTGTGGAACACTTGCACTCTAGGTGTGTATGAAAGGGAAAAAAGGAACAATGATGTAGGTAGGAATGATCACAAAATAATGTTTATTTAAAATGATATGAAATAAAGAGATTTAAGGAGAAGCGGCAGGTAGTGAACAGGATCCGCGTAGAACCTGTTAAAGAAAGGGATTAATTATTTAATTAAATTAGTATATAGTACCGCCCTACCAGTAGGGGAAAAAAAAGTAAGTACTAAATGTCTATCCAAATATTTGTAAAGGTGACGTACCCGGGAGAGAAAGAAGGGGAGCTACGTAGGTGAATAGTACGCAAAACGGGGACTAGGTGGGTCCCTTCTTGATCTGTAAGGGGGGAGGTTGGGGGTGTCAATAATGGAGGAAAAAGTGAATGGATAAGTGTTTTAAATAATAAACAATACATGATTAGTATATATTTTAAAAACAATTAAAAAATGGTGTGTTAGACTTGGGTGACAGCTTACCTTGCCTGGTCGGGAAAGATAGCAGGAAATACTGCAGGTTGCATACAAGGGTATCAACCTGCAGCATTTCCTGGTACTCCTAATTTAATTTCAGCATTTTATGTCCACAGGACATGCTCCCATCCATCCACAGACAGGACACCAGAATCAAGTTCTCTCCAGGTATCTAAGTGTTGCATGTTTTATATTTCTGCATCTGTATTATGGTGATTTATACAAGCTGTTAATAAGGTTTGGTTCACCTTCTTTTATTAATGCAGCAGTCCCCACAACACTACATCTTACCAGGAAACCCTTGTATGCAACCTGCAGTATTTCCTGCTATCTTCCCCCACCAGGCAAGCTAAGCTGTCAAGTCTAACACACCATTTTTAACTTGTTTTTAAAATATTTACCAATCATTTATTGTTTATTTTTTAAAATGCTTATCCATTCACTTTTTTTCTTCATTACTGACACCCCCATCCTCCCTCCTTACAAATCAGGAAGGGATCCACCTAGTCCCCATTTTGGGTACTATTCACCTATGTAGCTCCCCTTCTAACTCTCCCAGGTACGTCATCTTCACAAATATTTGGGTAGACATTTAGTGCTTTCTTTTTTTCCCCTATTGGTAGTGCGGTAGTACCTACTTATTTAATTTCTCCCTTTCAAGTTGCCCTTTCTTCAGAATGAAATCTAATTAAGAAATGACAATTAACAGGAACAGTGGAAGTCAAGATAAGGTCTTGAAGATGAAGTCTTGAAGAGCTGCTCGTAGGATTGTTAGGAAAATCAGAAGCCCCATATGATTGCAAAGGACCTTCAGGATGACTCTAATGCTTGTGGTACATTGTTCTACTATTCAGAGACACTTGTACGAATATGGTTTTCATAGAAGAGTTATCAGAAGAAAGCCTCTCCTGCATTCTTAGCATAAAATTCAGCATCAGAGTATGCAAAAGAACACCTAAATAAGCCTGATGTATTTTGGAAACAAGTCCTGTGGACTGATTATATTAAAATAGAACTCTTTGGCCACAATAATCAAAGGTATGTGTGGAGAAAAAAAGGGAAAGAATTTCAGGAAAAGAAAATCTCACCAAGCATTAAGCATGAGGGTTGATCACTCATGCTTTGGGGTTATATTGCAGCCATTAGCCCAGGGAACATTTCATGAGTAGAGGAAAGAATGGATTTAATCTAATATCACAATGGCATGTAAACGTTTGGGCACCCCTGATCAAAATTACTGTTATTGTGAACAGTTGAGCAAATTAAAGATGAAAAGATTTCTAAAAGACATAAAGTTATAGATGACACCTAAAATATATACAGTGGAACCTTGGATTAAGAGGAACTTGGTTTGAGAATGTTTTGCAAGACAAGCAAAGCTTCTTACAAATTTGTAACTTGGTTTAAGAGCAATGCTTTACAAGAAGAGCAAATACTCACCATGCACACTTCCGGTTCTCTCCTTTCCCCGAGCTCTGACCTGCTCTGGAGGTTAACTTTCTATACATATATACTGTATACAGTATACCATTGTACAGTATACACTATATAGCATGTCTATCAATTTGCATTTGTGGATTCAGTATTGTACTTTCTTTCTGATAACCAGTACAGCACATTGCTTATATTGTACCTCTCTTTTATATTATTGTACTAAGTTTGTATAAATACAATAAATATTTTTGGGTTGTGGAACGAATTGTCTGAGTTTCAATTATTTCCTATGACAAAATTTGATTTGATATAAGAGTAACTTGGTTTAAGAGCACAGTCCCGGAATGAATTATGCTCGTAAACCAAGGTTCCACTGTATAGCCTAAAATACAAATGAAATGTGCCATCTTTAACTTTACGTCTTTTAAAGATCATTTCATCTTCAATTTGCTCAACTGTTCACAATAACAGTAATTTTGACCAGGGGTGCCCAAACTTTTACATGCCATTGTAATATTAACCCCCTCACGACCGGCCGATTTTTCGCTTTCCGTTATTTTTTTCGCCATTCTTTTTCTGAGAGACGTAACTTTTTTATTTTTCAGTCAATATGGTCATGTGAGGGCTCATTTTTTGCGGACCGAGCTGTACTTTTAAATGAAACCATCAGTTTTACCATATAGTTCACTAGAAAATGGCAAAAAAATTCCAAATGCTGAAAAATTGCAAAAAAAGTCCAATAGCACTATGGTTTTTGAGATATTTTATTCACTGTGTTCACTATATGGTAAAACTGATATGTGGGTGTGATGCCTCAGGTCAGTGCGAGTTCGTAGACACCAAACATGTATAGGTTTACTTTTATATAAGGGGTTAAAAAAAATTCGAAGTTTGTCCGAAAAAAGTGGCGCACGTATTACGCCATATTCCGTGACCCGTAGCGTTCTCATTTTTCGGGATCTATGGCTCAATGATGGCTTATTTTTTGCGTCTCGAGCTGATGTTCTTAACGGTACCATTTTTGCGCAGATGCTATGTTTTGATCGCCTCTTATTGCATTTTGCGCAAAAGTTGTGGCGACAAAAAAACATCGTTTTGGCGTTTGGAATTTTTTTGCCGCTACGCCGTTTACTGATCAGATTCATTGATTTTATTTTTTGATAGATCGGGCGTTTCTGAACGCGGCGATACCAAATGTGTGTATATTTTTTTAACCCTTTAATTTTCAATGGGGCGAATGGGGGGTGATTTGAAATTTTAGTTTTTTTTGTTTTTTTTTTAATTTTTTAAAACTTTTTTTAACTTTTTTTTTTTATTTTACTAGTCCCCTAGGGGGCTATTGCTATCAGCATTCCGATCGCTCTGCAGTATCTGCTGATCACAGCTACAAGGCTGTAAACAGCAGATACGCTGTCTTTCTCTTTTGCTGTGCCCCTGGCACAGCGAAAGTTAAACCAAGTCAGGAGTAGTACAGGAGTCATCACATGACCCTGTGCTACCATGACAACTATCGGGAGTCACGTGATCGCGTCACGTGACTTCCGGTATCGGGCGGTAAGGAAAACATTACCGCAATCGCGCTTATAATGGCGCTGTCATGTATTGAAAGTGCCATATAAGGGGTTAATCGGCACAAGCAGATAACGATTCTGCTCGTGCTTAGCAGGCACACATCTCAGCTGTGAAAAATCAGCTGAGATGTGTGCCGATCGCGGCATGCTGCCGCCGGAGGACCGCGGGCAGTAACATTTTGTCATTTAGGACGTAATTTTACTGCCCGCAGTCGTTAAGGGGTTAAAGAGCGATTAGATATCTGCATGGGCAAAAATCTGAGAATACAAAATACAATAAAAGCGCAAATGAGAGGCACCCGTGGAGAGTATTCTTGATATATTATAATATAGATCTGCTCACCTTTTCAGGTTGTGCGCCCCCACACAACCCCAGTGATGCGTGTAAAGACAGGGATTTCTCCTGTTTCTATTGCTGTAAGTGCGCTTGCTGAATCCAGGTTTGGTATTGCTTCTGGCTCCTGGAATCTACCGGCACCTTGGATCTCAGAGTTCCTGTGCGATCATCCGTCCTCCAGCTGGATTCTCTGATTAGACTTGGCAGGTCCTTAGCAGCTACTACCGAATTTCCCGTATGAGAGTGAGCATAAATGAAAGGTAATTTTGGTCTGTTTTAGCGCTTATTGAACCATTTGCCAGTGGTTTTAAATTAATAAACTTTTATTGCTGAGCTCCTATTAACACTACACGTTTCAGCAATTCACTGTTGCTTTCATCACTGCTTTTGGTGACCTTATGCCACTCTGGTGCAAAAATGTAAGCAGTTCTTTGTTTGATGGCTTGTGACTATCCATCTTCCTCTTGATTACATTCCAGAGGTTTTCAATGGGGTTGAGAATTTACTTTTATGTTTATGTGTGAATCTCAGAAATATGTTATTCAGATGACATCCCTGATAGAACATTCACTGTAATGAGGCAGTTGGAGACACTGTGGAAACTGTCTAGTCTATGATCTGATGATGTCCATCTTTTCAGTGGTGCACAAATGTGTGGTCCACCCCAGTTATGTGCAGCTCTGATAAAAAAAGAGACACCACTGGAAAAAGGCCACAGTACAAAGTAACTCAGCCTACCTCATTAGTCATTGGATCCATTGGGGGTATCACCTGAATCATGTATTTCACAGCTGTAGATGGAAACCCAATATGAGTTGCTATCTTAAAGCATAGGATAAATGTAAACCATGCCTTAATGTTACATATCCCAAAATGCTGCTGTACCGCCCCGCGGGCTCGGCTGCAACCGCCGAGCCGCTCGGATCCATGCTCGTACGGTGGATGGCTCATGCTCCTCATGGACCCGGGGGTCACGTCGCTCTGCAAGGGGGTTGGCACTACACAAAGGGACTTCGGTGGGGAGTTTCACGGCCGGGGTCGCAGTGGTTTGGAATGGGATGTAAGTTCGTGACACCACCCACGGGTTGTGGTGAATGGATGGACACCACCGCTGCCGTTAACCAGGCCTCCCAGGGATGGTGTTGCGCAGCTTGATGTTGACCCCTCCGTGGGTAGGGGAGTGATGGTCCCGGGGGCCCGAGGGATGATGCTGAGGCGAGGGGACAGGCATGGGCTGGATGCTGGTGCAGTGCGGCACAATGCGCGGCCCGAAGGCACTGGTGTACTCACTATGAGACAATACACTGGAGTCTCTGGTAAACCAAACGGGATGATGAATGGGGCCCGCAGCCGGCTGCAGCTTCTGCCTTAACAGGTTGGTGGTTTCCGCCTTTCTCCTGCACCTCTTTGTGTGAATGTTTGACTCCTATGCCTAAGCAACGGTAGTCCACTCCCCAGCTTGCTGGTTGCTGGTAGAGCCCTAGTTGCCCTCAGACGCTGGCCCCTTGGGTCTCTATGCCTTGGCGGTGGCTTTACCCTGTATGGTTGGGCTGTTGTCTTCTAACGGGTCTTGTGTGGGAAAGGTCCTTAAGTCCAGTCCTCAATCAGTTGATTTGACTCGGCCCTGTCAGTTCGGGGCTTCGTACTGGTTCTGAGTACCCCTCCTGGTGCTCTGGTTTCCAATCGGTTCCCCACTTTGGTACCGGCGGGCCACCGCCCGACCCCGGTCCCTACGGTTCCACTGGCTGTAATCCCAGCACCTGCAAGCGGCCACCACCGTCTGTCTCCTTGCCAGAGGTGACTGGGGTCCAACCCAGCCACCTGAGTAGATTATTGGCAGGTCTGGTCACAGGTATGCCCTTGAACTCGACCTCTCTCCTTAATTGTCAAGACCAATCTCCCTAGAACTTGTGTCTTTTTCCCGCCTCCAGGCCTGTGAACTCCTCGGTGGGTGGAGCCAGACACCTGGCTCCACCCACCTGGTGTGGACATCAAACCTGGAGGGTGGTGACAAGGTTTTTAAGCTTGGCTGCTGTCACCTTTTTAGGGAGGGGGTGTGTATGCATGGGACTACCTGGGACGACCTGACTAGTCCAGTGCGTCACACTACTAATAAAAGCTTCAACTTAAGCAACAAAAAACATGCCCTCCCACATTTATTAAAAAACATTAGGTGGGTTTTTACGTTACTGGTGGCACAAAGGGTCTGGAAAAGCGCTATAGCTCCCCCAAAAGAAATCCAGCAAAATTTGTGCTTCTAAATCTAAATGCTACTTACTTCTGAACGCTATAATGTGCCTAAACCACAAAAAGCCTTCACATGTTTGGCTTTACTGCTGCGAGGAGAGCACACTTAATTTATGGGGCACATGTCTCAAGAAGCACAAGCTAGGCACAATGCCATACAAATTAAAATGTATTGGGTACTACAAACGCATATTTGGCATTTTCACTTTGCAACATCTACTGCATGTTTGTTTCTGGAGATCACCCATGTAATAATCTGGAAATTAACTGTAAATTATTTCTTATAGGGGTGTAGATTACAAAAATTGGGTCACCTGATAGGGGTTTCAGCTGTTCTCACAGTTGTGGGAACTGCAACAGGAATCTGCGTACAATTCTAGGAAAATCTATAGTGCAAAAGTCAAATAGAGCATCTATTTCCTCCCCTCCACACACACACACACAGTCACACACACACACACACACACACACACACACACACACACACACACACACACACAAACACACACACACACACACACACACACACACCCTGCTTGTTGGCCAAATAGTACTGCACAGCAGTATTACCACTATTTACCACTATTACCAGTATTTAGGATAAATTGTTCAACACATTATGGGGACTTTTTTTTTACCAATTTTCCTTTGTGAAAATGTAAAATCTGGGGCAAGGATAGTATTTTAGCTGTAAAAAGGTATTTCTTTTTTCTTCACCGCCCAATGGTATAACATTTTTGAAACTTGCCCCTGCACTCATAGATGCACTCATTAAGGGTTTTAGTTTGCAGGATGGGGCCACTTGTGGGAGAGCCCTAATGTTCTGACACCTCTGGGGCTCTGTTAATGTGACATAGCACCCACAACATATTCAATCAAAATGTGTGCTCCTTCCTTTCTGAGCTTTGCACTGTGATCAAAAGAAGTTTCGGAGCACATGTGGGGTATTGGCGAACTCAGTAGAAATTGCACAATATATTATCTCCTATTAGAGCTTTTGAAAATTAAAAACTTGGGACTAAACATTTTTGTAAAAAAAAAAAAAAATTTATAATACGTACAGTTTGGAATTTTTAGTGCTGAAGTGCACATTTAGTGCTGGCTTTTTGTTTTTTCTTCATTTTTGTGGAAAATGTAGCTTTTCATTTCCAAGGTCCAAAGTTATAAAATTCTCTGAAATAGCTGTATAAAATGCTTGACTAAGATAATTTTTTTCAGCTTCCAAAAAGGGATTCAAAATTAGTGTGTTACCAGAATAAGCTATGTTCCCTCACTGCTCAGGATAAAATATTATTATTGTTAAAAAAATGTTCAAGTTTGTTGTTACATCTAAAGTAAGTCATGGCTGTTCCTTTCTTTTGTTCACCCACTTTTAGAGATGAGCGGAACCGAGTATGTTAGGGTTCACAGGTTTCAACCGGACTATAGTTAAAATTTTGTATTGTGACCCAGCCTAGACTAAACTTGATCCCAGACCCCGAGCCCCATAAAAGTCAATGTGGACCCAAACGAACGCCCTGATAGCGGTGGCACGCTGGGTAATAAAAAGGTTAATATCAGCTTTGTATTCTCAGCTGGTACTAAGCCCAAAATTCATGGTGTCACGCCAAATTAGACATGGCAACCATGAATTTCTAGTAAACAGTAAAAAATAAACACAACACAGAAAAACATTTTTTAATAGACATAAAACAAAAAAAAACATTTAGAGACTCCATCTTTATTATAAAAAAATCTTTAGTTTGACGTAGTCCAAAGGGAGAGCCATGTTAACTCTGCTTCATCACTCTGTACAAAGCGAGAAGCAGGCTGACAGTGAGGGGATAATTCCACTTGTATCTCGCATCGGTATCAGCCGGTAAGGCCTGGCGCTCTCCGGTCAGGAGAGCCTCAGCTGCATGGAAATACATGCAGTCGACTGCTCCTGTCAGGAGAGTGTGCGGCTGTACATGGTGATGCCGATGCGTCACAGTAACAGTTAAAGTTCAGTTAACAGGACCTTCGATGACATCATAGTCATGTGACCAGTCTGTAAGCCAATATCTGTACAACATTCATACCTGACTGGTCACATGGCTATGACGTCATGGAAGGTCCTTTAGGCAGTGGTGATTACCTGGGGGCACAGCAATAATCGGACGGACGCGGAAGCAGAAGTGGCCAGCAGACAGAGTCTGCAGGACACGTTGCGGAACCTGTGAGTATAATGCCAATGTTTATTATTAACTATATTCTTTATTTTACAGCCCACCACCCAATCCCATAACTGTAAAGCCCGAGTTCGGTGATCAGACGCAAGTTCACGCTATCTCAATCCTGATCTCGATCTTTACAAAACACCAGGGGCAAGGCTCTCTATCATCAGGAGGATTGCCCGTTACTACTCATTAGCATATCATATGGGATCTTTAGAAATAATTTTTAAAAAATAACTCTTTATCTATGTTACTATAGGCTGGGAGTGCTAGGTAGGGATTAGCAATATGCAGCCAGAACTCCTCGTGGTTCTGGGTGCATATTGAGTCTGACAGGTTCCCTTTAATTAATCAAATTATATAAAATATATCAAAGATAACATTTTTCAAT
The DNA here is from genome assembly GCF_048569485.1 of Anomaloglossus baeobatrachus. Classification (NCBI taxonomy): domain Eukaryota; kingdom Metazoa; phylum Chordata; class Amphibia; order Anura; family Aromobatidae; genus Anomaloglossus; species Anomaloglossus baeobatrachus. Next base: position 221,219,164 of record NC_134353.1, read on the forward strand.
GCTATAAACAGAAAAATAGCAACAAAAAGAGGAATAAATATCCTCTAAAAATTAACCATTACTTACAGCAAAGATAGAGCTGCAGTTGTACAATGCCCAGGCCAAAAACTAGTACACACTCACTTCCAAAAAATGGAGGGGGCGATTGCTGGATGATAAAACTGCACACTGATGTCTTGCCTAGAGCGCTGTTCACAGATGCAGATGTACAGTCACAAGCCCGCAGCCTATTAGGTGATGCCCATACTATTAGATCAGGCTGGCTGCCAAGTCGTACTCCATCTGTGCACCATACAGGAACAGGAAACTAAGAGAAAGGGTCCTGGCTGTATCATGTACAAAAAAATATGAGGTTTTAGTTGGTATTATGGCCAGAATGTGGAAGCCTACAACCCTCGTTACGGGAACCTCATGCTTGTTGGTCCCTACACAAAATATAAAAATAGTAACAAAAAGAGGAATAAATATCCTCCAAAAATTAAGCATTACTTACAGCAAAGATAGGGCTGCAGTTGTACATCACCCATGGCCAAAAAACTAGTACTCTAGTACTAGTAGTAGTAGGCTGGGACTGTTAGGCAGGGATTAGCAATATGCACCCAGAACTATTCATGGTTCTGGGTGCATATTGCACCTGACAGGTTCCATTAATTAATCAAATTATATAAAATATATCAAAGATAACATTTTTCAATGCTATAAACAGCAATACAACTCTCATACTACCTTGTGGATTTTGACATAAAACAAAATTTTAAAACAACAATTTAAAACTAAGTGAAACTATATTGACCCTACTGTAAAACAGCATAAAAAGCTTGGAAATTGTAGCAACCATATGCATAGCAATACCTGCAGCACTTATTAAAAATTAAATGATTTTATATTATGAGAATGAAAATCAAGCAAAAAATATAAATAATGAATGCAGCTTTAACTGTACATTGTAATGGAATCAGCCGTCATTTCCAGGGATCTTCAGATACTTTGTGTGCTACAGTAATAAAAATAGAGAACTCAAGCAGCTTTGGAATATATTATTTTAGTAAGTTTTCTTTCTTATTATTCAGCTTGAGAAATAAAGAATGACATGTGTAGGTATTTTAACTTGGAATGTCAGATTTTGTGAGAGAGTGTATGCAATGTACATCAATTAATGATTTAAAATATTTCTTAAAGGAGACTTGTCACTAAATTCCTGCTGTCTCCACCATCGGCAGCATAAATTAGTCTTGCTTCGTGACTATGGCCAAGAATGTTTTACTCTAAAATGCCATAACATTTCAGAAAAACACTTCTTGATAAGACGGCAAGGGACCAAATGGAGAGACATGACTAGCCTGATTTCACCATTGGACAATTTCTCTACACCCTGTTTCAGTTGACTGATACATATCTCCTAAGTGTGCAGATATAGAGAGACTTGTAAATAACCTGAAAAGAGTTGTGAAGAAGCCAGCTAAGGGCCACGCTGAACAAGTCATGTCTCTCCCCTATGATGTCTGCCTAAAACCACGGTCTCAGGATGACTGTCACGGACAGGCTAGAGACAAGCCACTCATTAAGCAGGATCCCGAGAACCCTGAAACTCTTTAACCCCTATACAGGGATTTGGAACTACTATGGGGCCCTGGAGATCGCTAAATGTGGAAGGCTGCAATTCCAAGAGGAGTAGTTGTCAGGCAGGGTCAAAACAGTAAATACAGAAAAGGAACAAAATTGGCAGACAAGAGCATAGTCAGGAATCAGGCTAAGTTCAAAAACCAAAGCTGGCAGCGAGGTACAAAAACGGCAGGCAGGAGAGTAATCAGAGAGCAAGCAGGGGTCAAATACGGGAATCAATATACAGAGTATGGCGAGAACCAAAGACAAGCAGTGAACCACAAGACTATATCTGGCAGCGACCAGCAGACAGGGGGGGAAATAAGAAGGGTGTGGTGTCTTTTAATTGGCTGTAGCTAAAAGGTGGTAACTTCAGCTTGAAGACACATACCACCATCGTCAGTTAATTGTATTGCAGGCCCCAGGGAAACCATGCTTAGTGGATGGGCGGAGCCTGTGCCCACCAGAGCACACCTGGCACCAACTCCTCCCCTATTACCAGTATCGCCCATGGTGTAAATACGGCGGCTCCTGGTAATCAAAGCAGAAGTCGCAGGAATGTACTCGGGTGGGGGCGTGACATCACCATGGTCCCCAGCTATTTTTTGAATCTTGATTTCTTCTGAAATGCTGAAGCATTTCAGAGTAAAACATATCTAGCTGCAATCGAGTGAGAGATTCTTTTTAATGCAGGAGTTGGAAATTAATTTTTCCAATAGGCCGCAGAAGAGATAGTGGCTGTGGTGGAGGACCAAGCTAACAGGTTGAACTTTAATCTGCTCATTATTATTATGATGGTAATGATAATAATTATCAATTTGTATCACTTAATATTGATCAGAATTAAGTGTGTTGACTAGCTTCAACTACCAATATATGAATTATTATCAGTAGATTATTTTAACATGTATTCTTATCAGTAGAAGCTAGTCAAAATCACATAATTACAGTGTATGGGTACCATATAGTTTATTGATTTTTTAAAGTTTCTAAAACATACTATTTTTGTTATTCAGCTATTCTACCATTATTACTAGCCACAGATATAGTATGATGCGCCCACAGGCTTCCCAAACAGTATGATTCCCTTACATACAGTATGATTTCTCCACAACTCCCAACACACTCTGATGTCCCCACAGCTTCTCCACATAGTCTGATGTCAATACTGCCTCCCACATAGCATAATAGATTGAATAGTTTCACATACAGTATGATGGCCAAACAGCCCCCCACAGAATATAATGTCCCTAAAGCTCCTTACACACAGTATGATGGCCAAACAGCCCCCCACAGAGTGTAATGTCCTTATAGCCCCTCACTTATATTATAATGATCCTACTGCCCCCTCCACAAAGTTTGATAGTCACACAGTTTCCCATAAATAGTATCTGCATAGTCCCTCCACAACCATAAAAATAGAAATGTTGTCAAGTTTACTGTTATTATGAACAGAAAAGGATGCAGATTCCTAGGATGATGCACGGATGAGAATTTGGCAGGAACTGAGGAACAAATGCTGTAATCCAGCAAATGTCCATGAGGATATGGATTGGTTAAAATTTCATTTAATAAGAAAATTCCTTAGACACATACAGTATTAGGTGGAAAAATAAGAATTGCAGTCCTTTGAATCAAACATTGCGCGTTTCGAACATGTTGATGATTCTTAGTCATAGTGTGATTCAACACTAACAGGTGTTTCATTAAAACAAGAAAAAGAGGATATGACAATGATCAAGATCACATAATTGTTTTGTCCTTGCAGAAAAAATATATTTCAATATAAACATAAACTTATACATACGCTTTATAGTTAGAAATAAAGAAAATTGTAAAGCCCATGGATTATTTTCCATAAATAAGAAAAAGATCAGATTTAAGATTAAGATTGTTAGGAAAACGTGTGTCCAAACTCAGAATCCAGCAAGCTTCCCTCTGTTGCAGAATCTGCAATTTGCTATTACCTTTCTTAGGTAAGAATATTTTTTTCTGTGGCTTTAACTTTACACTTGGTAACAACACCTTTATGAACATTCAGAAAATGTTAAGACATGGCGAAAAGGCTACATGTTGTCCTATTTTGAGAGTCATAAATGTGTTCAGAAGCATATTTCTGGAGAGGACGCCTAGTACACCCAACATATTGGAAATTACATTTGTCATAAAAGATTGTGTATATAACGTAGAGTATGTACTACTGCAAATGATTAATGATCTAATTTTATAAGACTTCTGTTAAAAAGTGGATTCCAAATTTTTCGTATTGGACACTCGTATAGACATAATTCACACATTTGTTTTTTAAACAGATTTGTAAGATACAACCTTTTAAGATGTTTCTCAAGACTTTCTAACAATGTTAGTAATCTGATGATATTGTTTACTATAACAAGTGGAAAAACTAATGGTAGGTGTATTATATTCTATTAATTTTTGCTACTATTTTGAGTAAGATATTGTTCCCTACTAATTGAATCCACAACTTTTTTTAGCATGATCTAACATGCTATTACTGTGGCTCATGGTGTTACATTATTTTTAATAAGTAAGTTCATTAGGGAAGCATCTTTTCACCTTAATGTATTCCCTTACTGCTATATTGCGTATTATGTTTTTGAGTTGGTTAGTAGTGGCAAACAAAAGGGAGTTACCTGATGTTGGTTTTCTATGAATAACACATTCAATAACATTGTTACCTGTACTACTAGTGCTGGGCGAACCCGAACTGCTCGTCACTCGGCAGTCTTCAGCTATTTTCGGACGTGTTCACGGTGATCTCAGGGTTCACCCGAGTCCATGGCTCATGGACTTGATTAAACTTTGACTGTCACTGTGCGTGTCTTGCATCCATCGCATCACCAGGTACGACGGCAAACTCTCCTGACAGGAGCGGTGAAAATACATGCAGCTGAGGTGCTCGCGTCAGTCCGTGCTGGGTGATGTCGATGTGAGACTGCATGAGTCATATGCAAGTGGAACTCCGGTCTCTGTGTCAACCTGCTACTCACTCTGTATAGACGCTTATCTGAGCAGAGTGAGGAAGCAGAGCTGATATTGCTCTCTCTGCTTCTCACTGTCTATGTCTAATTTGGCATGATACCATGAATTTCGGGCTTAGTACCAGCTGAGAATACAAAGCTAGTATTGACCCCTTTACTACCCAGCTTGGCATCACCATCAAGGTTGCTAGACAAACCGGGTAAAGCTCCTGGAAATGGCACTAAGAAACAATGCACCATTTCCAGGAGTGGCTGCAGGCTATGGAGAAGCCCAGCCCCCACCTGCCTGGTTTTACCTGACTGGCGATCAAAATCCAACGGGAGCCCATGCATTGGTTTTTTTTTAATTATTTTTAAATAATTGAAAAAAAAATGAATGGGCATCTCTGTATTTTGATTGCTAGCCAAGGTAAAGCCAGGCAGATGGGAGTGGCAGCAACAACAAGTGGGACACAATTGTGAAGTTGAAGGAAATTTATTGCTTATTTTAAATACAATGTGTGATGATAAAGAATCACTGAGAAGTATTGCTTTGGTTGGAAAATTATTTTCACCAGGACGGAGTTAATGTACAGTGTATCAAGTCACACCACTTATGTTCATAACTGATTTCCAGCTAATGAAAATATGCAAAATTTCCCATTCAAAACAGTAGGAAACATTTGATTTTATTTCTTAACAAGCTACTATTAAAATAAATTGTATGATTCAATTGCCATCTAAAGGAATTAAATCTTTTGTTTTTTAAGTGTTTTAATTTAATGTACATTTGTTTGACATATTTTCTACATTATATTTAGTTAATACCTCTTTGTTATTTATGACTGTTTTGCAGCTATAATTGTTTGAATTTCATTTAAACAAAAGGAATAGTAGCCAGTTTAGAAAATAACACGAGAATTAGCCATGAAACAATGACTAATTTTGAATACACACGAAAGTATAGTTTGGCATAATGATCATCTTTGAAAATGTAATAATCATCTCAGCATGGATAGCTGCATATTTCACAACCACATGACTTAGCTTTCCAAATATTTCTCTAATAGAACTAGTACATTAAATAGACAGGTGACATTTATCACAATGGATGAGAACGTTGTCGTCTTGGGAAGCTTCTCAATTTGCTCATTTAGTCACGTAAACACATTTTGAGAAATGTTGTTATTTTATGCACATTCTTTAAATGATGTGAAAGGTTGAATGAAGATTGCAAGAAACTGGAAATGGAAAATGTATTAAAGAAAGTGACAATTTTCAACTTTCTGTGCTTTCAACAATTTAACAAAATATTTATTTTGTACAAAAAATAGTATATTTTGTAAAGATGAAAAAGCTGTTCTTAACATAATTCAGGATGCGTAAGATCTGCTCTAATGTTCGTCTCAGTTGGGGTATAGCTGCTGAGGCGCTCTCTACTTTCTGGTAATGATGAGTGAGCACTACCATGCTCGGGTGCTCGGTACTTGTCAAAAGTAGTCAAATGCTCAGGTGGGCTAGACTTGAGCACCCTAGTATAATGAAACTCAATAGGGGACAAAAGCATTTTCTGTGCAGTAAAATGCTTAGATGGATATGACTCGACCACCTGAATATAATGGAAGTCAATGGAGGACTCAAGTATTTTTCTGGGCAGTTGAATACTCAGATGGGCATGATTTGAGCACCCGAGTATCATGGAAGTCAATGGGGGACTTAAGAAGCATTTTTCAGGGAAATTTTCCAGAAAAATGCTCAAGTCCCCCATTGACTTCCATTATACTTGAGTGCTCAAGTTGTGCCCATCCAAGCATCCAACTGCTCTTAACAAATACCAAGCACCCGATCATGGTAGTGATCACTATTCCCTACTTTCTAGATGAAGAAGTAATATAGGTATCTGTATGTTAAGTAAGTATGTATTAATGTACACAAGGCAGGGCTCACACTATTGAATTCTCTGACCTTCTACAACTAGTTGCCAGTTATAAGCTCCACAAGACTTGGTTTAACCTGATCCTCTTGCAGTCTGCTCTCTAGCCTGGCTTAGGAAACCCTATTAAGAATTACCAGGCTACCGCACACACAGTACCCAACATGGTGCAGAGCAAACATAAAATTGCTGTATTGCATCCACTTCTAAGTTTGCTCCCTACTTTTACCTGGTGAATTTGCCAGTCCATATTTTTGTAATCAAACATTTTTTTTTAATGATTAGGGAAAGTTGCCGGCTGTACTTTAGACTATGCCAACAGTTGTCTTGTTCCCAGAGCCAGCCATGGGCATAATGATCACATTCGCAGATGGCGTGACCTCCTTGAGTTAGCGGTTTTCAGCTAAATGTTTGTCCTTCGAGGCATATTCAGCTCAAATGTATAGCAGCACAGAGAGTAATCAATTTGCTGCACTGCAATTGCTATACACGCCGCTTGTCAAACAGCGGCCAGAAGCTGATGTTGATGTGTTTGTCACAAGCAGCTCATGGTATCACTGTCATGTACCACCCACCCACCCACCTTTCCTTTGAAGTAGAAAGGCGATGCCTCTCACTGTAGGAGCATGGTTAAGAAAGAAAAATTGTTTTAATTTAAATGTGTTGGAGAAAAGGACAGGAGAGGGGAGCGTTATTAAAGGAAGGGGCCCAGGACAAAAGATATTATTATAGGAGAGGACCGAGAACAGGGGATATTATAACAGAAAGAAGGCCAGGACAGGGAACGTTAACACAGAAAAGGACTGGAGGACACTATTACAGGATAGATGACATTATTACAGATAGTAGAAATTGTTACAGGTAAATTACTCTTTGACGCCATCTGTGTTAACCATAACTATTATTTCACTCTCTATCATCCTATGTGCTTTTTCTGTACACTTTCACCGCCCTGTCCCCCCTCCATCACCACTCATCCACATCAGCCCCTCTCTCCTCCCCTCTCCTATGTACAGCTCCCAGGCTCTTTTCACCTATCTTAATAATCTGATTCAATCAAGCTCCAGGGACTTCCAAAAAAAGCCATGCCACAAGTCCAAAAACCATCTGACCTTTCTCCTTCTACTCCTACTTCTTTCAGGTGATATCTCTCCTAATCCCGGTCCACCCCAGGCTAACTTTACCCCCTCCCCCACCTCCCGTAGAAACCCTGACAATATTATTAACATTCCCTGTACACCCTCACTTCCCTCTTTTAATTGTGCTCTCTGGAATCCACGGTCTGTATGTAACAAGCTTCCTTACATCCACAACCTCTTTCTCAATAACTCTCTTAACTTACTAGGCCTAACTGAAACCTGGATTCAGGATTCTGATACTACTTCCCCTGCTGCCATCTCTCATGGTGGTTTACACTTTTCCCATTCACCAAGACCTGGAAACAGACATGGTGGTGGAGTAGGCTTACTACTGTCCCCACAGTGCACTTTCCAGGTCATCCCCCCAGCTCCATCACTCTCATTCCCATCCTTTGAGGTCCACACCATCAGGCTCTTCCACCCCCTTCCCCTCAGAGTAGCTGTCATATACCGTCCACCAGGCTCACCCACCCAGTTCCTTGACCACTTTTTAGCCTGGCTGCCACACTTCATGTCCTCAGAGTTACCAACCCTGATCCTAGGAGACTTTAACATCCCCATGAACAGCCCCTCCTCCCCTTCTGCATCCCAGCTTCTATCTCTCACCACCTCCCTTGGCCTCTCACAGCTCTCATCCTCTGAGACACATGAAGATGGTAACACCCTTGACCTGGTCTTTATCCGCCTCTGCTCAATCTCTGACTTTGACAACTCACCTCTTCCCCTCTCTGACCACAACATCCTCTCCTTCAAGCTCACGAACCCTCGTCCGCCCCAGCACACTCCCACCAATCACACATTCAGAAACCTACAGGCCATCGATTCTCAGACACTTTCAGACTCTTTACACGCATCACTGTCCCCTATATCCTCACTTTCCTGTCCTGATCTGGCTGTAAAGCACTACAATGACACACTCAGGACTACGCTAGACCAAGTAGCGCCCCTCACCCTCAGAAAGACCAAACACAGAGTAAAACAGCCCTGGCTCACATCACAAACTCGATTTCTCCAGCGATGCTCCAGGAGCGCCGAACGCCTATGGAGGAAAACCCGCACACCAGAAAACTTCATCCACTACAAGTTCATGTTAAGGACCTATAACTATTCCCTTCACCTTGCCAAACAGACTTACTTCACCAACCTTGTTTCCTCACTTGCCAACAATCCAAAAAAACTCTTTGACACCTTTCACTCCCTCCTCAGTCCCAAAGTACAGACCCCTGTCACAGCCCTTCATGCTGATGACCTGGCCTCGTATTTCACAGAGAAAATTAAAAACATCCGCCAAGAGATCAGCTCCCAGCCACCAAGCCCTGTGAATCCCATCCCTCCCCATATCCCATCCAGCTCACTTTCCACATTTGACCTAGTCACAGAGGAGGAAGTCTCCAGGCTCCTATCCTCCTCTCGTCCTACAACTTGCCCTACTGATCCCTTCCCCACACCTCTACTCCAGTCCCTCTCTCCGGTTGTCGCCACTCACCTAACTAAAATCTTCAATCTCTCTCTCTCTTCGGGTATCTTCCCCTCCTCCCTCAAACACTCTATCATTACTCCATTATTAAAAAAACCTTCTCTCGATCCGTCCTGCACAAGCAACTACAGACCAGTCTCCAATCTCTCCTTCATCTCTAAACTCTTGGAGCGCCTGGTCTACTCTCGCCTCACCCGCTACCTCTCCTCTCACTCTCTTCTAGATCCTTTACAGTCTGGCTTCCGCCCTTTACACTCAACAGAAACTGCCCTTGTCAAAGTGACCAATGACCTATTGACAGCAAAACGTAACAGTGACCATTCTCTGCTTATTCTTCTTGACCTTTCTGCTGCCTTTGACACTGTTGACCACCATCTCCTTCTCTCTATGCTCCACTCTATCGGCCTAAAGGACACTGTGCTCTCCTGGTTCTCTTCCTATCTTTCTGGCCGCTCATTCAGCGTATCATTTGCTGGCTCCATATCTTCTCCTCTTCCTCTCACTGTTGGGGTCCCTCAAGGTTCAGTCCTTGGCCCTCTTCTTTTCTGCCTCTACACTGCCCCAATTGGTCAGACCATCAGCAGATTTGGCTTTCAGTACCATCTTTATGCTGATGACACACAGCTATACACCTCCTCCCCTGAGCTCACCCCCGCTGTACTACAGAACACCAGTGACTGCCTGACTGCAGTTTGCAATGTCATGTCTGCTCTCTATCTGAAACTTAACCTTTCCAAAACTGAACTTCTTCTTTTCCCTCAATCTTCCAACTTTCCTCAACCTGACATCTCCCTCTCTGTGTGTGGCACAACGATAAGTCCTAGGCCGCAAGCCCGCTGCCTGGGGGTTATACTTGACACTGATCTCTCCTTCACCTCCCACATACAATCTCTTGCCCGCACCTGCAGCTTGCACCTCAAGAACATCTCTAGAATCCGCCCCTTTCTCACAATGGAAACGACAAAAACCCTCACCGTGGCCCTGATCCACTCTCGCTTGGACTACTGTAACTCTCTATTAATTGGTCTCCCCCTAACTAGACTCTCTCCTCTACAGTCAATCCTTAATGCAGCAGCCAGGGTCACCTATCTGGCTAACCGCTACTCGGATGCCTCTGCTCTGTGCCAGTCATTGCACTGGCTGCCCATATATCATAGGATCCAATTCAAACTGCTTGTTCTCGCCCACAAAGCTCTCCACAGTGCAGCACCCCCCTACATCTCCACCCTCCTCTCTGTCTATCAGTCCACCCGTTCTCTACGCTCTGCAAGCGACTTTCGACTAACATCCACACTAATTCGAACCTCCCACTCCCGGATCCAAGACTTCTTCCGAGCTGCACCAACCCTCTGGAACGCTCTACCCCAAGAAGTTAGGACAAATCACAACTTACTCAGCTTCAGACGCACCCTAAAGACGCATCTTTTTAGGGCGGCCTATCACACTCCCTAATCAGATTCGATTCACATAGTCCCTCTACAACCTCTCACAACATAGCTTCACATCAAACTCCATGGCACCCAAAGGCATCTCAAGGCTCTCGGGCCCACTGGTCCAGGAAACCATTATCCAGCCCCATTTCCGTGAGATGGTTGGATTGTCATTGTAAATAAGCACTTGAACCTTGCCTCTCCCCCCATCTCATTGTAGATTGTAAGCTCTCACGAGCAGGGTTGTATTTTTTTGTATTTTGTATACACTGTATTTTGTATACACTATTTTTTTTTTCCCCTCTAAATATTGTATTTCTATAACTGTTACTTGTTTGTATATGATCCTCCTGAATTGTAAAGCGCTACGGAATATGTTGGCGCTATAGAAATAAAGATTATTATTATTATTATTATTATTGTTACAGGACAGTAGATGCTATTACAGGATAGAGGCTAGGAAGGAGGTACATATTTCATGATTAGGCCAGGATGGGGAACATTATTACAGTAAAGCACCCAGGATCTTGGACTTTATTACAAGGACAGCCAATAACAGGTGATTAATGATGGAAATGTGGCGCCCCTAGGGCATCAGGTGCTACAGGGTATTGCATCCAGTAACAGGTGCGGTGCTAACCCCGGGTTCCTGGAAGACCAGTGCCGGTAAATACCATTCAAACACACACATCCATGCCCTTATTCCCAGACTGGGTAACAGGCTAGAGACAGATCTGATGGATGGCCATCTATTGGTCGGGAATTATCCAATCTGCTGGTCATAAACTCGGGAGGGGGAAGGGCTAGTCAGTGCAGTTGACAGTAGATAGACATCTTGACAGTCAGTCAGAAGTCGATGTTCAGACACAGAGTGTGAAGTGACTTGTTGGGGACCCACCAATCACAGAAGGGTGCATGGAAGTAAAGCTCACTAAGTCACCACACCGGCACTGGGATCAAGTGAATACTGGATTACCTGAGGCCCAGATTCATAGAGACCAGCACCAGTCGGGTTGCAGCTCCCTGGTGACTGTACTCCTTTAACTCAACAAGTCACTTCACATTCTCTGTTAGAGCGTCGACCTCTGACTGACTGTCAAGATGTCTGTCTACTTTCAACTGCACTGACTAGCCCCTCCCTCTCCTGGGTTTCTGACCAGCGGATTGGATAAGTCCCGACCAATAGGTGGCCATCCATCATATCCGTCTCTAGCCTGTTACCCAGTCTGGGAAAAAGGGCATGGATGTGTGTGTCTGAATGGTATTTACTGGCACTGGTCTTCCAGGAACCCGGGGTTAGCACCGCACCTGTTACTGGGTGCAATACCCTGTGGCACCTGAGCTGCCACAGAAACACACCAGAAACGCATTAATACTTGAAAACTTTGATGTCCCGTGTACTTGAAATTCTCAAGAAATAAAGAAGAAACTGTTTATTTGAGCTGGACTTTCCTGTTTTACTTATTTTTTTACCCTTTCATATTAAAGAAAAGGATGATTAGAAGACTGTATTTAATAGTACTGAAGGTCTCTATGAGTATCTGCTGTTGCTTTTAAGGTTAAGCAACGCCCCTTCTTTTTTTCATAAATGTGTTAATGACATTTTAGAGATTTTAATGGTCAATACAGTAGTGTTCAAAATAATAGCAGTCCAATTTGACTAACCAGATTATTCACTGTTTTTCGTACGAATTATATTACCACATATCAGACAATTTACCGGTTGGTGGAGTAGATTCTAATAAAACACCCAGACTTGACATTCATGATCTGCAGGTTTTTGAGTCTGTGTATTGAATAATTAATTGAAAGGGGGGCTGTTCAAAATAATAGCAGTGTGGAGTTACTTTAGTGCAGTCAATCATTCTGTGAAGAATCAGGTGTAAAGCACGTGGCCCTTATTTAAAGGTGAAGGCAACACATGTTGTACCAATCAAAATTGAGGGGAACCGCACACCGATTTTTTTTTTAAGTTATTTATTTATTTATTTAAATAATTAAAAAAAAGTCACATGTGGTTCCTCTTGGTTTGATGCACAGCCAAGATAAGCGCACAGCTAGGGGCTACATCCTGTAGCCATATGCTTTATCTGTGCTGGGTATCATAATATGGGAAGACCCTAAGCCAATTGTTTTATTTATTTATTATGTACCTATAACCAGAATAAGGACACAGAATGTGTAATTCCAACCAATCACAGACACTGTCTCAAAAGATTGGGACATAGTCCAATGGCAGCTGCTAATCACAGACATTGGTGGAAAGGGAAAGCAGTGAATATGAATGAGGGATAATTATCAGACCTGGACATAGGGCTGCAGCTGTGGGGATTACGTACTACTTTAACTCTTTTGCTATCTTTTGTCTACAATTGCCAATCACAGCCATGCCAATACTTGACATGACTGTGATGGGCAGGGAGAGGATGGTTTTTGCCATTTGATTATTTACCGATCCTTGGCAAGATCGCCAACTTTTACTGTCAATGCACGGATGTTGATACCGATCCGATGCGGACAAAGATCATATGATTTTAACATTTCCCGATCTCTGCCGATCAGGATTGCTCATCTCTACGGCTCATCTCTAGCTGATGCTTATTTACTCTGAGGTAAAAAAAAAATCTGATACAGGCACAGGGTAGACAATATATTTCTGCTAATAAGAGATGAATGTATTGGCTGAACTTTGTTGTTGGTTACATAGTGTAGTTTTCCATAAAAAGAAGCCCAAGGTTTCTTCCTCCAAGCTAATACCCAACTTTATAGTTCCAGGTAACTATCAAGGTCATTAATCATTTAATCATTTAGCATTTTGTTTAAAGCTTACACCTAACATACTAATATCCCAAATATCCCATGTGTTTCATAAATCCCTGATTAAAATATATTGTCCACAGGTACACCCAATTAGTAATCCTTTTCTTGTCCTGGTTGGGGTCAGTATTGAGTATGACGTACAAAAAAATCCCTACATCACTGCTGTAACCAATCAAAATAGTTTAAAGTATGACAAAACATTTTTTATATCTTGTGAGACCCATTTGAGAAGGTAATCTAAGAGAGTAAATGTATATTCAGTGCCTGACGGTTATCCTACAAAGTGTTATTAGTGTTAGGATCACATTACAAGAGTAGTAAAATTTGTGGTATAGGAACTATGTATGCAAGAGCAAAATAGATTCTGCTTTTTGCATTGTGGCATTTCATTAGTTTTAGATTTAGCACACTGCAATTCTATTATCTATAAAAGATTACCCTTATTGCAGACATGGCTAAGTAATAAAATAAATATTCTCAATTTTTCTTCTCTCGTCCTATTTTATTCGAGTTTTATTTAATATCTAAAATAACAAAGGATGTAAAGGATATTATATTTCACTCTTGCTTGGAAAAAGGTTATATGGGTTTGACTGTTGAAAAATGAGAAAGATAAATTTGCATTAAAATGTAATTGCAGGAGAGATGTTTTAAGAATAATAAGAAAGTGTCTGGGAAAAATCCTAAAACTGTACAAGTGTTTCAAAAGATAATATAAATTTTGTACTCAATTTCAAAATGCTTCAAAAGGATGACATAAAGTTGCAAAGTTACTTGTCAGTTGGTACAGCCCTGACATTAGATAAAATGGAGAAAAAACACAATCTAACCTCTTTTATTCTCTACAATCAAAATATATGTAGCCCAAGAAAATGCATATGAGAAAATGAAAAATGCAAACTATCTCTTATATATGCTCTCTCTCTGAAAACTTTCTGCTAAATTTATAGCGTTGTGTCTTTGTATTTAGGCAATATATTCAGAAAAAGGGGACAAGAAACTTCATTAAAGCACATATTTGCACTTTACTTTATGGAAGAGGATGAGGACATCAATAACATGACTTAAATTCAATTCCATTAGGATACGTTTTTCTCTGGCATAGTCCATCAGCATACACTGTGTCTTTCAATAGACATGTGTAATACTGGTGAATATACATTGAACACAGTGTAATTAGATAATAGCATATCAGTAATAAACCATAATTTTCACTAATGTATAGTTTGAATAAAGCTGAACAGAACTAAAGGTAAAAATCAAGTGAAGTAGCAGGTGTACGATGTCAGAGCTTGGCCATTTCCTGTGACCCATTGTGACTTAGTACAGTATAGGCAGCAGTCAGTAATCATTGGTGTTCATGAACACCCATATCAGAAGAGGTTGTAAATAGAGATGAGTGCACTCATTGAAATTTGGTTCGGCGGCTTCATCCAGACTTTAGATAAAGTTGAGTTTGGGCCACGGACTTGACCTCAACACCAACTGAAGTAACTAATTGGGCAGTTCCTGTCTACACCCACATACAGCCAGCTATAAACAGAACCCTTCCGAAGGCAGGTGGGTAGGGCTTTTCCAATTTTATTTTTTGATGCACACTACATGCGATCATGCTGTTGTTAACCCCAGTGCGAGCCATTCAAACTTTGCAAACGGCTCGCACAGGGCTGAGCGCCGAGAGTAACCGAGCACCACGATGCTCGAGTAAGTGGTGTTTATACGTAAAGACCTGAACCCCAAATCCGACCTCTGTTATTTTTGGAAAGTCTGTGTTTGTTATGAACACCGAACACTGAACCTTGGATTCGCTCTTCTATACTTGTAAAAAAAAGACCTAAGGCTATGTGCGCACGTTGCGTATTTGCATGCAGTTACGCTGCGATCTGCACCGCAGCATAACTGCATGCATCCTGCGTCCCCAGCATAATCTATGAAGATTATGCAGGAGACGTGCGCACGTGGCGTCTTAGAGCGCAGCGCTTCGGCTGCTGCCCGAAGCACGCGTTCTAAGAAGTAACATGTCACTTCTTTCGTGCGCTCTGCCTGCAGCCCCCGCTCTGTCTATGGGAGGGGCTGCACTTAGAGCGCATGGAATCGGCTTTTTTTTTTTTTCATTACGGACTCTTTCTGCAGCGATTTGAAGCGCACATGTGCTGTTCAAATCGCTGCAGAAATTTCTGCAGGAACAGAACGCTACGTGCATACTTAGCTTAACAGAGAATGTGTCATCCTGTTCTTGGACTTCCAGATTCCCTCTTCCTGTGAAATATCATTACAACCAATAAAATAATTTGTTGCCATTGGTGATTAGTGATTCTAGCAAATTTTAAATTTGACTTTTCTGAGAAACTTGTCCAGGATAAGTAATTTGAATCATGTTTGGCTTTTTTATTTAAGCTCTAAAATGTCACTAGGCTCCAGAGCATATTAAATGTAGAGGTTAAAAAGAAAAAAAAAATAAAGTATGCTCACTTGTCTCACCATCACATTCCCCAACTGATCCTTCACTGGTTCTCTCTGGCTCTGGTGTCCTATTACTCTGTGCTGGCAGCTAATGTTTAGTGCATAAGCACTAGAGATTAACGAGCCTCTAGAGGCTCGAGTTCGGTTCGGTTCGTCGAACGGAGGCCACGTTCGAGTTCGCCTCGATGAATTGTTCGACGAACCTCTCGAGCCCCATTGAAACCAATCGCAGGCAAACACAAACACATAAAAACACATTATAAATGTACACATACAGTTAATAAACATTGCCATAACACTTACAGGTCCCCGCGACGCGTTCTGCACTTTGTCTCCCGCCACTTTTCCTTCCGATAATTGCTGCTTCCTCCTGGTAACCAGCACTGATGATAGGACCTTCCATGACATCAAAAAAAGCATGTGGCCAGTCACGTGTCTATTATTTTATTGCCTACAGACTGGTCACATGGCTATGCTAGGTCCTGTCATTGCACTCTCCGGTACGCAGTGATCGTTCCAGCATCTCCGTATACTGGCGAAATGCTCTGGCACATGGTCGACTCCCTGTTCTGCTTCCCCATTCCATTATTCACTGGCTGCTACAGCCCGTCAATAACGGAGATCACCGTTGCTATAACAACCCGCCTGTCAGCGGTGACATCACAGCTTACAGCCTGCAGCCTCTGCTCACTGACTGAGTGAATAGACTGCAGTGCATGGGGAGCAGCAGCATCCTTCCTCCCATGCAGCAATGTCTGATGTAGCAGAGTTGCATGGGTTGAAGGAGAAAGAAGACAGAAGACCATGGATCGTGGAGGGATAAGAGGGATTAATAAACATGTAGTCTTTAATGTGTCTGTGCATTTATTTCTATTAAAGTATTTTTTCTCTGTGTGGTGTTTTTTTTTTAACCCTTTATTGGAGATTCTTAATGGCCGGGTCAAATTTGTCTGACATCATGAATCACTGACTTAATACTAGCTAGTAAAACAAAGCTATTATTAACTCATTATTACCAAGCAAGCCACCCGGCTTCAGGGCAGCTGGAAGAGTTGGATACAGCGCCAGATGATGGCGCTTCTATGAAAGCGCCATTTTCTGGGGCGGCTTCGGACTGCAATTCGCAGCAGAGGGGCCCAGAAAGCTCAGGTCAACCTGTGCTGCGGATTCCAATCCCCAGCTACCTAGTTGTAACTGACTGGACACAAAAATGTGGCGAAGCTCATGTCGATTTTTTTTTTAAATTATTTCATGAAATTTATGAAATAATTAAAAAAAGGGCTTCCCTATTTTTTTTTGTTCCCAGCCGGGAACAAATAGGCAGCTGGGGGTTGGGGGCAGCCGTACCTGCCTGCTGTACCTGGCTAGCATACAAAAATATGGCGAAAAACTCCTGCATACAGTCCTGGATGGAGTATGCTGAGTCTTGTAGTTCTACAGCTGCTGTCTGCTCTCCTGCATACACTAGTGAATGGAGCATGCTGAGCCTTGTAGTTCTGCAGCTGCTGTCTGCTCTCCTCCATACAGACAAACAGCAGCTGCAGAACTACAAGGCTCAGCATACTCCATCCAGGACTGTATGCAGGAGTTTTTTGCCCCCCCCAAAAATTACGTGTGCTTCGCAATGTTTTTGTATGCTAGCCAGGTACAGCAGGCAGCTACGGGTTGCCCCCAACCCCCAGCTGCCTATTTGTACCCGGCTGGGAACCAAAAATATGGGGAAGCCTTTTTTTTTTAATTATTTCATGAATTTCATGAAATATTTAAAAAAAATGACGTGGGCTTCGCCCAATTTTTGTGTCCAACCAGGTACAACTAGGCAGCTGGGGATTGGAATCCGCAGCTCAGGGTGCCCAAGCTTTCTGGGCACTCCTGCTGTGAATTGCAGTCCGCAGCCGCCCCAGAAAAGTGAGCTTTCATAGACGCGCCATTTTATGGCCCTGTATCCAACTCCTCCAGCTGCCCTGGTGACGGATGGCTCGCTCGGTAATAATGGAGTTAGGGCTAGCTGTATATTATCAACTGGCCCTAAGCCTGAAATTCATGGTGTCACGCCAATATTAGACATGGCCTCCATGAATTTCTAGTATAGATAAAAAAAAACACACAGAAAAATATTTTTTTTACAAACTGCTCGACTTATAGTGTCAGCTGATTCCGTCAGGTGACCGCATCAACTGATCATCGCCAGGTCTGAGAGAGAGAGAGAAAGAAGAGAGAGAGAAATGAGAGAGCAAAAAGAAGAGAGAGAGAGTGAAGAGGAGAGAAGAGAGAGAGGGAGAGAGAGAGAAGAGAAGAGGAGAGAAGAGAGAGAGGAGAGAGAGAAGAGAAGAGAGAGAAGAGGAGAGAAGAGAGAGAGGAGAGAGAGAAGAGAGAGGGGGAGAAGAGGAGAGAAGGAGAGAGAGAGAGAGAAGAGAGGAGAGAGATAGAGAGACTGACTGAGACTGACTGACTAACTGAGACTGACTGACTGATTGACTGACTGAGACTGACTGACTGAAATTGACTGAGACTGACTAACTGATTGACACTGACTGACTGACTGAGACTGACTGACTGACTGAGACTGACTGACTGATTGACTGAGACTGACTGACTGAGACTGACTGACTGACTGAGAGAAAGAGATAGAGCAATGCAGCCTCATTCCATGAACTGCTCCGATTTTAGAGGTGCGGCTCACAGCTGATGTCCGGCTCCTCCCCTCAGTTCATAATTAAATTAAATTAGAATTATAAATAAATAATTCTAATTTAAAATTAAAAATAAATTAAATTTTTTACTGGGACGGCCGGGGGGCTAGATCTCGTGAACTAATGCTACTAGCTCTAATGAAAAACATAGGCAGATTTGGTAAGGCTGCTTTCACACTACGTTTTTTTAACATGCGTCATGAACTTTTTTTGCTGTAAAAGCGGATCCTGCTTTTACAGCAAAATAACGCATGCAAATGCATTTGTTATTTTGCAGGATCCTGTCACTTTAAGTTTATGGGCGGGCATTGGAATCATGTGATCGGGAGTCAGTGGAACTGAACGTGATAGACTGGGAGCCGGCTTTTGACAGCTGCGGAGGCTCGTAACCAAGGTAAACATCGGGTAACTTGCTTAGATACCCGATATTTACCTTTGTTATGAGCGTCTGCAGCTGCTAGGAGCCGGGCTCCCTGCACACGTAACCAACGTAAACATCGGGTAACTAAGAGAAGCGCTTTGCTTGGTTACCCGATATTTACCTTCGTTACGAGTGTCTGCAGCTCTCAGGCGGGGGAGAGAGAGAGGAGAGGGAGACGGAGGGGGAGAGAGGGAGGGGGAGAGAGACAGAAAGGGAGGGGGAGAGACGGAGGGGGAGAGAGACAGAGTGGGAGGGGGAGATAGGGAGGTGGAGAGAGACAGAGAGGGAGGGGGAGAGAGGGACTGATCACCCAAGGCTGGTTTCTGTGCATGCTCAGTTGAGCAAGCAGGATCCTGTCTATCAGCATGCCAGCGTTCACATGCATTTGCATGCAGTATAGTCAGGATCCAGCAATTTTCAGTATTTGGACGCAGCTCAAAAACGCTACAAGTAGCGTTTTTGAAAAATGTTAAAAAACTGCAACTCGCTGGATCCTCACTATAACGCACGCAAATGCATGTGAACGCATGTTGACGCGAGTCCATTGCAAATGCATTGAAATTAAAACGCATTTGCACTGGATCCGTTTTTGCGTTAAAAAAACGTTCAGGACGCATGTTAAAAAAACGTAGTGTGAAAGCAGCCTAATCTTGACTTCTGCATTGCAGACTGAAGTCTCAGATTACAGCGCACTTCTCTTAATGTGCTACGTGGAGAGGACACAGAATGCTCTCTGTCATCTTCATGTAGCAGAGCTAGCAGAGATGACAGTGTCGTGTGGATTACTTTGGACCTGGATTGTTGTTTTGGGATTAATAAAATGGTGAAACAGGATTGTTTTTGTCTTTTATTCCAAATAAAGGATTTTTTGCTGTGTGTGTTTCTTTACTTTCACTTTCAGTTTAATCATGGAAGGTGTCTCGGGGAGACGCCTGGCATGATTAAACTCATTATTACCCCAATTGCCACCGCACCAGGGCAATTCGGGATGAGCTGGGTGGAGTCCCGGGACTGTCGCATCTAATGGATGCAGAAATTCTGGGAGGCTGCTGGGTGATATTGTTAGGGTGGTGGGCTCCCCATACCATGGCGCTCCCCATCCTGACAATGCCAGCCTCCAGCCATGCGGCTTTATCCTGGCTGGTATCAAAATTGGGAGGAACCGCATTTTTTTTATTATTATTTATTTATTTTATGACACGATATAGACCCACTCGCCGGCGGCTGTTATTGGTTGCAGTGAGACAGCTTTTATTCATCGTGGGGACATGTATAACTGCAACCAATCTTGGGCGCCGGTGGGCGGGGAAAACACGGAATAACTGATTAAATAATGAAGCGGCAGCCATTTTCAAAAGAGGAAAAGATGACACAGATTTGTGACAGCTGTGCAGCGAGACGCCCGTGATCGGTGAGTAGGAAAGAGAGAATGATTGTGCTGGGAACATAGGACGCATGCAGATAGCAACGTGTGCACATAGCCTTACTGTAAAAAGCCACGCTTTTGTTGATCGAACCTAACTTGGACTGTCGAGCTTTTAGCAAAAAGCTCGAGTTCGAGCTCGAGCTCGAACACCCCCAAAATCACTCGAACATGAAATTGGCGAACCTCGAACAGCGCTCACCTCTAATAAGCACATCCAATTGCTCTATACTGTATGCATTGTACCTAGTCAAATTATTGTCTCCACCTACACATTAATATAAAACAGATCATAGTATCCCTATAATATTCAGCCATGGACACCCTTGACATAGTTCCAGAAAATAAAGTATTTCTCCCAGAAAATTATTGCAATTACATGTTTTGTTATACACATGATTATTTCCTTTGTCTGTATTGCAATAACACAAAAATCAGAAAAAAGGCAAATTGGACATAATTTCACACAAAACAACTTTGTTTCAAGCATGTTTTTCAAACTCACATGTGGCAAGTAACAAGTATGGGCAGTATGAGAATCACATATGAAACAAGATAAAAAGGGGAGAAGTTGACCTAATCTTTGCATTGTGTCTGTGTGTGTCACACTAAGCATGGAGAACAGAAAGAGAATATAACTCTCTGAGGCCTTTAATAAAGCATTTAAAAGTTTGTGTGGGGCCATGATAATATGTTGTGAGAAGTGAGATCATAATACAGTATATAACAGGTTATGTGGGCCATCATACTATATGTAGGTAGAATTGAGGGCATAAAAGAGTATATGAGTTTGTGGGAGCCGTCATATTATATACAAGGAGAAGTGTTGGCCATAAAACAGGATACAGGGAGCTGAGGTGGCAATTATACAGTATATTAGAGGAATGGGCTGAAATACAGCATATAAGAGGCACGTACGGGAACAGGTCCCTAGAGTAGACGTCCATTTATTGATCTGCTAATCCTGCTACAAGTCCCTCACCAACCATCTAGAGTCCGAGCCTCAGCAGCAACGAGGGAGCCCATAGGGGGATCGAGCTTGGACCTATCTCACTTGTCCACGCTGACGGCAAACGGACTAAAAAGGGGAGAAAAGGCAGTAGCGACTTCCCTGGATGAACCCCATGGTACTTCAAGTCAGGGGTTATCCGAAAAAAGGAGTGCAAGGAAGGCGAGTTAATGGTTACCCTTAGACCGGCCTGAAGGAGTTCCTGGTTCTCACCTGGTTTATCTCAGCATTGCCCGGGTCACAGAAACAACAAAAGTGAGTAAAGAGCAGTTGAAAGACATTTTGGACTGAGGCTGAGTTATTCTGGGACCTGTTGTTCTACACACCCGAGCCCCTGGGGCCAGCCTCACTCACGGGAGGCCACACCATCCGACTGCAAACTCCACCATCCCCAGACGGTCATTAAACCTGCAGTGGTGGTCACCCATATCCCTGACCGCAAACCGTGAGTAGCGTCACGATACATATTATACAAAAACTGCATACCTGTTGCCTTGCCATATACTAAAGAAGACCCTGTGGTGTTCCTGAAGGTGAATCGATGTCCCTGGGGCGACCGGGCTTCACATATCATATACTTATTCTCCCCACTGTATATATACATATAGATAGATAAATGATAAATAGATGGATAGATAGATAGATAATAGATAGATAGCATACTTACATCACAGATTATCACCCATTGTATTTGCTAAAATCAAAAACATTAAAATCCAATGCTTCTTTTTTCCATCAAAGCATAGGAAACATGACCTTATTCCCCATTAAAGTACTTTTTTACGTTAGACGATTCACAGTTCAGCACCATATTTTTGGCTGAACTACAAGTGAAAATTTGGCATCTGTATATAACTTAATTCATTTTTTTCCACATGCTCATAACTTCTTTAGGTATTCTTACTCTCTTTTGCAGTCTCATACAAGTATTAATACACTACTACTTGGTTATAGACATGTCAACAACTGGAGTATAATTTTTGGGATTAAATGCTTCACTGGACAGGAACGCCTTTGGGAGGAACAGTCGTATAAAGATACAAAAGCCTTACTTTTCCAGCTCTTTGCCTTCCAATCCTACTCTTCAGTTAAGTCCATCAGTAATGGATTATATTCTAGTCTATGAAACAAGCTTCAGTTATCTTGAAATGATTATAGTCTATGAGACTGATTTCAGAAGTCTTGAAATTATTTCAGTCTATGAGACTAATTTCAAACACTTCAATATAATCTTAAGCCCGCTTTACACGCTGCAATGTATCTTACAATGTGTCGGCGGGGTCATGTCTTAAGTGACGCACATCCGGCATCGTAAGGTACATTGCAGTGTGTGACAGGTACGTGATTTTGCGATTTTGCGATTGAACGGTAAAACGTTCATCGCACGCACATCATTCATTTCTCTAGAATTGAACGTGAGGTTGTTCAATGTTCCCGAGGCAGCACACATAGCAGTGTGTGACACCCCGGGAACATTGAACAGATCTTACCTGCGTCCTGCGGCTCCCGGCCGGTAATGCGGAAGGAAGGAGGTGGGCAGGATGTTTACGTCCCGCTCATCTCCGCCCCTCCGCTTCTATTGGCCGGCTGCCGCGTGACGTCGATGTGACACCGAACGTCCCTCCCACTCCAGGAAGTGGACGTTCGCCGGCCACATAGAGGTCGTATGGAAGGGTAAGTATGTGTGACGCGGGTTAATCGTTTGTGCGGCACGTTCAACAAATTGAACGTGCCACACATACGATGGGGGCGTTGCATATCGCATACAAAATCATATGCGAAATTGCAACGTGTAAAGCAGGCTTTAGTATATAAAACTAATTTCAAACATCTCAAAATAATCCTAGTTTCAAAATCTGAACTCATATTTCATGGTATGGATATATTTTCCATTATCAATTTTAGTTCTTGCATTCATTTTTTGACTGGTTTAGAAGCATACCATAAATCGCAAGCTGAGGAAAGATTGGGAATTCATCAAAAAGTAATTGTTTCTTATATCTTTCTATATCTGTAGTAAATATGTCAGCTATTATGGTTTGTCAGGAGATTGCATGACAATAACAGATCACACATACTGGTGACAAGACATGGCAATGGTCAAACACTAAGGAGTACTTTGCACGTTGCGACATCGCTACTGCGATCTCGTCGGGGTCAAATCGAAAGTGCCGCACATCCGGCGCCGGTAACGACGTTGCAACGTGTAAAGGCTAGAAGCACCGATAAACGATCGCAAAAGCGTCGAAAATCGGTGATCTGTATAGTGTCGTTCATTTCCATAATTTAGCTGCAGCGACAGGTATGATGTTGTTCCTCGTTCCTGCGGCAGCACAAGTCACTGTGTATGAAGCCGCAGGAGCGAGGAATATCTCCTTACCTGCGTCCCACCTGCAATGAGGAAGGAAGAAGGTGGGCGGGATGTTTACGTCCCGCTCATTTCCGCCCCTCCGCTTCTATTGGCCGCCTGCCGTGTGACGTTGCTGTGACGCCGCACGACCCGCCCCCTTAGGAAGGAGGCGGGTCGCTGGCCAGAGCGATGTCGCAGGGCAGGCAAGTGCGTGTGAAGCTGACGTAGCGATAATGTTTGCTACGGCAGCTATCACAAGAGATCGCATCTGCTATGGGGGCGGGGACTACAATCGGCTAGCGATGTCACAGCGTGAAAAGTACCCCTTACTATTCCCCCAAATGAGGGTTCCTCACATTAATCACTGTTTGAAAGTGCAGCGCTCCTATTGCAAACAATGGACAGCTTTATACACTGCCAATCTAGCTGCTGAGTCAGCAATTATTATCATCCTTATTCTATGAGAATCAGTGACGTTCAGAAAAATTTCAGCAGTTGAGGTCCACTGCTGTCCCCCAGGTTAGTCTTTATGCAAAATATCAAAGCAACAATAATATTGTCCTAAATTAAACCTTTTTCAATCACTTGCTCTATCACATGCCTGTAGACAAAACACATACCATACTAAAGGATTCATAGAATCCAAGACATATTTTTAAAATCCCCATCATGGTCTTCAAAGATTGACTGTGTAAAGTTTCCTGAAGAAGGAGACACCACATAAAACAAAAGCATACTAAGAGTATGTGTACATGTTAAGTATTTAGTTGCAGACATTTCTGAACCATTTCTGCATCTCTTGGCTGAAGTAATGTTCTTGCAGCATTTTTGTTGTGTATTTGATGCATTTTTACATGGATTTTTGCATGCATTTTTCAAATGAAGTCAATGGGTGAAAAAACTGCAAAAACGCTGAAAGCATTGACATGCTGCAGATCATTTTCTGAAGCAAATCTGTAAGGAGAAAATATTCAATATGTGGAATATATTTCAGGATTATTAATGACTTTGCTGGCATCAGGATTTTCTTTTCATAATTACAAGAATTAAATCCAAACTTAGAGTATATTAAAAGCTCAAAATATTAAGTCAATCATTAATTTTAAAATTTCACAACATCATAATAACTGCAAAAAACAAGTGTTGCTGGACATAATTTACTCAGCTCAAAATTGTACAATACTCAAATCATAATGGTAAATACTTGATTTCTGACTTGTCAGTATATTAACATATTGAAAATTAAATTAACTCATCAGTCAGATCAGGAAAGCAAGAAATTCAGTTAGTAATTGGTTTCTATAGCCCCCTAGTGGGGTAAAATTGTATCATACATGATTTAGCCTTCAGATAAATCCTACTAGTCTGGTAATGAAGATAATAGTGATATAGAGTATTAGACTAATGACTTACAATTTGGCTTTGGGTATCTGCCAAGTCCCTGCTGCCTCAATGCACGTTTCGTATCTCTTCAACAGGAGTATTATTCCAATACATTATATCACTATTATCTACATCGCCAGTAGGATTTATCTGAAGACTCAAGCATGTGTGATACAATTTTACACCACAAGGTGTTATAGATACCAATTACTAACTGAATTACTTGCTTTCCTTTGCTTTCCTGATCTGACTGATGAGTTAATACAAATTTCACTATGTTAATATACTGACAATTCAGGAACCAAATTTTTACAATTATGATTTGAGTATTGTATTTGAGCTGGGTATTATTATATATTATGTCCTGGACCTGCAATTCCAGCAACCCTTGTTTTTTCAGTTTTTATAATATTGTGTAATTTGGTTACATTGATGATTAAATAAATATTTTCATCTTTTAATATATTCTAAGTTTGGATTTAATGCTTGTAATGATGAAATTCTATGATTTTTGAGTTGAGCTTTAGACCAATAATTTTCGTGCCATGAAAAAGAAAACAAAAAAATAATGAATTAAAAAATTATAGTAATTGTCAGGATTTTTTTCCAGTTTGAATTGCAATCAAAAACACACAAAAATGTGATAAAAATGCTCTGTGTGCAAACGGCCTAAAGCCCCCTTCACACGTACGTACCTCTGGTACGTGTTTGGCAGTTTTCTCACATACCGGAGACACGTACACACGTACACCTAGGTTTTCCTATGGTTTTGGACACACGTAGGTATTTGCGCACGGAACGTGTGTCCATTCCGTACTTACGTGTGTCCGTGTGTTTCTCACGCTGACATGTCCGTATTCTCTCCGGCATCACGGGTGTCACATGAAACGCAAACGTGTCACACGTAACACAGAAGAACCACACGGATGTGTTCCATGTGACACTCACCGGAGAGAAGACATATGTATGTGAGAAAAAAAACCCAAAACTTTACTCACCTTCTCCTGCCCTCCTGTCTCTGCCGCTGCTGTCACTTGCTGCCGACCGCCACTCATTATGCTAATTGAATATTCACTTCACTGCAGCCGGAAGCAGCAACAGCGGGGAGTCAGCAGGACCGGAGACCGAAGATCAGTACCAAGGACAGCGACGTCAGGGACAGGTGAGCATAAAGTTCCTGTTCTCCTTGTCTTATCATGGATAGCACACGGAGAACACACGGAAAACACACATAGCCCATAAACACAGGCCACGGAGGGCAAAACGCACCTCTGACACGTCCGTGAAAAACGTGCGTGATTTTCACTGATGTGTGAAAGAGGCCTTAATGTGTTTTTTTGTGCCTCCATCTCCAAATAAGTGTCAATCTTTGAGGTCTTATTAGGTTTATTGGAGATTTTAGCAGTGCCTCCAAAACTTGGAGCAAGTCTAACTCCAAATTAAAAATTTCTGGGATTTATTTCATGGCCGGAGATAATATAGCCATACACAGGCATGTGACTGACAACAGTCACCATAGAAAATCTGTATTTATTAATACCATTTATGAATATAGGCATACAGTGCCTACATTTAGGTGTTTATTACATGGTAGCAAATAGTAGAATACACAGCTGCCTAATATGTAAAAACACTCCCTGTATCCTATCTTCAATAGTCATATACGGCTTTGTCTCTGTGCATTTTCTTGCGAGAATTACCACCTCCTTTGATATTTGGCAAGCCTGAAGACATTAACCCCTTTCTTACTCTAAAATTTGCAATTACATTAAGCTTTTGTTATGATAAAAGTCTACAGTTGCGACTTATTTATTGTTTTCCAATGTTGGTTTTATTATTTCCACATGGTTTATTTATAGGTGGTCGAGTTTTTGAATTTATTATATCCTTTCATAGCAAAGATCTAATTTGTTGTACCTTTTTTAATTTAATATATAGTTGTTTTTAAACATAACATGCCCTTTTCCATGAGCTGCTGGTGGTGGATATAGGCAGAATTAATCCCTTCTTACTGTAATGCTACCCCCAGGGCCCACAGGTACACAGGAGAGATGTAGAGCTCCTAGGTGTAATACGGCATCTGCCCACTAGATGTCACCAGCATCTAGATGGGAGGTAGCAGAATAGTCTTACATGCCGAGAGTCAGAGCTGGGAGGTCACGTCAGTGCAAAAGAGGAAGAGGAGCCGAAGTCACGTTGAAGCCTAAGGTCGGTAGCCAGGAGGTAACTTCAGATACAGATAGGGAGCAAAACCATAGTCAGAGAGCAAGGGGTCAGAAGCCGAAGGGGAATGTCAGGACAAAAGGGGGAAGTAGGACTGATGGGACAAGACAAGCAGAGGGTCAGGAAGTAAGGGAACATAGACAAGACGGATGGAGAGGTGGAAAGGGAGAGGAGTTGGGGTAGCGGGACAGTGATCAGAACAAACTCACAGAAACCAGAAGCGCACACTGCAGAGTATGAACTATCACTGGTGAGGTTCTGGTGAAAATAGTCCAAAGATAAAACAAGGCGATTACCGAAACAAAGCACAAACAAGCCCCGCCCACTGGCAAGGACCTGGGGAGTACAAACAACTGAGCAATAGACAAAACCCAATGGCTCTGCAAGGAGCAGAGCCAAAGGTGAATTGTGACACTTACCTTGGCAGCTTGCAATCTGTGCAATGACAACTACAATTGCAATTTTCACAGAACAAAGTTGATCCAGGTCAAATTTGTGTAAAGTTTCCACTGGGATTAATTGCCAAAAAATTCTCAAGATTTCTTAGCCTTTCTTATGTCAGAAAGCAACATTTCAGGCACTGATCACACTTTTTATTTTAATACAGGCAAAACATTTCAATAGCAATAAATTAACCAATCATTCTAATTTACAGTGTTGAGCCTATTTATTACAATTATATGTAACAGCTCTTATTATTTAAGAAGTGTCTCCCATAACTTGCCAGCAACTGCACATAATTTTCCAAGTGTAAACGTATAGCTGTGACAATTTATAAAAATAGGCTAAATCTTCCACCAGTTCATATACATTGACTTCTTATTTTTAAACTTTTGTCAGAATGTCAAACTGCAAGTCAAGTCAATAGCTAAGAAGAAAGCATTGAGCACTCACTCCTGGCTCGTGAAGTGTCATCCTCCAGCACTTAACAAAAGAAAAAGCTGCTGTGAAGGAAACATATGTGAAATCATGGCTTGGAAGATTTTTCTTTTTTTATGCTTAGAAGGCCAGTGCAGGCATGTTGTTTATCATTATGTTTCTTTTTTCATTGACTTTAAAGGTTATAAGACTATTTTACTAATATACAAACAAATAATTTGTGTCTCTTTTTTTCTAATTGAAGATTTTTTATTTAATTTTCTTTATAGCAGCCACATTGACATAGACAACGGTTGTCTGAATATGACTCGATGACTTCTAAAGAAACCCTATGACCTGTATCCTTGACGTATTTTCATTGTCTTCCTGTGTTATCTAATTCAACCATTTTTATAAGTGATACTTTCATTGTACTCCTTTCTATGTCAGCATGCTAATAAAATGAGTGGATAAGGTACAGTGGGTACGGAAAGTATTCAGACCCCTTTACATTTTTCACTCTTTTGTTTCATTGCAGCCATTTGGTAAATTAAAAAAAAGTTAATTTTTTCCTCATTAATGTACACTCTGCATCCCATCTTGACAGAAAAAAAACAGAAAAGTAGAAATTTTTAAAAATATATTAAACAAGAAAAACTGAAATTTCACATGGTCATAAGTATTCAGACCCTTTGCTTAGTATTGAGTAGCGCACAGATAAAGCATAGGTGCACAAATTTCAGCTAGTTATGAGGCTCAGTGAACTGTGTAAAAACTGCAATATTTTAGGACTATTCTTAATTATGCAGAGTGCCGCGGACAACTGAAAAACATCATAAACAAGTTTTTAAAAAGTTTAAATGTATTTTAGTTAACTTTAATCAATGGATTTAGGATTAGAAATCAAGACTACAGATGCACAGCCAACAATAGAAAAGAGGATCCTACACATGTATTGGAAATCAGTATTAGCAAAAAATAAAAGACAATACATAAGACAGTGTACACACCTATATTAAATATTTATTTTATTTTTATGCTTAGAAATATGATCAATTCCACATTATAAAAGTAATTAAAATAGAAATATCCATATCTCAAAAACCTATGATATAACAATAGTATACTCCAAAAATATATAAATCAACTTCATATCTGTACGGACCAGTACCAGTGCAAATGAATTAAGAAACATGTACATATGTATATATACCAAAATATGTTATGTCCAGAATCTTATATAATTGCAGCATTAATAGTAACTAGAGATGAGCGAACCGGTCACGGTTCGGCTCGAGGTCGGTTCGCCGAACGGACGTCCCGTTCGAGTTCGGCTCATCGAACGTTCGACGAACCGAACTCCAACTGCATAGGAAACAATGGCAGGCAATCACAAACACATAAAAACAACTAGAAAACACCCTCAAAGGTGTCCAAAAGGTGACAAACAACTCACAACACAACACAAACACATGGGAAAGTGACAAGGACATATACTCATGCGAAAACAAAAGAGCTGGACAAGGAAAAAGAGGAGGACACACAGATATATGAGTATATGCAAGGAAACATCGATGTCATTACTGTGCAACTTGAGCCCTGCTCATTTTAGGCTTCCAATCTGGATAAATTGCCTGAGATTGCCACGTACGCCTTGGGGATCTTGTCGTGTCCTGCAGCCAGCGTTCTCTCGGAACCTGTCTTCAGTGCTGCTGGGAGTCTGCTGGCAGATAAGCACACGCGTCTGTCCACTGACAATGTGGACATGGCTCTCAGAGGACTTTTCTTCCCCTGGGTCAGCCAGGGGACGGGAAAGGCACGCGTATTTTTGAGAGTGCTTCATGCAAAGCATCTTTTTCATCTTGAAAATTGGGTCAACTGATGCCAGTCAAGTGGGGTGTGTGTGGCCCAATTAGTGGCAACGAGGGAGACTGTGGTTGGAGTCCCCTCGCTGTGTTTCTAAAAGAACCAAGATGAACAAGTCATGGCTCTCAGAGGACTTTTCTTCCTCTGGGTCAGCCAGGGGACGGGAAAGGCACGCGTATTTTTGAGAGTGCTTCATGCAAAGCATCTTTTTCTTTTTCAAAAGGGGGGTCAACTGATGCCAGTCAAGTGGGGTGTGTGTGGCCCAATTAGTGGCAACGAGGGAGACTGTGGTTGGAGTCCCCTCGCTGTGTTTTACATGATTTTCGAAGGGTATGACATGCCTAAGAAGTTGAGTTTCATCATCTGCAACTTGTTGGCAACAGAAACGCTGCCTTTACACCCTTTTGAGACCGAGGATTTTTGAGACCTTATGCCCATTGCAGTGCCCCAAGAGCCGATGGCCAGTCGTCACTCCTTCTCCAAGAAAGGCATGCCCGCGCTACCACAGTAGGTCGCACACAACCTCACCGATTCCTTGAGAAACTCTGTGTGTGACAGGGGCATTTCAGCACAGATACTTGGACCAGTAAGCATGGACAGGGGAGTTACATGTTGCTGACTGGGCACTGGGTAACTATGGTGAGAGATGGAGAAGGGTTTGCTGTACAAGTCTTGCCGTCCCCACGACTTGTGTGTCAATCCTTCCTCTGTATGTACAAGTTCCTCCACTGCTTCTGCCTCCTCAACCTCGTGTGGGTCCTCCACCTCGGCCCAAACCCTGTGTGGTCAGGCCACCCTTCCTTGTAACTGCGCCCAAGGAATCCCACACACCTCCTTACTATGCTGGCAGCAGAGCTCAAGGCCATCAGGCGGTCAAATGTTTACTTTGAAATGTAGGGGAAATGTGAGACACTGCTGAGGAATTGTGGACGGTTAGCTCTGGAGAGTGAGACCGAGTTTCATCAATGGTTGTCTACACTCAACCAGCAGTCAGGGGAGGTCGGGTGCGACAATGATGCAAACCAGTCTGCGACCCTTCTTCAGGGCAATGTGACACACGTGCCTTGTATGGCTCACGTGTTGAACCTGGTTGTCCAGCAATTTTTAAAACACTATCGCGGCCTACATGGCCTTCTGCAGAGGGCACGGTGTAACGCCTGCCTGGATCGACACACTCAGATGGGCTGTAAAGGATAGGCTAGAGGCAAGCCACTCACCAAGCTGGACACCCAGAACCCTGAAACCCTTTAACCCCTATACAGTGATTTGGAATTACACAGGGCCCAAGTTGATCAATACCTGTGGAAGGCTGCAGTTCCAGAGAATAGTAGTCATGCAGGGTCAAAAACATTAATTGAGGAAGAGGAACAGAATGGGATGGCCAGGACTTAATCAGAAAACAAGCAGAGGTGAAATGCGGATCGGCCAACGAGGTACATAAACAGCAAGCAGGAAACGTAGTAAGGTAACAAGCACACAAACTCATAAAACTGAACTGGGGGTAACAGTAACAAGAGGTTCATAGCTTTGTCTGGCAGTGGTCTGCAGACAGGAGGGGCCTAAAAAAGGGTGTGGTGTCTTCCCATTGGGACCAGAGTACAAATTGATTGAGTGGACTACGTTGGTGACTTAACAGCCGTGTGCGGCAATGATGCAAACCTGTCTGCGGCCCTTCGTCAGGGCAATGTGACACACGGGCCTTGTATGGCTCACGTGTTGAATCTGATTCTCCAGCAATTTTTAAAATACCATCCCGGCCTACATGGCCTTGTGCAGCGGGCACGCTGCTATGTGCTCACTTTCATCCTTCGCACCCAGCAGCTCAACAACTTTCATCACTCCGGAAGTCTTAGGGTCTGGCAGTTAAACGCCGGAAATGCGATGTTCCGACACACAGGAATTGGAATCTGCACATGTTGCAGCGTGTGTGGCAGCACCGCACAGCCCTGCTGAAATACGGTATGACGTATACCCTGGGTTAACTTGATCCAGAGGTGGTGCAGATCACGCTGCTGGAGTGGTGTCAGATCAAGGACCTATGCACCCTTCTACACAGTTTACAAATGTCGACGAAGATGTTTAGCACTGGCAATGCCATTCTCAGCATGACAATTCTGGTCATCTACATGATGGAGCACACTGTAAGCATTATTCGGAGTCAGGTATTGGTCCAAGAGGAAGGTGAGGAAGTACAGGAGGAGTCATATGCAGAAGGGATAATAAGATCTACAAGGTCCATACGGTAAGCGGCACCTAGGCAGTAGTTATGGTTTGGGATAGGGATTAACAAGGGCGCATAGTATCAGCAAAAATTGTTGAGGAAGGTGCAGGAGCCATGAAGAAATGGAGGACGAACTTGCGATGGGCATGGAAGACTCAGCAGATGAGTGAGAGCTTGCTCACATTTCGGTTGTGCGAGGTTGGGGGGAGAGGGCAGAGGAAGGAGGCACGATTCTCACCTCTCTGCCACCAACACACCAAGGACTTGGTCCTCCTGGATGCACAAGACACATGAGCGTCTTCTTGCTGCACTACCTACAACATGACCCTCGGATTGTACGAATTCGAAGTAATGCTAACTACTGGGTTGCCACACTGTTAGATCCCCGGTACAAGGCAAAATTTGGCGAAATAATTCCTGCCATAGAAAGGGACGCACGTGTACAGGAGTATCTTCAGAAGGTGGTACGCAATCTTCGATCTGCTTTTCCACTAAACACCAGTGCTGCACAGAGTGAATCTCAACGGTTTGTCATGGATAGGAGGAAATGGTCTTTTACTTGTCTACATCTGAGGGACCGAGGGGTGGCTGTTGTGCTGAGATGGCATTGAGTACGGTGTCCCTGCAGAGTTGCACTTTTGGTCATATACAAAATGAGTTGAAAAAGGACAGATGCTGGTGGAAAGGGGAACAGGTGTGTTGGAAAGGGGAAAAAAGATTTGGTCCGTGGGTTTGGTGGTTAAGCAAAAGTAACATTTGATGAAGAAACACCATCTGTTACGGTGGGACTGGCAGATTTGGATAAGGTGGTATATACTATGTTACCGCTATATAACGAAAATTAATAAGAAAAGAAAGAGAAAGGTATATATCCCCATCAGCAGTCAGTGTCCACCGTGCTCCCAGATGGAAAAGGAGAGGTTGGCAACTGGATGGTTCGGTGGAGGATACAGAGCTGTGTGGCTATGAAACTAATAGTAGCCTGAACCAAGTCAGACGCCACTCGGATCTTGAGACTGGGAGCCCTGTTAGCGTCACAAGGTCCACACGCCCACCCAGCCCAGGAACTCCCTGTTAACATCACAGGGGCCATTCAGTACGCTGACCGTGTGCATTGGGGCCACACCTGTGGACAGCAGGCGCATCAGCAGCCGCAGGCCTGTTAATGCCACTGGGCTGCACAAGCAGGACTTGTAGGACAGGAGCTGGTCTTAACCGTTCTGCGTTACCAACTGTGGTGGTGGCCTGCATCGACACCCTATCCCTGCCTACCTCTGGCCTAAAGCCGCAATGGGTTCAACACATGGAGGTGTGCTCTTTCGGAGCATAATAGAAGACTGCGCACCTCCTTGTTGTCTCCAGCCCCTTTTATAACCTGGGTCCGCCCCAAACCAGGGTGGACCACAATGCACCTCCAGGAGACAAAAGCAGCGTGATACGTCATGAGTGGCATAACTAGCGTCCTATTTGGAACCGCAACTTCAATGATGACCTCATGGCTGTCATGACCCAAACACCTCACCAGTCATCGTCTGACCATCAATAATGAGGTGACAAGTCATAGGGGCGGGCCTCTGCAAGCCATTTGGGAGTGGCCTGGCCACATCGTAAGGACACCTGATGCCCTGTGGTCTAAATAGGCCCCCCTTATCAGGGGCAGGGCCAAAGAGTTCATTACCGGACCTAGTTTCTGATGCAGTAAGTGCCTGACCATGGTCAGTTGCATGAAATACAGTCTCTGAAAAAAGACTATCAGCTTTAGCATGGTGTCTAGGCACAACACAGGACTTAGACCCGGCACGGAGTGCATTTACCTGTGCAAAGAGGCTTTTCGCACTAAGTGTGGGAGCATGCGCTGTAGCCCGAAATGAAGACTTAGCCTCAGGAATGGCACAGTCAGGCTGAGCATACTCACTAGGCGAAACACTGGAGTTAGGCTGCGGCTGGGGTAAATCGGCACACGCATGCGCACTAGCTGCCTCTCCACACTTAGACGTGGAGGAGAAAGCAGCCAGCTGGACAACCCGAGGCACAGGCCTAAATGGCAGCTGATGCCTGGGCGCAACTGAAACCGCAGCAGGCTGCTTGCGTTTAAGGCGTCACCGTTTTGTAACAACAAATACCATCCAAAAGAACAGGTGTACTTCTTCCCATGGATAATCTGATATGATGCTTTTTTCATGGACACGACCAAAATGTAGATGAGGCCAAAACAGCAGCTGCTTCAATGGATCTGAAGTGCTCCATAAAGTGGCCTCTCCTCCACCCCAATTTCAAGATCCCAAATACTCCATTCCTCTGTGGTGTCAATCCAATGGCACTTGCTTCCTAACAGTTCTCAAGTTTCCACCAGCCCTGCTGAGTATGGGGTGACAGAGATGGTTGAGTTTGCATAGCTGTTCAGTCGCACTATAGCCTGGGAATCAGAGGTCTGCTCCAAAGCTGCAATGAGTACAGACAAGGAAGTTATTATTATTTTTATTATTATTGATTTATAGAGCACCATTGAATCCATGGTGCTGTACATGAGAAGGGGGTTACATACAGAATACATATACAAGTAACTATAGACAGACTGGTACAGAGGGAAGAGGGCCCTGCCCTTGCGGGATTACATTCTAAAGGATTTTTGGGAGGAGACAGTAGGAGTGGTTTAGGTTGAGCGTCAAGTACGTATGGTGGTGGTGTCATTGAAGGTTATAGTCATTTCTGAACAGATGAGTTTTCAGATTCAGTTTGAAGCTTGCGTGTGTAGCAGATAATCTGACGTGTTGAGGTAGCGAGTTCCATGAGACAGGGGAAATGATCTGCGCAGATGGCCAGAAGCTTTGTGAGTGGGATCCAGGCCCCGATGAAGAAGGTGCTGAGCCTAATCTACACCCTCATTTCCAAAAAGTAAATCCTCCTGGTGGAGACAATGGGGAACATGATGAGGAGCACAGATACCTGATTGGAAGGACAACTTTACTATTCGGTCAGGGCAGGAAGAGGTTGTATCGGAGGACTCAGGACGAGGGGAAAGAAAACACACAGGGTTATTGATGAGGTTGGAGACCACACTTACTGTCAAACCAAAGTCAGCCAGTCGATGAGGTCAGCAGAGGAGGTGGAGGAGGATGCTACTGACGACAAGGTTACGTTGCGTCTTCCTGGCCAGAGACAAAGTACTGGAAGCACGTCAACAACTGAATCCTGGACCACAACTTTGACTCTGAGCAGAAGTCGTGTTGGCTATGCAGGTCGCATGGGCTGTAAGCCTTTCCTAGCCTGTGAATTTTTGGACATCGCAAAGGATCACCCAAGTCATGGAATCTGTAAGATTTGTCAACAATCTGTAAGTAGAAGGCAAAAACTCACACTTTTGAGTACTTCCTCCATGAAGTATCACATGGATATGAATTGACAGCGTGAAGGTGTATTGCTCAGCTTTAGCAACTGTCAACGCAATATGCTTATTTGCCGTTCATTGCATGCATTGTTGCAGACTACACACAAGGGGCTGCTGTTTTTTTGGATCTGCCTTTGGTCACTATAGCAATATAAAATTGCTCTTCGGGTGTGGACTTGGAGATGCTGTCTATGAACAGAAGGAAAAGCTAAAGGTGTGTGTTACAGTAAGGAGCCACCGCGGAAACACTTTGTTCAATTGTGAGGGGAGTTGTGTTGTACTTTGATGATGAGCACTGTAACGTCAGTGAGCAGCATCCTGAGCAACAGAACAACATTCTTACGGTGCTGTCTATACTGTTTACCGTGAGAGGAGCGTAAAGTCTGTATTTCTGGCAACTGGACATCACAGTACCCGGGTACGGTAGGCTGTGCCCAGACAATAATGCGGGCACGCAACACTTTGTTTTATTAGCAAAACACATATCTGTTCTGGGTAGGCCGACTATATAGACAATAAGACTTGCTGCCTCTGCACTGTCAAATTGTCACGTACAGTTTAAATCATAGAGGGACAGCAACACATGTTTGCATTGACTGCTGCTTTTCAAGATTTCCATGACTGTGTTGCAGAGCTGTGTGGTTTGCATTCACACTGTTATCATCTGCATTATCTGTGAGGCTTCAGCTAACAAGGGTATTCAGGGGGGTAATGTGTTTTGTCTATGTTTAGGTAGATAACTTGGAAGCTCTTGTGATGCGCCACTGGTAAGTCGTGTTCGCACACACACACACACACACGCATAAACACACAATTACTGCTACACAGAGGGATTAGCAGGTAGTAGGCAACAGAATAGATTGTTCAATTATTTAAATTGTATGCATGGTTCTTATTGTTTGTTTTGGTAAAGTTAAACAATCATTTATCAACCCAACTGCCTAGAGTCCTTTTCCTGTTGCCTGGTTTTGCTGCATACTGGGGAGCCCACCCTGTACACGACTTAAAATGAAGCATAAGTCGCAATGTGAATTTCACTGTGCTACAATGCGGCCTAGCGTGCCTGTGCAACCACCGCCTGCCCCATCAAGTGCATCTGCGTGCTCTTCATCCTCTGTGACTGTGGGGACAGCAGTCACACATATTTTTTCACACTGAACTTCCACTCCTTTACCCGCAACAGGGAGTGTGATTGGCAGGTCATCACTTGTTTTGGAAGTGGAAACAGAAGGTATTGTTGAGCTGTCAGACATCGAGAGAACCATCATTGGATGCAGGCTACATTATATCCACGCCTGCACCTTCGTCACAGATTGCCTGGACTACCTGCAGTTAATAATTGCATTCCAGAAATGGAAAGGAGTGTAGAATGCACATGTGTTGTACCTTGCTTGGCAGCAAAGGAACACTAACTTAGTATTCCAGACAATTTTAGGATGGCAGAAAAAGAGTCAGCTCTTTGGGCAAATTAAATAGCGTGGCAAAAGTGGACAGATGGGTAAAGTGGCCGTGTTCTGTGGGTACCAGGACAGTAAAAGAAGCCTCACTTTCTATCCCTCATAATTATCAAATGCAGCAAGGAATTCACTGAGTTTGCTATAAAATTAGCATAGCAAATGTGCATGAGGGTGGAATGCAGAGGTGCTTGAGATTGCTTGGCACAAGTGGCACAATAAAGGAGTCCTACAGGCATTTCTTGTATGCCACTAAGTTGAAGTATTTTTTGCTATCATTATAGCTTATTAAAAACAGAGCAGGAGGGAGTCATGCAGAGGTGCTGCACATAGCTTGGCACCAGTGGGGCACTAATGGAGTACAACAGCCACTTCTTGTATGCCACTATGTTTCCTCAGTGTTTGCTAGTATAATGGCTTAGTAACAATGAGTTTGAGTGTGCAATGCAGGCAGACGTGCTGCAAATATCTTTGCACTAGTGGGACTATACAGAAGTCCAATAGCCACGTTTAGGATGACACTAGGTTCACTGAGTGTTTGCTAGTATAATGGCTTAGTAACAATGAGTTCGAGTGTGCAATGCAGGCAGACGTGCTGCAAATACCTGTGCACTACTGGGACTATACAGAAGTCCAATAGCCACGTTTAGGATGCCACTAAGTTTCCTCAGTGTTTGCTAGTATAATGGCTTAGTAAAAATGAGTTTGAGTGTGCAATGCAGGCAGACGTGCTGCAAATATCTGTGCACAACTGGGACGATACAGAAGTCCAACAGCCACGTTTAGGATGCCACTAGGTTCACTGAGTGTTTGCTAGTATAATGGCTTAGTAACAATGAGTTTGAGTGTGCAATGCAGGCAGACGTGCTGCAAATATCTTTGCACTAGTGGGACTATACAGAAGTCCAACAGCCACGTTTAGGATGCCACTAAGTTTCCTCAGTGTTTGCTAGTATAATGGCTTAGTAACAATGAGTTTGAGTGTGCAATGCAGGCAGACGTGCTGCAAATATCTTTGCACTAGTGGGACTATACAGAAGTCCAATAGCCACGTTTAGGATGCCACTAGGTTCACTGAGTGTTTGCTAGTATAATGGCTTAGTAACAATGAGTTTGAGTGTGCAATGCAGCCAGACGTGCTGCAAATATCTTTGCACTAGATGGACGATACAGAAGTCCAACAGCCACGTTTAGGATGCCACTAGGTTCACTGAGTGTTTGCAAGTATAATGGCTTAGTAACAATGAGTTTGAGTGTGCAATGCAGGCAGACGTGCTGCAAATATCTGTGCACTACTGGGACTATACAGAAGTCCAATAGCCACGTTTAGGATGCCACTAGGTTCACTGAGTGTTTGCTAGTATAATGGCATAGTAACAATGAGTTTGAGTGTGCAATGCAGGCAGACGTGCTGCAAATATCTTTGCACTACTGGGACGATACAGAAGTCCAACAGCCACGTTTAGGATGCCACTAGGTTCACTGAGTGTTTGCTAGTATAATGGCTTAGTAACAATGACTTTGAGTGTGCAATGCAGGCAGACGTGCGGAAAATATCTGGGCACTACTGGGACGATACAGAAGTCCGACAGCCACGTTTAGGATGACACTAATTTTCCTCAGTGTTTGCTAGTATAATGGCTTAGTAACAATGAGTTTGAGTGTGCAATGCAGGCAGACGTGCTGCAAATAACTGTGCACTACTGGGACGATACAGAAGTCCAACAGCCACGTTTAGGATGCCACTAGGTTCACTGAGTGTTTGCTAGTATAATGGCTTAGTAACAATGAGTTTGAGTGTGCAATGCAGGCAGACGTGCTGCAAATATCTTTGCACTAGTGGGACTATACAGAAGTCCAATAGCCACGTTTAGGATGCCACTAAGTTTCCTCAGTGTTCGCTAGTATAATGGCTTAGTAACAATGAGTTTAAGTGTGCAATGCAGGCAGACGTGCTGCAAATATCTGTGCACTACTGGGACTATACAGAAGTCCAATAGCCACGTTTAGGATGCCACTAGATTCACTGAGTGTTTGCTAGTATAATGGCTTAGTAACAATGAGTTTGAGTGTGCAATGCAGGCAGACGTGCTGCAAATATCTTTGCACTACTGGGACGATACAGAAGTCCAACAGCCACGTTTAGGATGCCACTAGGTTCACTGAGTGTTTGCTAGTATAATGGCTTAGTAACAATGAGTTTGAGTGTGCAATGCAGGCAGACGTGCGGCAAATATCTGTGCACTACTGGGACGATACAGAAGTCCGACAGCCACGTTTAGGATGACACTAATTTTCCTCAGTGTTTGCTAGTATAATGGCTTAGTAACAATGAGTTTGAGTGTGCAATGCAGGCAGACGTGCTGCAAATATCTGTGCACTACTGGGACGATACAGAAGTCCAACAGCCACGTTTAGGATGCCACTAGGTTCACTGAGTGTTTGCTAGTATAATGGCTTTGTAACAATGAGTTTGAGTGTGCAATGCAGGCAGACGTGCTGCAAATATCTTTGCACTAGTGGGAATATACAGAAGTCCAATAGCCACGTTTAGGATGCCACTAAGTTTCCTCAGTGTTTGCTAGTATAATGGCTTAGTAACAATGAGTTTGAGTGTGCATTGCAGGCAGACGTGCTGCAAATATCTGTGCACTACTGGGACGATACAGAAGTCCAACAGCCACGTTTAGGATGCCACTAGGTTCACTGAGTGTTTGCAAGTATAATGGCTTTGTAACAATGAGTTTGAGTGTGCAATGCAGGCAGACGTGCTGCAAATATCTTTGCACTAGTGGGACTATACATAAGTCCAATAGCTACGTTTAGGATGCCACTAAGTTTCCTCAGTGTTTGCTAGTATAATGGCTTTGTAACAATGAGTTTGAGTGTGCAATGCAGGCAGACGTGCTGCAAATATCTGTGCACTACTGGGATGATACAGAAGTCCAACAGCCACGTTTAGGATGCCACTAGGTTTACTGAGTGTTTGCTAGTATAATGGCTTAGTAACAATGAGTTTGAGTGTGCAATGCAGGCAGACGTGCTGCAAATATCTGTGCACTACTGGGACGATACAGAAGTCCAACAACCACGTTTAGGATGCCACTAGGTTCACTGAGTGTTTGCTAGTATAATGGCTTACTAACAATGAGTTTGAGTGTGCAATGCAGGCAGACGTGCTGCAAATATCTGTGCACTACTGGGACGATACAGAAGTCCAACAGCCACGTTTAGGATGCCACTAGGTTCACTGAGTGTTTGCTAGTATAATGGCTTTGTAACAATGAGTTTGAGTGTGCAATGCAGGCAGACGTGCTGCAAATATCTTTGCACTAGTGGGAATATACAGAAGTCCAATAGCCACGTTTAGGATGCCACTAAATTTCCTCAGTGTTTGCTAGTATAATGGCTTAGTAACAATGAGTTTGAGTGTGCAATGCAGGCAGACGTGCTGCAAATATCTGTGCACTACTGGGACGAAACAGAAGTCCAACAGCCACGTTTAGGATGCGACTAGGTTCAATGAGAGTTTGCTAGTATAATGGCTTTGTAACAATGAGTTTGAGTGTACAATGCAGGCAGACGTGCTGCAAATATCTTTGCACTAGTGGGACTATACAGAAGTCCAATAGCCACGTTTAGGATGCCACTAAGTTTCCTAAGTGTTTGCTAGTATAATGGCTTAGTAACAATGAGTTTGAGTGTGCAATGCAGGCAGACATGCTACAAATATCTGTGCACTACTGGGACGATACAGAAGTCCAACAGCCACGTTTAGCATGCCACTAGGTTCACTGAGTGTTTGCTAGTATTATGGCTTTGTAACAATGAGTTTGAGTGTGCAATGCAGGCAGACGTGCTGCAAATATCTTTGCACTAGTGGGACTATACAGAAGTCCAATAGCCACGTTTAGGATGCCACTAAGTTTCCTAAGTGTTTGCTAGTATAATGGCTTAGTAACAATGAGTTTGAGTGTGCAATGCAGGCAGACATGCTACAAATATCTGTGCACTACTGGGACGATACAGAAGTCCAACAGCCACGTTTAGCATGCCACTAGGTTCACTGAGTGTTTGCTAGTATTATGGCTTTGTAACAATGAGTTTGAGTGTGCAATGCAGGCAGACGTGCTGCAAATATCTTTGCACTAGTGGGACTACTCAGAAGTCCAATAGCCACATTTAGGATTCCACTAAGTTTCCTCAGTGTTTGCTAGTATAATGGCTTAGTAACAATGAGTTTGAGTGTGCAATGCAGGCAGACGTGCTGCAAATATCTTTGCACTAGTGGGACGATACATAAGTCCAACAGCCACGTTTAGGATGCCACTAGGTTCACTGAGTGTTTGCTAGTATAATGGCTTAGTAACAATGAGTTTGAGTGTGCAATGCAGGCAGACGTGCTGCAAATTTCTGTGCACTACTGGGACTATACAGAAGTCCAATAGCCACGTTTAGGATGCCACTAAGTTTTCTCAGTGTTTGCTAGTATAATGGCTTAGTAACAATGAGTTTGAGTGTGCAATGCAGGCAGACGTGCTGCAAATATCTGTGCACTACTCGGACGATACAGAAGTCCAACAGCCACGTTTAGGATGCCACTAAGTTTCCTCAGTGTTTGCTAGTATAAAGGCTTAGTAACAATGAGTTTGAGTGTGCAATGCAGGCAGACATGCTGCAAATATCTTTGCACTAGTGGGACTATACAGAAGTCCAATAGCCACGTTTAGGATGCCACTAAGTTTCCTCAGTGTTTGCTAGTATAATGGCTTAGTAACAATGAGTTTGAGTGTGCAATGCAGGCAGACGTGCTGCAAATATCTGTGCAGTACTGGGACGATACAGAAGTCCAACAGCCACGTTTAGGATGCCACTAGGTTCACTGAGTGTTTGCTAGTATAATGGCTTTGTAACAATGAGTTTGAGTGTGCAATGCAGGCAGACGTGCTGCAAATATCTTTGCACTAGTGGGAATATACAGAAGTCCAATAGCCACGTTTAGGATGCCACTAAGTTTCCTCAGTGTTTGCTAGTATAATGGCTTAGTAACAATGAGTTTGAGTGTGCAATGCAGGCAGATGTGCTGCAAATATCTGTGCACTACTGGGACGATACAGATGTCCAACAGCCACGTTTAGGATGCCACTAGGTTTACTAAATGTTTGCTAGTATAATGGCTTAGTAACAATGAGTTTGAGTGTGCAATGCAGGCAGTTGTGCTGCAAATATCTGTGCACTACTGGGACGATACAGAAGTCCAACAGCCACGTTTAGGATGCCACTAGGTTCACTGAGTGTTTGCTAGTATAATGGCTTTGTAACAATGAGTTTGAGTGTGCAATGCAGGCAGACGTGCTGCAAATATCTTTGCACTAGTGGGACTATTCAGAAGTCCAATAGCCACGTTTAGGATGCCACTAAGTTTCCTCAGTGTTTGCTAGTATAATGGCTTAGTAACAATGAGTTTGAGTGTGCAATGCAGGCAGACGTGCTGCAAATATCTGTGCACTACTGGGAATATACAGAAGTCCAATAGCCACGTTTAGGATGCGACTAAGTTTCCTCAGTGTTTGCTAGTATAATGGCTTAGTAACAATGAGTTTGAGTGTACAATGCAGGCAGACGTGCTGCAAATATCTGTGCACTACTCGGACGATACAGAAGTCCAACAGCCACGAATAGCATGCCACTAAATTTCCTCAGTGTTTGCTAGTATAATGGCTTAGTAACAATGAGTTTGAGTGTGCAATGCAGGCAGACGTGCTGCAAATATCTTTGCACTAGTGGGACTATACAGAAGTCCAATAGCCACGTTTAGGATGCCACTAAGTTTCCTCAGTGTTTGCTAGTATAATGGCTTAGTAA
Organism: Anomaloglossus baeobatrachus; assembly: GCF_048569485.1. NCBI lineage: Eukaryota > Metazoa > Chordata > Amphibia > Anura > Aromobatidae > Anomaloglossus > Anomaloglossus baeobatrachus. The sequence continues at coordinate 221,262,163 of NC_134353.1, forward strand.
CAATGAGTTTGAGTGTGCAATGCAGGCAGACGTGCTGCAAATATCTGTGCACTACTGGGACGATACAGAAGTCCAACAGCCACGTTTAGGATGCCACTAGGTTCACTGAGTGTTTGCTAGTATAATGGCTTTGTAACAATGAGTTTGAGTGTGCAATGCAGGCAGACGTGCTGCAAATATCTTTGCACTAGTGGGACTATACAGAAGTCCAATAGCCACGTTTAGGATGCCACTAAGTTTCCTCTGTGTTTGCTAGTATAATGGCTTAGTAACAATGAGTTTGAGTGTGCAATGCAGGCAGACGTGCTGCAAATATCTTTGCACTAGTGGGACTATACAGAAGTCCAATTGCCACGTTTAGGATGCCACTAGGTTAACTGAGTGTTTGCTAGTATAATGGCTTAGTTATAATAAGTTGGAGTGTGCAATGCAGGCAGACGTGCTCCAAATATCTTTGCACTAGTGGGACGATACAGAAGTCCAACAGCCACGTTTAGGATGCCACTAGGTTCACTGAGTGTTTGCTAGTATAATGGCTTAGTAACAATGAGTTTGAGTGTGCAATGCAGGCAGACGTGCTGGAAATATCTGTGCACTACTGGGACTATACAGAAGTCCAATAGCCACGTTTAGGATGCCACTAAGTTTCCTCAGTGTTTGCTAGTATAATGGCTTAGTAACAATGAGTTTGAGTGTGCAATGCAGGCAGACGTGCTGCAAATATCTGTGCACTACTGGGACGATACAGAAGTCCAACAGCCACGTTTAGGATGCCACTAGGTTCACTGAGTGTTTGCTAGTATAATGGCTTTGTAACAATGAGTTTGAGTGTGCAATGCAGGCAGACGTGCTGCAAATATCTTTGCAATAGTGGGAATATACAGAAGTCCAATAGCCACGTTTAGGATGCCACTAAGTTTCCTCAGTGTTTGCTAGTATAATGGCTTAGTAACAATGAGTTTGAGTGTGCAATGCAGGCAGACGTGCTGCAAATATCTGTGCACTACTGGGATGATACAGAAGTCCAACAGCCACGTTTAGGATGCCACTAGGTTCACTGAGTGTTTGCTAGTATAATGGCTTTGTAACAATGAGTTTGAGTGTGCAATGCAGGCAGACGTGCTGCAAATATCTTTGCACTAGTGGGACTATACATAAGTCCAATAGCTACGTTTAGGATGCCACTAAGTTTCCTCAGTGTTTGCTAGTATAATGGCTTTGTAACAATGAGTTTGAGTGTGCAATGCAGGCAGACGTGCTGCAAATATCTGTGCACTGCTGGGATGATACAGAAGTCCAACAGCCACGTTTAGGATGCCACTAGGTTTACTGAGTGTTTGCTAGTATAATGGCTTAGTAACAATGAGTTTGAGTGTGCAATGCAGGCAGACGTGCTGCAAATATCTGTGCACTACTGGGACGATACAGAAGTCCAACTGCCACGTTTAGGATGCCACTAGGTTCACTGAGTGTTTGCTAGTATAATGGCTTACTAACAATGAGCTTGAGTGTGCAATGCAGGCAGACGTGCTGCAAATATCTGTGCACTACTGGGACGATACAGAAGTCCAACAGCCACGATTAGGATGCCACTAGGTTCACTGAGTGTTTGCTCGTATAATGGCTTAGTAACAATGAGTTTGAGTGTGCAATGCAGGCAGACGTGCTGCAAAAATCTTTGCACTAGTGGGAATATACAGAAGTCCAATAGCCACGTTTAGGATGCCACTAAGTTTCCTCAGTGTTTGCTAGTATAATGGCTTAGTAACAATGAGTTTGAGTGTGCAATGCAGGCAAACGTGCTGCAAATATCTGTGCACTACTGGGACGAAACAGAAGTCCAACAGCCACGTTTAGGATGCGACTAGGTTCAATGAGAGTTTGCTAGTATAATGGCTTTGTAACAATGAGTTTGAGTGTGCAATGCAGGCAGACGTGCTGCAAATATCTTTGCACTAGTGGGACTATACAGAAGTCCAACAGCCACGTTTAGGATGCCACTAAGTTTCCTCAGTGTTTGCTAGTATAATGGCTTAGTAACAATGAGTTTGAGTGTGCAATGCAGGCAGACGTGCTGCAAATATCTTTGCACTAGTGGGACTATACAGAAGTCCAATAGCCACGTTTAGGATGACACTAGGTTCACTGAGTGTTTGCTAGTATAATGGCTTAGTAACAATGAGTTCGAGTGTGCAATGCAGGCAGACGTGCTGCAAATACCTGTGCACTACTGGGACTATACAGAAGTCCAATAGCCACGTTTAGGATGCCACTAAGTTTCCTCAGTGTTTGCTAGTATAATGGCTTAGTAAAAATGAGTTTGAGTGTGCAATGCAGGCAGACGTGCTGCAAATATCTGTGCACAACTGGGACGATACAGAAGTCCAACAGCCACGTTTAGGATGCCACTAGGTTCACTGAGTGTTTGCTAGTATAATGGCTTAGTAACAATGAGTTTGAGTGTGCAATGCAGGCAGACGTGCTGCAAATATCTTTGCACTAGTGGGACTATACAGAAGTCCAACAGCCACGTTTAGGATGCCACTAAGTTTCCTCAGTGTTTGCTAGTATAATGGCTTAGTAACAATGAGTTTGAGTGTGCAATGCAGGCAGACGTGCTGCAAATATCTTTGCACTAGTGGGACTATACAGAAGTCCAATAGCCACGTTTAGGATGCCACTAGGTTCACTGAGTGTTTGCTAGTATAATGGCTTAGTAACAATGAGTTTGAGTGTGCAATGCAGCCAGACGTGCTGCAAATATCTTTGCACTAGATGGACGATACAGAAGTCCAACAGCCACGTTTAGGATGCCACTAGGTTCACTGAGTGTTTGCAAGTATAATGGCTTAGTAACAATGAGTTTGAGTGTGCAATGCAGGCAGACGTGCTGCAAATATCTGTGCACTACTGGGACTATACAGAAGTCCAATAGCCACGTTTAGGATGCCACTAGGTTCAGTGAGTGTTTGCTAGTATAATGGCATAGTAACAATGAGTTTGAGTGTGCAATGCAGGCAGACGTGCTGCAAATATCTTTGCACTACTGGGACGATACAGAAGTCCAACAGCCACGTTTAGGATGCCACTAGGTTCACTGAGTGTTTGCTAGTATAATGGCTTAGTAACAATGACTTTGAGTGTGCAATGCAGGCAGACGTGCGGAAAATATCTGTGCACTACTGGGACGATACAGAAGTCCGACAGCCACGTTTAGGATGACACTAATTTTCCTCAGTGTTTGCTAGTATAATGGCTTAGTAACAATGAGTTTGAGTGAGCAATGCAGGCAGACGTGCTGCAAATAACTGTGCACTACTGGGACGATACAGAAGTCCAACAGCCACGTTTAGGATGCCACTAGGTTCACTGAGTGTTTGCTAGTATAATGGCTTAGTAACAATGAGTTTGAGTGTGCAATGCAGGCAGACGTGCTGCAAATATCTTTGCACTAGTGGGACTATACAGAAGTCCAATAGCCACGTTTAGGATGCCACTAAGTTTCCTCAGTGTTCGCTAGTATAATGGCTTAGTAACAATGAGTTTGAGTGTGCAATGCAGGCAGACGTGCTGCAAATATCTGTGCACTACTGGGACTATACAGAAGTCCAATAGCCACGTTTAGGATGCCACTAGGTTCACTGAGTGTTTGCTAGTATAATGGCTTAGTAACAATGAGTTTGAGTGTGCAATGCAGGCAGACGTGCTGCAAATATCTTTGCACTACTGGGACGATACAGAAGTCCAACAGCCACGTTTAGGATGCCACTAGGTTCACTGAGTGTTTGCTAGTATAATGGCTTAGTAACAATGAGTTTGAGTGTGCAATGCAGGCAGACGTGCGGCAAATATCTGTGCACTACTGGGACGATACAGAAGTCCGACAGCCACGTTTAGGATGACACTAATTTTCCTCAGTGTTTGCTAGTATAATGGCTTAGTAACAATGAGTTTGAGTGTGCAATGCAGGCAGACGTGCTGCAAATATCTGTGCACTACTGGGACGATACAGAAGTCCAACAGCCACGTTTAGGATGCCACTAGGTTCACTGAGTGTTTGCAAGTATAATGGCTTTGTAACAATGAGTTTGAGTGTGCAATGCAGGCAGACGTGCTGCAAATATCTTTGCACTAGTGGGAATATACAGAAGTCCAATAGCCACGTTTAGGATGCCACTAAGTTTCCTCAGTGTTTGCTAGTATAATGGCTTAGTAACAATGAGTTTGAGTGTGCATTGCAGGCAGACGTGCTGCAAATATCTGTGCACTACTGGGACGATACAGAAGTCCAACAGCCACGTTTAGGATGCCACTAGGTTCACTGAGTGTTTGCAAGTATAATGGCTTTGTAACAATGAGTTTGAGTGTGCAATGCAGGCAGACGTGCTGCAAATATCTTTGCACTAGTGGGACTATACATAAGTCCAATAGCTACGTTTAGGATGCCACTAAGTTTCCTCAGTGTTTGCTAGTATAATGGCTTTGTAACAATGAGTTTGAGTGTGCAATGCAGGCAGACGTGCTGCAAATATCTGTGCACTACTGGGATGATACAGAAGTCCAACAGCCACGTTTAGGATGCCACTAGGTTTACTGAGTGTTTGCTAGTATAATGGCTTAGTAACAATGAGTTTGAGTGTGCAATGCAGGCAGACGTGCTGCAAATATCTGTGCACTACTGGGACGATACAGAAGTCCAACAACCACGTTTAGGATGCCACTAGGTTCACTGAGTGTTTGCTAGTATAATGGCTTACTAACAATGAGTTTGAGTGTGCAATGCAGGCAGACGTGCTGCAAATATCTGTGCACTACTGGGACGATACAGAAGTCCAACAGCCACGTTTAGGATGCCACTAGGTTCACTGAGTGTTTGCTAGTATAATGGCTTTGTAACAATGAGTTTGAGTGTGCAATGCAGGCAGACGTGCTGCAAATATCTTTGCACTAGTGGGAATATACAGAAGTCCAATAGCCACGTTTAGGATGCCACTAAATTTCCTCAGTGTTTGCTAGTATAATGGCTTAGTAACAATGAGTTTGAGTGTGCAATGCAGGCAGACGTGCTGCAAATATCTGTGCACTACTGGGACGAAACAGAAGTCCAACAGCCACGTTTAGGATGCGACTAGGTTCAATGAGAGTTTGCTAGTATAATGGCTTTGTAACAATGAGTTTGAGTGTACAATGCAGGCAGACGTGCTGCAAATATCTTTGCACTAGTGGGACTATACAGAAGTCCAATAGCCACGTTTAGGATGCCACTAAGTTTCCTAAGTGTTTGCTAGTATAATGGCTTAGTAACAATGAGTTTGAGTGTGCAATGCAGGCAGACATGCTACAAATATCTGTGCACTACTGGGACGATACAGAAGTCCAACAGCCACGTTTAGCATGCCACTAGGTTCACTGAGTGTTTGCTAGTATTATGGCTTTGTAACAATGAGTTTGAGTGTGCAATGCAGGCAGACGTGCTGCAAATATCTTTGCACTAGTGGGACTACTCAGAAGTCCAATAGCCACATTTAGGATTCCACTAAGTTTCCTCAGTGTTTGCTAGTATAATGGCTTAGTAACAATGAGTTTGAGTGTGCAATGCAGGCAGACGTGCTGCAAATATCTTTGCACTAGTGGGACGATACATAAGTCCAACAGCCACGTTTAGGATGCCACTAGGTTCACTGAGTGTTTGCTAGTATAATGGCTTAGTAACAATGAGTTTGAGTGTGCAATGCAGGCAGACGTGCTGCAAATTTCTGTGCACTACTGGGACTATACAGAAGTCCAATAGCCACGTTTAGGATGCCACTAAGTTTTCTCAGTGTTTGCTAGTATAATGGCTTAGTAACAATGAGTTTGAGTGTGCAATGCAGGCAGACGTGCTGCAAATATCTGTGCACTACTCGGACGATACAGAAGTCCAACAGCCACGTTTAGGATGCCACTAAGTTTCCTCAGTGTTTGCTAGTATAAAGGCTTAGTAACAATGAGTTTGAGTGTGCAATGCAGGCAGACATGCTGCAAATATCTTTGCACTAGTGGGACTATACAGAAGTCCAATAGCCACGTTTAGGATGCCACTAAGTTTCCTCAGTGTTTGCTAGTATAATGGCTTAGTAACAATGAGTTTGAGTGTGCAATGCAGGCAGACGTGCTGCAAATATCTGTGCAGTACTGGGACGATACAGAAGTCCAACAGCCACGTTTAGGATGCCACTAGGTTCACTGAGTGTTTGCTAGTATAATGGCTTTGTAACAATGAGTTTGAGTGTGCAATGCAGGCAGACGTGCTGCAAATATCTTTGCACTAGTGGGAATATACAGAAGTCCAATAGCCACGTTTAGGATGCCACTAAGTTTCCTCAGTGTTTGCTAGTATAATGGCTTAGTAACAATGAGTTTGAGTGCGCAATGCAGGCAGACGTGCTGCAAATATCTGTGCACTACTGGGAATATACAGAAGTCCAATAGCCACGTTTGGGATGCCACTAAGTTTCCTCAGTGTTTGCTAGTATAATGGCTTAGTAACAATGAGTTTGAGTGTGCAATGCAGGCAGACGTGCTGCAAATATCTGTGCACTACTCGGACGATACAGAAGTCCAACAGCCACGAATAGCATGCCACTAAATTTCCTCAGTGTTTGCTAGTATAATGGCTTAGTAACAATGAGTTTGAGTGTGCAATGCAGGCAGACGTGCTGCAAATATCTTTGCACTAGTGGGACTATACAGAAGTCCAATAGCCACGTTTAGGATGCCACTAAGTTTCCTCAGTGTTTGCTAGTATAATGGCTTAGTAACAATGAGTTTGAGTGTGCAATGCAGGCAGACGTGCTGCAAATATCTGTGCACTACTGGGACGATACAGAAGTCCAACAGCCACGTTTAGGATGCCACTAGGTTCACTGAGTGTTTGCTAGTATAATGGCTTTGTAACAATGAGTTTGAGTGTGCAATGCAGGCAGACGTGCTGCAAATATCTTTGCACTAGTGGGACTATACAGAAGTCCAATAGCCACGTTTAGGATGCCACTAAGTTTCCTCTGTGTTTGCTAGTATAATGGCTTAGTAACAATGAGTTTGAGTGTGCAATGCAGGCAGACGTGCTGCAAATATCTTTGCACTAGTGGGACTATACAGAAGTCCAATTGCCACGTTTAGGATGCCACTAGGTTAACTGAGTGTTTGCTAGTATAATGGCTTAGTTATAATAAGTTGGAGTGTGCAATGCAGGCAGACGTGCTCCAAATATCTTTGCACTAGTGGGACGATACAGAAGGCCAACAGCCACGTTTAGGATGCCACTAGGTTCACTGAGTGTTTGCTAGTATAATGGCTTAGTAACAATGAGTTTGAGTGTGCAATGCAGGCAGACGTGCTGGAAATATCTGTGCACTACTGGGACTATACAGAAGTCCAATAGCCACGTTTAGGATGCCACTAAGTTTCCTCAGTGTTTGCTAGTATAATGGCTTAGTAACAATGAGTTTGAGTGTGCAATGCAGGCAGACGTGCTGCAAATATCTGTGCACTACTGGGACGATACAGAAGTCCAACAGCCACGTTTAGGATGCCACTAGGTTCACTGAGTGTTTGCTAGTATAATGGCTTTGTAACAATGAGTTTGAGTGTGCAATGCAGGCAGACGTGCTGCAAATATCTTTGCAATAGTGGGAATATACAGAAGTCCAATAGCCACGTTTAGGATGCCACTAAGTTTCCTCAGTGTTTGCTAGTATAATGGCTTAGTAACAATGAGTTTGAGTGTGCAATGCAGGCAGACGTGCTGCAAATATCTGTGCACTACTGGGATGATACAGAAGTCCAACAGCCACGTTTAGGATGCCACTAGGTTCACTGAGTGTTTGCTAGTATAATGGCTTTGTAACAATGAGTTTGAGTGTGCAATGCAGGCAGACGTGCTGCAAATATCTTTGCACTAGTGGGACTATACATAAGTCCAATAGCTACGTTTAGGATGCCACTAAGTTTCCTCAGTGTTTGCTAGTATAATGGCTTTGTAACAATGAGTTTGAGTGTGCAATGCAGGCAGACGTGCTGCAAATATCTGTGCACTGCTGGGATGATACAGAAGTCCAACAGCCACGTTTAGGATGCCACTAGGTTTACTGAGTGTTTGCTAGTATAATGGCTTAGTAACAATGAGTTTGAGTGTGCAATGCAGGCAGACGTGCTGCAAATATCTGTGCACTACTGGGATGATACAGAAGTCCAACTGCCACGTTTAGGATGCCACTAGGTTCACTGAGTGTTTGCTAGTATAATGGCTTACTAACAATGAGCTTGAGTGTGCAATGCAGGCAGACGTGCTGCAAATATCTGTGCACTACTCGGACGATACAGAAGTCCAACAGCCACGTTTAGGATGCCACTAGGTTCACTGAGTGTTTGCTAGTATAATGGCTTAGTAACAATGAGTTTGAGTGTGCAATGCAGGCAGACGTGCTGCAAAAATCTTTGCACTAGTGGGAATATACAGAAGTCCAATAGCCACGTTTAGGATGCCACTAAGTTTCCTCAGTGTTTGCTAGTATAATGGCTTAGTAACAATGAGTTTGAGTGTGCAATGCAGGCAAACGTGCTGCAAATATCTGTGCACTACTGGGACGAAACAGAAGTCCAACAGCCACGTTTAGGATGCGACTAGGTTCAATGAGAGTTTGCTAGTATAATGGCTTTGTAACAATGAGTTTGAGTGTGCAATGCAGGCAGACGTGCTGCAAATATCTTTGCACTAGTGGGACTATACAGAAGTCCAATAGCCACGTTTAGGATGCCATTAAGTTTCCTCAGTGTTTGCTAGTATAATGGCTTAGTAACAATGAGTTTGAGTGTGCAATGCAGGCAGACGTGCTGCAAATATCTGTGCACTACTGGGACGATACAGAAGTCCAACAGCCACGTTTAGCATGCCACTAGGTTCACTGAGTGTTTGCTAGTATTATGGCTTTGTAACAATGAGTTTGAGTGTGCAATGCAGGCAGACGTGCTGCAAATATCTTTGCACTAGTGGGACTACTCAGAAGTCCAATAGCCACATTTAGGATTCCACTAAGTTTCCTCAGTGTTTGCTGGTATAATGGCTTAGTAACAATGAGTTTGAGTGTGCAATGCAGGCAGACGTGCTGCAAATATCTTTGCACTAGTGGGACGATACATAAGTCCAACAGCCACGTTTAGGATGCCACTAGGTTCACTGAGTGTTTGCTAGTATAATAGCTTAGTAACAATGAGTTTGAGTGTGCAATGCAGGCAGACGTGCTGCAAATTTCTGTGCACTACTGGGACTATACAGAAGTGCAATAGCCACGTTTAGGATGCCACTAAGTTTTCTCAGTGTTTGCTAGTATAATGGCTTAGTAACAATGAGTTTGAGTGTGCAATGCAGGCAGACGTGCTGCAAATATCTGTGCACTACTCGGACGATACAGAAGTCCAACAGCCACGTTTAGGATGCCACTAAGTTTCCTCAGTGTTTGCTAGTATAATGGCTTAGTAACAATGAGTTTGAGTGTGCAATGCAGGCAGACATGCTGCAAATATCTTTGCACTAGTGGGACTATACAGAACTCCAATAGCCACGTTTAGGATGCCACTAGGTTTACTGAGTGTTTGCTAGTATAATGGCTTAGTAACAATGAGTTTGAGTGTGCAATGCAGGCAGACGTGCTGCAAATATCTGTGCACTACTGGGACGATACAGAAGTCCAACTGCCACGTTTAGGATGCCACTAGGTTCACTGAGTGTTTGCTAGTATAATGGCTTACTAACAATGAGTTTGAGTGTGCAATGCAGGCAGACGTGCTGCAAATATCTGTGCACTACTGGGACGATACAGAAGTCCAACAGCCACGTTTAGGATGCCACTAGGTTCACTGAGTGTTTGCTAGTATAATGGCTTAGTAACAATGAGTTTGAGTGTGCAATGCAGGCAGACGTGCTGCAAAAATCTTTGCACTAGTGGGAATATACAGAAGTCCAATAGCCACGTTTAGGATGCCACTAAGTTTCCTCAGTGTTTGCTAGTATAATGGCTTAGTAACAATGAGTTTGAGTGTGCAATGCAGGCAGACGTGCTGCAAATATCTGTGCACTACTGGGACGAAACAGAAGTCCAACAGCCACGTTTAGGATGCGACTAGGTTCAATGAGAGTTTGCTAGTATAATGGCTTTGTAACAATGAGTTTGAGTGTGCAATGCAGGCAGACGTGCTGCAAATATCTTTGCACTAGTGGGACTATACAGAAGTCCAATAGCCACGTTTAGGATGCCACTAAGTTTCCTCAGTGTTTGCTAGTATAATGGCTTAGTAACAATGAGTTTGAGTGTGCAATGCAGGCAGACGTGCTGCAAATATCTGTGCACTACTGGGACGATACAGAAGTCCAACAGCCACGTTTAGCATGCCACTAGGTTCACTGAGTGTTTGCTAGTATTATGGCTTTGTAACAATGAGTTTGAGTGTGCAATGCAGGCAGACGTGCTGCAAATATCTTTGCACTAGTGGGACTATACAGAAGTCCAATAGCCACGTTTAGGATGCCACTAAGTTTCCTCAGTGTTTGCTAGTATAATGGCTTAGTAACAATGAGTTTGAGTGTGCAATGCAGGCAGACGTGCTGCAAATATCTGTGCACTACTGGGACGATACAGAAGTCCAACAGCCACGTTTAGCATGCCACTAGGTTCACTGAGTGTTTGCTAGTATTATGGCTTTGTAACAATGAGTTTGAGTGTGCAATGCAGGCAGACGTGCTGCAAATATCTTTGCACTAGTGGGACTATACAGAAGTCCAATAGCCACGTTTAGGATGCCACTAAGTTTTCTCAGTGTTTGCTAGTATAATGGCTTAGTAACAATGAGTTTGAGTGTGCAATGCAGGCAGACGTGCTGCAAATATCTGTGCACTACTCGGACGATACAGAAGTCCAACAGCCACGTTTAGGATGCCACTAAGTTTCCTTAGTGTTTGCTAGTATAATGGCTTAGTAACAATGAGTTTGAGTGTGCAATGCAGGCAGACATGCTGCAAATATCTTTGCACTAGTGGGACTATACAGAAGTCCAATAGCCACGTTTAGGATGCCACTAAGTTTCCTCAGTGTTTGCTAGTATAATGGCTTAGTAACAATGAGTTTGAGTGTGCAATGCAGGCAGACGTGCTGCAAATATCTGTGCAGTACTGGGACGATACAGAAGTCCAACAGCCACGTTTAGGATGCCACTAGGTTCACTGAGTGTTTGCTAGTATAATGGCTTTGTAACAATGAGTTTGAGTGTGCAATGCAGGCAGACGTGCTGCAAATATCTTTGCACTAGTGGGAATATACAGAAGTCCAATAGCCACGTTTAGGATGCCACTAAGTTTCCTCAGTGTTTGCTAGTATAATGGCTTAGTAACAATGAGTTTGAGTGTGCAATGCAGGCAGACGTGCTGCAAATATCTGTGCACTACTGGGACGATACAGAAGTCCAACAGCCACGTTTAGGATGCCACTAGGTTCACTGAGAGTTTGCTAGTATATTGGCTTTGTAACAATGAGCTTGAGTGTGCAATGCAGGCAGACGTGCTGCAAATATCTTTGCACTAGTGGGACTACACAGAAGTCCAATAGCCACGTTTAGGATGCCACTAAGTTTATTCAGTGTTTGCTAGTATAATGGCTTAGTAACAATGAGTTTGAGTGTGCAATGCAGGCAGATGTGCTGCAAATATCTGTGCACTACTGGGACGATACAGAAGTCCAACAGCCACGTTTAGGATGCCACTAGGTTTACTAAATGTTTGCTAGTATAATGGCTTAGTAACAATGAGTTTGAGTGTGCAATGCAGGCAGTTGTGCTGCAAATATCTGTGCACTACTGGGACAATACAGAAGTCCAACAGCCACGTTTAGGATGCCACTAGGTTCACTGAGTGTTTGCTAGTATAATGGCTTTGTAACAATGAGTTTGAGTGCGCAATGCAGGCAGACGTGCTGCAAATATCTTTGCACTAGTGGGACTATTCAGAAGTCCAATAGCCACGTTTAGGATGCCACTAAGTTTCCTCAGTGTTTGCTAGTATAATGGCTTAGTAACAATGAGTTTGAGTGTGCAATGCAGGCAGACGTGCTGCAAATATCTGTGCACTACTGGGAATATACAGAAGTCCAATAGCCACGTTTAGGATGCCACTAAGTTTCCTCAGTGTTTGCTAGTATAATGGATTAGTAACAATGAGTTTGAGTGTGCAATGCAGGCAGACGTGCTGCAAATATCTGTGCACTACTCGGACGATACAGAAGTCCAACAGCCACGAATAGCATGCCACTAAGTGTCCTCAGTGTTTGCTAGTATAATGGCTTAGTAACAATGAGTTTGAGTGTGCAATGCAGGCAGACGTGCTGCAAATATCTTTGCACTAGTGGGACTATACAGAAGTCCAATAGCCACGTTTATGATGCCACTAAGTTTCCTCAGTGTTTGCTAGTATAATGGCTTAGTAACAATGAGTTTGAGTGTGCAATGCAGGCAGACATGCTGCAAATATCTGTGCACTACTGGGACGATACAGAAGTCCAACAGCCACGTTTAGGATGCCACTAGGTTCACTGAGTGTTTGCTAGTATAATGGCTTTGTAACAATGAGTTTGAGTGTGCAATGCAGGCAGACGTGCTGCAAATATCTTTGCACTAGTGGGACTATACAGAAGTCCAATAGCCACGTTTAGGATGCCTCTAAGTTTCCTCTGTGTTTGCTAGTATAATGGCTTAGTAACAATGAGTTTGAGTGTGCAATGCAGGCAGACGTGCTGCAAATATCTTTGCACTAGTGGGACTATACAGAAGTCCAATTGCCACGTTTAGGATGCCACTAGGTTCACTGAGTGTTTGCTAGTATAATGGCTTAGTTATAATGAGTTGGAGTGTGCAATGCAGGCAGACGTGCTGCAAATATCTTTGCACTAGTGGGACGATACAGAAGTCCAACAGCCACGTTTAGGATGCCACTAGGTTCACTGAGTGTTTGCTAGTATAATGGCTTTGTAACAATGAGTTTGAGTGTGCAATGCAGGCAGACGTGCTGCAAATATCTTTGCACTAGTGGGAATATACAGAAGTCCAATAGCCACGTTTAGGATGCCACTAAGTTTCCTCAGTGTTTGCTAGTATAATGGCTTAGTAACAATGAGTTTGAGTGTGCAATGCAGGCAGACGTGCTGCAAATATCTGTGCACTACTGGGACGATACAGAAGTCCAACAGCCACGTTTAGGATGCCACTAGGTTCACTGAGTTTTTGCTAGTATAATGGCTTAGTAACAATGAGTTTGAGTGTGCAATGCAGGCAGACGTGCTGCAAATATCTGTGCACTACTGGGACGATACAGAAGTCCAACAGCCACGTTTAGGATGCCACTAGGTTCACTGAGTGTTTGCTAGTATAATGGCTTTGTAACAATGAGTTTGAGTGTGCAATGCAGGCAGACGTGCTGCAAATATCTTTGCACTAGTGGGACTATACATAAGTCCAATAGCTACGTTTAGGATGCCACTAAGTTTCCTCAGTGTTTGCTAGTATAATGGCTTTGTAACAATGAGTTTGGATGTGCAATGCAGGCAGACGTGCTGCAAATATCTGTGCACTGCTGGGATGATACAGAAGTCCAACAGCCACGTTTAGGATGCCACTAGGTTTACTGAGTGTTTGCTAGTATAATGGCTTAGTAACAATGAGTTTGAGTGTGCAATGCAGGCAGACGTGCTGCAAATATCTGTGCACTACTGGGACGATACAGAAGTCCAACAGCCACGTTTAGGATGCCACTAGGTTCACTGAGTGTTTGCTAGTATAATGGCTTACTAACAATGAGTTTGAGTGTGCAATGCAGGCAGACGTGCTGCAAATATCTGTGCACTACTGGGACGATACAGAAGTCCAACAGCCACGTTTAGGATGCCACTAGGTTCACTGAGTGTTTGCTAGTATAATGGCTTAGTAACAATGAGTTTGAGTGTGCAATGCAGGCAGACGTGCTGCAAAAATCTTTGCACTAGTGGGAATATACAGAAGTCCAATAGCCACGTTTAGGATGCCACTAAGTTTCATCAGTGTTTGCTAGTATAATGGCTTAGTAACAATGAGTTTGAGTGTGCAATGCAGGCAGACGTGCTGCAAATATCTGTGCACTACTGGGACGAAACAGAAGTTCAACAGCCACGTTTAGGATGCCACTAGGTTCAATGAGAGTTTGCTAGTATAATGGCTTTGTAACAATGAGTTTGAGTGTGCAATGCAGGCAGACGTGCTGCAAATATCTTTGCACTAGTGGGACTATACAGAAGTCCAATAGCCACGTTTAGGATGCCACTAATTTTCCTCAGTGTTTGCTAGTATAATGGCTTAGTAACAATGAGTTTGAGTGTGCAATGCAGGCAGACGTGCTACAAATATCTGTGCACTACTGGGACGATACAGAAGTCCAACAGCCACGTTTAGGATGCCACTAGGTTTACTGAGTGTTTGCTAGTATAATGGCTTAGTAACAATGAGTTTGAGTGTGCAATGCAGGCAGACGTGCTGCAAATATCTGTGCACTACTGGGACGATACAGAAGTCCAACAGCCACGTTTAGGATGCCACTAGGTTCACTGAGTGTTTGCTAGTATAATGGCTTTGTAACAATGAGTTTGAGTGTGCAATGCAGGCAGACGTGCTGCAAATATCTTTGCACTAGTGGGACTACTCAGAAGTCCAATAGCCACATTTAGGATGCCACTAAGTTTCCTCAGTGTTTGCTAGTATAATGGCTTAGTAACAATTTGTTTGAGTATGCAATGCAGGCAGACGTGCTGCAAATATCTTTGCACTAGTGGGACGATACATAAGTCCAACAGCCACGTTTAGGATGCCACTAGGTTCACTGAGTGTTTGCTAGTATAATGGCTTAGTAACAATGAGTTTGAGTGTGCAATGCAGGCAGACGTGCTGCAAATATCTGTGCACTACTGGGACTATACAGAAGTCCAATAGCCACGTTTAGGATGCCACTAAGTTTTCTCAGTGTTTGCTAGTATAATGGCTTAGTAACAATGAGTTTGAGTGTGCAATGCAGGCAGACGTGCTGCAAATATCTGTGCACTACTTGGACGATACAGAAGTCCAACAGCCACGTTTAGGATGCCACTACGTTTCCTCAGTGTTTGCTAGTATAATGGCTTAATAAGAATGAGTTTGAGTGTGCAATGCAGGCAGACATGCTGCAAATATCTTTGCACTAGTGAGACTATACAGAAGTCCAATAGCCACGTTTAGGATGCCACTAAGTTTCCTCAGTGTTTGCTAGTATAATGGCTTAGTAACAATGAGTTTGAGTGTGCAATGCAGGCAGACGTGCTGCAAATATCTGTGCACTACTGGGACGATACAGAAGTCCAACAGCCACGTTTAGGATGCCACTAGGTTCACTGAGTGTTTGCTAGTAAAATGACTTTGTAACAATGAGTTTGAGTGTGCAATGCAGGCAGACGTGCTGCAAATATCTTTGCACTAGTGGGAATATACAGAAGTCCAATAGCCACGTTTAGGATGCCACTAAGTTTCCTCAGTGTTTGCTAGTATAATGGCTTAGTAACAATGAGTTTGAGTGTGCAATGCAGGCAGACGTGCTGCAAATATCTGTGCACTACTGGGACGATACAGAAGTCCAACAGCCACGTTTAGGATGCCACTAGATTTACTGAGTGTTTGCTAGTATAATGGCTTAGTAACAATGAGTTTGGGTGTGCAATGCAGGCAGTTGTGCTGCAAATATCTGTGCACTACTGGGACGATACAGAAGTCCAACAGCCACGTTTAGGATGCCACTAGGTTCACTGAGTGTTTGCTAGTATAATGGCTTTGTAACAATGAGTTTGAGTGTGCAATGCAGGCAGACGTGCTGCAAATATCATTGCACTAGTGGGACTATTCAGAAGTCCAATAGCCACGTTTAGGATGCCACTAAGTTTCCTCAGTGTTTGCTAGTATAATGGCTTAGTAACAATGAGTTTGAGTGTGCAATGCAGGCAGACGTGCTGCAAATATCTGTGCACTACTGGGACTATACAGAAGTCCAATAGCCACGTTTAGGATGCCACTAAGTTTCCTCAGTGTTTGCTAGTATAATGGCTTAGTAACAATGAGTTTGAGTGTGCAATGCAGGCAGACGTGCTGCAAATATCTGTGCACTACTTGGACGATACAGAAGTCCAACAGCCACGTTTAGGATGCCACTAAGTTTCCTCAGTGTTTGCTAGTATAATGGCTTAGTACCAATGAGTTTGAGTGTGCAATGCAGGCAGACGTGCTGCAAATATCTTTGCACTAGTGGGACTATACAGAAGTCCAATAGCCACGTTTAGGATGCCACTAGGTTCACTGAGTGTTTGCTAGTATAATGGCTTAGTTATAATGAGTTGGAGTGTGCAATGCAGACAGACGTGCTGCAAATATCTTTGCACTAGTTGGACGATACAGAAGTCCAACAGCCACGTTTAGGATGCCACTAGGTTCACTGAGTGTTTGGTAGTATAATGGCTTAGTAACAATGAGTTTGAGTGTGCAATGCAGGCAGACGTGCTGGAAATATCTGTGCACTACTGGGACTATACAGAAGTCCAATAGCCACGTTTAGGATGCCACTAAGTTTCCTCAGTGTTTGCTAGTATAATGGCTTAGTAACAATGAGTTTGAGTGTGCAATGCAGGCAGACGTGCTGCAAATATCTGTGCACTACTGGGACGATACAGAAGTCCAACAGCCACGTTTAGGATGCCACTAGGTTCACTGAGTGTTTGCTAGTATAATGGCTTTGTAACAATGAGTTTGAGTGTGCAATGCATGCAGACGTGCTGCAAATATCTTTGCACTAGTGGGACTATACAGAAGTCCAATAGCCACGTTTAGGATGCCACTAAGTTTCCCCTGTGTTTGCTAGTATAATGGCTTAGTAACAATGAGTTTGAGTATGCAATGCAGGCAGACGTGCTGCAAATATCTTTGCACTAGTGGGACTATACAGAAGTCCAACAGCCACGTTTATGATGCCACTAGGTTCACTGAGTGTTTGCTAGTATAATGGCTTAGTAACAATGTGTTTGAGTGTGCAATGCAGGCAGACGTGCTGCAAATATCTTTGCACTAGTGGGACGATACAGAAGTCCAACAGCCACGTTTAGGATGCCACTAGGTTCACTGAGTGTTTGCTAGTATAATGGCTTAGTAACAAGGAGTTTGAGTGTGCAATGCAGGCAGACGTGCTGCAAATATCTGTGCACTACTGGGACTATACAGAAGTCCAACAGCCACGTTTAGGATGACACTAGGTACACTCAGTGTTTGCTAGTATAATGGCTTAGTTATAATGATTTTGATTGTGCAATGCAGGCAGACGTGCTGCAAATATCTGTGCACTACTGGGACTATACAGAAGTACAATAGCCACGTTTAGGATGCCACTAGGTACACTCAGTGTTTGCTAGTATAATGGCTTAGTTATAATTCATAGTTTTTTTCATAGTTTCATAGTTTTTAAGGTTGAAGGGAGACTCTAAGTCCATCTAGTTCAACCCGTAGCCTAACATGTTGATCCAGAGGAAGGCAAAAAAACCCCAATGTGTCAAATAAGCTCCAATGGGGAAAAAAATTCCTTCCTGACTCCACATACGGCAATCAGACTAGTTCCCTGGATCAACACCCTGTCATAAAATCCAATATACATAACTGGTAATATTATATTTTTCAATTAATGCGATCAGGCTCTGCTTAAATTTTACTTGTGAATCCCTCAATACAACATCATACGGCAGAGAGCTCCATAGTCTCACTGCTCGTAGAGTAAAGAATCCTCATCTGTGATTATGATTAAACATTCTTTCCTCAAGACGTAGCGGATGCCCCCGTGTTCCAGTCGCAGGCCTACGTGTAAAGAGATCTTTGGAAAGGTCTCTGTACTGTCCCCTCATATATTTATACATTGTGATTAGATCCCCCTAAGCCTTTGTTTTTCCTAACTAACTAACCCCAAGTTTAATAACCTGTCTTGGTATTGCAGCCCACCCATTCCTCTAATAATCTTGGTCGCTCTTCTATCTACCTGTAAGATTATGCTATTTATAACCTTCTATACTTTTGCTAACAAGAAATGCATCCATTCCTCTCTTAAATTCATTCAGTGAGTTGGCCATCACCACTTCCTCAGGAAGAGAGTTCCAGAGCCTCACTGCTCTTACCGTGAAGAACCCTCTTCTATGCTGATGTAGGAATTTTCTTTCCTCCAATCGAAAAGAATGCCCCCTTGTTCTTGTCATAGTCCTTGGTACAAACAGATCATGGGAGAGATCTCTATATGGCCCTCTGATATATTTGTACATATTTATTAGGTCTCCCCTAAGTCTTCTCTTTTCTAGAGTAAATAGACCTAATTTTGATAACCTTTCCGTGTATTGTAATGCACCCATTCCATTTATTATTTTAGTAGCCCGCCTCTGAACCCTTTCAAGTTCAGTAATGTCTTTCTTCAGCACCGGCGCCCAAAATTGCACACAATACTCCAAGTGTGGTCTGACTAGTGATTTGTACAGAGGGAGAATGATGTTTTCATCTCGTGCCCCCAGACCTCTTCTAATGCATCCCATCACCCTATTTGCTTTGGTGGCTGCTGCCTGACACTGGGCACTCCAATTTAGATTCTTATTCACTAAGATGCCTAAGTCTTTTTCCATGTCTGATTTCCCCAGCAGTTTCCCATTTAGTAAGTAATCGTAGCATCTGTTTCTCCTTCCCATGTGCATAACCTTACACTTATCTGTGTTAAACCTCATTTGCCATTTTTCAGCCCAATTCTCCAATTTACTCAAGTCCATCTGTAGTTGCAAACTGTCCTCCTTTGTGTTAACTACCTTACATAGTTTTGTATCATCTGCAAATACTGATATTTTACTCTGTAAACCATCCACCAGATCATTAATAAATATATTAAATAGTAGGGGGCCCAATACAGACCCCTGTGGCACCCCACTAGTAACCCTGGCCCAATCTGAGTATGCACCATTAATAACCACTCTTTGTTTTCTACCACTAAGCCAGCTACCTACCCATCTACACACATTTTCCCCGAGCCCAAGCTTTCTCATTTTACTTAGCAGTCTTTTATGTGGGACAGTGTCAAATGCTTTACCGAAGTCGAGATAAATGACATCCAATGATTCTCCTCGGTCCATGTGAGAGCTTACATCCTCATAGAAGCTGATCAGGTTAGTTTGACAGGAGCGATCCTTCATAAATCCATGTTGATATGGAGTTAAACAGTTATTAACATTGAGACATTCCATAATAGTATCCCTTAAAAACCCTTCAAACATTTTACCCACAACAGATGTTAAGCTTACCGGCCTATAGTTTCCAGGTTCCCTTTTGCACCCTTTTTTGAATATTGGTACCACATTTGCTAGCCGCCAATACAGTGGAACAGACCCAGTTTCTATAGAGTCTTTAAATAAAAGGAATAGAGGCCTGTCTATCACATTACTTAACTCCCTTAATACCCGAGGGTGAATGCCATCAGGGCCTGGTGATTTGTCAATTTTAATGTTACTAAGTCGGTTCTGCACTTCTTCCTGGGTTAGGCAGGTCATACTTAATGGGGCATTTACATGATCACTCTGCATTTCCCCTGGCATATGCTTTTCCTGTGTGAACACAGTTGAGAAAAAAGTATTTAAAACATTTGCTTTTCCCACATCGCTTTCTATGATTTTACCCTCATTATTCTTTAAAGGGCCAACACCATCAATTTTAATCTTTTTTCTGTTTATATAATTAAAGAATAGTTTGGGATTTGTTTTGCTTTCCTTAGCAATGAGTCTCTCAGTTTCTACTTTTGCTAAATATATTTGTTTTTTACACATTTTATTTTTTTCTCTATATATTTTTAATGCTTCCTCGCTGCCTTCTTGTTTTAGCTTTTTAAATGCCTTTTTCTTATTATTCATTGCCCCTTTTACATCCTTATTAAGCCACATGGGTTTTCTCCTGTTCCTAGCCCTTTTATTTCTGTATGGTATGGCTAGCTCGCAGTGGGTGTTTAATACCGATTTAAAAATTTCCCACTTATTTTCTGTGCTCCCATTTTTGAGGACATTGTCCCAATCAATTTGGCGAAGGTCTTCTCTAAGCTGATCAAACTTTGCTTTCCTGAAATTCAGCGTTTTTGTAACCCCCCTCCAAGGCACCTTACTGAAGGACAAGTGGAATTGAATTATATTGTGGTCACTATTCCCTAGGTGCCCATCCACTCGTACGTCTGTTATTCTATCTGGCCTGTTGCTTAAAATTAAGTCCAGAAGGGCTGCCCCTCTAGTTGGGCCCGGCACAAGTTGGGACAGATAATTATCCTTAGTTACTGACAGAAACCGGTTTCCTTTCTGAGATACACAGGTATCAGTTTCCCAGTCTATATCGGGGTAATTGAAGTCCCCCATAATAATCACCTCATTGTGATTTGCTGCTTTGTCTATTTGTTTCAATAATACATTTTCAGTGGTTTCTGTTATATTTGGTGGCTTATAACAAACCCCTATGAGGATTTTATTAGTTTTCCCTCCTTGTATCTCCACCCATAGAGACTCCACCTCTTCATTTCCCTCTTGAATATCTTCTCTTAGTCTGGGCTTTAAACTGGACTTTATATATAGACAGACTCCACCCCCTTTCCTTTTTTTACGATCCCTCCTAAACAATTCATATCCTTGCAGGTTAGCCGCCCAGTCATAACTATCATCTAACCATGTCTCAGTTATTCCTACTATGTCGTATTTCTCCTCATACATTACCAGCTCCAGTTCCTCCATCTTATTGGTCAGGCTTCTTGCATTGGTCAGCATGCAGGAAAGAAGTTTTGCTCCCCTTTTCTCAGCTTCCTTCTTAGTACCCTGTCTTGGGTCCTCTTTACGGCATCTAGTATCCTTGATTAGTTTGTCCTTCTGCTGCATGTTCTTGTCTGCTGTTTTTTCTCCCATCCCCTCTTCTTCTAGTTTAAAGCCCTCCTGATGAGTGTGGCAAGCCTTCTGGCGAACGTGTGTTTCCCAGGTTTTGTGAGGTGTATCCCGTCTCTTGCGAGAAGTCCATCGTAGAGGTAATTCACTCCATGGTCTAAGAATCCAAATCCTTGCTGCCTGCACCACCGTCGTAGCCAGTTGTTCAAATCTAGTATCCTATTCCATCTTCTGACACCATGGCCATCGACTGGGAGGATTGATGAGAAAACAACCTGTACGTTCCGTTCCTTTATTTTCTTCCCCAGAATTTCAAAGTCTTCACAAATAGTTGGCAGGTCATTTCTTGCCGTGTCGTTTGTTCCTACATGTATCAATAGGAACGGGTATTCGTCCTTGGATCCGAGGATAGTTGGTATCCTGTTGGCCACATCCTTGATTTTTGCTCCAGGGAGGCAGCATACTTCTCGTGCGGTTATGTCCGGCCTGCAGATAGTTGCCTCCGTGCCTCTTAGTAGTGAGTCGCCCATAACTACCACTCTTCTTTTCTTTCTGGACGCACTGCTTGTTGCTCCTGAGTGCTTTTGAGTGTCTTTTGTTTCTGCTTTTGTTGACAAAGTAACTTCTTTTGATGATACTGTGTCTTCTCCTGTAGATACGGTATCATCCTGAGCTGTGCCATTTTCGTTCTCCAGCATGAGGGCTTCATATTGGTTGCTAAGCTGTGTGGGTGGTGCCGACCACTTGATCCGCTGGCTTCTTTTGGTCACATGTGTCCACTTTTCAGCCTCTGTATGTGTTCTGAAGCTTTTCTCACTTTCCATATCCTGAATTGTTGCTTCTGCCTCGTCCAAGAAGTCCTCATGTTCTTTAATTAGCTTCAAAGTTGCTATTCTTTCTTCCAGTCCCCGCACCTTTTCCTCTAAGAGGGCAACAAGTTTGCACTTTTCACAGGTGAAGTTGAATTTCTTGTGCGGCAGATCCGTAAACATGTAGCATGTGTTGCAGGTGACCATGTGGATTTTCTTCTCTTCCATAATGCTGATGTAGCGTATGACAGGCGAAAGGTTTTGCGATGTCCTCAAACAGCGAGACCCGGCAAGTCCCAGCAATCGATCAGCTTACGGCGACTCTTCTCTTCTTAAACAGCTACAGTTATCACCACTATGAGATTGTGTTAAAACTATGCCACACTTATCTTCAGTCGCCTCCCTTTACTTCAGTACCTCGCACTCTCAGCACCTCGCTAGCTCTGGCTGGTTTATATAGTTCTACAAGGACTACTAGAAGCTGCTAGAAGCTTCTAGAAACAGGTGTGGCTAATACTACTGACTAAATCACTAGACACACTTTTTTTTTTTGCTTTTTCACAATACCCCAGACAAACACAGACAACAAGTCCCTAATGAAATTAAACAGTTACAGTTATCACCACTATGAGATTGTGTTAAAACTATGCCACACTTATCTTCAGTCGCCTCCCTTTACTTCAGTACCTCGCACTCTCAGCACCTCGCTAGCTCTGGCTGGTTTATATAGTTCTACAAGGACTACTAGAAGCTGCTAGAAGCTTCTAGAAACAGGTGTGGCTAATACTACTGACTAAATCACTAGACACACTTTTTTTTTTTTTTTGCTTTTTCACAGTACCCCAGACAAACACAGACAACAAGTCCCTAATGAAATTAAACAGTTACAGTTATCACCACTATGAGATTGTGTTAAAACTATGCCACACTTATCTTCAGTCGCCTCCCTTTACTTCAGTACCTCGCACTCTCAGCACCTCGCTAGCTCTGGCTGGTTTATATAGTTCTACAAGGACTACTAGAAGCTGCTAGAAGCTTCTAGAAACAGGTGTGGCTAATACTACTGACTAAATCACTAGACACACTTTTTTTTTTTTTTTTGCTTTTTCACAGTACCTAAGACAAACACAGACAACAAATCCCTAATGAAATTAAACAGTTACAGTTATCACCACTATGAGATTGTGTTAAAACTATGCCACACTTATCTTCAGTCGCCTCCCTTTACTTCAGTACCTCGCACTCTCCTAATAAGTTGGAGTGTGCAGAGGACAGGAGGGTACAGTGCCAGGATTGTGGGGCTCTGGGTAGAGGAATGGAAGCCTGCCTTTCTATTCCCTCCTAATGGGGAAATGCAGTGAGGAAATCCCTGACCTTAGCTACACAGACGCTGTCTCTGTTTTCAGGACCTGTCACCTATGGCTCTGACCCTGCCGGTACGAGCCCTTAAAAGGACTGATAGAAAGTGCTCTCCCTATGCTGTCCAGCGCTGTGTATGGAGCGCATACAGCTGTATCGGCGATAGGACTCAGGACGGAGCTGCGCCAGTGATGTCTGACACCAAGGACGCAGAAGGCAGATAATGGCGTGCTGGAGGAAAATGTCCGTTTTTATAATGCAGGGACATGTGACATGGACATCCTATCACACATGCCGTTGCTTTTCTGGCTAAAAGTCCACTTAGCTGTGTGTGTGTCTGGGATTGGCTGACATAATGGCCCTTCCCACTACACGCGCGCGCTTAGGGAAGGAAGACAAGGAAAAAAAAAAAAATGGCGATCACAAACAGCAGTGATCTGAAGGCGCTGTTCCCGCACACTATACACTGAAATTTCATAATAGTGTGAGTCACAGAGTGACTTACACTATTACAGCGGAAAGCCAGCTAGGAATTAGCTGTTTTTTTGCTGCTAGAACCGTTCTCGAACGTTTCTAGAACTATCGAGCTTTTGCAAAAAGCTCGAGTTCTAGTTCGATCTAGAACAGGCCCCAAAATCACTCGAGCCTAGAACTGGAGAACCTCGAACCTCGAACGGCGCTCAACTCTAATAGTAACCAAATATAACAATAATTATTATAGCAGTATATATACAGTAGGTCCATGAAAATGTATAATCCAACTGTATCAGTTCAGTGAGATATAATATGAAAAGCTAGTAAGCAAAAGAATATTGATAAAATATAAAGTGCATATTATAAAATCTGATAACTGGAGTCAGATCATAAGCTTATAGGTATCCAATAAAATACTATCCAAGTGCCTGAAGATTATTATATTAAGATGTCATGTGTACAGTCCTCTAGCATATCCCTGCTAAATGCTGCTTCATCAGGGGTGGTAAGGGAAATTAAGGAGCTTATCCATATATCCATATATACAGTGAAGGAAATAATTATTTGATCCCTTGCTGATTTTGTAAGTTTGCCCACTGACAAAGACATGAACAGTCTATCATTTTAAGGGTAGGTTAATTTTAACAGTGAGAGATAAAATATCCAAAATAAAATCCAGAAAATCAGATTGTATATGTTATATTAATTTATTTGCATTTTCCAAAGAGAAGTAAGTTTTTGATCCCCCTGGCAAACAAGACTTAATACTTGGTGGCAAAACCCTTGCTGGCAAGCACAGCAGTAAGACTTTTTTTGTGTAGTTGATGATGAGGTTTGCGCACATGTCAGGAGGAATTTTGGTCCACTCCTCTTTGCAGATCATCCCTAAATCATTAAGATTTTGAGACTGTTGCTTGGCAACTCGGAGCTTCAGATTCAGTTTTCTATGGGATTAAGGTCTGGAGACTGGCTGGGCCACTCCATGATCTTAATGTGCTTCTTTTTCAGCCACTCCTTTGTTGGTTTGGCTGTATGTTTTATGTCATTATCGTGCTGGAAAAAACAGCCACGACCCATTTTTAATGTCCTGGTGGAGGAAAGGAGGTTGCTACTCAGGATTTTGTGATACATGGCTCCATCCATTGTTCCATTGATGCAGTAAAGTAGTCCTGTGCCCGTAGCAGAGAAACACCCCAAAACATATTGTTTCCACCTCCATGCTTGACAGTAGGAACAGTGTTATTTGGGTCGAAGGCAGCATTTCTCAATCCGAGTTGAGTTAAGGCCAAAGAGCTCAATTTTTGTCTCATCTCACCACAGCAGCTTCTCCCAATCACTCTCAGAATTCTCCAGGTGTTCATTGGCAAACTTCAGACGGAACTGCACATGTGCCTTCTTGAGCAGTGGGATTTTGCGGGCACTGCAGGATTTTAAGCATTAATGTGTTATCAATGGTTTTCTTGGTGACAGTGGTCCCAGCTGCATTGAGATCATTAACAAGTTCCCCCGATGTAGTTTTAGGCTGATCTTTCACCTTCCTCATGATCTTGGATACCCCAAAAGGTGAGATTTTGCATGGTGCTCCTGATCAACGTCAATTGCCACTCATTTTGTATTTCTTCCATTTTGTTACTATTGCACCAACAGTTGTTTTCTTCTCATGCAGTGTCTTACTTTTGGTTTTGTAGCCCATTCCATTCTTGTGCAGGTCTATGATCTTGTCCCTGGCATCCTTGGAAAGCTCTTTTGTCTTGCCCATGTTGTTGAGGTTAAGGTCTGACTAATTAATTGAGTTTATGGACAGGAGTCTTTTATACAAGTGACAATTTAAGACTGCTGTCTTTATTGCAGGTAATGAGTTGATTAGGAGCGTCTAAGTGGTCTGTAGGGGCCAGAACTCTTATTCATTAGTAGTGGATAAAACATTTATTTCTCTCTGCAAAATGCAAATAAATTTACCCAATTTACGAAATGTGATTTTTGAATTTTATTTTTAATATTCTATCTTTCACTGTTAAAATTAACCTACCCTTAAAGTGATAGACTGTTCATGTCTTTGTCAGTGGGCAAACCTACAAAATCAGCAAAGGATCAAATAATTATTTTCTTCACTGTATAGGGGACAATATTTGTTAACTGTGTTGCTGTTAGGGTAAAATATTTGTTAAAATTGTTGCTCTGTGGGTAAACTATGCCAAAGTATTAGGTCTGACTGCTTTGAACAATATTTTTTTTTAAATAAAAGATTTGTATTCCTGGGATAGACATGGAGAAGCATGGGTGAGCCGCTTCAAGTCTAAATGGCAAGGTTTGGCTGTAGCAGGTATAGCTGGTGGACCGCCAGCTCATTCACAAATCCAACTATGAGCTCATTAACTGCAACAGGTATTCTGTATGCAGCAGGAGCTGGAAATTAGGCTCTATAGGGGGAACTAAGACAACAGGCTCTCTTGGGGCCTTTTCTAAAAAATGTTGTTCTGTTAGGGTATCTGTTCAATCTTGGCTGTGATGTTGAAATGTGAAAACAGGGTTGGCAAAAATCATTTTAGTATATGTCCTAACACCACCGAGGATATGTGCACATTTCTCTATCCATGTTTACTACTGCTACTAGGACTAGTAGGGTGCAGGGCATGACCCCGCACTATAAAAATGACAGTGCTGGTCAGGGGCAGGGGGATGAGGGGCTGCACCACACTTCCCGCATGGCACTGTCCCTGTTAAATGGCTGGCAGGGTGCGGAGCATGGCCCTGCACTTCAAGCCAGAGTGCGATACTCAGATAACTGGAGGTCATACCGTGAGAAAATGGATATGACCTCTGGTGAACTGACTGACATCACTGCTGCCAGCCTGGTCCCCCTTGTCAGTATTTCCCATAGCCTGGAAAGATCAGACACATTTTTGGTCTCTCCAGGCTCAGATGTAGCAGAATCAGGATCATCGTGGGACCTTGTATATATTACGTAGGACCTGCAGGAGTGTTTTGGGGTTAATAAAGTGGTGGAAAAGGGTGTTATTTGTATTTTATTCCAAATCAAGGATTTCTTTGGTATTTGTGTTTATTTACTTTTACTTACAGATTAGTAATGTGGGTCTCAAAAATGCCTGCCATAACTAATCTAGGGCTTAGTGGCAGCTGTGTGCTGCCATTAACCCCTGATATTACCCCAATGTCCACCTCACCGGGGCAATCAGTAAGAGTCGGGTAAAGCACCTGGCTTATCACATCTAATGGGTAAAAGCATTGGTCTTACCAGTCTGAGAATACTAGCCTGCAGCTGTCAGGCTTTATCTTGGTTGGGTATCAGAATTGTGGGAAATGCACACCGCTTTTAAAATTATTTATTTAAATAATAAAAAAACATGGATGCGGTTTCTCCTATTTTGACACTTAGCAAAGATAAGCGCACAGCTGGGGGCGACAGCCTATAGTCTTATGCTTTATCTGTGCTGGGTATCATAATATGGGGAGCACCAAGCCAAATGTTTTTATTTATTTGTTTTCCCTGTACTATAGATTCCGATAGCACCTGTGATCGGAAGCAGTGTTGTGAGGAGCAGTCTATGGGGGGATATTATACAGAGGGGCAGTATGTGTGGGTAGACAGTATACAGAGGGCAGAATATGTGCGGAACATTATATAGAGAGGCAGTTTGTGGGGGAATATTATACAGAGGGGCAGCATGTGGGGGAATATTATCCAGAGGGCAGTGTGTGTATGGGGGGATATTATATAGGGGAGCAGTGTGTGTGGAGATATTATACAGAGGGGCAGTATGTGTTGAGGATAGTATACAGAGGGGCAGCATATGTGAGGAGTGAGGGATGTTATACAGAGGGGAAGTGTGTGGAGGAAATTATATAGTGGAGCAGTGTGTGGGGCGATATTATACATAGGGGCAGTGCTGGAGAGATATTATGGAGAGGGGTGGTGTAGAGGGTGTATTATGGAAAGAGTTTGTGTAGAGGGTGTACCATGAAGAGGGGCAGTGCAAGGGGTGTATTATGAAACACATCCTTTTAAGGAACAACTTCAAGGGTGCTAACACTTTTGGCCATGTCTGTGTGTATATACAGTATATATGTATGTATATATATTTGTGTATATATACTGCTCAAAAAAATAAAGGGAACACTTAAACAACACAATAGTATTTTAGTGTTTCCTACAGTCATATGAAAAAGTTTGAGCACCCCTATTAATGTTAACCTTTTTTCTTAATAACAATTTGGGTTGTTGCAACAGCTATTTCAGTTTCATATATTTAATAATTGATGGACTGAGTAATATTTCTGGATTGAAATGAGGTTTATTGTACTAACAGAAAATGTGCAATCCGCATTTAAACAAAATTTGACCGGTGCAAAAGTATGGGCACCCTTATCAATTTCTTGATTTGAACACTCCTAACTACTTTTTACTGACTTACTAAAGCACTAAATTGGTTTTGTAACCTCATTGAGCTTTGAACTTTATAGGCAGGTGTATCCAATCATGAGAAAAGGTATTTAAGGTTGCCACTTGCAAGTTGTTCTCCTATTTGAATCTCCTATGAAGAGTGGCATCATGGGCTCCTCAAAACAACTCTCAAATGATCTGAAAACAAAGATTATTCAACATAGTTGTTCAGGGGAAGGATACAAAAAATTGTCTCAGAGATTTAAACTGTCAGTTTCCACTGTGAGGAACATAGTAAGGAAATGGAAGAACACAGGTACAGTTCTTGTTAAGCCCAGAAGTGGCTGGTCAAGAAAAATATCAGAAAGGCAGAGAAGAAAAATGGTGAGAACAGTCAAGGACAATCCACAGACCACCTCCAAAGACCTGCAGCTTCATCTTGCTGCAGATGGTGTCAATGTGAATCGGTCAACAATACAACGCACGTTGCACAAGGAGAAGCTGTATGGGAGAGTGATGTGAAAGAAGCAGTTTCTGCAAGCACGGCACAAACAGAGTCGCCTGAGGTATGCAAAAGCACATTTGGACAAACCAGTTACATTTTGGAAGACGGTCCTGTGGACTGATGAAACAAAGATTGAGTTGTTTGGTCATACAAAAAGGCGTTATGCATGGAGGCAAAAAAACACGGCATTCCAAGAAAAGCACTTGCTACCCACAGTAAAATATGGTGGAGGTTCTTTGGGGCTTTGTAGCCAATGCCGGCACCAGGAATCTTGTTACAATTGAGGATCGCATGGATTCAACTCAGTATTAGCAGATTCTGGACAATAATGTACAAGATTCAGTGACGAAGTTGAAGTTACGCAGGGGATGGATATTTCAGCAAGACAATGATTCAAAACACCGCTCCAAATCTACTCAGGCATTCATGCAGAGTAACAATTACAGTGTTCTGGAATGGCCATCCCAGTCCCCAGACCTGAATATCATTGAAAATCTGTGGGATGATTTGAAGCGTGCTGTCCATGCTCGGCGACCATCAAACTTAACTGAACTGGAATTGTTTTGTAAACAGGAATGGTCAAATATACCTTCATCCAGGATCCAGGAACTCATTAAAAGCTACAGGAAGCGACTAGAGGCTGTTATTTTTGCAAAAGGAGGATCTACAAAATATTAATGTCACTTTTATGTTGAGGTGCCCATACTTTTGCACCGGTCAAATTTTCTTTAAATGCGGATTGCACATTTTCTGTTAGTACAATAAACATCATTTCAATCCAGAAATATTACTCAGTCCATCAGTTATTAGATATATGAAACTGAAATAGCTGTTGCAAAAACCCAAATTGTTATAAAGAAAAAAGGTTAACATTAATAGGGGTGCCCAAACGTTTTCATATGACTGTATATTTATTTGAGCTGTATATGTGTGTGCATTTTTCCAAATGTGGCAGGATGACTGTGGAAGGTTTGAGAAGTGGAAGTGGAGCAGGAGTGGAGCCTGGGCAGAGTCTCAATAGATCCCAAAGAAAATTGTCAGTGTGGGGCCTAAAATTCCTAGTGGCAGCCCTGCGTCTGCTGCTGGGTTCCATATGTCTTTATCACATAATATCATGTAATTGTGGCAACCTGTTGCTGTATGTAATATCGCTGTAAAAACAATTCCAAAAGGAGACAGATTGACTGTCAAAGTCAGATGACATAAGTTCACTATGGTTGATACCTTTTAGCATCAGATTTGAACATCAGAAATCAAAGGATAAATTATGTAGTTATCCAAGTTAAAAAAAGAACAGGTCCATCAAGTTTCTCTACAAGTAATCAATATTCCCTAGCCTTTAAAAGGTATAACTCATGTGAAAAATGTAACGCTATAAGTGAAATATTTTAGTTTAAAGGCCACTTTACACAACGACACTGCTAACAAGATGTTGTTGGGATCACGGAATTCGTGACGCACATCCGATCTCGGCAGTGATGTCGTTGCGTGTGACACGTACGAGCGATCGCTAACGATCAAAAATACTTACCTTATTGCTGATCGTTGACACGCTGTCCATTTCCCAAATATCATTGCTGCTGCAGGACGGAGGTTGTTCGTTGTTCCTCCGGCAGCACACATCGCTATGTGTTACACCGCAGGAACTAGGGACCTCACCTTACCTGCGGCCGCCCGCAATGAGGAGGGAAGAAGGTGGGCAGGATGTTTGTCCCGCTCATCTCCGCCCCTCCGCTTCTATTGGGCAGCCGCTTAGTGACGTCGCTGTGACGCCGAACGAACCGCCCCCTTAGAAAGGAGGCGGTTCGCCGGTCACAGCGACGTCGCTAGGCAGGTAAGTGGTGTGATGGGTCCGAGCGATGTGCTCCGGAGGCAGTGATTTTCCCATGACGCACAACCGACGGGGGTGGGTACGCTTGCTAGCGATCTCGCTAGCGAGATCGCAGTGTGTAAAGTGCCCTTAAGAATATCTGAAAATGTTTGTTAAATGTTGTGCACATAGCTATTTCATATTTACTATATTCTGTAGTGCAGTACTTATAGTGGTGCTTAAAAGTTTGGTAATTATTCATAATTTTCCGCATTTCTGTAAAAATTTGACGTAAAACTACTTAATAGTATCACACTGGCTGTACAGCAATGTAACTGAATACATTGTGTTTAGCATTGTGCCACGATGCGGAAAATATATCTCCCATATCTATAAAACCTACATCTGTCACTAAATATCCAATATTCATATATTTTAATGTGGCCCACCAAATTACAAGGGGACAGAAAAGTGTCACCACTAGTGTTGAGCTACCCCCCTAGTGTTCAAGTTTGGTTCATCGAATGGCGGGTTAGTTCGGCGAACATTCGACGAACCATTCAAAGAACACCTTCAAACCCCATTGAAAAACAATGGCAGGCAAACACAAACACATTATACATATACACATACAGTTAATACACATTGCCATTATACTTACAGGTCCCCGCGACGCATCCTGCCCTTTGTATCCCGCCGCTTTTCCTTCCGATCATCGCTTTGCCCTCCCAGTAACCAGCACTGATGATAGGACCTTCCGTGATGTCGTCATAGCATGTGACCAGTCACGTGTCTGTTATCTAATTGGCCACAGACTGGTCACATGGCTAGATGTCATGCTAGGTCCAGTCCGTGCATCTCTCCGGTACGCGATGCTCGTTTGAGCATCTCCGTGTACCAGCGAAATGCTTGGGCACATGCTTGGCTCCTCATTCCTGCATGTCGGCGCCGGTGAATAGCGGCACCCGGAATCAAGTGACTAGAGATCACCGTTGGTATAGTTACCCGCCTGTCAGATTACTACAGCAACGGTAGCAGAGGTGATGTCACCGCTTACAACCCGCATCCTCTGCTCACTCACTGAGTTATTAGACTGCACGGGAGCAGCAGCGTCTTCCTCCCATGCAGTGCTGTCTGATGTAGCAGAGCTGCATAGGTTGAAGGAGAAAGAAGACAGAAGACTAGGATCGTGGAGGGGTGAGAGGGCGTAATAAACATGGAGTCTCTAAGTGTGTGTGTATTTATTTCTATTAAAGTATTTTTTCTCTGTGTGGTGTCTTTTTTTAACCCTTTATAGGAGATTCTTAATGGTCGGGTCAAACTTGCATGACATTAAGAATCTCTGGCTTAATACTAGCTAGTAAAACAAAGCTAGTATTAACTCATTATTACCCAGCAAGCCATCCGTCACCAGGGCAGCTGGAAGAGTTGGATACAGCGTCATCATCTGGCGCCATTGTCTGGGGCGACTGCGGACTGCAATTCGCAGCAGAGGGGCCCAGAAAGCTCGGGCCAACTTATGTTGCAAATTCCAATCCCCAGCTACCTAGTTGAACCGGGCTGGACATAAAAATGGGGCGAAGCCCATGTCGTTTTATTTTTTAATTATTTCATGAAATTCATGAAATAAATAAAAAAAGGGTTTCCCTATATTTTTAGTTCCCAGCCGGGTACAAATAGGCAGCTGAGGGTTGGGGGCAGCCCGTACCTGGCTGCTGTACCTGGCTAGCATACAAAAATATGGCGAAGTCCACGTCAGTTTTTTGGTGGGCAAAAAACTCCTGCATACAGTCCTGGATTGACCAGAAGAGTTTTTCCAGCAATTGGTCCACACAAAATTTTTCTTAAAATCCAGTATTCTTTATTTAGGACATATTAAAAAGTCCATAACATGGTCAGGAAACCCATAGATGAGAGGACGCGTTTTGATCGACCTGATCTTATCTGTCTCTTAATATATCTTAAATAAAGAATACTGGATTTTAAGAAAAATTTTGCGTGGACCAATTGCTGGAAAAACTCTTCTTGTACTACCAGGATTTGCCGACCTTCCTTCCTTGCAATATCCACTGCATTTGGGTCTCCTACTAAGCAGGTGAGCTGGACACAACTTTTTTGCATGTCAGTCCTGGATGGAGTATGCTGAGCCTTGTAGTTCTGCAGCTGCTATCTTCTGGCACTGTATCCAACTCTTCCAGCTGCCTTATTGATGGGTGGCTCACTGGGTAATAATAGGGTTAGGGCTAGATGTATATTATCAACTGGCCCTAAGCCCAAAATTCATGGTGTCACACCAATATTAGACATGGCCACCATGAATTTCTGGGACAGATAAAAAAAAAAACACACACACAACACACAGAAAAATATTTTTATGAAAAATAAACACAACACAATTAGTGACTCCATCTTTATTGAAATAAAGAACCCCACTCCGCAGTAATCCTGGGTCAAGGGTCCCACGTTGTCCAATCCAGATAAAAAAACGGCCTCACCGCTCAACTTAAAGTGTCAGCTGATTCCTTCAGAGGACCGCATCAGCTGATCATCGCCAGGTGTGAGAGAGAAAAGAGAGAGAAAAGAGAGAGAGAGAGAGAAGAGAGAGAGAGAAGAGAGAGAAGAGAGAGAGAAGAGAGAGAGAGAAGAGAGAGATAGAAGAGAGAGAGAGAGCAATGCAGCCTCATTCTGTGAACTGCTCCGATTTTAGAGGTGTGTCCCATGGCTCACAGCTGATGTCCAGCTCCTCCCCTCAGTGCATAATTAAATTAAATTATAATTATAAATAAATAATAAGAATTTAAATTCTTTACCGGTACAGCTAGGTCTCGAACTCGTGAACTAATTCTCCTTAGGCAATAGCTCTACCCACTGAGCCACTGCCTCTAATGAAAAGCATAGAAAGATTTGGTAATCTTGACCTCTGTATTGCAGTAGAGAATCCAGAAGTGGATTATTCAGCTACAAAGAGGAGAGAGAGCAAGAAAGAGAAAGAGAAAGACAAAGAGAGAAAAAAAAGAGAGAGAGGTTAAAAGAGAGAAAAAGAGAGAAAAAGAGAGAAAAAGAGAGAGCGGAAAAGAGACGAAGAAAAACAGAAAAAAAGAGAGGAAAAAAGAGAGAGCGAGAGAGAGAGAAAAAGAGTGAGAAAAAGAGAAAGAAAGAGAGAGAAAAAGAGAGAGAGAACAAGAGAGGGAGAAAGAGAGAAAAAGAGAGAGAGTAAAAGAGAGAAAGAGAGAGAGAGAGAGAAAGAGAGAAAAGAGAGAGAGGAAAAGAGAGGAAGAAAAACAGAAAAAAGAGAGGAAAAAAGAGAGAGAGAAAAAGAGAGTGAGAAGAGAAAGAAAGAGAGAGAGAGAAAAAGAGAGAACAAGAGAGAGAGGGAGAAAGAGAGAGAAAAAGAGAGAGAGAGAAAAAGAGAAAAAAAAGAGAGAGAGGGAAAAAGAGAAAAAGAAAGAGAGAAAGAGAGAAAAAGAGAGAGAGAAAAAGAGAGGAAGAAAAAAACAGAAAAAAGAGAGAAAAAGAGAGAGAAAAAGAGAGGAAGAAAAAAACAGAAAAAAGAGAGTAAAAAAGAGAGAGAGAAAGAGAGAAAAAGAGAGTGAGAAAAAGAAAGAAAGAGAGAAAAAGAGAGAGGTAGAAAAAAAAAGAAAAAGAGAGAGAGAACAAGAGAGAGAGAAAAAGTGAGAAAAAGAGAGAGAGAGAAAAAGAGAGAGAGAGAAGAGAGAGAAGAGAAAGAGGAGAGAGCAATGCAGACTCATTCTCACTCGTGAACTGCTCTGATCTTAGAGGTGTGTCCCGAGGCTCACAGCTGATGTCCGGCTCCTCCCCTCAGTGCATAATTAAATTATAAATAATAATTAAAATTAAAAATAATTTAAATTAAAATCTTTACCGAGACGGCCGTGACTCGAACTCGTGAACTAATTCTCCTTAGGCGGCAGCTCTACCCATTGAGCCTCTGCCTGTAATGAAAAGCATGGGAAGATTTGGTTATCTTGACCTCTGTATTGCAGTAGAGAATCCTGAAGTAGATTATTCAGCTACAAAGAGGAGAGGGAGAGAGAAAGAGAGAGAAACAAAGAGAAAAAAAGAGAGAGAAAGAGAGAGAAAGAGAGAGAAAGAGAAAAAGAAAAAAAGAGAGAGAGAAAAAGAGAGAGAAATAGAGAGAGAGAGACACACACACAAGCACTACCTGGGTGAAGTCTCCGGTGACAGCGCGGCTCATTTCAGTTGCTGCGTGGAGCTGACACAGAGTGCTCGTGTTCTACGCTGCTCCCTATCAGCTTCATGTAGCTAGAGCTGAAAACGTCATGTGGATCACTTCGGACCTAGATTGTTGTTTGGGGATTAATGTAAATGAGGCTGTTTTTTTGTCTTTTATTCCAATTAAAGGATATTTCATTGTGTGTGTTTATTTACTTTCACTTACACATTAATCATGGAAGGTATCTCAGGGAGATGTCTGTCATGATTAACCTAACCTTATTACCCCGATTGCCACCGCACCAGGGCAATTCAGGATGAGCTGGGTAGAGTCCCGGGACTGTCGCATCTAATGGATGCGGTAATTCCAGGCGGCTGCTGGCTAATATTGTTAGGGTGGTGGGCTCCCCATAACGTGGCTCCCTCCATCGTGAGAATACCAGCCTCCAGCTGTGTGGCTTTATCTTGGCTGGTATCATAATTGGGGGGACCGCAGGTTTTTTTTTTATTTATTTATTTATTTTACTGTACGATATAGACTCGCCGGCCGGCGGCTGTGATTGGTTGCAGTGAGACAGCTGTCACTCAGCGTGGGAGCGTGTCTGACTGCAAACAATCATGGGCACCGGTGGGCGGGGAAAGCAGGGAATACCAGATTGAATGATGAGCAGCAGCCATTTTCAAAAGAGGAAAAGCCGCCGGAGCTTTGTGACAGCCGTGCAGCGCCATGCACGTGATCGGTGAGTAGGAAAAAGAGAGTGATTGTGCTGGGGACGCAGGACGCATGCAGATACACAACGTGCGCACATAGCCTTACTGTGAAAAGCCACGCTTTTGGTGATCGAACCATTATCGAACGTCTGAACTTGAAGCAAATTGTTCAAGTTCGTAGAACGACTCGAACACCGCCCAAAATCACTCAAATTTGAAATTGGCGAACGGTTTGAATCAAACATCGCTCATCTCTAGTCACCACACAAACAGGATGTTTATTTGTAAAGCAAAGGAGGGGGCTGCATCACAGACCCTCTGCCCAGTGGTGGAACAGGGTGGTTCATTTAATAAATGGGAGAAAGACATTGATGGCTCTTGATTCCATGATCCTGATTCCTAATTCTTAGTGATGCCATGCACCTAAACTTGATATGAGGGTGACAGTTTTAATTTGGATGTGTTTCCTCCAGCAAAAAGTAAAGTTGGCATTAGCGGCCCCTACATCCCTCCTATGCGACTGCAATAGCTACACTCCTGCTGTTGAAGTGGAGAATGACATGGGCTCTCTTTACAGAAGGGGCCTTGGGCATTTTCCCAGTTTTCATTTCCCCCATCAATGCCGGACTTCTACACATATAATACATTTAAAATATTTTAGATACAATTTAAGAAAGAAAATAAACTTTGCAAAGCAGAAGATGATTTACAAAAATGGGATCTGCAACTAATATAATAGAAGTATCATTCCACCAAACAATTTTATTTTCATCTGCTGGGAGGAAATTATCTTCTTTTTTAATAAATTAAGCAATGCACTGATGAGCATGTGTTCCTTTTGGTCATTTTTCTAAAGTGAACTCCACAAATTGTTTCGACACATTCACAATTTAATTATACCTCTCCTTTCCTCCTCCAAAATCTTGGATAGTTCATTGTCTAAGCAGGAAGCTGATTAGATTACAGCTGCCATTGTCTGCTTGCCTTCTGAGCTGATCTAAATCATATTCCCATTTCATCTAGTTTTAGATTGGTGGCTAACATTGAGGCATAAATTGCATTTTACAACAATGACTCGACTGTATACCAAAAAATAATTATGCTTAAAATTTTGATCTAAAAGAGTATTGGAAAATATTTTTAGTTTTGTTTAACTGTGCTGAAATAGAACAACTATGCAACAGTATCAGAAAGGATATATATATATATATATATATATATATATTCATTCTGACAAAGAGATCAGCCATCTATGTGCATTGATCCTTAAATTCATGATAGGTGGGAACTTATTGAAAAGTCAAGGTCCAACCATTGAAGCCCTCATTGATTGCCAAAGCAAGGAATTTTATCCCCAAGGAACTAAAGTGGCAGTGCAGTAGTACTGCTTATAGCAGCATTTAGTATAGAAAGAGTTGCAGGAGAAGGGCTAGTTTCGCACTGGAGGCATCTAGGCAGGTGTTATTGTCTTATATTCCTTGTTGCTACAACATAAAACCAAAAAGCATATTTAGGTCTAAGTCTAATCTATTCTCTAATAATACTGTTGATAGCTGCATTTAGTGTAGAGAGAGCTGCTGGAGAAGGAATAGTGTGTTAGAGCTATCAAGAGAGGGGTTATTGCCTTATTGTCCTTGCTGCTGAAAAGTAAAGAAAAATATTATATTCTCTAATAACACTGCTCTTAGCTGCATTATGTGTAGGGCTAGTTGCTGCAGAAGGGATAGTGTTTTAGGCCCCCTTAACACGCACGTGTCTCCGGTACGTGCTAGGTCCGTTCCCGCATGTACCGGAGACACGAGTACACGTATACCTATTAAAATATACCTATTAAAATCAATAGGTTTATGTGCACGCACGTATTCAACCATGGACCGTGCCTCCGTGTGGAGCAGACGTGAGCCCGTGTGCTCCATACAGAGGCATGTCCATTTTTCTCCGGCAGCACGGGTGTCACGCGGCCCGCACCCATACCACACGGATGTAGTGTGGATGCGGTCCCACGTGACATGCGCCATTGAAACGCACGTGTCATTGTAAAAATAAAATAAAACACACTGTCACCTGCATCCGACCCCCAATGAATTTGAACAGGGCATCTTTTTCACTTCGGGCCGGAAGCAGAATCAGCGGGGCGTGGCCTGTGCCGGACATTGTCCTTCAGCACCACAGACAGCTCTGGAAGAATCAGGTAAGGCGGGACTTTCCGTTCTCCGTGCGTTATTACGTATAACACACTGAGGACAGGCATGTGCCACAAACACGGCACACGGGGAGAAAACCACCCCTTTAATATGTCCGTGAAAAAATGGTACGTTTTTTTCATGGACGTGTGAAGGGGGCCTTAGAGGTATCTATGTATGGATTACAGCCTTACAGTCCTTGCTGCTGCAATGTAAAGCTAAAACTACTTTTCATAATTAATTCTAAGCTAATCTATTCTGTAATAATACTGCTGATTTTAATTAGTGTAGCTGTATTTAGTGTAGGAAGAGTTCCCAGAGAAAGCCTATTTTAGCATTAGAGGTATCTAAGCAGTGGTTATTGCCTTACAGTCCTTGCTGTTGCAACATAAAGCCAAAACTCGTTTTCAGGGCCGTCTAATCTATTCTAGCCCTTATTAATACTGATTTTAGCTGCTTACCTAATTATGTGGAACGCCAGACTAGGTTGCACAGGGACTCATTGGCCCAGTTAGATTGGATGCACCCCAGCAGGAAGTTTCTTTTAAGGCTGGAAACACATCTATGCGAGTAAAATCGTTCTGAGTTGGCTGAAAAAAACTCGGCTGATTTTAGTTCACGTTAGGTGCGAGTGCAACCCAAGTGTGATGCTATTTCTGAATAAATTAATGATTTGGCTAGCATGTGTAATGCGTGTGTAATGCGTGTGTAATGCGTGTGGGTTCCTTTTTTTTTCTCAGCAGCTGTCATCTGCCATTGAGCTCTGCTACATGGCAGCTGACAGCAGACACAGCCAGAACGATGTAGCAGAGCTGAATAGCCGCTGACAGCAGACACAGACAGAGCCGCACGATCAGAATGAAGTCTGATGAACGTCACCCGACTTCATTGTCATCCTGTGGCTCGGTCTGTGTGGTATGCCCTGATTTCGGTCACCGGTGAAGATCTCACCGGTGCCGCAAATCCCCTGAGTTACCGCAGTGAGCCGAACTATCAGCGGTGCCGTCACTCAGGTCACCCGCGGCCACTGCTGAAGTCCTCACGCTGAGATCTGTGGCCGCGGGTGACCTGAGTGACGTCATCGCAGATAGCGCGACTCACTTCAGTCGCTGCGGGGAGCTCACAGAGAGCGGTCATGCTCTGTGACCGCTCTCTGTCGGCTTCAGATGTAGTAGAGCTGACAGCGTCGAGGGACCTCCGTGGATTACGTCGGACAAGGATGGGTTTTTTGGGTACTTAATAAAGTGGTGAAAGGATTTCTTCAGTGTGTGTGTTTATTAACTTTAATTTACAGGTTAATCATTGCGGGTGTCTCATAAATGCCTGCAATGATTAATCTAGGACTAAAGGGTTCTTTAAACGCTGCGACATTGCTAGCGATCTTGTTAGCGATGTGAAATTCTAGATCGCAAGTGTGAGTGAGGTCGCACATAGGTCATCTTACGCATGTGCGATCTCGAAAGATCGCACTTGTGATCTAGAATTTCCCATCGCTAACGGGATCGCTAGCGATGTCGCAGCATGTAAAGTACCCTTTAGTAGCAGCTATGGGCTGCCATTAACTCCTTTTTACCGCGATTGCCAACGCACAAGGGCAAATCGGGAAGAGCCGGGTACAGTCCCAGAACTGTCGCATCTAATGTATGCGGCAATTCTGGGCGGCTGCTGGCTGATATTGTTAGGCTGGGGGCTCCCCATAACGTGGAGCTCCCCATCCTGAGAATACCAGCCTTTAGCCATATGGCTTTATCTGGCTGGTATTAAAATTGGGGGGAACCGCACACCGTTTTTTTAATTATGTATTTATTTATTTTACTGCACAGCATAGACACGCCCACCGGCGGCTGTGATTGGTTGCAGTGAGACAGCTGTCACTCAGCGTGTGGGCGTGTCTGACTGCAACCAATCATAGGTGCCGGTGGGCGAGTAAAGCAGGGAATACGAGATTGTTTAATGAGCGGCAGGCTTTTTCAAAAGTGGAGAAGCCGCCAGAGCAGTATGAACGCCGTGCAGCGCTGCGCCCATGATCGGGGATCGGTGAGTATGAGAGAGGGGGGCAGAGGGATACACCGACATGGACAGAGAGTGAGGGACAGAGATAGTGACCGACCGACAGACCGACCGACAGAGAGAGAATAGAGACCAAGAGGGAGAGACCGACTGACAGAGAATAGTGATTGACAGACATTGTGAGACATCACTCGTTTCCAGTGTTTTAGGAAACATGCGAGAAATGTATTTAGAAAATCGGATGTCACTAGGATGGTGTGAGTGCCATCCCGTGACATCCGATTTTTTAACACGCTCCCATAGACTTGCATTGGAGAGACTCGCAGTAGAAACTCGCAAAAAAGCAGCATGCTGCGATTTTTTTCTCAGTCCGATTTGGACTGAGAAAAAAAATCGCAAATGCGAGCTGAATCATTCACTAACACGTGTCCAATTCCAATGCGAGATTTTTTCGCATTGCTCTACTGCGAGAAACTCGCAAGTGAGAAGCAGCCCTAATGCAAAGTGAAAATGTGACGTTCTGGAGCATATGTGCTTGCCATCTGGAGTGTAAAGTTGTGAACGACAATGAACCATCCAGTAAAGAGTTGTGGTTTAAAGTGAACAGTTTATCTCCTTGTACATGTGAGTAGTCCTCGGGTCCTGGCCAGGCAACACCAGCGGCAGTATGCATCATGCAGGTGTTCCCAGTTCACATGGCTTAAGTCCACACACCCAGCCAGGACAAGATATTTCATGTAGCATATCAAGGCTTCTGAAGTCAATGCCTCGCCCTCGACTACCAGCCCATGACACTCTACAGTTGCTGATATTTCTCGAATTTATTTCTTCCCATATCAATGAAATCTCAATATCAGAGCTCGCTCACAAAAGCGTATAACACACCCAAGTGCTATGCAATGTTTTATCAGATAACACTCTGACCAGTGTTATACTATGGACCCGTGCAGATCTGTGATATATTTCCCATGCTGATTTGACAGGAGAAAAAATTGCATGTGAAACATCTGACTGCATTTAGATGCCATCCAAATGGAGTCCTATTACTGTGAACAGAATCAATTGAAAA
The DNA here is from genome assembly GCF_048569485.1 of Anomaloglossus baeobatrachus. Lineage (NCBI taxonomy): Eukaryota > Metazoa > Chordata > Amphibia > Anura > Aromobatidae > Anomaloglossus > Anomaloglossus baeobatrachus. The sequence continues at coordinate 221,302,730 of NC_134353.1, forward strand.
GATAGAAAAATTAAATTCTCTGTCTTCTCCGTAACAGTTACTCCTATTCTTGCATGAGTGAGAATCGTCTCACACTTGGAGCGGAGTTTGAGCTGTGTGTCATTTGTATATAGCATCCGATTATCTCTCATGAGAGTCACTTCTGCCTGTAACTACCACACTGTTGAATGGCCTTGCAATTGTTGGACTGTCCAGTCATAAAGATCCCTTGCTATATTGGTGGAATGATGCCTCTGCAGTGAAGCTGGACTCCTTCCTCGTGCAGCACAGGTACTCTGCTCCCCCGCCTGAGTCACCCAAAATGTCTTCTGCGTTTGAGGTGAGTAGTAAGCAGCCCTGCCTCAACTGCTTCTCCTGGACTGAAATACTTTTTTTTCCACTGTCAGCTTCTTTTTCTGGCTCACTTCTGGTACCAGAACTTGGGGGCTGCTCATTGATGACTCAAGGAGTGCTGCCATCAGCTAGTGCCCCTGGGACATTATCTAGCTAGGCATCACCATAGCCAGTCTCTACAGAGCCAATTCTACTTTCTCCAGAAGCTGCAGCAACAAATCTTCTTCACACATGTCAGAGACTCTACAGCTCTTTTATTTTTGAAGATGATGACACCATCAGAATGCCAAGTTTATATACAGAAGATTAATTTCCTTTTCTAGCAGCTGCAGGAATGAAAAACCTTCATTATTTCAGCAGAAAGCCTATCTCTAGGGACCATCAGAATCTTCCTTGTAAGCTCATGCCACCCTACAAAGTAAACTGTTGCGTAATTCAAAAACCCTTCACACGTCCGTGAAAAAACACGCACGTGTGTTACGTCCGTTTTTCAGGTCCGTTTTCCGGTTTTGTGTCCTTTTTTGTGTCCGTGTGCCATCTGTGTGAATGCCGTATGCTAGCTGTGTGTGCGTGTTGGTTGTCCGTTTATGCATGAGAGAAATAACTGACATGTGTATGTGTTGTCCGTGTGAATTTATGCGTGTTTGTGATGCACAATGTCGTAGATACATACCCGCTGACAGCAGACAGAGTCGCGCATAGAGAATGACCTGGGGTGAACTTCACCAGACTTCATTGTCATACCGCGGCTCTGTCTGTGTCGCGTCCTGATTAGCGGTCACCCGTGAAGGACTCACCGGTGACCGCTAATCACCAGAGTGACTGAATGGAGTACCCTCTCGCATACTCACCGTTCCAGTGGATCCAGTGGTGGCCGCGGGTAACCTCAGTGACAGCTCAGCTGATAGCGCTACTCACCTCATTTGCTGCGTGGAGCTGACAGGAGCGGCGGTGTATTCTGCTGCTCCTGTCACCTTCATGCAGCAGAGATGGATGCGACGCTGGAGGTCCATGGATTACGCTGGACATGGAGGGCTTTGTTGGGGTTAATAAATTGTTGACGAGGGAATTTGTTAGTGTTTTTTATTTCTAATAAAGGATTTTTCGGGTGTGTCTGTTTTTTAACTGTAACCTACAGAATAATCATGGAAGGTATCTCGGGGAGACACCTAACATAATTAATCTAGAATTTAGTGGCAGATATGGGCTGCCATTAACTCCTTATTATTACCCCAATTGCCAACGCACCAGGGCAGATTGGAAAGAGCCGGGTTGAGTCCCAGAACAGCCGCATCTAATGGATGCGGCCATTCTGGGCGGCTGCTGGCTGATATCGTTAGGCTGGGGGGCTCCCCATAATGTGGAGCTCCCCATCCTGACAATACCAGCCTTCAGCCGTGTGACTTTACCCTGGCTGGTATCAAAATGGGGGGGGGCACACGCCGTTTTTTTTAAATTATTTATTTATTTTTTTAACTGCACAGTATAGTCCCGCCCCCCGGCGGCTGTGATTAGTTGCAGTGAGACAGCTGTCAATCAGCATGGGGGCGTGTCTAACTGCAATCAATCATAGGCGCCGGTGGGCGTGGAAAGCAGGGAATACGAGATTGTTTAATGAGCGGAAGGCTTTTTCAAAAGAGGAAAAGCCGCCGGAGTTTAGAGAACAGCCGTGCAGCGCCGCGCCGGTGATCGGGGATCGGTAAGTATGAGAGAGGGGGCAGACTGACCGACAGACAGCGAGAGAGGGACAGACAAGACAGAGAGAGACTGACAGATGGACTGAGGGAGATTGACCGACATAGACAGGAAAAGAAAAAAATGACCGACATCGCTAGAAAAAAAGCACAAAACGTACACGGAGCATACAGAGAAGCATCCGTGTCACGTATTGTGTGCACATAACCATTGACTTTCATGGTGTCCGTGTGTGCGTGTTCCGTGCAGAAAACGGACATGCTTCCGTGCAAAACGGAAACACATATGGATCACGGACACGGACACACGAACATTATGAAATAACGCACGTGTGCCCTCAAACATAGATTAACATTGGTGCACGTTTGGCCGTGTCTCCGGTACATACGGAAATGGACCAAACACACACGTGTTTCACGGACGTGTGACGGGGGCCTTAAATGGAGACTGTGATGAGATTCCCACTGGTGGACCACTGGCAGCATAAATCGAACACTGACTAATTGCAGCCAAATATCTTTTACTCTGAAACGCCCTGGAGTTCTGGAGTAAAGACATTTTGATAGCTCAGCCAGGGACTACATGTCTCCGTTAATTAGTCCTGAGGCAGGCCCCTTCTTCAGACTGGTCACCTAAAGCACATTATCCCTGAATAGCATTTTATGTACATGTGAAGCCCCACAGGTGTTGTGTCGGTGCATTACCTTCAGGGACTCCACGTAGCTGGATCTCCGTCACTGGTAGGAAATCTTCTTGTTTGATCGTGACGCCACTCTCAGTATTGCGGTCAGTGGGGACCGCCACTGCAGGTTAGGGGACGCCTGGGGCTGATGGTGGGTGCAGTCGGATGTAGTAGCCTCCTGAGAGTGAGGCAAGCCCCAGGGCCCTGTGTAGGTTTGTAGTACCACAAGTCGCAGAATGACCACACAGACAGGATGTCTTTCAGGGTTTTTACTCACTTCAGGTGGCAGGGTGAGTAACCCGGGCGTAGCTGAGATGAACCAGGTAGGAACCAGGTATCCTTCAGGCTGACTTTATGAGGGTGACTACTGACTCGCCTTCCTTAGCCCTTGGTGGTTTGGGGTGACCCCGACTTTTAGTCCCTATGGGGGTCACCCAGGGAAGATGCTGAAGCCTCTCTCCCCTTCGTTTGCCGTGTGCTTGTTCCCCGGACCAGGCCACTCCAGCCTCTTGCCTCCTATGACCTATGGGCCCTAACTTGCGGTTACGTGGCTGCGGCTTTTGTAGTGTTGTGGTGTGGGCTTTAAGAGCCCCACACCGGCAGGTTTAGCAGAAGAAAGTTGAATCTATCCCCGCTTCGGGATCTGCCGCCCGGTTGGGCCTGGTGCTCTCTAGCAGTCTCCTTACTTCGCACTCCGTGCACTCTCTAGCTGAAGCTGGCTTTCAGGTAGCACTCCTAGTTGACCGTTCTCCCCCGTCTGTAGCCACTGCGCGGGCGCTGTTAGACAGCAACAGCCCCACAGGTCTGCTCCTCACTGAGCCCTATGGAGTTCTCTGCTCTAACTGACTCACTGCTCCTCCTCTCCTGTTCTTGCCTACGCCACCTAGCAACCAGATTCTCTTACCACACCCCTTGAGAGGAGATGGAGGCTCTACCCCCTCCACTATTCCAGTGAAGGTGAAGGCTTGCCCCCTCCTGGGATCCCCAGGGGTCCTCTCATGGGTACATGTGTGAGACCTGATCACTATGCGCCTGTGTTCCACACCCCAGTCAGCCTTCTGGATTACCTGTATTGTACTGTCCCCAGCATGGGTGCAGTACTCAGTGGTGCCTGACCAGGTCAGGGGCGCCACATTCCCCCTTAGTTATCACCAGCACGTCCTCGGGCTGCAAGACAACATTTTAAAATGCATAAAACATTAAAACATGTAAAACTTTTAAAAGCACCAGGTATTAGACATCACCACCCTCCACCCACAAGTCCGTTAACCCACCCAAAACCCTCTCAGGAGGCAGGTCACCGGTCCTGTTGGTAACCAGGTCTGGGCCATCCGTTTCCCCAGACCTTTCCTCCAATCTTCCTCTCCCGTTGGCCGCGGCTTCAGCCACTTCTGGCAGGATGTAGAGGCGGCTTTCATGGGCTGGTGGTTTCAGGGTATACCTGGCCTGGTGGATCCGCGCCCTCAGCCTCTTCTGGCAGGATGCAGAGGCGGCCTCCACAGTTGGTGCTGACCAGGTACCCTCTTTGTGGTGGTGAGCCAAGGCCCCATAAACAGGCGTGCTCTCTGGTCGCAGGTGAGCCAAGGCCCTTTTCTACGGACGGGCCCCCCTGGTTGCAGACGAGCCAAGCCCCTAAACAGGCTGGCCCTGGTGGTGGTGCCACTGGTGTAACTTTTTACACTGCGAGAGTTTGTGGCTATAGCAAGTTCATAGCCTTAAGGTTTATTTCTCACAATAGTTTTTGTGGGCGCATTTCTTAAACGTTGCAAACAAAACTTGTCATAACTGGTCAAAACAGTAACTTCTTACTTTCCTTTGCTTTATTCCTCTTTTTCACTAGGGCGTGGGCATGTAGGGCACCGGCACCTGTGACTTTCTTGCTCTCCGTCGTCGTCTGTGGATGTTTCATCTGTAGGATCTTTGTCTGTGGTTGTTTCATCTGTAGGTTCTTTATCTTTCCTTTCTTGGTCTTCGTCTGTTTCTACATCTGGGTCTTTATCTCTGTCTTTTCTTTCTTGTCTTTCTTGTCTTTCTTGTCTTTCTTGTCTTTCTTGTCTTTCTTGTCTGGGACATGGTGCTACGTCTAAGGCATAGTAGCCCCTTTCTCCTTGATGCAGGGTGAACTGTACTAAGTCCCCAATTTTCAAATTTCTGCCTGAATGTCCTCTGGGCAGGTGGGCTTGAACATCTCTCCGATTTACAAATATGCCCTCTTTTATTCCTTTTACTACAATGAAGCCGTATCCGCTTTTCAGGTTGAAGTCCTCTACTATTCCTCTGTAAAGGGGTCCTCTAGCCTGGGCTTTGGACCTTCTTAGGCACCTTTTCTCCTCCAGGTCTCTGGCTGTGACCTCCCTCTGCTCTGGAGACTGTGGTGTTGGAGGATACTTTGATCTGCTGCGCCGTGTCTTGCGGGCTGGGTTCATGCCTGTGGGCTCCCAGGTGAGGTCTTTGGGTTGATCTTCATCTGCTGACGGTGTCAAGTCTTCCTCCTCCCAGCGGGAATAGGGCAGCATCTCCGGCTCTGGGTAGGGGTCTGCTGCGGTTGGCGTCGGAGTCAGCCCTTCTGCTTCATGGTCTCCTCTCCCCCTTAGTTCTTCACTGCACTCCTTTGGTGGCAGTGCTGGGGATGGGCTTTCTTCAGCTGGTCTGGGCGGTAGACTTTCTGGCGCAGCTGCAGGAGTTGTCTGAATCTCCTTGGGGGTATACGGAGGGAGCAGGTACCGATCCACCATCTCTTGCGGGAACTGGGCCTCCAGATCAGCCTTCAGCTTCCAGTATTCGGGGTCCTCTCCTATCAGGGTCTTCCTAGCAGGGACCTCTCTGGACTGGGGAGCGGTGTCTGCTCTGGCCTTGCAGGCCGGGGAAAATAGTGATGCAATCTCTTGGCGGGCCGCGCCCTGTATGGCGGCGGCCTGGTCTCGGCGGGCCGCGCCTGGCATGGCGGCGGCTTGGTCTTGGCGGGCCGCGCCTGGCATGGCGGCGGCCTGGTCTTGGCGGGCCGCGCCTGGCATGGCGGCGGCCTGGTCTTGGCGGGCCGCGCCTGGCATGGCGGCGGCCTGGTCTTGGCGGGCCGCGCCTGGCATGGCGGCGGCCTGGATCAGTGTCGCTGTTGCAGGGGGCTCTGTGCAGGCTGGGCTAGACGTCGCTGCATCGATCGGAGCTTGGCGGGCCGCACCCGGCGGGGCTGCGGCCTGGTTCAGCATGTCACTTGCGGCGCGGACGAGCGTCGCTGCTGCGTTGGGGTCTTGGCGGACCGGGTTTAGCAGGGTGGCAGCCTGGGTCAGCGTCACACCTGCAGCACGGATGAGCACTGCCGTGGTGGTCGGAGCCCTGCGGGACAGGCGGGGCATCGCTCCAGCGGCCTGGGCTTGGCGGGCCGCTTCTAGCGTGGCTGCGGCCTGGTTCGGTGGCGCCGCGCCGGGCGCCTCTTCCGGGACCGCGGGCGTGGCAGCAGGGGTCGGGGCACTTGTGCTGGCCGGGGCATCACTCGACTCACCCATCTGTGGCTGCATCGGGGTCTGCGTCGTCGCCGCTCGGTCTGACATGCGTCGCGCGGCTCCCTCCTCGTAGGTCCGCACCGCCGCAGCCATCTCCAGGAGCTCCGTGCGTTCTTCCCTGAGCTGTCGCACAATCCCGGCCTCCAGCCGGTCGCAGAAGATGGCAAGCTCTCGGCACCACCAGGCAGCAGTGCCTGGTTCTGGGTATCCGCGTCTGGACTCCATTTTCTCTAACAAGCTGCTGGCTTCTCTTCTGCTGCGCCGTCTCTGGACGCTTCCGCTTTCTTCATCAGCGAGGTCAGAACTCTGCAGGGGATCTCTGGGTAGCCACACCTCTTCGTGGGCGGTAACTTCTTCCAGCGCGGGCTGCTGTTGTTTTTCAGCGCGCTTTTCATGGTGGCAATATGGCGGCGCTTCCAATTTTTCAAGCGGACCGCCTAGGCACATGGTCACCTGTCTGAACAGGTCTAGTCCTTATCCTGTTCGTGACGCCAGATGTGAAGCCCCACAGGTGTTGTGTCGGTGCATTACCTTCAGGGACTCCACGTAGCTGGATCTCCGTCACTGGTAGGAAATCTTCTTGTTTGATCGTGACGCCACTCTCAGTATTGCGGTCAGTGGGGACCGCCACTGCAGGTTAGGGGACGCCTGGGGCTGATGGTGGGTGCAGTCGGATGTAGTAGCCTCCTGAGAGTGAGGCAAGCCCCAGGGCCCTGTGTAGGTTTGTAGTACCACAAGTCGCAGAATGACCACACAGGCAGGATGTCTTTCAGGGTTTTTACTCACTTCAGGTGGCAGGGTGAGTAACCCGGGCGTAGCTGAGATGAACCAGGTAGGAACCAGGTATCCTTCAGGCTGACTTTATGAGGGTGACTACTGACTCGCCTTCCTTAGCCCTTGGTGGTTTGGGGTGACCCCGACTTTTAGTCCCTATGGGGGTCACCCAGGGAAGATGCTGAAGCCTCTCTCCCCTTCGTTTGCCGTGTGCTTGTTCCCCGGACCAGGCCACTCCAGCCTCTTGCCTCCTATGACCTATGGGCCCTAACTTGCGGTTACGTGGCTGCGGCTTTTGTAGTGTTGTGGTGTGGGCTTTAAGAGCCCCACACCGGCAGGTTTAGCAGAAGAAAGTTGAATCTATCCCCGCTTCGGGATCTGCCGCCCGGTTGGGCCTGGTGCTCTCTAGCAGTCTCCTTACTTCCCACTCCGTGCACTCTCTAGCTGAAGCTGGCTTTCAGGTAGCACTCCTAGTTGACCGTTCTCCCCCGTCTGTAGCCACTGCGCGGGCGCTGTTAGACAGCAACAGCCCCACAGGTCTGCTCCTCACTGAGCCCTATGGAGTTCTCTGCTCTAACTGACTCACTGCTCCTCCTCTCCTGTTCTTGCCTACGCCACCTAGCAACCAGATTCTCTTACCACACCCCTTGAGAGGAGATGGAGGCTCTACCCCCTCCACTATTCCAGTGAAGGTGAAGGCTTGCCCCCTCCTGGGATCCCCAGGGGTCCTCTCATGGGTACATGTGTGAGACCTGATCACTATGCGCCTGTGTTCCACACCCCAGTCAGCCTTCTGGATTACCTGTATTGTACTGTCCCCAGCATGGGTGCAGTACTCAGTGGTGCCTGACCAGGTCAGGGGCGCCACATACACACATAGGTAGAGACCTGTCAATCTAGGGAAGCAAGACATGGAGAAAAGTCAGCTGAGATACTTAGTTCCCAGTCTGACCTCAGATTGTAAGAATTAGGGCTCACGCGTACGTTGCGTAATTGCACGCATTTATGCTGCGTTTAGCACTGCAGCGTAAATGCATGCATCCTGCGTCCCCTGCACAATCTATGTAGATTGTGCATGATACGTGCGCACTTTGCTTTTATGAACGCAGTGATTTTGGTGCTAAAATTTTGACCCAAATCCGTGTGTTCATAAAATGAGCATGTCAATTATACAGTGAGCTATGGATGCAGCTCCCACTCTCTTTATGGTGGGGGCAGCAGCCAGAGCGCATGAAATCGGCTTTTTTATACAAAAAAAACTGCATCCATTAGGTAGTGTTTCTGCAGCGATTTGAAGCGCACATGTCGCGGGCGGAGGAGGGGACGCTGCGCTCTCCCACTGCTCGGGTCCGGCCGCTGCTGCTGCTGCACCTGCTGCTCGGTGGTGGCTTAGTGGTGGGCCGGATCCCGGGGACTCGAGCGGCGTTCCTCGCCCATGAGAGAAAAGGGTGGGGGTTGATTGTGGGGATTTGAGATTGTCCGTGACGCCACCCACGGTTGGTTGTGGTGAGGTTGTGACACCACCGCTGCTCTGGACGGGGATCCCGGGAGCGATGACAGGGAGCAGCCTGGGTGTTAGTTCTCCCCTCCGTGGGTAGGGGGTTGGTTGTCCCGGGGCCCGGTGATGGGGTAGGGATGGATGGCAGGTGAGTTACGGGGCCTGGTGAGGTGCAGGGTCACGGGGGCAGCGCTGTGCCGCACGGCACGGTGGTACTCACTCAGCTATTGATGTACACAGAGTCTCCGAGAAAAACAAACGGCTGGATGGACGGGTCCCACAGACGGCTGCGGTGTTTCTCCTCCCGGCAGGTTGATGGTGACTGCCTTTCCCTGCACCTGTGTAATGTGACGGTTCCAATGGATTCCCACCGGTAACTTGCTCCCCAGCTTGAAGGTTGCTGAAGGAGCCCTTTTTGCCCACAGGCTCTGGCCCTGGGAACTTTAGCCTTGGCGGTGACTGTGTTTCCCTCTCTCGGTTGGACTGTTGCCTTCTGTCGGGACATTGATGCTGGGAAACCCAGGAGGTTCCCTTCGCTAACGGATTTGGCAAATTCACGGCGACTCCTAGCCTTGCCGGGGTCCATAAGCCCCTGCCGGATGGTGCTGGCTTCTCTTTGCATACCGGTCCGGTACCGCCAGGCCACCGCCCGTCCACGGTCCTTACAGCTAGCTCCAATAAGCCTCTCCTGCAGACGGTCACCACCATCTGCCAACCTTGCTGATCCGTCCGGGCCACACACCCGGACCAACTTCAAACTGCTCAACTGCCACTTTCCTTCCTCTCACTTTCACTTCCAAAACTCATCTCCTCACTTTTCCCGCCTGCAGGACTGTGAACTCCGCGGTGGGCGGGACCAACCGCCTGGCCCATTTCCTAGTGTGGACATGAGCCCCTGGAGGAAGGCAACAAGGGTTTTTGTCTGATTTTGGTGTGCCTGACCGGGAGTGTGGGGTGTGTTGGTGTTGTGCTTGTGACGTCCTGGCTTGTCCAGGGCGCCACATTCCAACTTAGTAAAATGCAGACCGTCCGCGGGCTGCCCGTCCATCACCGGTTTTATTTTCACAACTGAAAAGATAAACGGTAAAACAGGTTACAATTATATTAACTTCTTCCCACATCGGGAGGTATATTCTTGAACGTTACTAAATGGTTTCGGCTTCCTCTCTCTCCCACCTAAGTAACCTGGCCCTGATGCTGCCCCTAAGCAAATGGGCAGCACCCCTTGACCCCAGTCCAGCACAAGTTACCCGAGCGGGTTCTGTCCTTTTCAGGGGACCCACGTCTTTGGGGAGCCCCTGAAACCCCCAGAAGATCGCCACCGGTTGCGGTAGTAGCGAGCCTGGGCCATCACTTCCCTCCAGGCCCATCCTCCAAATCAGCCTCTCCGGAGGCAGTAACGGTTAAGCCATAAAACAACATTTTTATTTACATACCACAAGTTCGTGGTTGCCCTGCCAGTTCTCGGGCTTGTCCGTAGCAGTTTCTACGCATTGTTTGCAAACAGTCCCCACGGGGATAACAGCTGCTGGCAATGACCGGTTCAATCAGGTTTCAATCAGGTAAACTTCGGTTGATCACACTTCTTATCATCCTTTTAAACTTTTAAACGGTACTTTGGTGGTCCCAACGGGGACAACTTGCAACAGGACTCCGCTGCCATCACTCAGACTCCTCGGCGTCGGTTGGGGGAGGGGGCGCGGTGAACACTCGGGCCTTTTGGCTGCCCCTCAGCTTTGCATCCAACGCAAACACCCCCTCTCCGTGCAGTGCCGGGTTTACTGCACCAGGTCTCCCGGCATCAGGTTGCGGCCGGGGTGCTCCTCCGGCAGGTGGGTGTTAACATCCCGCCGGGCTACAAAGACTTCGGCCTCCAGGCCCGGCTCGTAAATAAAGCCATAGCCCCAGCGGACATCAAACCGCCTCACCTGCTCTTCATACAGGGGGCCCTGGATACGAAAGGTCGCTTGCCGGAGGCTCTCTTTCTCCTGGATCGTGCGGGCCACCAACTCTGCCTTCTTCCTCTCCGTTTCTGCGATCTCCGGGCCCAGCAGTGTCGGCTCCCTGTCCCAATACGGGGCTGCTGCGAGTTCCGGCGCACGGGTCGGGCCCCGCGAGACCTTCTGGACACTGCCCACCACTGGCGATCTGGGTGGAAGGTCCCTCGGTGACTTGGCCTGGGATGCTGTCTTGCAGCGGCAACCCGGCGCAACCTCAGCCGAGGTGTGGGGGATGGGCACAGGGGTCCTCTTCCGCCGGGCCTCCTGCACGGAGCGGTTTGTCGGCTCCGGTTCGGGGGAAGTCTCCACAGATGCCTCCGGTTCAGGCTTTGACACCTTCCATGGAAGCGGTTCCGATCGGTCACGGGCTCCAGCTGCAGGCCGGTCCGCCTGGGCGGACTTGCGGGGTACCGCTACCGGTTGCGGTGGTAGCGGGCCTAGTGGCGGGGGCGCGGCGGCCAATACTGGTAGCGGGGAGGTAGCTGGGTGAGCGGGTGTAGACCGGGTCCCTCGGCCGCGATGACCGACCCACAAGGGGCACAGGGGCATGGGTCACTCACCCTCCCTTCCGAAGCTCCCTCTTCCTCGCGTCTCCGCACAGTCGCCACAACCTCCACCATGTTGGCCTCCCACTCCTCCAGGAGGAGCTGCATCTTGACCTGCAGCCGTTGTTGGAGCTGGGTGGCCCGGATCTCCACCCACGCCGTGGTTCCAGGCGCGGGGGCTACAGTGCTGCAGGACGGCATAAACATGGCTCTGGCGGCCTCTTCCAGGAACCAGCAACAAGATGGCCGCAGGGTCCTGGCGTCCCTGCTTTTATAGCCGCGGGCTACATGCGGCCAGACGCCATCAGTCCCCCTTAGTCTCTTTCCGGCTCCTCCTCTACAGGGGCGGGGTTTTGGCCTTCGCGCCTCCTCTGCTCGAGGAGATGCTCGAGCGGGAATTTTTCGCGCCCAAGATGGCGGCTTCTCAAATTTTTCGGCCGGACACCTCCGGCGGTCACAAGGCGCACCTCTACCAGACGGCAGAGCGGTAAGATCCTGTTCCTGACGCCAAGTTGTCGCGGTCGGAGGAGGGGACGCTGCGCTCTCCAACTGCTCGGGTCCGGCCGCTGCTGCTGCTGTGGCTGCTGCTCGGTGGTGGCTCGAGCGGTGGGCCAGATCCCGGGGACTCGAGCAGCGTTCCTCGCCCGTGAGTGAAAAGGGTGGGGGTTTATTGTGGGGATTTGAGATTGTCCGTGACGCCACCCACGGTTGTGGTGAGGTTGTTACACCACCGCTGCTCTGGACGGGGATCCCGGGAGCGATGACAGGGAGCAGCCTGGGTGTTAGTTCTCCCCTCCGTGGGTAGAAGGTTGGTTGTCCCGGGGCCCGGTGATGGGGTAGGGATGGATGGCAGGCGGGTTACGGGGCCTGGTGAGGTGCAGGGTCGCGGGGGCAGCGCTGTGCCGCACAGCACGGTGGTGCTCACTCAGCCAATGATGTACACAGAGTCTCCGGTAAAACAAACGGCTGGATGGACGGGTCCCACAGACGGCTGCGGTGTTTCTCCTCCCGGCAGGTTGATGGTGACTGTCTTTCCCTGCACCTGTGCAATGTGACGGTTCCAATGGGTTCCCACTGGTAACCCGCTCCCCAGCTTGAAGGTTGCTGAAGGAGCCCTTTTTGCCCGCAAGCTCTGGCCCTGGGAACTTTAGCCTTGGCAGTGACTGTGTTTCCCTCTCTCGGTTGGACTGTTGCCTTCTGTCGGGACTTGGCTGCTGGGAAACCCAGGAGGTTCCCTTTGGTAATGGATTTGACAAATTCACGGCGACTCCTAGCCTTGCCGGGGTCCGTAAGCCCCTGCCGGATGGTGCTGGCTTCTCTCTGCATACCGGTCCGGTACCCCCCCGGCCACCGCCCATCCACGGTCCTTACGGCTAGCTCCAATAAGCCTCTCCTGCAGACGGTCACCACCGTCTGCCAACCTTGCTGATCCGTCCGGGCCACACACCCGGACCAACTTCAAACTGCTCAACTGCCACTTTCCTCTCACTTTCACTTCCAAAACTCATCTCCTTACTTTTCCCGCCTCCAGGACTGTGAACTCCGCGGTGGGTGGGACCAACCGCCTGGCCCACCCCCTGGTGTGGACATCAGCCCCTGGAGGAAGGCAACAAGGGTTTTTGTCTGACTTCGGTGTGCCTGACCGGGAGTGTGGGGTGTGTTGGTGTTGTGCTTGTGACATCCTGCCTTGTCCAGGGCGCCACTCACATGTGCTGTCAAATCGCTGCAGAATATTCAGCAGTTACGTGCGCATGAGCCCTAAGACTATATGGGCATGCTGCAGTTTTTATCTCTTTCTTGGTGCTTTTTTTTGTCTGCAAGTTCTGACATTTTACTTCCCAGCAAAATCTATGAGAAGTCAGATTTGCTCTGCACACGTTGCAGATTATTTGTCAGCATTTTTTTGACAAAATTTTGTGACAAAAGCAGCATGTTCATTCTTCTTGCATTTTTATTAACTTTTTTCACCCATTGAAATCAATGAGGGTTTGAAAAACCAATGGCAAAATGCATGGTTACAAATTGTTTGATTGTTTGCATTTTGCATATGTTTTAGCCACAGTTTTGTCAACAAAAACGCAGCTCACAAATTTAGTTAAAAAATGACAAAATCAATGCTGGAGTGATTTGGGGATGTGTCTCTCTCTCTGTCTCTGTCTCTCTCTCTCCAAACAATACATACTGATTGATTATTGTGATGGCTGTCACACTGCTCCCGAGGCAGCTATTTGTTCTTCCCAAGCCATCCGCCATAGGCTCATACATATTCATTACTTCCCCCACTCACTGACATCTGTGATTAGTTGCAGTCAGACCCGCCCCCACGCTGAGTGACAGCTGTCTGACTGCAACCAATCACAGCTGCCAGTGGGCGGGTCTATATTGTACAGTAAAATAAATAATTTAAAAAACTGGCACACAATCCTCCCCAATTTTGATACCCAGCCAAGATAAAGGCTCGCAGTTGAGGGCTGGTATTCAGCTGGGGAGTCCCACGTTATTTGGTGCCCCCCAGCCTAAAAATATCTGCCAGCAGCAAACCGGAATTGCCGCATTCATTAGATGTGACAGTCCCAGGACTTTACCCGGCTCTTCCTGATTACCCTGGTGTGGTGGCAATCAGGGTAATAAGGAGTTAATGGCAGCCCATAGCTGGTACCAAGTCCTAGATTAGTCATGGCAGGTGTCTATGAGACACCCCAAATCATTAATCTGTAATTGAAAGTAAATAAACACAAACACCCAAAAAATCGTTTATTTAAACTAAAAGACAAAAAAGCACCCTCTTTCACCACTTTATTAACACTCCAAACACCTCTCCAAGTCCGACGCAATCCACAAGAGGTTCCACGACGCTTCCAGTACTGCTACATCTGATGCTCTCAGTGACTGCCATTGAACAAGACTGCCCGCTGTGAGCTCTTGCAGCAACTGAAGTGAGAGTGAGTCACGCTATGAGCAGTGACGTCACTCAGGTTAGCCGTGGCCATAGCTGGAATCCTCCACCTGTGACAATAAATCACCCAAGTGACTGTTGTGAGCTGCACAATCAGTGGTGCCGTCACTTAGGTGATTTCAGGTCACAGCTGGAGTCCTCCACTTGTGACCACAAATCAGGCTGTGACTGAAGTGACCCACAGGTGGAGGACTCACCTGAGTGACGTAACTGCTGATCATGCGGCTCACTTCAGTTCCTGCGTGGAGATTGAACCTCACAGCGGTGAACTCATGACGTCACTGCCGTGAGACATGTGGTATTGCGGGTCCCGCAATTGTGTAGTCAGGGTTCACCCGAGTTCATTATGATTAAGCGGCTCTGTCTACAATCACAGCAGTCAGTCATGTTCTATGGCGGTCACTGTGACAGGACAGGGATGTAGCAGAGCTACGTGTGGATTACGTCAGACCTGTTTGGGAGTTAATAAAGTGGTGAAAGAGTGTGCTTTTTGTATTTTATTCCAAATAAAGGATTTTTAGGCTGTTTGTGTTTATTTACTTTAACTAACAGATTAGTGAGGGGGGCGTAGACGTCTGCCATCACTAATCTAGGACTTAGTGACAGCTATGGGCTGCTATTAACTCAATATTACCACTGCAAAAGGCCAATAGGGAAGAGCTGGGTCCAGGGCCAGAATTGGCACATTTTATGGATGCGCCACTTCTGGGGCGGCTGTGGGCTGCTATTGCTAGGCTGGAAAGGGCCAAATAACGATGGCCCTTCCCACCCTAATAATATCAGCCCTCCAGCTGTCTACTGTACCTTGACTCATTTTAGAAAAATGGGGGGACCCCACATTATTTATAATATAAAAAAATAAATCAAATAATTAAAAAAAAAGTGTGGGATCCCCTCATAACAAATCAAGATACAGCAGAGAGCTGAGGGTTGCAGCCTGCAGCTGCTGCTGTTTGTGCTGGATATGAGAAATGGGGGGAAACCCACATCATTTTTTTTACGAAAAAAAAATGTAAAAAATGGCTGGCCAAGCTAGCAATCCCTCTATTGAGCTATTCTGTTATTTCTTTATATCTGTTTTTTCTTATTATCTATTTTATATGTTCTTTCTATCTATCTATCTATCTATCTATCTATCTATCTATCTATCTTCCTATCTACTTTTTCTATCTATCTAACTATATATTCTAGTTGTGTATCAATTTTCTAATCCTCTCATATTTTGTTTGTCCTTTAAAAAATGCATTAACAAAATCACGGCAAAAATGCACCATCATTACAAGCGTTTTTTGGGGGTTTTTTTTACATTTCCAGGCTCTCTGTGACAAGATGCACTTTTGGTTGCAGTTTGTGTGCAGAAAAAACTGCAGTGTGGGCATATAGCAAAGGATTCAGTCACATCTGCGTGTAAAATTCTATTTTTGCTTCTGAAGTGTCTTGGAGTGAGATGTGAATGATATTCAAATGTCATTCCGTATATCATGCAAGTCAATTTTTCCCCTTCACCTGTTGTCTGTGGGATGTCCGTGTGACATCCGTACATCATCTATGTGACAGCTGAGTGACATCCGTACATCATCTATATGACATCTGTATGACGTCAGTGTGATGTTCGTGTGACATGCGTTTTTAATGTGACGCCCCTGGACTAGTCAGGTCGTCACAGGGTACTGCACGCTCTTTATCCTTAGTGCAGGACGCAACCTCTCTTGGTTCTGGGTTCCTAACTTACAGTACTGCCTCCATCAGCATCCAAAAATTCCAATCACACCTCACACCAGACCCTGTCAGACACACCAGTGGACTGCTGAGCTGGAATAGGGTCGCCCACCTAGGGGTCAGGCCGACTGGTGGGAGGGAAGTAAGTCAGAGTAGTGATAGCCCTCAAGCAGTGAGGAGCTAGGGGGAGCGTGTGGCTCCCGGGGAGTAAAGGGTTGGGTTGCAGACGGTGGTCTAGGCCCGGAGGAGTCGGAGACCCGGTCGCAGGATATTGGGACTGAGTGCCTGGACTTAGTCTTGGAGGACAGTCAGCAGCTCGAATTCAATAGCCGGTCCGTGACCGAAAGCACAGCGGGGTACTGGACCCTAGGTCGGGGAGTAGCTTCAAGCAACCCGTCAATTAACCTGCGGAGGATAGTGACTTTATGGACTGTCCCCAAGAAGCTCAGAAATCAGGGGCACTAGCGCAACGAAGGGGATAGGGCTTTCCAACCCAAGCAACCCACAGAAATCCCAAGCGTGAGCCCTTGAGAGCACAGCTCCATTACCAACAGTAGGGAGCGGGGCCCGGACAGCTTTACGCCTATACTTGGACACTTCTAACATTTGTGAACGGAGGCAGGCTACGGACCATCAGGCAGTACCATAGGGGACGGACACCCGGATGGGCTCCCCCAAGAGGGCAGCGGCACCGAGAGACTTAAAGGCACTTTGCACACTACGACATCGCAGGTGCGATGTCGGTGGGGTCAAATTGAAAGTGACGCACATCCGGCGTCGCAGGCGATATCGTAGTGTGTAAAGCCTTTTTGATAGATTAACGAGCGCAAAATCGTCGTAATCATATCATCGGTGTAGCGTTGGTCATTTCCATAATTTGGAAATGACCGATGTTACGATGTTGTTCCTCATTTCAGCGGCATCACACATGTCTGTGTGTGAAGCCGCAGGAGCGAGGAACATCTCCTACCTGCGTCCAGTGGCTCACGCCAGCTATGCGGAGGGAAGGAGGTGGGCGGGATGTTTACATTTCGCTCATCTCCGCCCCTCCACTTCTATTGGCCGCCTGCCGTGTGACGTCCCTATGACGCCGCACGGCTTGCCCCCTTAATAAGGAGGCGGGTGGCCGGCCAGAGCGATGTCGCAGGGCAGGTGAGTGCATGTGAAGCTGGCGTAGCGATAATGTTCGCTACGCCAGCTATCACCATGATATCGCAGCTGCGACGGGGCGGGGACAATCGCGTTTGGCATCGCAAGCATCGGCTTGCGATGTCGTAGTGTGCAAAGTACCTCTTAGTTTACCTGGTTGTCAGAGTCTGCTTTTCATCAACGATGCTGTCTGAGTGAGTGCTGGGTCATCCCCTGCTTCCAGCAAGCCTTGGGCTCCCCTGCACCCCACTATGCAGAGTCCCGGGCCTCCCCTACCCGTGGAAGGAAATTCCATCTGGCTGCCCCACTTCATCTCCCCCGAGTAGCCCCATCGGCAGCGGCAGTACTCCCCTTACCGCTAACCACGGGTGGTGTCACGAACTCTTTAAACACCCCCTTTAAATTTGAGTGGCTGCAAGCCCCCGGGTCCGGAGACCCTCGTGTCACAGCAGACTCCGGATCCGAGCGGTTCGACCGCTGCAGGAGCGGCTCATTAACATAGAGTGCTAGACAGATAGATAGATGATAGATAAATAAATAGATAGATAGATAAATGTGCAACACATATATAATGTCCCTCATCTGCATTTTGTAAGCTTGCACCCTTAAAGTGAACCTGTCAGGTACAATATACACCCAGAACCACGAGCACATCTATTTATCTAACTATCTATCTATCTATCTACCTGTCCAGTTATCTATCTATTTTAGCTGTTGACTGTACAGTATGTAAAACTACATGTTAAAATCACGTCCGTATGTGGTCAATGTGCCATGTGTTTTTCACGCATCCATTGACTTGTATTGGCAAGGTATGGAGCCACTCGCAGCATGCTGAGATTTGCCCTGCACATAGAAGATTTCAGAGATAAAAGTAGCTGATGTGCTCTGCTCTATTGGTTAACATTGGTGTGACTGCAATTCGATGTTTTCTTGCATTGCACACGCATATTTTATACATAGATGGGACTGAACCCTTAAAAATACCAGGCTCCAATATCTCAGCCAGTGTTTGAGTTCATACTTTTCCTATTTCGTTCATCAAAAATTTCATCACAGATTCTCTTTAGTAGAGATGAGCGATGTTCAAGGTTTGAGGTTCGCCAATTTCATGTTCCAGTGATTTTGGGGGGTGCTCGAGATCGAACTCAAACTCGAGCTTTTTGCTAAAAGATCGACAGTTCGAGTTACGTTCGAGAACGGTTCGATCACCAAAAGCTTGGCTTTTTACAGCTACAGTGTGCAAGGAGCCATCGCTGGCAGCCTGCAGTAAGCTGGTAACCAAGGTAAATATCGGGTATCCAAGCAAAGTGCTTTGCTTAGTAACCCGATATTTACCCTGGTTACGTGTGCTGGGAGCCAACACTTCCCCGCTCGGCTCCGCCCCCTTCTGCACTCTGCATGTACACACACACGTACTCACACTCACACTCACCTGTTTTCAGCCATGCAGTCTCCGGCACTGACGTCCTCAGCGCCACATGGCCCCACTCGGCTCCACCCACCTCGCACTCCGCCGCCCACAGACATGGCCCGCTCGGCTTCACTCACTTCGCACTCCGCTGCCCGCACAAATAACCCCGCTCGGTTCCACCCACCTCGAACTCCGCACACATTACCCCGCTCGGCTCCACCCATCTCGCACTCCGCACACATTACCCCACTCGGCTCCACCCACCTCACACTTTGCTGCCCGCACACATTACACCACTCGGCTCCACCCACCTCGCACTCCGCACACATTACCCCGCTCAGCTCCACCCATCTCGCACTCCGCACACATTACCTCGCTCGGCTCCACCCACCTCAAACTCCGCACACATTACTCCGCTGGGCTCCACCCACCTCGCACTCCGCACACATTACCCCGCTCGGCTCCACCCACCTCGCACTCCTCAAACATGGCCCCGATCGGCTCCACCCATCTCGCACTCCGCACACATTACCCCGCTCGGCTCCACCCACCTCACACTACGCACACATTACCCCGCTCGGCTTACCTGCGGTGATGAAGTCCTGCCCTCCCGATGTCAGCGCTGTCACTGTCTTCCATGGCCGCTTCTTGTCACATCTCCTCTCGCTGCCGGCCCGAGACTGTCACTAGCGATGACGTCACGGGCTCCCGCCATACTTGGTTGTGAAGGCGGCGGTCATTGAACTCAGTGACAGCTCTGCTGTCAGGAGTGCAGCGATCACTGCAGGTAATGTACCTTGCTAAGCTCCTGACAGCAGCACTTGTCATGCCCTGCAGTGACCTGGGCTGACCTATTGATGTTAGCTCAGGTCACTGCATTGCTCTCCCAGCCAGTATGGAACATTCTGTTCTTCATTGACTGGGACATTGACTATGGTATGGATCGTCATGGTAATCCCTTGGATTACAGCATACCTGGATTTGTTTTTCTTTCTAATAAATTGGTGAAAAAGGGAATGTTTTGGGGAGTGTTTTTTCAAATAAAAAGGTGTTTGTCGTCTTTTTTTTTTATTAGTGACTGGGTTTTTTTATATCGGGTATCTGATAGACGCCTGACATCACGAACCCCAGGGCTTGATGCCAGGTGACATTACACATCTGGTATTAACCCCATATATTACCCCGTTTGCCACCGCACCAGGGCAATGGGATGAGCTGGAGGAAAGCACCAGGATTGTCGCATCTAATGGATGCAGCCATCTGCTTTACCCTAGCTGGCTACAAAACTAGGGGGAACCCCACGTCATTTTTTTAACAATTTATTTTTTTTTTTCTAAATACAAGGCTAAGCACCCTTTAGTGCCATATGAAAGGCACCAAGGGTGCAAAATTACAAAATGCAGGAGAAGTGGGACATTATGTGTCTTTCTGCCATTATAATGAGAGAAAAAACTGATATGAAGTGTAAAAGCACAGGAAAATCACCAGAGCGCTCTACGCTGTGAAAAACAGTAGAAAATGGCACTGGAGTGAACAATAGGTTGAAGCTATGGATCCTGGGTAAATTTATGTATTTTTCCTCCTTCAGTTTTTTTGCAGTACGCAAAAAAAACGGAAGGCACATGGATGACAAACGGATGACATACGGACCGTATACGGAATGGAAACGGATGCCACACAGGTGCACCCGTGAAAAAAAACGGACCGTTTTTTGCGGACCGCAAAAACGGATCGGTCATGTGAATGTATCCTTATTCTGATCTGCCATTTATAAACAGGCGCAAATAAGTGAATAGCGCCCCTAGCGTCAGAAAATCTCCGGGGTTTCAGGGGGTAGCTGAGACCTTGGAGATCATGATTCAGGCCGTTTTTCCGGTCCCCGCTCACGTGATCACCGTAAATGACAGCGCCGGAAAAAAAATTATTTATCTCCTATCTGGCATGAACAAACATTTCAGATGGGAGATAAATCTCCTCCTCGGTCCCCCGGTGTCGCAAAAGTGCCCCCCCCCAATCCCCACCCGGAAATCCAAGATGGCCACGCGCACAGCAGCAGCGCTCGCCGCATTCACCCTACTTCTCTGATTTCTGTTGCATGTGCCATGACACATGCAACAGAAAACCCCTCCCCAGGCCCTGCCAAATCACCCCCAATAACCCCACTGGTGTTCCCCGGTGTCCCACAGTACCTGTGCAGCGTTGATCCCCCGCGGCCCCCTCCTTCACAATAGATGCTGCCGCATGCACAAAGCGGCTGTCAGCTCAGCTTCCTGTGTTCAGACACAGTGAGTGGTAGTAACCATGCATCTGTAAGCTACTGCAATGCCCTGCTCATGAGGTAAGGAACATGGGTTGATCAGAAGAGCTATACTACATTTCCAAATAGAGGTATTTGATTTTATAGTTGCCCTGCTGAACGACTACCAAACATGAGAGTCCGTTATACGCCACAAGAAAACATGTCTAAATAGCGAGCTCTTTTGTTTAGTATTCATTCAGCTGGATAACTGGACTTAAAGGGGTATTCCATCTCCAAGATCCTATCCCCAATATATAGTAGGTGGAATAGCAATAATATCAGCAAATACCAATATTTATTTGGAAATGTAGAATAGTTCTCCTGATTAGGCAAGCCCTTACCTCATGAGCAGGGCATTGCAGCTTTGATAGCAACAGTTACGACATGGACTCTGCTGCTGTGGACCCGGGGAGAGTGGGTGCAGATTCATTGCACCCACACTCCTCACATGGAGAGTCTGCACTCCTAGAAAATGGGGGATACGTTCCCTGAGCGTGTCCCCCCATATTCTAGATGGTCCAGAGTCATCGTGGGACCCCCTTATTTTTTTTCCTTACAATGAATTGGTGAAAGAGGGAATGTTTTGGGGAGTGTTTTTTCAAATACATTTTTTGTTGTCTATTTGTTTTCTTAGTACTGACAGTTTGTGATGTCGGGTATCTGATAGACGCCATGACATCAAAAACTGCTGGGCTTGATGTCAGGTGACCTTACAGCTAGTATCAACCCCATTTATTACCCCGTTTGCTACCGCACCAGGGCACGGGATGAGCTGGGGTGAAGCGCCAGGATAGGCGCATCTAGTGAATGCGCCACTTCTGGGGCGCCTGCGTCCTGCTATTTTTAGGCTGTGAAGGGCCAATAACTATGGACCTTCCCACCCTGAGAATACCAGACCACAGCTGTCCGCTTTACCTTGGCTGGTGATCCAATTTGGGGAAGGACCCTACTTTTTTTGAAATTATTAATATTTATAAAATAATTATAAAAAAAGAGCCTGGGGTGACCTCCACATTGGATCCCCAACCACGTTGAAGCTGCCAGCTGTGGTTTTCAGGCTACAGCCGTCTGCTTTACCCTAGCTGGCTATCAAACATGGGGGGACCCCACGTCATTTTTTTTTTAACTATTTTTTTAAATAAAAAAAATTAATGGCCTTCCCTGTATTTTGATTGCCAGCCAAGGTAACGCCAGGTAGATGGGGGTGGCAACCCGTAGCTGTCTGCTTTATCTGCGCTGAGAATCAAAAAATACCGCGGAGTGCTACATCATTTTTTTTAAAGATTTATTTTTACAGCACTGTGATGATGTCAGGCAATCAAAATACAGTGAAGCCCTTTTTTTTTAGTTATTTAAGTAAATAATTTTAAAAAATATATATGGGCTCCAGCTGCATTTTTTGTATTGCTAGCTAAGGGTAATCCTAGCAGCTACTGGCTGCTAACCCCCACTGCTTGGTGTTACCTTCACTGGCAATGGAAAATCCAGGGAAGCATTTTTATATTTTTTTTTGCCAAAAATCTACAAAAAAAATGACGTGAGCTTTGCCATGTTTTTGTATGCTAGCCAGGAACAGCTGGCAGGTACTGCTGCCCCCAACCCCCAGCTGCCTATTTGTACCCGGCTGGGAACTACAAATATAGGGAAGCCCTTTTTTTAATTATTTCATGAATTTCATGAAATAATTTTAAAAAAAAAACACGTGGGATTCGCCCAATTTTTGTGTCCGGCCGGGTACAACTAGGCGGCTGGGGATTGGAATCCGCAGCACAGGTTAGCCCAGGGTTTCTAGGCCCCTTGCTGCGAATTGCAGTCCGCAGCTACCCCAGAAAATGGCGCTCTCATAGAGCGCCATCATCTGGCGCTGTATCCAACTCTTCCAGCTGCCCTGATGCCAGTGGGTCGCTTGGTAATAATGAGTTAATACTAGCTTTGTTTTACTAGCTAGTATTAAATCAGAGATTCTTATTGTCAGGCAAGTTTGACCCAGCCATTAAGAATCTCCAATAAAGGGTTAATAAAAAGACACCACACAGAGAAAAAAATACTTTAATAAAAATAAATACACAGACACACTTAGAGACTCCATGTTTAATACTCCCTCTTATCCCTTCACGATCCATGGTCTTCTGTTTTCTTTCTCCTTTAACCCATGCAGCTCTGCTACATCAGCAGCACTGCATGGGAGAAAGACGCTGCTGTTCCTCGTGCAGAATTCACTCCGTGAGTGATCAGTGCTGCTAGCTGTAAGCGGTGACGTCACCCCTCACAGGCGCGTTGCTATAGCAACGGTGCTCCGATCCCGTGATTCCCGTCCCGGTGCCGCTGCGGCTGTAAGCGATGATGTCACTGCTGACAGGCGCGTTGCTATAGCAATGGTGATCTCCGTTATTGACCGGCTGTGGCACCCGGTGAATAACGGAATGGGGAAGCAGAACGGGGAGTCGACCGTGTGCCAGAGCATGTCGCCGGTACACGGAGATACACAAATGATCACCGCGTACTGGAGAGATGCACTGACAGGTCCTAGCGTGACATCAAAGCCATGTGACCAGTCTGTAGCCAATGAGATAATAGACATGTGACTGGTCACATGCTATTTTGACGCCACGATAGGTCCTCTGCTGGTGCTGGTTACCTGGAGGATGCAGCGATTATCGGAAGGAAAAGCGGCTGGAGACAGAGTGCAGGACGGATCGCAGGGAAAGGTAAGTGTTATGGCAATGTTTATTAACTGTATGTGTACATTTATAATGTGTTTTTATGTGTTTCTGTTTGCCTCCCATTGTTTTCAATGTGGTTCGAAAGGTTCGTCGAACGGCTCGCTGAACTGAACTCGAACGCGGCCTCCGTTCGACGAACCGAGTCGAACTCGAGTCTCTAGAGGGTGGCTCATCTCTACTCTTTAGATGGAAAATTAATTACAAAAATCAATGAATATATAATTTACATATAAAACCTTATTGTGAAATATTCCAATATGCCCCCAGTGCTGGTTTGCCCCATGATTCTAAGGTGCTCTCTTTGAACTCTTGAGAATACCTGTTTCAAGTATCAGTACACATTGGGAGAAATTTATATGTGACCCCAATCTGCTCAGATAACCTCTTGTACTACTAATAAGCTTCCTAAGAATGCTTTTTGGCAGTCCTCATATTTCTGAAACCCTTTTGATACTCAGAAGTGATGTACTGCGATAGAAGCATTCAGTTATAGTTTATATCATCCAATGTTCTATCTTATTCAATTTACTTTTATCTTTATTCCCCAGCACATAGATTCTGCTGCCTGGTGACATTTGCAGGAACTAGTGTAATCGTCAATATGCATTAAAAGAAGGAAAACATTTATAAAAGTTCTGTATTATATTTGGTAATGGATATGTCAAAATTGTTTATCATAACACATTTACCTAATATTTCTCTGATGATATTTTTAGAAGCATTGCACTTTTGATTGAGTCTGTTAACCAAGAGACCCATCAAGCCCATTTCATAAGATTCACCCATCACATTGTGTCTGTTGCACCCAAGTCGATGAACCAAGATGACGCTG
Source organism: Anomaloglossus baeobatrachus (assembly GCF_048569485.1). Classification (NCBI taxonomy): domain Eukaryota; kingdom Metazoa; phylum Chordata; class Amphibia; order Anura; family Aromobatidae; genus Anomaloglossus; species Anomaloglossus baeobatrachus. The sequence continues at coordinate 221,326,849 of NC_134353.1, forward strand.
TTTCCCATCTTGTTCCTGGTAATTGAGTGCAAAGTAAGACCATTAGATGGAGCGCCAAGGGTTGTGAAAGTAATTAATGTCTATCCATTTCACAGGAACCTGGAGATCAGGTGAAATCATACACAACGACCTTATACGCTCAAACCTCAGTTTGCCTGTCAATAATCTGTTAATGTTCCAGTGCGATGTCTACTGGGACCGTAAAAACACTCAAAAGAACACTTTATGTTGTACAGAAAACCTGAACGAGTCAGTCGAAATTCATTAGTTCATTTAATTCATCATCATTGAAAACCTTAAAGGAAACTTAAAGAAATGTTACTGTACAATTGCATGTGTTAACTCATTGTGTGCTTGTGCTTCTAACACTTGTTTCCAAAAAATCCTTTTATATATATATATATATATATATATATATATATATATATATATATATACTAGCTGTACTACCTGGCTTCACCAGAGTTAATAACTGCTGTTAACAAAATAGAATGTATTAACAAAAATGTATTCTGCACACAAAAAACACAAAACAAATAGAAATGTAATTTTTAAAAGGCAAAAACTAAGCTAATAGAAGTATTTCTCAACATATATTTCAACACCACAGATATTCCACACAGATTCAACTAAATTGGCCAAGTAATGTGAAGTAATCTTCTACTCCTTATTCGAGTGCCTTTTGATAAACATTCTTTTGTTGCACCAAATGATGTCATTTGGAAGCAGGAGTTGTACATCCTAATGTTGTCCAAGAAATGCTTTGATATTGTACTGGTACCTGTCATGAGATACTTTAGGGGATCTGGTGGTGACAGGAGAGGTGGAAGTTTTATCTTGCCTTTTGCACAGCATAAACCTGGCGGTTCATCTTTCCATTTCAGGGCACTGAAGTACATGCAGACCACATCCATTTTTCCTATCTGAACTTTAGGATGATCCTGATAGTTTATGTCTGACTGGTAACAAATATTGCATATTTCCCAGGGGCAAAGCACCTAGGATTTCACTGTGTTGTGCGCCCTCGCTGGCTGCCGGCAGTGTTTTCTTTGGCTGGTCTCCCCGAGATCAGGGATTGTTTTGTCTTGTTGGTCTACTAGGCATTGCTCCCACCTGGCCTGAATTCTACTCCACACTGATGAGGGGCAATACACCAAAACAGCTGTCTGTGGATGGATACCTGGCCTTGGTATTTCCCTTGTCATATCTTTAAACGTGTCAAAAAGTTGGATATTGACTTAAAGGGCCACTTAATATGGTGGTTATGGTGGTCTCCTAAAAAGAGCCACTCCTTGGCTGGGTCCTACCCAGAGGGATATCTGGCTGGTTTCTGTGTCGAGACTCATAACAGAGGCTCCACGGAGTATTTTGATTTGCATATTTCCCAGGGGGCAATGCACCTAGGATTTCACTGTGTTGTGCGCCCTCGCTGGCTGCCGGCAGTGTTTTTTTTGGCTGGTCTCCCCGAGATCAGTGATTGTTTTGTCTTGTCTGACTGGTAACAAAAGGCAGCATGTTTCAAATCTCCAACCATTTCCTGTGCCCTGGTGGAAGAAATAGCAATTCTCTTAGTGGCAAGTCGGCCTTCTCTCTGCTGAGATGACTCATTGGCCCTTGAGGAAGCAGCTCTCCTTCTCTTATCTGCAAGCCTCGCTTCCCTCTCCTCAGAAAGTTCATTGGCTCTTGAGGAAGCAGCTCTTGTTTTCATGTCTGCAAGCCTCGCTTCCCTCTCCTCAGAAAGTTAATTGGCTCTTGAGGAAGCAGCTCTTGTTTTCATGTCTGCAAGCCTCGCTTTCCTCTCATCAAAAAGTTAATTGGCTTTTGAGGAAGCAGCTGCTATTCTCATGTGTGTCAGCCTTGTTTCTCGGTCTTCACATTTTTCATTGGCCCGTAATGCAGCTTTTCTTTTCACATCAGCTGACATAGAGGTAATGTGACTGACATCAGCCTTTCCACCAACACACCCTAACTGACATCCTATTACCTCACACAAGCTTTGTTATACTGAGAATGTACTTTGTTGCCTATATTAACCAATCAGAGCTCAGATTAAGTAACTGTAGCAAAATAGAAGCTGAGCTGGGATTGGTTGCTATTGGCAGCCTGATAAATTCCACAGTATATATTAGCTCACACATACACATAATAGACAGGTCATGTGACTGACAGATGCCGTATTTCCTATATGGTACATTTGTTGTTCTTGTAGTTTAGCTGCTTATTAATCATATTTGTATTTTTGAAGGATAATACCAGACTTGTGTGTGTTTTAGGGCGATTATGTGGCGAAGTTGGTGTATGTGTGGTGAAATGTTTGCTGAGGGTGGTATATGTGTTCAAGCACGTGGTAGCGTGTGGCGCATTTTGTGTGTGTTCATATCACCGAGTGTGGTGAGTATCCCATGTCGGGGCCCCACCTTAGCAACTGTACAGTATATACACTACTCTTTGGTGACATCGCTCTCATTCCCCTTGTTCTCAAGTCCCCCTTGTTCGCATCTGGCAGCTGTCAATTTGCCTCCAACACTTTTCGTTTCACTTTTTCCCTATTATGTAGATAGGGGCAAAATTGATTGGTAAATTTTAATTCGCGGAGTTAAAATTTTGCCTCACAACATAGCCTATGATGCTCTCGGGGTCCAGACATGTGAGTGTGTAAAATTTTGTGGCTGTAGCTGCGACGGTGCAGATGCCAATCCCGGACACACACACACACACACACACACACACACATTTAGCTTTATATATTAGATGACATATTTCTCAGTAATATTAATATTAACCCATTCCCAATATATTATGTATATAAACATGATGATTGGTAAGGGATTACCAACTAATGGGCCAGCATGCAAGCACAGAAGCTGTACCTTGGACATTACCCTGAAAACTTGTCTGAGCTGACCTACGATCTCCTGTTAGCATTGTCACTGGTTGTTTAACCCTCTATATGCCATGGTCAATAGTGATTGCAGCATCTAGGTGATTGACAAAAGGAGGGGGCTCCCTCTTACACCCCCTCATCAGCTGGGAGCCTGATTATGAGGAGCTGATGAATGCTTTGGTAACAGGAAGCAGATAAAGATCTCCAGGTATTCAAATTACTATATCCTTTTAGGCCCAGACATAAGCAGTGTCTAATAAGCTTTTTGTCAGTATATAAGCCGGCTTCACATCAGCGGTATTCTGCCGCAATGCCAGATCTGTCAGAAATGTGGTACAGTTCAATACAGTTAAATGGAATTGCGGCAAGATAAGGTCACATGCGGTCACATGCGACACACACGTGTTTTGGTGCATATTTTGGTGCGTTTGGCTATGTGTGCACGTTGCGTAATTTCGTGTATTTACGCTGCATTTTGCACTGCAACATAAACGCATGCGGCCTGCGTCCCCAGCACAATCTATGAAGATTGTGCATAATCCATCCGCACGTTGCGTTTGAGAGCACAACGATTTGCATGTTGAAATTTTGATCCAATCGCTGCGCTTAAAAAAACAGCATGTCACTTGTTGGTGCACTTTGGATGCTGCTCCCACTCTGTCTATGGGAGAGGCAACATCCCAAGCTCATGAATCGGCATCTATTCTGCAGACACACTGCATAAATTAAGCAGTTGTGACTAGAGTTGAGCGCGGTTCGTGGTTCGAGGTTCTCCAGTTCTATGCTCGAGTGATTTTGGGCCCTGTTCTAGATCGAACTAGAACTCGAGCTTTTTGCAAAAGCTCGATAGTTCTAGAAACGTTCGAGAACGGTTCTAGCAGCAAAAAAACAGCTAAATCCTAGCTTGGTTTCCGCTGTAATAGTGTAAGTCACTCTGTGAATCACACTATTATGACATTTCAGTGTATAGTGTGCGTGAACAGCGCCTTCAGATCACTGCTGTTTCTATAATGACGATCGCCATTTTTTTTTTTTTTTTCCTTGTCTTCCTTCCCTAAGCGCGCGCGTGTAGTGGGGCGGGCCAGCATGTCAGCCAATCCCAGACACACACACAGCTAAGTGGACTTTTAGCGAGAGAAGCAACGGCATGTGTGATAGGATGTCCATGTCACATGTCCCTGCATTATAAAACCGGACATTTTCCTCCAGGACGCCATTATCTCTTCTGCGTCTTTGGTGTCAGACATCACTGTCGCAGCTCCGTCCTTTGTCCTATCGCTGATACAGCTGTATGCGCTCCATACACAGCGCTGGACAGCTTAGGGAGAGCACTTTCTAGCAGTCCTTTTAAGGGCTCAAACCGGCAGGGTCAGAGTTAAGGTGACAGGTCCTGAAAACAGCGACAGCGTCTGTGTAGCCAAGGTCAGGGATTTCCTCCCTGCATTTCCCTATTAGGAGGGAATAGAAAGTCAGGCTTCCATTCCTCTACCCAGAGCCCCACAATCCTGGCACTGTACCCTCCTGTCCTCTGCACACTCCAACTCATTATAACTAAGCCATTATACTAGCAAACACTCAGTGTACCTAGTGGCATCCTATACGTGGCTATTGGACTTTGCTATAGTCCCACTAGTGCAAAGACATTTGCAGAGCACGTCTGCCTGCATTGCACACTCCAACTCATTATAACTAAGCCATTATACTAGCAAACACTCAGTGTACCTAGTGGCATCCTAAACGTGGCTATTGGACTTTGCTATAGTCCCACTAGTGCAAAGACATTTGCAGAGCGCGTCTGCCTGCATTGCACACTCCAACTCATTATAACTAAGCCATTATAATAGCAAACACTCAGTGTACCTAGTGGTATCCTAAACGTGGCTATTGGACTTTGCTATAGTCCCACTAGTGCAAAGACATTTGCAGAGCACGTCTGCCTGCATTGCACACTCCAACTCATTATAACTAAGCCATTATACTAGCAAACACTCAGTGTACCTAGTGGCATCCTAAACGTGGCTATTGGACTTTGCTATAGTCCCACTAGGGTAAAGACATTTGCAGAGCACGTCTGCCTGCATTGCACACTCCAACTCATTATAACTAAGCCATTATACTAGCAAACACTCAGTGTACCTAGTGGCATCCTAAACGTGGCTATTGGACTTTGCTATAGTCCCACTAGTGCAAAGACATTTGCAGAGCACGTCTGCCTGCATTGCACACTCCAACTCATTATAACTAAGCCATTATACTAGCAAACACTCAGTGTACCTAGTGGCATCCTAAACGTGGCTATTGGACTTTGCTATAGTCCCACTAGTGCAAAGACATTTGCAGAGCGCGTCTGCCTGCATTGCACACTCCAACTCATTATAACTAAGCCATTATACTAGCAAACACTCAGTGTACCTAGTGGCATCCTAAACGTGGCTATTGGACTTTGCTATAGTCCCACTAGTGCAAAGACATTTGCAGAGCACGTCTGCCTGCATTGCACACTCCAACTCATTATAACTAAGCCATTATACTAGCAAACACTCAGTGTACCTAGTGGCATCCTAAACGTGGCTATTGGACTTTGCTATAGTCCCACTAGTGCAAAAACATTTGCAGAGCGCGTCTGCCTGCATTGCACACTCCAACTCATTATAACTAAGCCATTATACTAGCAAACACTCAGTGTACCTAGTGGCATCCTAAACGTGGCTATTGGACTTTGCTATAGTCCCACTAGTGCAAAGACATTTGCAGAGCGCGTCTGCCTGCATTGCACACTCCAAATCATTATAACTAAGCCATTATACTAGCAAACACTCAGTGTACCTAGTGGCATCCTAAACGTGGCTATTGGACTTTGCTATAGTCCCACTAGTGCAAAGACATTTGCAGAGCGCGTCTGCCTGCATTGCACACTCCAACTCATTATAACTAAGCCATTATACTAGCAAACACTCAGTGTACCTAGTGGCATCCTAAACGTGGCTATTGGACTTTGCTATAGTCCCACTAGTGCAAAGACATTTGCAGAGCGCGTCTGCCTGCATTGCACACTCCAACTCATTATAACTAAGCCATTATACTAGCAAACACTCAGTGTACCTAGTGGCATCCTAAACGTGGCTATTGGACTTTGCTATAGTCCCACTAGTGCAAAGACATTTGCAGAGCACGTCTGCCTGCATTGCACACTCCAACTCATTATAACTAAGCCATTATACTAGCAAACACTCAGTGTACCTAGTGGCATCCTAAACGTGGCTATTGGATTTTGCTATAGTCCCCACTAGTGCAAAGACATTTGCAGAGCGCGTCTGCCTGCATTGCACACTCCAACTCATTATAACTAAGCCATTATACTAGCAATTTTTGCTGCCAGTTTAAGGGCCGTAGTTGCATTGTCAGGGATATTTATTCTTTATTATTCTGCTGTTAATAAAGCTGGACCACCACTGCAATCTACACCACCTCTCAATTTTTACTACCACATTTTCAGTCCACAATCTTGTCGCAATCAACATGAGTGGCAAAATGACAGATGCTGGTGGAAAGGGGAAGAGGCGTGGTGGAAAAGGCAAAAAAGGTTTTGTCCGTGGGGAAGGTGGCAAAGCTCCATTATCATCTGCTGAAGATAGACCATCTACCAGCAAAAGTAAGATGTCTACTACTTACCGTGGACAATCCGATGTGCTCCCTTTTTTACGGACACGAACAACAGGAACAAAGGTAGATGATGGGCAAAAAAGGAAAATGCTTGAATGGATCTCAAGTGGTCCAACAAGTGCCCTCTCAGCCACTTCAAGTACCGCATCCAAAAAACACCAGTCCTCTGAGTTGTCATCCCAATCAAACTTGATTTCTCCCAGCTCTGAAGTCTCCATCAGCCCTGCACAGTATGGTGGAACTGAGATGGCTGAGTCTGCAGAACTGTTCAGTCACACTATAGCCTGGGAATCAGAGGTCTGCTCCCAAGCTACAGTGAGTACAGAACAGGAAATGGTCTGCAGTGATGCCCAGAACCTTTGTGACTCTGATTCAGGCCATGAGGACCAAGTTTCGGAGCATAATGTTGACCCTTTGTCACAAACTGTAACACCTGTGGTTATAGACAATGAGGAACATACTGATGAAGATGAGACTCAGATAACCGATTGGGATGACAACCTAAATATTCGGTCAGGGCAAGAAGAGGCTCGGTCTGAGGGGGAGGGGAGTGCAAACACAACAATTGATGATGAAGTTCTAGATCCCACCTACTGTCAACCCACAGTCAGGCACTCGAGGAGGTCAACAGAGGTGGTGGAGGAGGATGCAACTGATGACGAAGTTACCTTGCGCCTTCCTGGACAGAGTCGGAGTACTGGTAGCACGTCTACAACTGCATCCTCAGCCACCACTCTGCCTCTGAGCATTATTCGGGGTAGATCAACAGGTCGCATGGCCTCTAAGCCTTGCCTAGCCTGGTCCTTTTTTGACATAGAAAAAGATCGCCCAAATTATGTGATCTGTAAAATTTGTCATGGTTCTCTTAGTAGAGGTCAAAACCTCAGCAGTTTGACAGCTTCTTCCATGAATCGTCAAAGGAATAAATATCATATGGCCCGGTGGGAAGCTCACCGTGCTGCAATGCGGCCTAGCGGAGCGAACCATCCACCGCCTGCCCCTTCCAGTGCATCCGCGCGCTCGTGATCTTCTAGGACTGTGGGGACAGCTGTCACACCTGTTTTTCCACCCACAACTTCCACCACTGTAACCGCAACAGGCAGTTTGCTTGGTAGGTCGTCAGTTGGTTTGGAAGGGGAAACAAGTGAGTGTGTACAGCTCTCTCAGACATCGATAGCACCAACTTTGGATGAAGGCAACATCATGTCTCCGCCTGCACTTTCCTCACAAACCTGCATTTTTCCAGGGACACCCTACTCAACACCGTCTACACACAGCAGCCAGATCTCTGTCCCTCAGATGTGGACAAATAAAAGGCCATTTCCTGCGACCCATGACAAAGCTAAGAGGCTGACTCTATCCCTCTGTAAGCTGTTGGCTACAGAAATGCTGCCTTTCCGCCTAGTGGACACACAGGATTTTAGAGACCTTATGTCTGTCGCTGTGCCCCAGTACCAGATGCCTAGTCGCCACTTCTTTTCTAAGAAAGGTGTGCCCGCGCTACACCAGCATGTCGCACACAACATCACCGCTTCATTGAGAAACTCTGTGTGTGAACGGGTGCATTTCACCACCGATACTTGGACCAGTAAGCATGGACAGGGACGTTGCATGTCGCTCACTGGGCACTGGGTAACTATGGTGATAGATGGTGAAGGGTCTGCTGCACAAGTCTTGCCGTCCCCACGACTTGTGTGTCAATCCTCTGTCTGTCCAAGTTCCGCCACTGCTTCTGCATCCTCCACCTCATCTGGGTCCTCCACCTCCACCCCAAGCCTGCCTGGTCAGGCCACCAGCGTTCTCACTGCGCAGAAGGAATCACGCACCCCTCATTACTATGCTGGCAGCAGAGCGCAACGGCATCAGGCGGTCTTTAGCTTGACATGTCTTGGGAATAAGAGTCACACAGCTGAGGAGTTGTGGTCAGCTCTGCGGTCCGAGTTTAATAAATGGTTGTCTCCACTCAACCTGCAGCCTGGTAAGGCCGTGTGCAACAATGCTGCAAACCTGGGTAAGGCCCTTCGCCTGGGCAAGGTTACACACGTACCTTGTATGGCTCACGTGTTGAACCTTGTCGTGCAGCAATTTTTAACACAGTATCCCGGCCTAGATGGCCTTCTGAACAGGGCACGAAAACTGTCTGCTCACTTCCGCCGTTCAAGTGCCGCAGCTGAGCGACTTGCATCGCTCCAGAAGTCTTTCGGCCTGCCGGTTCATCGCCTGAAATGCGATGTGGCGACACGCTGGAATTCAACTCTCCACATGTTACAGCGACTGTGGCAGCACCGCCGTGCCCTGGTGCAATACGTCATGACGTATAGCCTGGGCCAACGAGATGCAGAGGTGGGGCAAATCACCCTGATGGAGTGGTCTCAGATCAAGGACCTATGCACCCTTCTGCACAGTTTCGACATGGCGACGAATATGTTTAGCGCTGACAATGCCATTATCAGCATGACGATTCCAGTCATTTACATGCTGGAACACACGCTAAACACTATTCGGAGTCGGGGGTGGGACAACAGGAAGGGGATGAACTACAGGAGGATTCATATGCGCAAGACACAACAACATCACCAAGGTCCAGACGTTCATCATCACCAAGGCGCCAGGCATGGGAGCATGGGGGACAGGGATCAACAAGGGCGCATGGTAGCAGGCGAGATGTTGAGGAAGGTGCAGGAGGACATGAAGAAATGGAGGACGAACTGTCCATGGACATGGAAGACTCAGCAGATGAGGGAGACCTTGGTCAAATTTCAGTTGAAAGAGGTTGGGGGGAGATGTCAGAGGAAGAAAGAACGGTTAGCACCTCTATGCCACAAACACAGCGTGGACTTGGTCCGCATGGCTGCGCAAGACACATGAGTGCCTTCTTGTTGCACTACCTCCAACATGACCCTCGTATTGTCAAAATTAGAAGTGATGATGACTACTGGCTTGCCACACTATTAGATCCCCGGTACAAGTCCAAATTTTGTGACATAATTCCAGCCATAGAAAGGGACGCACGTATGCAGGAGTATCAGCAGAAGCTGTTACTCGATCTTAGATCCGCTTTTCCACCAAACAACCGTGCAGGTGCAGGGAGTGAATCTCCCAGTTGTAACTTGACAAACATGGGACGGTCTCGTCATCTTCAACAGTCTACACGTACCAGTATGACCGTATCTGGTGCTGGTAACAGCAATTTTATGGAATCTTTTCATAATTTTTTTAGACCCTCCTTTGCAAGGCCACCAGAGACAACAAGTCTGACACATAGTCAACGGCTGGAGAGGATGATACAGGAGTATCTCCAAATGAACATCGATGCCATGACTTTGCAAATGGAGCCTTGCTCCTTTTGGGCTTCAAACCTAGAAAAATGGCCAGAGCTCTCAACTTACACCTTGGAGATTTTGTCGTGTCCAGCTGCCAGCGTTGTCTCTGAACGTGTCTTCAGTGCTGCTGGGTGTGTGCTGACAGATAAGCGCACGCGTCTGTCCAGTGACAATGTGGACAGACTGACGTTCATCAAAATGAACAAGTCATGGATCCAGAAGGAATTTACAACCCCTGTGTCATCCTGGGGAGAGTAAATGATTGTGGATTTGGAATGTGCGTGATGCAAATCTAGCTGTGAAGTGTACAACTAGGGCACAAGTGCTGCCACTGAATGGGTGGGTGTGTGTGGGGCCCAATTTTTGGAAAAAAGGGAGACTCCACTTGGAGTAACCCTTGCTTACATTGTTTTTAAAAGAAGCCAAGATGAACAAGTCATGGTTCAGCAAAGACTTTATCTACCTACCCCGGTGTCATCCTAGGGACGGTTAATTATGGCGTATTTTTCAATGTGCTTGATGCAAATCAAAACATCCTGTTTGCAACTAGGGCCCAAGTGCTGCCACTGATGGGGTGGGTGTCTGTGTGGCCCAATTTTTGGAAAAAAGGGAGACTCCGCTTGGAGTAACCCTTGCTTGCTGTGTTTTTAAAAGAAGCCAAGATGAACAGAGCTGGGATCATGAAAGACTTTGCTACCTACCCTGGTGTCATCCTGGGGACGGTTAATTATGGCGTATTTTTGAATGTGCTTGATGCAAATCTAGCTGTGAAGTGTACAACTAGGGCACAAGTGCTGCCACTGAATGGGTGGGTGTGTGTGGGGCACAATTTTTGGAAAAAAAGGGAGACTCCGCTTGGAGTAACCCTTGCTTGCTGTGTTTTTAAAAGAAGCCAAGATGAACAGAGCTGGGATCAGGAAAGACTTTGCTACCTACCCTGGTGTCATCCTGGGGACGGTTAATTATGGCGTATTTTTGAATGTGCTTGATGCAAATCTAGCTGTGAAGTGTACAACTAGGGCACAAGTGCTGCCACTGAATGGGTGGGTGTGTGTGGGGCACAATTTTTGGAAAAAAAGGGAGACTCCGCTTGGAGTAACCCTTGTTTACATTGTTTTTAAAAGAAGCCAAGATGAACAAGTCATGGTTCAGCAAAGACTTTATCTACCTACCCCGGTGTCATCCTGGGGACGGTTAATTATGGCGTATTTTTCAATGTGCTTGATGCAAATCAAAACATCCTGTTTGCAACTAGGGCCCAAGTGCTGCCACTGATGGGGTGGGTGTCTGTGTGGCCCAATTTTTGGAAAAAAGGGAGACTCCGCTTGGAGTAACCCTTGCTTGCTGTGTTTTTAAAAGAAGCCAAGATGAACAGAGCTGGGATCAGGAAAGACTTTGCTACCTACCCTGGTGTCATCCTGGGGACGGTTAATTATGGCGTATTTTGAATGTGCTTGATGCAAATCTAGCTGTGAAGTGTACAACTAGGGCACAAGTGCTGCCACTGAATGGGTGGGTGTGTGTGGGGCACAATTTTTGGAAAAAAAGGGAGACTCCGCTTGGAGTCACCTTGCGGTGTTTTACATGACTTTAGAAGGGCGTGCCATGCCTATATCTGTGTCTCCTCCTCTTTTTCCTTGTCCGCTCTTTTGTTTTTGCATAAGTATATGTCCTTGTCACTTTCCCATGTGTTTGTGTTGTGTTGTGAGTTGTTTGTGACCTTTTGGACACCTTTGAGGGTGTTTTCTAGGTGTTTTTATGTGTTTGTGATTGCCTGCCATTGTTTCCTATGCAGTTCGAGTTCGTTCGTCGAACGTTCGACGAGCCGAACTCGAACGGGACCTCCGTTCGGCGAACCGACCTCGAGCCGAACCGGGACCGGTTCGCTCATCTCTAGTTGTGACGCCCTGGCCTATCAGGTCGTCACAGGCTATTATGCAATCTGCCCTTCTGCATGATATCCGTCTCCTCCTTGGTTACCGGTCCCTGACCTTTGGTGTTGCTAAGAACAAGCTAATCAAAACCCTAGGAACACTTTGCACTGCACCCACCAGACACACCAGTGGAAAGCCTGAAGGGAATAGGGTTGGCCACTTGGGGGGTTGGTTAACCCCTTCAGCCCCAGCCTGTTTTCACCTTAAAGACCCGGCCATTTTTTGCAATTTTGACCAGTGTCACTTTATGAGGTTATAACTCTGGAAAGCTTCAATGGATCCTGGCAATTCTGACATTGTTTTTCATGACATATTGTACTTCATGTCAGTGGTAAATTTAGGACAATATTTTTTGCATTTATTTGTGAAAATTTCAGAAATTTGGCGAAAATTTAGAAAATTTTGCAATTTTCAAAATTTTAATTTTTTTTGGTCAAAAATCTGAGAGATATGTAACACAAAATAGTTACTAAATAACATTTCCCACATGTCTGCTTTACACCAGCGCTATTTTCAAAACAATTTTTTTTTTCGTTAGGAAGTTAGAAGAGTTCAAAGTTCATCAGCAATTTCTCATTTTTCCAACAAAATTTACAAAAAGAAAAATTTGGGTACCACATCACATTTGGAGTGATTTGAAAACCTAGGCGACAGAAAATACCCAAAAGTGACCCCATTCTAAAAACTGCACCCTTCACTCTACTCAAAACCACATCTAAGAAGTTTATTAACCCTTTAGGAGCTTTACAGGAACCCAAACAATGTAGATGGAAAAATGAAAATTTCACTTTTTTACACAAAAATGTTACTTTAGCCATAAAGTTTAGAATTTTCACAAGGGTATCAGAAAAAATAACCCCTAAAATTAATTGTGCAATTTCTCCTGAGTATACCAATATCTCATATGTGGTGGAAATCAATTGTTTGGGTGCACGGCAAGGCTCGGAAGGGAAGGGAGCATCATTTGATTTTTTGAAAGCAAAATTGTCTGGAATCATTAGCAGATGCAATGTTGCGTTTAGAGACCCCTGAGGTGCCTAAACAATGGAGCTCCCCCACAAGTGACCCCATTTTGGAAAATAGACCCCTTATGGAATTTATCTACATGTTTAGTGAGCATTTTGAAACCCTGGAGGCTTCACAAAAGTTTATAATGTTCAGCCGTGAAAATTATATATATGTTTTTACGACGAAATTGTTATTTCAACCAGGTAGTTTTTTTTCACAAGGGTATCAGGAAAAAATGCACTATAAAACGTGTTGTGCAATTTCTCCTGAGTACACCAATATCTCATATGTGGTGAAATCAATTGTTTGGGTGCACGGTGGGGCTCAGAAGAGAAAGAGCACCATTTCACAGCAAAATTGGTTGGAATTATTAGCAGACGCCATGTTGCATTTTGAGATCCCTTGAGGTGCCTAAACAATGGAGCTCCCCTACAAGTGACCCCATTTTGGAAACTAGACCCCTTATGGAATTTATCCAGATGTTTAGTGAGCACTTTGAATCCCTGGAGTCTTCACAAAAGTTTATACTGTTCAGCCGCGAAAATATATATATATTTTTTTACCACGAAATTGTTATTTCAACCAGGTAGCTTTTTTTGCACAAGGGTAGCAAGAAAAAATGCACCATAAAACGTATTGTGCAATCTCTCCTGAGTACACTGATATCTCATATGTGGTGGAAATCAATTGTTTGGGCACACAGCGGGGCTCTGAAGAGAAGGAGCGCCATTTCACAGCAAATTGGTTGGAATTATTAGCAGACACCATGTTGCATTTGGAGATCCCCTGAGGTGCCTAAACAATGGAGCTCCCACACATGTGACCCCATTTTGGAAACTAGACCCACCCCCATACAAAAAAAATAGTTTGGCAAAATAAAAAATACGGACGTGAGTAAAAAAAAATAAAATAAAAAAAATAATATTAGCGCCTTCAACTGACACTAAGGCAAGTGCCACACGTGAGAGCGATGCACGAATCTCACATCGCATCATCTGGCACAGCCGCACACTCCTGTATAGAAGAGAGCGACCGTGCCAGATGATGCGATACGAGACTCGTGCATCGCTCTTAAGTGTGGCAGTGGGCTGACTTTTACAATATTCAGTAAAAAATACTGTAGTTGATGATTACTACAGTATCATTTTACTGGCCCTAAACTAAGTTTATATTTACTTCTTATTTAGTTTACATAAAAAAAAAAATCAGGACGCATGCACGAATGTGCTGCAAAAAGGGGGGGGACAAGGTGGGATTGGAAAAAAAGCTGGATGGAGGATGGGAGAAGTGCGCGGCGGAGGATGGTAGAGAGCGGCGGAGGATGGGAGAGTGCACGGCTTAGGATGGGAGAGTGCACGGCTTAGGATGGGAGAGTGCATGGCAAAGGATAGGAAAGGGCAGTGGAGGATGGGAGAGGGTGGCGGAGGATAGGAGAATGCACGGCGGAGGATGGGAGAGGGTTGCAATAGATGGAGGAGCGGTGGAGGATGGGAGAGGGTGGGCAGCAGATCAGGGTGAGAGGTGGTGAAGGGGGCAGCAGATCGGAAGGGTGAAGAGGGGATGGAGGGGGCAGCAGATTGGGGAGGGTGAGAGGGGGTGGAGGGGGGCAGTAGATCAGGAAGGGTGAGAGAGGGTGAAGGCGGCAGCAGATTGTGTAGGGTGAGAGGGGGTGGAGGGGGGCAGCAGATTGGGGAGGGTGAGAGGGGGGGCATCAGATCAGGGAGGGTGAGAGGGGTTGAAGGGGGCAGCAGATCGGGGAGGTGTGAGAGGGGATGGAGGGGGCAGCAGACTGGGGAGGGTGAGAGTGGGTGGGGGGCAGCAGATCAGGGAGGGTGAGAGAGGGGGCAGCAAATCAGGGAGGGGGGCAGCGGCTTATGAGGGAGAGCGGGCAGCAGATCAGGGAGGGTGAGAGATGGGAGAGAGCGAGCAGCAGATAAGGGAGGGTGAGAGATGGTGGAGGAGGCAGCAGATCGGGGAGGGTGACAGATGGGAGAGAGCGGGCAGCAGATTGCGGAGGGTGAGATGGTGGAGACTGGGCAGCAGATCGCGGAGGGTGAGATGGGAGAGAGCAGCCAGCAGATTGGGGAGAGGGAGATGGGAGAGAGAGAGGGCAGCAGATCGGGGAGTGTGAGATGGGAGAGAGTGGGCAGCAGATCGTGGAGGGTGAGCTGGGAGAGAGCAGACAGCAGACTGCGGAGGGTGAGATGGTGGGGAGCGGGCAGCAGCTCGGGGAGGGTGAGATGTTGGAGGGGGCAGCATATCAGGGAGGGTGAGAGATGGGAGAGAGCGGGCAGCAGATCGTGGAGGGTGCAATGGTGGGGGAGCGAGCAGCAGATCGCGGAGGGGTGAGATGGGTGAGAGTGGGCAGCAGATCACGTAGGGTGAGATGGTGGAGAGCAGGCAGCAGATCGGGGAGAGTGGGAGATGGTGGAGGGGGCAGCAGATCAGGGAGGGTGAGATGGGAGAGAGCGTGCAGCAGATCGGGGACGGTGGGAGATGATGGAGGGTTCAGCAGATGAGGATGGGAGAGAAAAGGCAGCAGCTCACAAAGGGGGGCAGCGGCTGATGGGGAGAGCGGTGGCAGATGGAGGGGGCTGCAGCAGGTAGAGGAGATCGGCGGTGGATCGGCGGCGGTGGGCAGGGGATCGGAGGCAGGACGGCCGATTGGGGGGGGCAGGGGCTTACCAGGACACTTGCAGGGATCACTCTCCTCAGCTGCCTTCCACGGACAAAGTAAAGCTGAGGGGAGCGGTCACTGGCCCCAGATTCACGATGATTGGAGAGATTGGTCACAATCACAAGGCCGGTTTCTCCAATCAGAGCTGGGGGCGGGTGAGACAGCGATCACCCAGCTCCAGCCAATGATCAGTGCTATAGCTGTACTGATCATGGCTGGATTTCAATGTTTCAGCCATTTTTAATGACTGAAACATTACACTGGCTGTTATTGGCTGAGCGGCGTTCATGAGCCAATCAGCCTGCGCAGGTCTGTGGGGGAGACACCACCCCTCCTGAGGTCAATTAGAGGTCCCCTCCTCCCCGAATCTTAGGTTTGTGTGAACCGATCGCACTCACCGGGGCGACGGGGCCGCTATTTCGCCATGACGTACTGGGTACGTCATGGGTCGTTAAGCACCATGTCACCATGACGTACCCAGTACGTCATGGGTCATTAAGAGGTTAAGGGGAGGTCAGGAGTGTTAGGAGACAGTCAGTTAGGCGGTGACTCTTGAGAGGAGAGGTCAGGAGCTGGGCTCCTTGGTATACTAGGTGGCAGACGTTGGTCTGGGCCTGGTAGGAGCTGGACCGCAGTCGCAGGGGATCATCGCAGGGGCACGGACTGTCAAGGAGGACAGCCGGTGGCCTTGTGATATCACCGGGCAGGGGCCAGGGCACAATGGGGTTCGTGGATCCTAGGCCGGGAAGTAGGTTCAGGCGTCCTGGTAATTTACCCGACGAGGACGGAGCCTTTAAGATCCATTCTCCACCCGCTCCAAATTGGGGTACTAGCGCAATGAGGGGGATATGACTTTTCCACTGCATAGTCCAGAAAATCCAAAGCGTGAACCCTGAGAGCAAGCTCACTCCGTTAGCCATATGCGTGAGCGGGACTCGTTTAGTTTCATGCTATAAGGGACCAACTACAGAAGATAGGTGCCAAGGTTAAGGTCACAGGCTAACAAGCAACACCAACGGGCACGGGATCCAGGCATGCTCCCTCCCTGCTGCAGCGGCATCAAGAACTTTGGTTTACATCGATTGTCAGCTTCAGCGTTATTGGGCTGAGTGAGTACGCAAATAACCCTTACCGGTGCGACGGCACCTCCCCAGCGCTATCACCAAGTCCCGGGGCATTCCCCCTACCTGTGGAGGGGTTAAACACCTGGCAGCCCACACCATCGCCACCGGGTACTCCCAGCCGCAGCGGTGGTACTTCCCCATTACCACACACCACGGGTGGCGTCACGAACTTTCCACACAATCCCCTGAACATAGCCCCCCTTTATTTGAGTGGCTGCACGGCCCCGGGTCTGGAGACCCCTCGAGCCACTGCGGATCCGGATCCAAGCATCCTGGCTGTTGACGCGGGGGGCGGCACACAATGTTTTTGCAGCAGTTTGAAACACACATGGACTGCCTAATCACTGCAGAATTTTCAGCATGGACACTACGCAACGTGCGCACATAGCCTTTTGATGCATTTTTTGTGCCATGTATTTTGTTTAGTGAATTTAATGGCTGGAAGGGATACAAAATGCTAGAATAAAATGCACCAACAATTGACATGCTGCTTCTTTTTTCTGCACCCAAAACTGCAAGGAAAAAAGAAGCAATGTTCGCACAGCACTTTAGAATTCTCATTGACTTTGGTGGCATAAGGATAGATTTGCAGATTTGGGCAACAAACTGCACCAAAACTGCACCAAAATCCGCATAAAAAAATGCAGGGTGCGCACAAGGCCTAAACCTTACTAATGTAACATGATTCAATGCAGAATTTATACAGGTTGTTACGCCATCGCTTAGCCTATTAAAATTTCATATCCTATAGTGGGACTAAGAAATGAAATTACATTTACATTTTAACAAAGTAAAACTAAATAAAATAAATCTTGTCAAGAAAATGTTGAGAATAAAAAAGTAAATTATATGCAAAAATAAACAAAAAACATACAAATGATAAATATTACTATGTTTTTCATCTGGTTGGTAAATACGTTAGAATAATGGCAAAAAAATAAATAAATTTCAACCTAGTGCCACTAAATAAATGGAATAAAAAACAAATAAAAAATTAGAGATGAGCGGTGTTCAAATCGAACTGTTCGCCAATCTCAAATTCGACCTATTTTAGGCGATGTTCGAGTCATTCGATGAATGCAAACAATTAGCTTAAAGTTCGACAGTTCGACGTTATGTTCGATAACGGTTCGATCACCAAAAGCTTAACTGGCTTTTCATAGTAATACTGTCATTCAATCTTAATACAGTGGAACCTTGGTTAACAAGAACAATCCATTCTGGGAGTGTTCTTGTTAACCAAGTTTCTCGTTTAGCAAAGCAAGATTTCCCATAGGAAATCATTGCAATGCAGACAATTCCTTCAACAACTTGTTAAATGTCCCATCCTGGTCCCCTATTGTGCCATTCCACACATGCACAAACACACACAAACACACACAAACATACACGCACACACACATATTATGTTCACCTTACCTTCCATTCCATCGCTGGCCTTTTGGGACTTGCAGTTTGCAGGTACAAGATGTGTATCGGGTAACCATCGCAACCGATGCCGGAACTTCCGCTGCCAGAGCGCTGACGTCAAAAGCAGAAGCCACTTGCCTCTGATTGGCCAGCGCGCTGCATTTGAGTAGCCTCTGACCGAGGAAGTTCCTCCTTCATCACGATGGTTGCCCGATACACGTAGTTCGCCGCTACAGGATGTGTATCGGGTAACCATCATGATGAGGGAGGAACTTCCTCTGTCAGACGGCACTTAAAGGCAGTGCGCTGGCCAATCAGAGGCAAGCAGCTTCTGCCTTTGACGTCAGTGCCCTATCAGCGGAAGTTCCGGCATCGGTCGCGATGGTTACACGATACATATCTTGTACCGGCGAACTGCAAGTCCCAGGAGGCCGGCGATGGAATGGAAGGTAAGCATAATATGTGTGTGTGCATTCATGTTTGTGCATGTATGTATGTGTTTGCCTGCCATTGCTTTCAAAGGTGTCAAAGTTGTTTCGAAAGTGTTCGACGAACGTTCGTCGAACGTTCGACGAACACACCCACCGTTCAACCAACCGAACCGAACTCGACCACTAGGGTGGTGCCTCATCTCTATTCAAAAGTCATGCTTACTAGAGTTGAGCGCGGTTCGTGGTTCGTGGTTCTCCAGTTCGCGGCTCCAGTGATTTTGGGGCATGTTCTAGATCGAACTAGAACTCGAGCTTTTTGCAAAAGCTCGATAGTTCTAGATACGTTCGAGAACGGTTCTAGCAGCAAAAAGCAGGGCTTTTTACAGCTACAGTGTGCAGGAGCCATCGCTGGCAGCCTGCCACAAGCTGGTAACCAAGATAAACATCGGGTATCCAAGCAAAGCGCTTTGGTTAGTAACCCGATGTTTATCTTAGTTACGTGCAGGAAGCCCACACTTTCCCGCTCAGCTCGCTCCGCCCCCTCCTGCCCGCGGCATGTACACATACATACACAAACACACACACACACACACATCCCCCCCCCCCATCCCCCCCATCCCCCCCCGCCCGCCCGCTCGCTCGCTCGCTCGCTCGGCTTACCTGCGGTGATGAAGTCCCGCCATCCCGACCTCAGCGCTGTCACTGTCCTCCATGGCCGCCGCTTGTCACATCACCTATCGCTTCCGACCCGAGACTGACTAGCGGTGACGTCACGGACCTCTCGCGATACTTGCTGTGAAGGCGCCGGTCATTGACCTCAGTGACAGGGGCTGTCAGTGTGCTGGAGATCAGCGCAGGTAATGTACCTCGCTGACAGCAGCACTTGTCACTAGAGATGAGCGAACCGGTCCCGGTTCGGCTCGAGGCGGTTCGCCGAACGGGGGGTCTGGCTCGAGTTCGGCTCGTCGAACGTTCGACGAACCGAACTAGAACCAATAGGCTATAATGGGAGGCAATCACAAACACATAAAAATGCATTATAAATGTACACAAACAGTTAATAAACATTGCCATAACACTTACCGGTCCTCGCGATCCCTTCTGCACTCTGTCTCCTGCCGCTATTCCATCCGATGATCGCTGAATCCTCCCGGTGACCTGCACTGCCAGCAGAGAAGCAGGACCTATCGTGACGTCAAAATAGCCATGTGACCAGTCACGTGGCTATTATCTCATTGGCTACAGACTGGTCACATGACTATGACACGTCATGTAGGACCTGCGAGTGCATCTCTCCGGTACACGGTGCACATATGTGTATCGCCGTGTACCGGCGACATGCTCTAGCACACGGTCGACTCCCCGTTCCGTTAGGGACCGGCTGACACAGCCGGTCATTAACGGAGATCACCGTTGCCATAGCAACGCAGTTAGCGGTGACGTCACCGCTAACCGCGGCTCCGGGAGCACCGTTGCTATGGTAACGCGTCTGTCAGCGTTACCGCTGTTACCGCTAGCAGCCAGCAGTGATCACTCACGGAGTGAAGGCTGCACGCTGCTTCCCGATTGTAGTGAGCATTGTAGTTAGGATGGAGGTTCCCCAGCCCCAAGTGATGCCCCTCACTACAATCGTCACTACTACTACACTAGAAAGAAAGAAGACAGAAGAGCAGGATCGTGGAGGGCTGACAGGGGTAATAAAGATGGAGTCTCTAATGTGTCTGTGTATTTATTTCTATTAAAGTATTTTTTCTCTGTGTGGTGTCTTTTTTTAACCCTTTATTGGAGATTCTTAATGGCCGGGTCAAACGTGCCTGACATTAAGAATCTCTGGCTTAATACTGGCTGGTAAAACAAAGCCAGTATTAACTCATGATTACCCAACAAGCCACCCGGCTCCAGGGCTGTTGGAAGAGTTGGATACAGCGCCAGATGATGGCGCTTCTATGAGAGCGCCATTTTCTGGGACGGCTGCGGACTGAAATCCGCAGCAGAGGCGCCCACAAACCTCGGGCTAACCTGTGCTGCGGATTCCAATCCCCAGCTGCCTAGTTGTACCCGGCTGGACACAAAAATAGGGCGAAGCCCACGTCATTTGTTTTTTAATTATTTCATGAAATAAGTGAAATAATTAAAAAAAACGGGCTTCCCTATATTTTTGGTTCCCAGCCGGGTACAAATAGGCAACTGGGGGTTGGAGGCAGCCCGTGGCTGCCAGCTGTACCTGGCTAGCATACAAAAATATGGCGAAGCCCACGTCATTTTTTTGGTGGGCAAAAAACTTCTGCATGCAGTCCTGGATGGAGTATGCTGAGCCTTGTAGTTCTGCAGCTGCTGTCTGCTCTTCTCCATACAGACAGACAGCAGCTGCAGAACTACAAGGCTCAGCATACTCCATCCAGGACTGTATGCAGAAGTTTTTTGCCCCCTGAAAAAATTATGTGGCTTCGCCATATTTTTGTATGCTAGCCAGGTACAGCAGGCAGGTACGGCTGCCCCCAACCCCCAGTTGCCTATTTGTACCCGGCTGGGAACCAAAAAATAAAGGGAAGCCCTTTTTTTATTATTTCATGAATTTCATGAAATAATTAGAAAACAAATGACGTAGGCTTTGCCCCATTTTTGTGTCCAGCCAGGTACAACTAGGCAGCTGGGGATTGGAATCCGCAGCACAGGTTGGCCTGAGCTTTCTGGGCCCCACTGCTGCGATTTGCAGTCTGCAGCCGCCTCAGAAAATGGCATTTTCATAGAAGCGCCATCTTCTGGCGCTGTATCCAACTCTTCCAGCACCTGCCTGCTATACCTGGCTAGCATACAAAAATATGGCGAAGCTCACGTCCTTTTTTTGTAGCTTTTTGGCAAAAAAAAAAAAAAAAAAATGCTTCCCTGGATTTTCCATTGCCAGTGAAGGTAACACCAAGCAGTGGGGGTTAGCAGCCAGTAGCTGCTTGGATTACCCTTAGCTAGCAATACAAAAAATGCAGTGGGAGCTAACATATATTTTTTTTAATTATTTATTTAAATAACTAAAAATAAAATGGGCTTCCCTGTATTTTGATTGCTGGACATCACAGTGCTGTAAAAATAAATCTTTAAAAAAATGACGTAGCGCTCCGCGGTATTTTTGATTCTCAGCGCAGATAAAGCAGACAGCTATGGGTTGCCACCCCCATCTGCCTGCCGTTACCTTGGTTGGCAATCAAAATACAGGGAAGCCCATTAATTTTTTCTATTTAAAAAATAGTTAAAAAAAAAAAATTACGTTGGGTCCCCCCATTTTTGATAGCCAGCTAGGGTAAAGCAGACGGCTGTAGCCTGAAAACCACAGCTGGCAGCTTTACCGTGGTTGGGGATCCAATGTGGAGGTCCCCTCAGGCTCTTTTTTATAATTATTTTATAAATATTAATAATTACACAATAAAAGTAGGGGACCCCCCAAATTGGATCACCAGCCAAGGTAAAGCGGACAGCTGTGGTCTGGTATTCTCAGGGTGGGAAGGTCCATAGTTATTGGGCCTTCACAGCCTAAAAATAGCAGGCCGCAGGCACCCCAGACGTGGCGCATCCACTAGATGCGCCAATCCTGGCGCTTCACCCCAGCTCATCCCGTGCCCTGGTGCAGTGGCAAACGGGGTAATAAATCGGGTTGATACTAGCTGTAAAGTCACCTGAGATCAAGCCCAGCAGTTTGTGATGTCATGGCGTCTATTAGATACCCAACATCATAAACTGTCAGTACTAACAAAAACAAAAAATCGACAAAAGAAATTTATTTGAAAAAACAGTCCCCAAAACATTTCCTCTTTCACCAATTTATTGTAAGAAAAAAAATAAAGGGGTCCCACGACGACTCTGGACCGTCTAGAATATGGGGGGGAGACACTCAGGGAACGTATCCCCCATTTTCTAGGAGTGCGGACCCTTCATGTGAGGAGTGTGGGTGCAATGAATCTGCACTCACTCTCCCCGGGTCCACAGCAGCAGAGTCCATGTCGTAATGGTTGCTACCAAAGCTGCAATGCCCTGCTCATGAGGTAAGGGCATGCCTAATCAGGAGAACTACTGTAGAGGAAGCTCTGCTCACTGGTATATAGGTGCTCAGAGGTAATAATAGATAAAATTAGTGAGTAACCTCGGCACTCTATATCTCCCAGACTAAGTCAGTAAGTCACAATGGATAGTAATGCAAAATCACTCTTTATTGGTCCGTATTAAGAAAATTTTTTTTTCATAAGCATATATGTTTTTGTCCAAAACAAGTTACAAATGACGTTTCGGCCTGAGCCTTCGTCAGATTGGACTTATCTGCATGTAATCATGAAAAATGACAATAATCAGTATCACATAAGAGTGAGAGAACAATAACATAAACTCGAACAATGTAGAGGTACAATTGGGATGCAGCAAAAAAATTGCAACACAGCAAGAAATGAAACACATGATACAAATGTCATAATACAGTACAAGGACAATATAGTAATGACAAATATGGGGTCAGAGTAGACTTAGACAGCTCTGGTACGAAAGAGATGTCAATCATAAAGTAACATGTGCAGTAGGTGTAGAGCTACACTATGCATGGCAGAGCTAATGGGTAGACCGACCATAGAAAAAGTAGAGAAAAAGTGGAGAAAAAGTGGAGAATAAGTGGAACATAAGAGGAGAAAAAGTGGAGAAAAAGTGGAGAAAAAAGTGGAGAAAAAGTGGAGAAAAAGTGGAGAAAAAGTGGAGAAAAAGTGGAGATTAAGAGGAGAAAAAGTGGAGAAAAAAGTGGAGAAAAAAGTGGAGAAAAAGTGGAGCATAAGAGGAGAAAAAGTGGAGAAAAAGTGGAGAAAAAAGTGGAGAAAAAGTGGAGCATAAGAGGAGAAAAAGTGGAGATTAAGAGGAGAAAAAGTGGAGAAAAAGTGGAGAAAAAGTGGAGAAAAAGTGGAGCATAAGAGGAGAAAAAGTGGAGAAAAAAGTGAAGAAAAAGTGGAGAAAAAGTGGAGCATAAGAGGAGAAAAAGTGGAGAAAAAGTGGAGAAAAAGTGGAGAAAAAGTGGAGCATAAGAGGAGAAAAAGTGGAGAAAAAGTGGAGAAAAAGTGGAGAATAAGTGGAACATAAGAGGAGAAAAAGTGGAGAAAAAGTGGAGAAAAAGTGGAGAATAAGTGGAACATAAGAGGAGAAAAAGTGGAGAAAAAGTGGAGAAAAAAGTGGAGAAAAAGTGGAGAAAAAGTGGAGAAAAAGTGGAGAAAAAGTGGAGATTAAGAGGAGAAAAAGTGGAGAAAAAAGTGGAGAAAAAGTGGAGAAAAAGTGGAGCATAAGAGGAGAAAAAGTGGAGAAAAAGTGGACAAAAAAGTGGAGAAAAAGTGGAGAAAAAGTGGAGAAAAAGTGGAGAATAAGAGGAGAAAAAGTGGAGAAAAAAGTGGAGAAAAAAGTGGAGAAAAAGTGGAGCATAAGAGGAGAAAAAGTGGAGAAAAAGTGGAGAAAAAAGTGGAGAAAAAGTGGAGCATAAGAGGAGAAAAAGTGGAGAAAAAGTGGAGAAAAAAGTGGAGAAAAAGTGGAGCATAAGAGGAGAAAAAGTGGAGATTAAGAGGAGAAAAAGTGGAGAAAAAGTGGAGAAAAAGTGGAGAAAAAGTGGAGCATAAGAGGAGAAAAAGTGGAGAAAAAAGTGAAGAAAAAGTGGAGAAAAAGTGGAGCATAAGAGGAGAAAAAGTGGAGAAAAAGTGGAGAAAAAGTGGAGAAAAAGTGGAGAAAAAGTGGAGCATAAGAGGAGAAAAAGTGGAGAAAAAAGTGGAGAGAACGTGGAGAAAAAGTGGAGAAAAAGTGGAGCATAAGAGGAGAAAAAGTGGAGAAAAAGTGGAGAAAAAGTGGAGCATAAGAGGAGAAAAAGTGGAGAAAAAAGTGAAGAAAAAGTGGAGAAAAAGTGGAGCATAAGAGGAGAAAAAGTGGAGAAAAAGTGGAGAAAAAGTGGAGAAAAAGTGGAGCATAAGAGGAGAAAAAGTGGAGAAAAAGTGGAGAAAAAGTGGAGAATAAGTGGAACATAAGAGGAGAAAAAGTGGAGAAAAAGTGGAGAAAAAGTGGAGAATAAGTGGAACATAAGAGGAGAAAAAGTGGAGAAAAAGTGGAGAAAAAGTGGAGAAAAAGTAGAGAAAAAGTGGAGAAAAAGTGGAGAAAAAGTGGAGATTAAGAGGAGAAAAAGTGGAGAAAAAAGTGGAGAAAAAGTGGAGAAAAAGTGGAGCATAAGAGGAGAAAAAGTGGAGAAAAAGTGGAGAAAAAGTGGAGAAAAAGTGGAGCATAAGAGGAGAAAAAGTGGAGAAAAAAGTGGAGAAAACGTGGAGAAAAAGTGGAGAAAAAGTGGAGAAAAAGTGGAGCATAAGAGGAGAAAAAGTGGAGAAAAAGTGGAGAAAAAGTGGAGCATAAGAGGAGAAAAAGTGGAGAAAAAAGTGGAGAAAAAGTGGAGAAAAAGTGGAGAAAAAGTGGAGCATAAGTGGAGAAAAAGTGGAGAAAAAGTGGAGAAAAAGTGGAGAAAAAGTGGAGCATAAGAGGAGAAAAAGTGGAGAAAAAAGTGGAGAGAACGTGGAGAAAAAGTGGAGAAAAAGTGGAGCATAAGAGGAGAAAAAGTGGAGAAAAAGTGGAGAAAAAGTGGAGAAAAAGTGGAGCATAAGAGGAGAAAAAGTGGAGAAAAAAGTGGAGAAAACGTGGAGAAAAAGTGGAGAAAAAGTGGAGAAAAAGTGGAGCATAAGAGGAGAAAAAGTGGAGAAAAAGTGGAGAAAAAGTGGAGCATAAGAGGAGAAAAAGTGGAGAAAAAAGTGGAGAAAAAGTGGAGAAAAAGTGGAGAAAAAGTGGAGCATAAGTGGAGAAAAAGTGGAGAAAAAGTGGAGAAAAAGTGGAGAAAAAGTGGAGCATAAGAGGAGAAAAAGTGGAGAAAAAAGTGGAGAGAACGTGGAGAAAAAGTGGAGAAAAAGTGGAGCATAAGAGGAGAAAAAGTGGAGAAAAAGTGGAGAAAAAGTGGAGCATAAGAGGAGAAAAAGTGGAGAAAAAAGTGGAGAAAAAGTGGAGAAAAAGTGGAGAAAAAGTGGAGCATAAGAGGAGAAAAAGTGGAGAAAAAGTGGAGAAAAAGTGGAGCATAAGAGGAGAAAAAGTGGAGAAAAAAGTGGAGAAAAAGTGGAGAAAAAGTGGAGAAAAAGTGGAGCATAAGAGGAGAAAAAGTGGAGATTAAGAGGAGAAAAAGTGGAGAAAAAGTGGAGAAAAAGTGGAGAAAAAGTGGAGAAAAAGTGGAGAAAAAGTGGAGAAAAAAATGGAGAAAAAGTGGAGAAAAAGTGGAGAGAAAGTGGAGAAAAAAATGGAGAAAAAGTGGAACACCCTTTGGTACCTTTCATGTGGCACTAAGGGGTGCTTAGCTTTGTATTTAGCCAAAAAAATGAAAAAAAAATGACATAGGGTTCCCCCTAGTTTTGTAGCCAGCTAGGGTAAAGCAGACGGCTGCAGCCTGCAGACCACAGCTGGCAACCTCACCTTGGCTGGTAATCCAAAACTGAGGGCACCCCACGCTGTTATTTTAAATTAAATAAATAATTAAAAAAAAAAACACGTAGGGGTCCCCCAAAATTGGATCACCAGCCAAGGTAAAGCAGACAGCTGGGGCCTGATATTCTCAGACTAGGGAGGTCCATGGTTATTGGAATCTCCCCAGCCTAAAAATAGCAGGCCGCAGCCGCCCCAGAAGTGGCGCATCCATTAGATGCGCCAATCCTGGTGCTTCGCCCCAGCTCATCCCGCGCCCTGGTGCGGTGGCAAACGGGGTAATATTTGGGGTTAATACCAGATGTGTAATGTCACCTGGCATCAAGCCCTGGGGTTGGTGAGGTCAGGCGTCTATCAGATACCCGACATCACCAACCCAGTCAGTAATAAAAAAAAATAGACGACAAACACATTTTTATTTGAAAAAACACTCCCCAAAACATTCCCTCTTTAACCAATTTATTAGATTGAAAAACAAATCCAGGTCTGGTGTAATCCAAGGGGTTGCCATGACGATCCACACTGTCCCAGTCAATGAAGAGCAGGATGTTCCCCATTGACTGGGAGAGCAGTGCAGTGACCTGAGCTAACATCAATGGGTCAGCCCAGGTCACTGCAGGGGGGTGACAAGTGCTGCTGTCAGCGAGGTACATTACCTGCGCTGATCTCCAGCACACTGACAGCCCCTGTCACTGAGGTCAATGACCGGCGCCTTCACAGCAAGTATCGCGAGAGGTCCGTGACGTCACCGCTAGTCAGTCTCGGGTCGGAAGCGATAGGTGATGTGACAAGCGGCGGCCATGGAGGACAGTGACAGCGCTGAGGTCGGGATGGCGGGACTTCATCACCGCAGGTAAGCCGAGCGAGCGAGCGAGCGAGCGCGAGCGGGCGGGGGGGGTGTGGGGGGGATGGGGGGGGGATGGGGGGGGGGATGTGTGTGTGTGTGTGTGTGTTTGTGTATGTATGTGTACATGCCGCGGGCAGGAGGGGGCGGAGCGAGCTGAGCGGGAAAGTGTGGGCTTCCTGCACGTAACTAAGATAAACATCGGGTTACTAACCAAAGCGCTTTGCTTGGATACCCGATGTTTATCTTGGTTACCAGCTTGTGGCAGGCTGCCAGCGATGGCTCCTGCACACTGTAGCTGTAAAAAGCCCTGCTTTTTGCTGCTAGAACCGTTCTCGAACGTATCTAGAACTATCGAGCTTTTGCAAAAAGCTCGAGTTCTAGTTCGATCTAGAACATGCCCCAAAATCACTCGAGCCGCGAACTGGAGAACCACGAACCACGAACCGCGCTCAACTCTACTTGTCACCCCCCTGCAGTGACCTGGGCTGACCCATTGATGTTAGCTCAGGTCACTGCACTGCTCTCCCAGTCAATGGGGAACATCCTGCTCTTCATTGACTGGGACAGTGTGGATCGTCATGGCAACCCCTTGGATTACACCAGACCTGGATTTGTTTTTCAATCTAATAAATTGGTTAAAGAGGGAATGTTTTGGGGAGTGTTTTTTCAAATAAAAATGTGTTTGTCGTCTATTTTTTTTTATTACTGACTGGGTTGGTGATGTCGGGTATCTGATAGACGCCTGACCTCACCAACCCCAGGGCTTGATGCCAGATGACATTACACATCTGGTATTAACCCCAAATATTACCCCGTTTGCCACCGCACCAGGGCGCGGGATGAGCTGGGGCGAAGCACCAGGATTGGCGCATCTAATGGATGCGCCACTTCTGGGGCGGCTGCGGCCTGCTATTTTTAGGCTGGGGAGATTCCAATAACCATGGACCTCCCTAGTCTGAGAATATCAGGCCCCAGCTGTCTGCTTTACCTTGGCTGGTGATCCAATTTTGGGGGACCCCTACGTGTTTTTTTTTTTAATTATTTATTTAATTTAAAATAACAGCGTGGGGTGCCCTCAGTTTTGGATTACCAGCCAAGGTGAGGTTGCCAGCTGTGGTCTGCAGGCTGCAGCCGTCTGCTTTACCCTAGCTGGCTACAAAACTAGGGGGAACCCTATGTCATTTTTTTTTCATTTTTTTGGCTAAATACAAAGCTAAGCACCCCTTAGTGCCACATGAAAGGTACCAAAGGGTGTTCCACTTTTTCTCCATTTTTTTCTCCACTTTCTCTCCACTTTTTCTCCACTTTTTCTCCATTTTTTTCTCCACTTTTTCTCCACTTTTTCTCCACTTTTTCTCCACTTTTTCTCCACTTTTTCTCCACTTTTTCTCCACTTTTTCTCCTCTTAATCTCCACTTTTTCTCCTCTTATGCTCCACTTTTTCTCCACTTTTTCTCCACTTTTTCTCCACTTTTTTCTCCACTTTTTCTCCTCTTATGCTCCACTTTTTCTCCACTTTTTCTCCACTTTTTCTCCTCTTATGCTCCACTTTTTCTCCACTTTTTCTCCACGTTCTCTCCACTTTTTTCTCCACTTTTTCTCCTCTTATGCTCCACTTTTTCTCCACTTTTTCTCCACTTTTTCTCCTCTTATGCTCCACTTTTTCTCCACTTTTTCTCCACGTTCTCTCCACTTTTTTCTCCACTTTTTCTCCTCTTATGCTCCACTTTTTCTCCACTTTTTCTCCACTTTTTCTCCACTTTTTCTCCACTTATGCTCCACTTTTTCTCCACTTTTTCTCCACTTTTTCTCCACTTTTTTCTCCACTTTTTCTCCTCTTATGCTCCACTTTTTCTCCACTTTTTCTCCACTTTTTCTCCTCTTATGCTCCACTTTTTCTCCACTTTTTCTCCACTTTTTCTCCACGTTTTCTCCACTTTTTTCTCCACTTTTTCTCCTCTTATGCTCCACTTTTTCTCCACTTTTTCTCCACTTTTTTCTCCACTTTTTCTCCTCTTATGCTCCACTTTTTCTCCACTTTTTCTCCACTTTTTCTCCACTTTTTCTCCACTTATGCTCCACTTTTTCTCCACTTTTTCTCCACTTTTTCTCCACTTTTTTCTCCACTTTTTCTCCTCTTATGCTCCACTTTTTCTCCACTTTTTCTCCACTTTTTCTCCTCTTATGCTCCACTTTTTCTCCACTTTTTCTCCACTTTTTCTCCACGTTTTCTCCACTTTTTTCTCCACTTTTTCTCCTCTTATGCTCCACTTTTTCTCCACTTTTTCTCCACTTTTTCTCCACTTTTTCTCCTCTTATGCTCCACTTTTTCTCCACTTTTTCTCCACTTTTTCTCCACGTTTTCTCCACTTTTTTCTCCACTTTTTCTCCTCTTATGCTCCACTTTTTCTCCACTTTTTCTCCACTTTTTCTCCACTTTTTCTCCACTTTTTCTCCTCTTATGCTCCACTTTTTCTCCACTTTTTCTCCACTTTTTCTCCACTTTTTTCTCCACTTTTTCTCCTCTTATGCTCCACTTTTTCTCCACTTTTTCTCCACTTTTTCTCCACTTTTTCTCCTCTTATGCTCCACTTTTTCTCCACTTTTTCTCCACTTTTTCTCCACGTTTTCTCCACTTTTTTCTCCACTTTTTCTCCTCTTATGCTCCACTTTTTCTCCACTTTTTCTCCACTTTTTCTCCACTTTTTTCTCCACTTTTTCTCCTCTTATGCTCCACTTTTTCTCCACTTTTTCTCCACTTTTTCTCCACTTTTTCTCCACTTATGCTCCACTTTTTCTCCACTTTTTCTCCACTTTTTCTCCACTTTTTTCTCCACTTTTTCTCCTCTTATGCTCCACTTTTTCTCCACTTTTTCTCCACTTTTTCTCCTCTTATGCTCCACTTTTTCTCCACTTTTTCTCCACTTTTTCTCCACGTTTTCTCCACTTTTTTCTCCACTTTTTCTCCTCTTATGCTCCACTTTTTCTCCACTTTTTCTCCACTTTTTCTCCACTTTTTCTCCTCTTATGCTCCACTTTTTCTCCACTTTTTCTCCACTTTTTCTCCACGTTTTCTCCACTTTTTTCTCCACTTTTTCTCCTCTTATGCTCCACTTTTTCTCCACTTTTTCTCCACTTTTTCTCCACTTTTTCTCCTCTTATGCTCCACTTTTTCTCCACTTTTTCTCCACTTTTTCTCCACGTTTTCTCCACTTTTTTCTCCACTTTTTCTCCTCTTATGCTCCACTTTTTCTCCACTTTTTCTCCACTTTTTCTCCACGTTTTCTCCACTTTTTTCTCCACTTTTTCTCCTCTTATGCTCCACTTTTTCTCCACTTTTTCTCCACTTTTTCTCCACTTTTTCTCCTCTTATGCTCCACTTTTTCTCCACTTTTTCTCCACTTTTTCTCCACGTTTTCTCCACTTTTTTCTCCACTTTTTCTCCTCTTATGCTCCACTTTTTCTCCACTTTTTCTCCACTTTTTCTCCACTTTTTCTCCACTTTTTCTCCTCTTATGCTCCACTTTTTCTCCACTTTTTCTCCACTTTTTCTCCACTTTTTTCTCCACTTTTTCTCCTCTTATGCTCCACTTTTTCTCCACTTTTTCTCCACTTTTTCTCCACTTTTTCTCCTCTTATGCTCCACTTTTTCTCCACTTTTTCTCCACTTTTTCTCCACGTTTTCTCCACTTTTTTCTCCACTTTTTCTCCTCTTATGCTCCACTTTTTCTCCACTTTTTCTCCACTTTTTCTCCACTTTTTTCTCCACTTTTTCTCCTCTTATGCTCCACTTTTTCTCCACTTTTTCTCCACTTTTTCTCCACTTTTTCTCCACTTATGCTCCACTTTTTCTCCACTTTTTCTCCACTTTTTCTCCACTTTTTTCTCCACTTTTTCTCCTCTTATGCTCCACTTTTTCTCCACTTTTTCTCCACTTTTTCTCCTCTTATGCTCCACTTTTTCTCCACTTTTTCTCCACTTTTTCTCCACGTTTTCTCCACTTTTTTCTCCACTTTTTCTCCTCTTATGCTCCACTTTTTCTCCACTTTTTCTCCACTTTTTCTCCACTTTTTCTCCTCTTATGCTCCACTTTTTCTCCACTTTTTCTCCACTTTTTCTCCACGTTTTCTCCACTTTTTTCTCCACTTTTTCTCCTCTTATGCTCCACTTTTTCTCCACTTTTTCTCCACTTTTTCTCCACTTTTTCTCCACTTTTTCTCCTCTTATGCTCCACTTTTTCTCCACTTTTTCTCCACTTTTTCTCCACTTTTTTCTCCACTTTTTCTCCTCTTATGCTCCACTTTTTCTCCACTTTTTCTCCACTTTTTCTCCACTTTTTCTCCTCTTATGCTCCACTTTTTCTCCACTTTTTCTCCACTTTTTCTCCACGTTTTCTCCACTTTTTTCTCCACTTTTTCTCCTCTTATGCTCCACTTTTTCTCCACTTTTTCTCCACTTTTTCTCCACTTTTTCTCCACTTTTTCTCCTCTTATGCTCCACTTTTTCTCCACTTTTTCTCCACTTTTTCTCCACTTTTTTCTCCACTTTTTCTCCTCTTATGCTCCACTTTTTCTCCACTTTTTCTCCACTTTTTCTCCTCTTATGCTCCACTTTTTCTTCACTTTTTTCTCCACTTTTTCTCCTCTTATGCTCCACTTTTTCTCCACTTTTTCTCCTCTTATGTTCCACTTATTCTCCACTTTTTCTCCACTTTTTCTCTACTTTTTCTATGGTCGGTCTACCCATTAGCTCTGCCATGCATAGTGTAGCTCTACACCTACTGCACATGTTACTTTATGATTGACATCTCTTTCGTACCAGAGCTGTCTAAGCCTACTCTGACCCCATATTTGTCATTACTATATTGTCCTTGTACTGTATTATGACATTTGTATCATGTGTTTCATTTCTTGCTGTGTTGCAATTTTTTTGCTGCATCCCAATTGTACCTCTACATTGTTCGAGTTTATGTTATTGTTCTCTCACTCTTATGTGATACTGATTATTGTCATTTTTCATGATTACATGCAGATAAGTCCAATCTGACGAAGGCTCAGGCCGAAACGTCATTTGTAACTTGTTTTGGACAAAAACATATATGCTTATGAAAAAAAAATTTTCTTAATACGGACCAATAAAGAGTGATTTTGCATTACTATCCATTGTGACTTACTGACTTAGTCTGGGAGATATAGAGTGCCGAGGTTACTCACTAATTTTATCTATTATTACCTCTGAGCACCTATATACCAGTGAGCAGAGCTTCCTCTACAGTAGTTCTCCTGATTAGGCATGCCCTTACCTCATGAGCAGGGCATTGCAGCTTTGGTAGCAACCATTACGACATGGACTCTGCTGCTGTGGACCCGGGGAGAGTGAGTGCAGATTCATTGCACCCACACTCCTCACATGAAGGGTCCGCACTCCTAGAAAATGGGGGATACGTTCCCTGAGTGTCTCCCCCCCATATTCTAGACGGTCCAGAGTCGTCGTGGGACCCCTTTATTTTTTTTCTTACAATAAATTGGTGAAAGAGGAAATGTTTTGGGGACTGTTTTTTCAAATAAATTTCTTTTGTCGATTTTTTGTTTTTGTTAGTACTGACAGTTTATGATGTTGGGTATCTAATAGACGCCATGACATCACAAACTGCTGGGCTTGATCTCAGGTGACTTTACAGCTAGTATCAACCCGATTTATTACCCCGTTTGCCACTGCACCAGGGCACGGGATGAGCTGGGGTGAAGCGCCAGGATTGGCGCATCTAGTGGATGCGCCACGTCTGGGGTGCCTGCGGCCTGCTATTTTTAGGCTGTGAAGGCCCAATAACTATGGACCTTCCCACCCTGAGAATACCAGACCACAGCTGTCCGCTTTACCTTGGCTGGTGATCCAATTTGGGGGGTCCCCTACTTTTATTGTGTAATTATTAATATTTATAAAATAATTATAAAAAAGAGCCTGAGGGGACCTCCACATTGGATCCCCAACCACGGTAAAGCTGCCAGCTGTGGTTTTCAGGCTACAGCCGTCTGCTTTACCCTAGCTGGCTATCAAAAATGGGGGGACCCAACGTAATTTTTTTTTTTTAACTATTTTTTAAATAGAAAAAATTAATGGGCTTCCCTGTATTTTGATTGCCAACCAAGGTAACGGCAGGCAGATGGGGGTGGCAACCCATAGCTGTCTGCTTTATCTGCGCTGAGAATCAAAAATACCGCGGAGCGCTACGTCATTTTTTTAAAGATTTATTTTTACAGCACTGTGATGTCCAGCAATCAAAATACAGGGAAGCCCATTTTATTTTTAGTTATTTAAATAAATAATTAAAAAAAATATATGTTAGCTCCCACTGCATTTTTTGTATTGCTAGCTAAGGGTAATCCAAGCAGCTACTGGCTGCTAACCCCCACTGCTTGGTGTTACCTTCACTGGCAATGGAAAATCCAGGGAAGCATTTTTTTTTTTTTTTTTTGCCAAAAAGCTACAAAAAAAGGACGTGAGCTTCGCCATATTTTTGTATGCTAGCCAGGTATAGCAGGCAGGTGCTGGAAGAGTTGGATACAGCGCCAGAAGATGGCGCTTCTATGAAAATGCCATTTTCTGAGGTGGCTGCAGACTGCAATTCGCAGCAGTGGGGCCCAGAAAGCTCAGGCCAACCGGTGGTGCGGATTCCAATCCCCAGCTGCCTAGTTGTACCTGGCTGGACACAAAAATGGGGCAAAGCCTACGTCATTTGTTTTCTAATTATTTCATGAAATTCATGAAATAATAAAAAAAGGGCTTCCCTTTATTTTTGGTTCCCAGCCGGGTACAAATAGGCAACTGGGGGTTGGGGGCAGCCGTACCTGCCTGCTGTACCTGGCTAGCATACAAAAATATGGCGAAGCCACATAATTTTTTCAGGGGGCAAAAAACTTCTGCATACAGTCCTGGATGGAGTATGCTGAGCCTTATAGTTCTGCAGCTGCTGTCTGTCTGTATGGAGAAGAGCAGACAGCAGCTGCAGAACTACAAGGCTCAGCATACTCCATCCAGGACTGTATGCAGAAGTTTTTTGCCCACCAAAAAAATGACGTGGGCTTCGCCATATTTTTGTATGCTAGCCAGGTACAGCTGGCAGCCACGGGCTGCCTCCAACCCCCAGTTGCCTATTTGTACCCGGCTGGGAACCAAAAATATAGGGAAGCCCGTTTTTTTTAATTATTTCACTTATTTCATGAAATAATTAAAAAACAAATGACGTGGGCTTCGCCCTATTTTTGTGTCCAGCCGGGTACAACTAGGCAGCTGGGGATTGGAATCCGCAGCACAGGTTAGCCCGAGGTTTGTGGGCGCCTCTGCTGCGGATTTCAGTCCGCAGCCGTCCCAGAAAATGGCGCTCTCATAGAAGCGCCATCATCTGGCGCTGTATCCAACTCTTCCAACAGCCCTGGAGCCGGGTGGCTTGTTGGGTAATCATGAGTTAATACTGGCTTTGTTTTACCAGCCAGTATTAAGCCAGAGATTCTTAATGTCAGGCACGTTTGACCCGGCCATTAAGAATCTCCAATAAAGGGTTAAAAAAAGACACCACACAGAGAAAAAATACTTTAATAGAAATAAATACACAGACACATTAGAGACTCCATCTTTATTACCCCTGTCAGCCCTCCACGATCCTGCTCTTCTGTCTTCTTTCTTTCTAGTGTAGTAGTAGTGACGATTGTAGTGAGGAAGGATGAGATTCACCAGCTCATCACTTGGGGCTGGGGAACCTCCATCCTAACTACAATGCTCACTACAATCGGGAAGCAGCGTGCAGCCTTCACTCCGTGAGTGATCACTGCTGGCTGCTAGCGGTAACGCTGACAGACGCGTTACCATAGCAACGGTGCTCTCGGAGCCGCGGTTAGCGGTGACGTCACCGCTAACTGCGTTGCTATGGCAACGGTGATCTCCGTTAATGACCGGCTGTGTCAGCCGGTCCCTAACGGAACGGGGAGTCGACCGTGTGCTAGAGCATGTCGTCGGTACACGGCGATACACATATGTGCACCGTGTACCGGAGAGATGCACTCGCAGGTCCTACATGACGTGTCATAGTCATGTGACCAGTCTGTAGCCAATGAGATAATAGCCACGTGACTGGTCACATGGCTATTTTGACGTCACGATAGGTCCTGCTTCTCTGCTGGCAGTGCAGGTCACCGGGAGGATTCAGCGATCATCGGATGGAATAGCGGCAGGAGACAGAGTGCAGAAGGGATCGCGAGGACCGGTAAGTGTTATGGCAATGTTTATTAACTGTTTGTGTACATTTATAATGCATTTTTATATGTTTGTGATTGCCTCCCATTATAGCCTATACGTTCGAGTTCGGTTCGTCGAACGTTCGACGAGCCGAACTCGAGCCAGACCCCCCGTTCGGCGAACCGCCTCGAGCCGAACCGGGACCGGTTCGCTCATCTCTAATGCTTACATCCGAGTAGAATAATCAAAAACATCAACACGCCCCAGAAGAAACAAGCTGTAACACAGATCTGTCAAAAGAAATATTAAAACAAAATGAATCTAAGTATATGATGATTCCAAAACAAATACTGTATATAGTTTTTCAGGTGTATTTAATAAGCAAAATTAAGAAAACATAAAAAAATACATTCATTTGGTATAGCTGTTATTGAAGTTGACCCCAAAAATAAAATTATATGGCATGGTGGATGGTGTTAAAGAAAAAAAAAATATTCCAGAATTGCTGGGTATTCTTTTAATTCTGCATCCCAGAAATTAAAAAGGTGATCATAAAATATTACATAGCTGATAATAGCAATAAAATGAACTAATATTACTAATAAAAAAAAAGCTTGGCAGAAAAATTAAAAAAAGTTTTAGCATGCAGGACATGGTGATGCAAACAAATTATTTTTTTCATAAAAAAAATATTTTTAGTCTGCAAAGGTAGCAAAGTATAAAAATCTAGATAAATCTTTCATCATAATCTATTACTGTAATCATACTGAACTAAATAAAGTTATGTTTACCATTTAAACTGCAGGAAAGGTTTAATATTAAAACCAATACCATAATTACTATTTTGATTGTACATTCTGCTTCCCCCCAAAAAATTAAATAAGAAGTAATCAAAATTTTTATGTGATCCCACAAAGAAACATATTCCACAAAAATTAAGTCTCCACTAATGGGCTTTTCCAGATTATTGGTAGCTTAAATTATCTGAAAAAAAATATGGCTCAAAAACCAACCAAGCACTTGCAAAACACATGCCCTCCTCCTTCTTTCCAAATTCAACCATGTGCCCAAATCATATGTATGCTGTAATAAGGAGATCCAATTTATCATTTTTTGGATTGGGTGTCTCCAGAAGCACAAGCTGTGTTTTGCATTCCACTCTGTAATATCTACTGCATGCTAATTTCTGAAAAACCACAAATAATAACCTTCATTGTTCCATTAGAGTGGATGTTCGAGCTGACAAAATACTGAAAGGCTACAGCTGATCAGCAGCCACTGATTGGCCGCAGTAGTCACGTAACATAACAATTAATGCCACTTTACACACAGCAACATCGCTAGCGATGTCGCTGGTGAAAGCACCCGCCCCCGTCGATTGTGCGTCACGGGCAAATCGCTGCCCATGGCGCACAACATCGTTAGTCCCCGTCACACATACTTACCTGAATAGCGACATCGCTGTGGCTGGTGAACCGCCTCCTTTCTAAGGGGGAGGTTCGTTTGGTGTCACAGCGGCGTCACTAAGCGGCAGCACAATAGAAGCAGAGGGGCGGAGATGAAAGGCCAGAACATCCCGCCCACCTCCTTCATTCCTCATTGCTGGCGGCCGCAGGTACGATGTTGTTCCTCGTTCCTGCTGTGTCACACATAGTGAGGTGTGCTGCCACAGGAACAACGAACAACCTGGGTCCTGCAACTGCAAAGATATTTGAGATTAGAATGACGTGGCAACGATCAACGATATGGTAAGTCATTTTGATCGTTAGCGGTCGTTTGTGTGTTTCACACACAACGACGTCGCTAACGAGGCCGGATGTGCGTCACGAGTTCCGTGACCCCAACGACATCTCATTAGCGATGTCGAGGCGTGTAAAGCCCCCTTATATATTGAGCGAGTAATTAACTATTCATACTCGCTATGCTGTTACTGAGTACTGTCCGCTACTCGCATATTCGTTACGAGTAGCAGGTGCAATGTAAGACAATGGGAAATACTTGCTAACTAGCAAATAACCCAAAAGCTATACTTTTTGTGCGAGTAACGAGTAGTACTGCTTTTGGTTATTCGCTACTTAGCGAGTATTTCCCATTGACTTACATTGCGCCCGCTATTCGTAATGAATATGCGAGTAGTGGACAGTACTCACTAACAGCATAGTGAATACGAATATTTAGCTACTCGCTCAACACTAATAACAATGTCAACCAAAAAAGATAAGGCATCAACATCAGTAGAGCTGTGCCAGTCTAGGTGGTGAACATATTTTTTTTTTATGTGGGTCACTTTAGCATGCAACAATTGGTTGTCCAGTAGTGGACAACCCCTGTAAACCTAAAACCTTAGAATGGCCATCTTTAGAATGATGACCCAGTCAAGTATTTGGTCTGACACCAGGATTTTGAAATGGTGCTAATGTATCTTTAGCAGACTAGTCCTGTACAATATTTGTCTACTGTATTCCCCCCCAAAAAAATATAACATATAGTGTGCCTTATACACCACTAAAGGTATTTGGTGAGTTTTTTGTCTCAGTACTTGTAAGCCAAGACAAGGAATAGGACAATCAGAGAAGGAGCGGACATACAGCCGCTGCAGCGCGGCCTGGAGGTGGAGGGAGGGCCCATGCAGGGCCGTTATTAATGAGGGCAATCTGACCTTTTATTCAGAGCCTGAGTCTTCTATGGCCAGATTTCCCTCTATAAAAATGGTATGCTGAAGAGGGAGTGACGCTGATGTTCCGCTGCACAGTGTAGGCAGTGCAGGTACAGGAATCTGTCCTCAGCTTCCTGCCTGCAACTTTCTCTGTGACATAGGCATGCACGGTTTGAAGATGTTAACACACACCTGTGACATTTGAAAATTACCCAGCAAGAGAAGAAATCGTGCGGAGAGGTAAGTGACTTTTTTTTTTTAACACACTAGGGAGATAATAATGAGGAGGGGGAGGGATGTATTGGGATCTGAGTAAGGGGTGGACCATTAGTGGGAGGAGGACATTGTATATGGATTTAAAATAAATTGGATCGTGGGGAAGGATACTAAGGCGGGCTTTGCACGCTACGACATCACAGGTGCGATGTCGGTGGGGTCAAATCGAAAGTGACGCACATCGCAGTCGATATGCGGATTGCACATTTCCTGTTAGTACAATAAACCTCATTTCAATCCAGAAATATTACTCAGTCCATCAGTTATTAGATATATGAAACTGAAATAGCTGTTGCAAAAACCCAATTTGTTATAAAGAAAAAAGGTTAACATTAATAGGGGTGCCCAAACTTTTTCATATGACTGTATTTTTGGGCAGCAGAAATAATAGTGGTGGGCAGAGTGCTGGTTAATTTATCACTTTATATTTTGAATCATGTGTGGCTAATTGTATATTAATGGTGGAATACATATTTTTAGTCAAGGGTTCAGTGTGGAGGATTTTTTGATCATCAGGTAAATGTATGTATGCAATATGTGTGACATTGCTGTTTTTAGGGCTGAGGTGATTAGTTTGTGAGGATGGCTGGGGTGGCAGTCGCAGGCAAGGCACAGTTCTCTTTTGCCCTGGCACCCCATAGGGGAGTTGTGCTTGTGATGAACCTGGTTCGGTGCATTGATTTGTGTTTTGCCGGCCTTACCTTTTAGCAGGACGCATGTCACAACTGCCGTTAGCGAACCAGGTCTAATACGCAATAAAAACTGACACAGAGGCAAACAGTACAGTTTCACCAGTTCTTTATAGGCCACTTTACACACTGCGATATTGGTACCAATATCGCTAGCATGGGCACCGGCCCCCATCGGTTGTGCGACACGGGCAAATCGCTACCCATGGCGCACAACATCGTCCAGACCCGTCACACTACTTACCTGCCTAGCAACGTCGCTGTGACCGGCGATCTGCCTCCTTTCTAAGGGGGCGGTCCATGCGGCGTCACAGCGATGTCACTAAGCGGCCGCCCAATAGAAGCGAAGGGGCGGAGATGAGCGGGACGTAACATCCCGCCCACCTTCTTCCTTCCTCATTGCGGGCGGGATGCAAGTAAGGAGAGGTTCCTCGTTCCTGCGGTGTCACACGGAGCGATGTGTGTTGCTGCAGCAACAAGGAACTACATTGCTACTACAGCAGCAACAATATTCGAGAATGGACCCCCATGTCACCGATGAGCGATTTTGACCGTTTTGCAATGATTCAAAATCACTCATAGGTGTCACACGCAAAGACATCACTAAAGCGACCGGATGTGCGTCACAAATTCCGTGACCCCAACAAGATTGCTTTAGCGATTCGTAGCGTGTAAAGCGGCCTTGAGTTCAACAAACACAACTTTACAAATGTTTTCTTGATATAGCATTCAGTACACAGTAACAGAGTCTCTGAA
The DNA here is from genome assembly GCF_048569485.1 of Anomaloglossus baeobatrachus. Classification (NCBI taxonomy): domain Eukaryota; kingdom Metazoa; phylum Chordata; class Amphibia; order Anura; family Aromobatidae; genus Anomaloglossus; species Anomaloglossus baeobatrachus. The sequence goes on from NC_134353.1 coordinate 221,366,265, forward strand.
GGTCACTTTATCAAATAAATTTGCCCTTCCCTTTTACTGGAGTAGCTCCAAGAGATATTTAAGTTATGGCAGGGGTCGAACCACATTTTCTCAGAAGCTTTTCAACAAAGGTCAAACTTCACCTGGGGAAATGGGGGCAGAGGGTTAGGTGGGCTTTGCACGTTGCGACATCGCAAGCCGATGCTGCGATGTCGCACACGATAGTCCCCGCCCCCGTCGCAGGTACAATATCTCGTGAAAGCTGGCGTAGCGAAAATTATCGCTACGCCGGCTTCACATGCACTCACCTGCCCTGCGACCGTCGCTCTGGCCGGCGACCCACCTCCTTATTAAGGGGGCGGGTCATGCGGCGTCACTGCAACGTCACATGGCAGGCGGCCAATCGGAGCGGAGGGGCGGAGATGAGTGGGATGTAAACATCCCGCCCACCTCCTTCCTTCCGCATATTCTACGGAAGCCGCGGTGACGCCGGTAGATGTTCCTCGCTCCTGCGGCTTCACACACAGCGATGTGTGCTGCCGCAGGAGCGAGGAACAACATCGGACCGCCGCGTCAGCGTAATTATGGATTACGCCGACGCTGCACCGATGATACGATTACGACGCTTTTCCTCTCGTTAATCGTATCATCAAGACTTTACACACTACGATGTCGCATGTGATGCCGGAAGTACGTCATTTTCAATTTGACCCCACCGACATCGCACCTGCGATGTCGTAGTGTGCAAAGCCCGCCTAAGTCTCACATTCGCTAACAAAGGTTCCACATGGGGAGGTTGCCCTTAGGGTCCTGGGCGTTTATCCGTTCGGCACCTTAGTTTGCAGCTTTGCTCCAGGAGATAATCTCTAGCCCTCAAATTGTCCTATTAAAAAGCTATAGTCTTTAGGAAGATTCTCTTTATCTCACAGTCTTGTTCCTGCTTTGATATTGCCATGAATCAACCACTAACTGTGACCTTGGTGTTCTATATGACTTTTATGGCCATACTTATCAATAGCTGTTCACTGTCTGAGCTTTGAAACTGAAACCAGTCTCTTACCCCAAGAACTAACTGCACCCATTGGAAGCTAGTCCCAAACTTAACTTTTGCTTGCCCTAGAGTCAGTAGCTAAGCAAGAGTTTTTACCAACAATGTGCAAAGAAATTCTTATTCACTCCTATCTTACAATACTTTCCTACATTGCAATACCAATTACAACACATTATCATCACATACAGTTCGCACAATACATTTTATACAAACATGTCTTCAGGGGGAGGAACACATGACCGCCTCGGTCACTCTCTTACAATTGTGACAAGATGAGTTGTGGCTGAAAGATGTTGACATGAAAGTCTGACCAGACGGAGAAGAAACAACAGAGAGGTAATCAGTTGAGATGTCAGTGGTAAGTCACCATGACCGGGCTCGGGGGGTGGGCAGGACCCCCTGTCTCCACTGCCTGCATTAGCTGGATGCATGGCTAAAATGCATCGCAGCACAGAGACCCATCGGGTCCCTGCATTGCAATACATGCCGCCAGCTGATCAGTGGCCGGCAGCTGACGTTGGAGGTACTGTGACTGAGGGTGCATGACATTGACATAATGCATTGCCATAGCATAGACACTGATGTCAGCTGTCGGCCACTGTGCGCTGGCTAGAGAGGAGGACCCGGCGCAACATGAGATTTGGGGAAGGTGAGTACAATGTTTTGGGTTTTTTCTTGTGTTAGATACAGAACAGAGACATATTTACCAGGATGGGGCCATATATACAAAGGACAGCGCAGGATGGGGACATATGTATTAGGAAGAGGACATATACACCAGGATGGGGCCTTTTATACCAGGAGGGGCACATGATTGGGACATATATACCAGGAAGGGGACATATTAATAAGAATGGGATCATATATACCAGGATAGAGACATACAAATCAGATATAAGAATGATGGAGAGCTCACGTGGGTATCAGGCATGCGGGCATTGGCCAGATTGTGACATGGAGACCAACATGCCTGAAACCCACTTTTGCTTTCCACCATTCTTACAGATTTCCTTGACAAAGACCTTTAAGGTTGAAACATTGGATCATATCTGATTTTCATTGGTCAGAGCTTTAATAAAATACCACTTCAGCATTAATTCTCAAAGTTCCTCATCCTTTCAGTGATGATGATATTAATATATACAGTAAGTCACAAAAGTGAGTACACCCTTCACAGTTTTGTAAAATATTTTATTACAATTTTTCATGGAACAATACTGAAGATATGACATTTTAATTAGAGTTGAGCGATGTTCGAGGTTTGACAATTTCATATTCGAGTGATTTTGGGGGTGCTCGAGATCGAACTTAAACTCGAGCTTTTTGCTAAAAGCTCAACAGTTCGAGTTACATTCGAGAACGGTTCGAACACCAAAAGCAGGGCTTTTTACAGCTACAGTGTGCAGGGAGCCATCGCTGGCAGCCTGCGGTAAGCTGGTAACCAAGATAAATATCGGGTATCCAACCAAAGCGATTTGCTTGTTAACCCGATATTTACCCTAGTTACGTGTGCAGGGAGCCGACACTTCCCCGCTGGGCTCAACCCCCTCCTGCACTCGGCATGTACACACACACACACACACACACTCACACTCACTTGTCCCCAGCCATGCAGTCCCCGGCATTGATGTCCTCAGCGCCACATGGCCCCGCTAGGCTCCACCGACTTCGCAATCCGCCGCCTGCATACATGGCCCCGCTAGGCTCCACTTACTTCGCACTCCGCCGCCCACACACATGGCCCCGCTAGGCTCCACCCACTTCTCACTCCGCACACATTACCCCGCTTAGCCCCACCCACCTCGCACTCTTCACACATTACCCTGCTTGGCTCCACCCACCTGGCACTCTGCACACATTACCCCACTTGGCTCCACCCACCTCGCACTCCGCACACATGGCCCCGCTTGGGTTCAACCACCTCGCACTCCACTCACATTACCCTGCTTAGCTCCACCCACCTCGCACTCTGCACACATTACCCCACTTGGTTCCACCCACCTGGCACTCTGCACACATTACCCCACTTGGCTCCACCCACCTCGCACTCCGCACACATGGCCCCGCTTGGCTTCAACCACCTCGCACTCCACTCACATTACCCTGCTTAGCTCCACCCACCTCGCACTCTGCACACATTACCCCACTTGGTTCCACCCACCTGGCACTCTGCACACATTACCCTGCTTGGCTCCACCCACCTCGCACTCCCCACACATTACCCTGCTCGGCTTACCTGCGGTGATGAAGTCCCGCCCTCCCGACCTCAGCGCTGTCACTGTCTTCCATGGCCACCGCTTCACATTTCCTCTCACAGTCGGTGACGTCACAGGCTCCCGCGATACTTGGCTGTGAAGGCGGCGGTCATTGAAGGCAGTGACATGTCTGCTGTCAGCAGTGCAGGAGATCGTCACCACAGGTAATGTACCTCGCTCCTGACAGCAGCAATTGTCATGCCCTGCAGTGACCTTGGCTGACCTATTGATGTTAGCTCAGGTCACTGCATTGCTCTCCCAGCCAATGGGGAACATTCTGTTCTTCATTGACTGGGACATTGACTATGGTATGGATCATCATGGGAACCCCTTGGATTACAGCAGACCTGAATTTGTTTTTATTTCTAATAAATTGGTGAAAGAGGGAATGTTTTGGGCAGTGTTTTTTTCAAATAAAAATGTGTTTGTCGTCTATTTTTTTTTTTATTACTGACTGGGTTAATGATGTCGGGTATCTGATAGACGCCTGACCTCACGAGCCCCAGGGCTTGATGCCAGGTGACATTACACATCTGGTATTAACCCCATATATTTCCCCGTTTGCCACCACACCAGGGCACAGGATGAGCTGGGGCGAAGCACCAGGATTGGCACGTCTAATGGATGCGCCACTTCTGGGGCGGCTACGGCCTGCTATTTTTAGGCTGGGGAGAGTCCAATAACCATGGACCTCCCTAGTCTGAGAATATCAGACCCCAGCTGTCCGCTTTACCTTGGCTGGTGATCCAATTTTGGGGGGGGGCCCCACGTGTTTTGTTTTTTTCTTAATTGTTTATTTAATTTAAAATAACAGCGTGGGGTGCCCTCAGTTTTGGATTACCAGCCAAGGTAAAGCTACCAGCTCCACTGCTTGGTGTTACCTTGACTGTCAATGGAAACTCCAGGGAAGCATTTTTTATTTTTTTTCCCAAAAAACTAAAAAAAAATGACGTGAGCTTCGCCATATTTTTGTATGCTAGCCAGGTACAGCAGGCATGTACAGCCTGCCCCCAACCCCCAGCTGCCTATTTGTACCCGGCTGGGAACTAAACATATAGGGAAGCCCTTTTTTTAATTATTTCATGAATTTCATGAAATGATTAAAAAAAAACAAACACGTGGGCTTCGCCCCATTTTTTTGTCCAGCCGGGTACAACTAGGCAGCTGGGATTGGAATCCGCAACACAGGTTAGCCCAGGGGTTCTAGGCCCCTCTGCTGCGAATTGCAGTCCTCAGCCACCCCAGAAAATGGTGCTCTCATAGAAGCGCCATCATCTGGCGCTGTATCCAACTCTTCCAGCTGCTCTGGTGACGGTGGATTGCTGGGTAATAATGAGTTAATACTAGCTTTGTTTTACTAGCTAGTATTAAGTCAGAGATTCTTAATGTCAGGCAAGTTTGACTCGGCCATTAAGAATCTCCAATAAAGGGTTAAAAAAAAGACACCACATAGAGAAAAAATATTTTAATAGAAATAAATAGAAATAAATACACAGACACACTTAGAGACTCAATGTTTATTACTCCCTCTTATCCCTTCACGATCTATGGTCTTCGGTCTTCTTTCTCCTTCAACACATGCAGCTCTGCTCCATCAGCAGCACTGCATGGGAGAAAGACGGTGCTCCCCGTGCAGGTTTTTCACTCCGTGAGTGATCAGTGCAGCTGGCTGTTAGCGGTACTGTCACCGCTGACAGACGGATTGCCATAGCAACAGTGCTCCGATCACATGATTCCCGGTGCCGCTGGGGCTGTTAGCGGTGACGTCACCGCTAACAGGCGCATTGCTATGGCAACGGTGATCTCCTGTGTCAGCCGGTCAACAATGGAACGGGGAAGCAGAACGGGGAGTCGACCGTGTGCATGTCGCCGGTACACGGCGATACACAAACGTGCACCGTGTACCGGGGAGTACAATGACAGGACCTAGCATGACGTCAAAGCCATGTGACCAGTCTGTAGCCAATGAGATAATAGACACATGACTGGTCACATGGCTATTTTGATATCACGATAGGTCCTGCATCACTGCTGGTTACCGGGAGGATGCAGCGATTACCTATGGAAAAGCGGCGGGAGACAGAGTGCAGGATGCTTCGCGGGCACCGGTAAGTGTTATGGCAATGTTTATTAACTGTATGTGTACATTTATAATGTGTTTTTATGTGTTTGTGATTGCCTCCTGTTGTTTTCAATAGGGTTTGAGAGGTTCGTCGAACGGCTCTTCGAACGGGGCACCGTTCAACGAACCGACCCGAACTCGAACTCCTGGGGGGTTGCTCATCTCTAATTTTAATGCAATATAACGTAGTCAATGTACAGATGGATTGCTCAGCATGTCCATCCGGCAGTTAAAATTATTTTTTTGATTTCAGTCCATTAAAAGAAGTAATGATAATGACAAACGGAATAAAAAAACTGATGCTTTTCTAATGCACTGGGTATGCCTAATCATAGTAATTTTTTCATGTAACACATTGATGATTAGAGATGAGCGAACCGGTCGTGGTTCTGCTCGGGTTCGGTTCGCCGAATGGAGGTCTCGTTCGAGTTCGGTTCGGCGAACCGGTTCGGTGAACCACTCAAACCGCATAGGAAACAATGGGAGGCAATCACAAACACATAAAAACACCTAGAAAACACCCTCAAAGGTGTCCAAAAGGTGACAAACAACTCACAACACAACACAAACACATGGGAAAGTGACAAGAACAAATTCTCATGCGAAAACAAAACAGCTTTACGAGGAAAAAGAGGACGAGACACAGATATAGGCATGGCATGCCCTTCTAAAATCATGTATAACACCGCAAGGGGACTCCAAGCAGAGTCTCCCTTTTTTCCAAAAATTGGGCCCCACAGACAGCACTTCAGTAGCAGCACTTGTGTCCCAGTTGCAAACTGGACAGGTAGATTTGCATCAAGCACATTCAAAAATACGCCATCCTTAACTGTCCCCTGGATTGCACCGGGGTAGGTAGCAAAGTCTTTGCTGATCCATGACTTGTTCATCTTGGCTCCTTTTAAAAACACTGTAAGCAAGGCGTGAGGAAAATCCTGGGATATGAAGAGGAATTATGATTTCCAGTCATAATCGCTCTCATCACTCCATGGTAGCGCCCCCTCCCTTCTTGTTCTCAGATGTCCAACATCTGGGAAGGTGTCACATCCCAGCAACACATCCAATGGCCATCTCCTGTGATATGGAGATTAGATGACCTGGGAACAGTGGACACAGGATACCCCCCCGCCGTGACCCTGTAACAAGAGTTTGTATCTCATTATAAGGCTATGGAGGCCACCAGACAGAGCGGCTCCGGTAAAATATGGTTAATATCTCGTGAACCATACTTCCCATAAATATGGCAAGCATAAAAATGACGTCCCCGCATGCGGACGGTACTGGCCCATATTTTATATGGGAGTAGGACCCTGGGAAATACCCCAAACGTGATATCGGCCGGTGGGGATTTAGCAGACAAGCTATGAGTCCTCTCGTTTTTCAGCTAAATTCATAACGGTCGCAATGAGAGCATTGGCGTCCGCCTACAATGTTCCCAGGCAAAGTTATGATTAATATTCCTCTGGGAATATTATTCTAACTCAAGGCCGGGGGAGTGGCAGTGCTTCCCTGTGAAGTCACGAAGGTAGGAGGGGATAGGGATCTGACCAGGTTGATAACTCCAATTCGGCCATTTCCCAGTGTTCTTTCGCCGGGGGTCACGTGTAGGAAACATCTGTGGGAAAGATCCTGGAAACCTGATCTACAGCGCCCCCCTGTGGCCAGACGCACAAGGGTAACTGATTGAACTGTATGCCTGTTTGTAAACCATACTTTATCTGTAACTGTACTCTGACCTATGCACTGTATATATTCTGTAGATTCTGTAATGTATATACAGTATTGTAGTTTCTAGTGTGCTTTAGGCTGATTAAATTATATTAATCTTGGGCTGTTCTGTTATCTCGATCTTGAATCCCACATCTGTGTGTTCGGCTAATAGTTACAGTAAGTCGGTTGGTGGCAGCGAGTGTGTGCCAAGGATCATTGTGGGGCGGCCAGTGAGAGGCGAGGAGGTTCTTATATATTCCGTCCGCGGAGGTCGGAGGAATATATACCCTGCTCTTACCGGGAGCCCTTCAATCATCGGCACAGGAGAATAGCGGCCTCCTTGCTTATTTTCGGGCAATTCTATAATTGGCCTGACTATAAGAGGGGCGCTAGAGAGCGCGTCACGTGCTCTGTCTGTTGGTCGTGAGGTATAAAGGAGGGGTGTGACTCCCGCTTGTTACCCCCCGATCGTGACATTGGTGGCCAGCACGGGGGATTTCTGAGTGACCCCCCCGGTGGTTCGTGACATATTGGTGGCAAGCGGTGGGATCGAGATAATAGTGTGTGTGAGTGTGAGACCCATACTCCCAGACACTAAAGACTGCCTGCAGCAGCTGTGGCTGCTGGGGTCTTCAGTAGAGTTGAGCGCGGTTCGAGGTTCGAGGTTGTCCAGTTCTAGGCTCGAGTGATTTTGGGGCCTGTTCTAGATCGAACTAGAACTCGAGCTTTTTGCAAAAGCTCGATAGTTCTAGAAACGTTCGAGAACGGTTCTAGCAGCAAAAAAACAGCTAATTCCTAGCTGGCTTTCCGCTGTAATAGTTTAAGTCACTCTGTGACTCACACTATTATGACATTTCAGTGTATAGTGTGCGTGAACAGCGCCTTCAGATCACTCCTGTTTGTATAATGGCGATCGCTATTTTTTTTTTTTTTTTCCTTGTCTTCCTTCCCTAAGCGCGCGCGTCTTGTGGGGCGGGCCAGCATGTCAGCCAATCCCAGACACACACACAGCTAAGTGGACTTTTAGCCAGAGAAGCAACGGCATGTCACATGTCCCTGCATTATAAAACCGGACATTTTCCTCCAGGACGCCATTATCTCTTCTGCGTCCTTGGTGTCAGACATCATTGGCGCAGCTCCGTCCTGAGTCCTATCGCTGATACAGCTGTATGCGCTCCATACACAGCGCTGGACAGCATAGGGATAGCACTTTCCATCAGTCCTTTTAAGGGCTCGTACCGGCAGGGTCAGAGCCATAGGTGACAGGTCCTGAAAACAGCGACAGCGTCTGTGTAGCAAAGGTCAGGGATTTCATCCCTGCATTTCCCTATTAGGAGGGAATAGAAAGGCAGGCTTCCTTTCCTCTACCCAGAGTCCCACAATCCTGGCACTGTACCCTCCTGTCCTCTGCACACTCCAACTCATTATAACTAAGCCATTATACTAGCAAACACTCAGTGTACCTAGTGGCATCCTAAACGTGGCTATTGGACTTTTGCCTAGTCACACTAGTGCAAAGACATTTGCAGCACCTCTGCCTGCATTGCACACTCCAACTCATTATAACTAAGCCATTATACTAGCAAACACTCAGTGTACCTAGTGGCATCCTAAACGTGGCTATTGGACTTTTGTCTAGTCACACTAGTGCAAAGACATTTGCAGCACCTCTGCCTGCATTGCACACTCCAACTCATTATAACTAAGCCATTATACTAGCAAACACTCAGTGTACCTAGTGGCATCCTAAACGTGGCTATTGGACTTTGCTATAGTCCCACTAGTGCAAAGACATTTGCAGCACCTCTGCCTGCATTGCACACTCCAACTCATTATAACTAAGCCATTATACTAGCAAACACTCAGTGTACCTAGTGGCATCCTAAACGTGGCTATTGGACTTTGCTATAGTCCCACTAGTGCAAAGACATTTGCAGCACCTCTGCCTGCATTGCACACTCCAACTCATTATAACTAAGCCATTATACTAGCAAACACTCAGTGTACCTAGTGGCATCCTAAACGTGGCTATTGGACTTTGCTATAGTCCCACTAGTGCAAAGACATTTGCAGCACCTCTGCCTGCATTGCACACTCCAACTCATTATAACTAAGCCATTATACTAGCAAACACTCAGTGTACCTAGTGGCATCCTAAACGTGGCTATTGGACTTTGCTATAGTCCCACTAGTGCAAAGACATTTGCAGCACCTCTGCCTGCATTGCACACTCCAACTCATTATAACTAAGCCATTATACTAGCAAACACTCAGTGTACCTAGTGGCATCCTAAACGTGGCTATTGGACTTTGCTATTGTCCCACTAGTACAAAGACATTTGCAGCACCTCTGCCTGCATTGCACACTCCAACTCATTATAACTAAGCCATTATACTAGCAAACACTCAGTGTACCTAGTGGCATCCTAAACGTGGCTATTGGACTTTGCTATAGTCCCACTAGTGCAAAGACATTTGCAGCACCTCTGCCTGCATTGCACACTCCAACTCATTATAACTAAGCCTTTACACTAGCAAACACTCAGTGTACCTAGTGGCATCCTAAACGTGGCTATTGGACTTTGCTATAGTCCTACTAGTGCAAAGACATTTGCAGCACCTCTGCCTGCATTGCACACTCCAACTCATTATAACTAAGCCATTATACTAGCAAACACTCAGTGTACCTAGTGGCATCCTAAACGTGGCTATTGGACTTTGCTATAGTCCCACTAGTGCAAAGACATTTGCAGCACCTCTGCCTGCATTGCACACTCCAACTCATTATAACTAAGCCATTATACTAGCAAACACTCAGTGAACCTAGTGGCATCCTAAACGTGGCTATTGGACTTTGCTATAGTCCCACTAGTGCAAAGACATTTCCAGCACCTCTCCCTGCATTGCACACTCCAACTCATTATAACTAAGCCATTATACTAGCAAACACTCAGTGTACCTAGTGGCATCCTAAACGTGGCTATTGGACTTTTGTCTAGTCACACTAGTGCAAAGACATTTGCAGCACCTCTGCCTGCATTGCACACTCCAACTCATTATAACTAAGCCATTATACTATCAATTTTTGCTGCCAGTTTAAGGGCTGTAGTTGCATTGTCAGGGATATTTATTCTTTATTTTTCTGCTGTTAATAAAGCTAGACCACCATTGCAATCTACACCACCTCTCAATTTTTACTACCACATTTTCAGTGCACAATCTTGTCGCAATCAACATGATTGGCAAAATGACAGATGCTGGTGGAAAGGGGAAGAGGCGTGGTGGAAAAGGCAAAAAAGGTTTTGTCCGTGGGGAAGGTGGCAAAGCTCCATTATCATCTGCTGAAGATAGACCATCTATCAGCAAAAGTAAGATGTCTACTACTTACCGTGGACAATCCGATGTGCTCCCTTTTTTACGGACACGAACAACAGGAACAAAGATAGATGATGGCCAAAAAAGGAAAATGCTTGAATGGATCTCAAGTGGTCCAACAAGTGCCCTCTCAGCCACTTCAAGTACCGCATCCAAAAAACACCAGTCCTCTGAGTTGTCATCCCAATCAAACTTGATTTCTCCCAGCTCTGAAGTCTCCATCAGCCCTGCACAGTATGGTGGAACTGAGATGGCTGAGTCTGCAGAGCTGTTCAGTCACACTATAGCCTGGGAATCAGAGGTCTGCTCCCAAGCTACAGTGAGTACAGAACAGGAAATGGTCTGCAGTGATGCCCAGAAACTTTGTGACTCTGATTCCGGCCGTGAGGACCAAGTTTCTGAGCATAATGTTGACCCTTTGTCACAAACTGTAACACCTGTGGTTATAGACAATGAGGAACATACTGATGAAGATGAGACTCAGATACCCGATTGAGATGACAACTTAAATATTCGGTCAGGGCAAGAAGAGGCTCGGTCTGAGGGGGAGGGGAGTGCAAACACAACAATTGATGATGAAGTTCTAGATCCCACCTACTGTCAACCCACAGTCAGGCACTCGAGGAGGTCAACAGAGGTGGTGGAGGAGGATGCAACTGATGACGAAGTTACCTTGCGCCTTCCTGGACACAGTCGGAGTACTGGTAGCACGTCTACAACTGCATCCTCAGCCACCACTCTGCCTCTGAGCATTATTCGGGGTGGATCAACAGGTCGCATGGCTTCTAAGCCTTGCCTAGCTTGGTCCTTTTTTGACATAGAAAAAGATCGCCCATATTATGTGATCTGTAAAATTTGTCATGGTTCTCTTAGTAGAGGTCAAAACCTCAGCAGTTTGACAACTTCTTCCATGAATCGTCACATGAATAAATATCATATGGCCCGGTGGGAAGCTCACCATGCTGCAATGCGGCCTAGCGGAGCGAACCATCCACCGCCTGCCCCTTCCAGTGCATCCGCGCGCTCGTCATCTTCTAGGACTGTGGGGACAGCTGTCACACCTGTTTTTCCACCCACAACTTCCACCACTGTAACCGCAACAGGCAGTTTGCTTGGTAGGTCGTCGGTTGGTTTGGAAGGGGAAACAAGTGAGTGTGTACAGCTCTCTCAGACATCGATAGCACCAACGTTGGATGAAGGCAACATCATGTCTCCGCCTGCACTTTCCTCACAAACCTGCATTTTTCCAGGGACACCCTACTCAACACCGTCTACACACAGCAGCCAGATCTCTGTCCCTCAGATGTGGTCAAATAAAAGGCCATTTCCTGCGACCCATGACAAAGCTAAGAGGTTGACTCTATCCCTCTGTAAGCTCTTGGCTACCGAAATGCTGCCTTTCCGCCTAGTGGACACACAGGATTTTAGAGACCTTATGTCTGTCGCTGTGCCCCAGTACCAGATGCCTAGTCGCCACTACTTCTCTAAGAAAGGTGTGCCCGCGCTACACCAGCATGTCGCACACAACATCACCGCTTCCTTGAGAAACTCTGTGTGTGAACGGGTGCATTTCACCACCGATACTTGGACCAGTAAGCATGGACAGGGACGTTACATGTCGCTGACTGGGCACTGGGTAACTATGGTGATAGATGGTGAAGGGTCTGCTGCACAAGTCTTGCCGTCCCCACGACTTGTGTGTCAATCCTCTGTCTGTCCAAGTTCCGCCACTGCTTCTGCCTCCTCCACCTCATCTGGGTCCTCCACCTCCGCCCCAAGCCTGCCTGGTCAGGCCACCAGCGTTCTCACTGCGCAGAAGGAATCACGCACCCCTCATTACTATGCTGGCAGCAGAGCGCAACGGCATCAGGCGGTCTTTAGCTTGACATGTCTTGGGAATAAGAGTCACACAGCTGAGGAGTTGTGGTCAGCTCTGCGGTCCGAGTTTAATAAATGGTTGTCTCCGCTCAACCTGCAGCCTGGTAAGGCCGTGTGCGACAATGCTGCAAACCTGGGTGCGGCCCTTCGCCTGGGCAAGGTGACACACGTACCTTGTATGGCTCACGTGTTGAACCTTGTCGTCCAGCAATTTTTAACACACTATCCCGGCCTAGATGGCCTTCTGAACAGGGCACGAAAACTGTCTGCTCACTTCCGCCGTTCAAGCGCCGCAGCTGAGCGACTTGCATCGCTCCAGAAGTCTTTCGGCCTGCCGGTTCATCGCCTGAAATGCGATGTGGCGACACGCTGGAATTCAACTCTCCACATGTTACAGCGACTGTGGCAGCACCGCCGAGCCCTGGTGCAATACGTCATGACGTATAGCCTGGGCCAACGAGATGCAGAGGTGGGGCAGATCACCCTGATGGAGTGGTCTCAGATCAAGGACCTATGCACCCTTCTGCACAGTTTCGACATGGCGACGAATATGTTTAGCGCTGACAATGCCATTATCAGCATGACGATTCCAGTCATTTACATGCTGGAGCACACGCTAAACACTATTCGGAGTCAGGGGGTGGGACAACAGGAAGGGGAGGAACTACAGGAGGATTCATATGCGCAAGGGACAACAACATCACCAAGGTCCAGACGTTCATCATCACCAACGCAGCAGGCATGGGACCATGGGGGACAGGGATCAACAAGGGCGCATAGTAGCAGGCGAAATGTTGAGGAAGGTGCAGGAGAACATGAAGAAATGGAGGACGAACTGTCCATGGACATGGAAGACTCAGTGGATGAGGGAGACCTTGGTCAAATTTCAGTTGAAAGAGGTTGGGGGGAGATGTCAGAGGAAGAAAGAACGGGTAGCACCTCTATGCCACAAACACAGCGTGGACTTGGTCCGCATGGCTGCGCCAGACACATGAGTGCCTTTTTGTTGCACTACCTCCAACATGATACTCGTATTGTCAAAATTAGAAGTGATGATGACTACTGGATTGCCACACTATTAGATCCCCGGTACAAGTCCAAATTTTGTGACATAATTCCAGCCATAGAAAGGGACGCACGTATGCAGGAGTATCAGCAGAAGCTGTTACTCGATCTTAGCTCGGCTTTTCCACCAAACAACCGTGCAGGTGCAGGGAGTGAATCTCCCAGTTGTAACTTGACAAACATGGGACGGTCTCGTCATCTTCAACAGTCTACCCGTACCAGTAGGACCGTATCTGGTGCTGGTAACAGCAATTTTATGGAATCTTTTCATAATTTTTTTAGACCCTCTTTTGCAAGGCCACCAGAGACAACAAGTCTGACACATAGTCAACGGCTGGACAGGATGATACAGGAGTATCTCCAAATGAACATCGATGCCATGACTTTGCAAATAGAGCCTTGCTCCTTTTGGGCTTCAAATCTAGAAAAATGGCCAGAGCTCTCCAGTTACGCCTTGGAGATTTTGTCGTGTCCAGCTGCCAGCGTTGTCTCTGAACGTTTCTTCAGTGCTGCTGGGTGTGTGCTGACAGATAAGCGCACGCGTCTGTCCAGTGACAATGTGGACAGACTGACGTTCATCAAAATGAACAAGTCATGGATCCAGAAGGAATTTACTACCCCTGTGTCATCCTGGGGAGAGTAAATGCTTGTGGATTTTGAATGTGCTTGATGCAAATCAAAACATCCTGTTTGCAACTAGGGCACAACTGCTGCCACTGAAGGGGTGGGTGTGTGTGGGGCCCAATTTTTTGAAAAAAGGGAGACTCCGCTTGGAGTAACCCTTGCTTACATTGTTTTTAAAAAGAGCCAAGATGAACAAGTCATGGTTCAGCAAAGACTTTATCTACCTACTCCAGAGTCATCCTGGGGACGGTTAATTATGGCATATTTTTGAATGTGCTTGATGCAAATCTAGCTGTGAATTGTACAACTGGGGCACAACTGCTGCCACTGAAGGGGTGGGTGTGTGTGGGGCCCAATTTTTTGAAAAAAGGGAGACTCCGCTTGGAGTAACCCTTGCTTGCTGTGTTTTTAAAAGAAGCCAAGATGAACAGAGCTGGGATCAGGAAAGACTTTGCTACCTACCCCGGTGTCATCCTGGGGACGGATAAGAATGGCGTATTTTTGAATGTGCTTGATGCAAATCTAGCTGTGAATTGTACAACTGGGGCATAACTGCTGCCACTGAAGGGGTGGGTGTGTGTGGGGCCCAATTTTTTGAAAAAAGGGAGACTCCGCTTGGAGTAACCCTTGCTTACATTGTTTTTAAAAAGAGCCAAGATGAACAAGTCATGGTTCAGCAAAGACTTTATCTACCTACTCCAGAGTCATCCTGGGGACGGTTAATTATGGCATATTTTTGAATGTGCTTGATGCAAATCTAGCTGTGAATTGTACAACTGGGGCACAACTGCTGCCACTGAAGGGGTGGGTGTGTGTGTGGCCCAATTTTTTGAAAAAAGGGAGACTCCGCTTGGAGTAACCCTTGCTTGCTGTGTTTTTAAAAGAAGCCAAGATGAACAGAGCTGGGATCAGGAAAGACTTTGCTACCTACCCCGGTGTCATCCTGGGGACGGATAAGAATGGCGTATTTTTGAATGTGCTTGATGCAAATCTAGCTGTGAATTGTACAACTGGGGCATAACTGCTGCCACTGAAGGGGTGGGTGTGTGTGGGGCCCAATTTTTTGAAAAAAGGGAGACTCCGCTTGGAGTAACCCTTGCTTACATTGTTTTTAAAAAGAGCCAAGATGAACAAGTCATGGTTCAGCAAAGACTTTATCTACCTACTCCAGAGTCATCCTGGGGACGGTTAATTATGGCATATTTTTGAATGTGCTTGATGCAAATCTAGCTGTGAATTGTACAACTGGGGCACAACTGCTGCCACTGAAGGGGTGGGTGTGTGTGTGGCCCAATTTTTTGAAAAAAGGGAGACTCCGCTTGGAGTAACCCTTGCTTGCTGTGTTTTTAAAAGAAGCCAAGATGAACAGAGCTGGGATCAGGAAAGACTTTGCTACCTACCCCGGTGTCATCCTGGGGACGGATAAGAATGGCGTATTTTTGAATGTGCTTGATGCAAATCTAGCTGTGAAGTGTACAACTAGGGCACAAGTGCTGCCACTGAATGGGTGGGTGTGTGTGGGGCCCAATTTTTGGAAAAAAAGGGAGACTACGCTTGGAGTCACCTTGCGGTGTTTTACATGATTTTAGAAGGGCGTGCCATGCCTATATCTGTGTGTCCTCCTCTTTTTCCTTGTCCAGCTGTTTTGTTTTCGCATGAGTATATGTCCTTGTCACTTTCCCATGTGTTTGTGTTGTGTTGTGAGTTGTTTGTCACCTTTTGGACACCTTTGAGGGTGTTTTCTAGGTGTTTTTATGTGTTTGTGATTGTCTTCCATTGTTTCCTATGCAGTTCGAGTTCGGTTCGTCGAACGTTCGACGAGCCGAACTCGAACGGGACCTCCGTTCGGCGAACCGACCTGGAGCCGAACCGGAACCGGTTCGCTCATCTCTAGTCTTCAGACTAGCTCAACACTAGAGTGTCAGAGTGCAGATACAGTGGGGTGTGTGGGCGCATCAGGTGTCAGATCTGTGTCAGTGACCAAAGTCTGCAACAATGGCTGATGGCACCAGGAGCAAAGCTAAAGAAATGGCCGATGCTCTGGCCAGAGGCGAGTAGGTAGAGGACGGTGCTGTGGACAACAATGAGGAGGTTGACCACGAGTCCTCCAGGAGCCCGACGCCAGAGAACCGTTCTGCAGAGGACAGCGCACAACCTGGCAATTATGGAGAAGATGAGGAGGAGCTCACCCAAGGGTCCTCAACGAGCCAGATGCCAGTCCTCTGCTCTGCAATGGACAGTGAATCACCAGGCTCCGCAGTGGGCCGCAGATCACCACGTGCCATTCCACCGAGCCTGGCAGGCTCGGCTAGCCTTCTTCAAATGGCTATGGCCCTACTCCAGGCTGGAGACTGGGAGGGCTACAAGGAACTCATGGCAGAGCGCAAGGCAGAGCGTGAGGCTGCGGAGCGAGAGCACAGGGCAGGACGTGAAGCTGCGGAGCGCAGGGCAGAGCGCAGGGCAGCGTGTGAGGCTGAGGCTGCGGAGCGGCAGGCAGCGCGTGAAGAGCGAGACCGTGACCACCAGCTGCAGCTAGCCAAGCTCCAGCCCTCATCAGCCACACATGACCTTCAAGACACCAAACTTCCAAAGGTCCGTGTTGAGGACTTCCCAGTGCTGGAGAAGGAACGGACTTGCCTGCAGCACCATCTGGACATGGATCAGTGGGCCACATATCTTGGGGACTTGCCTACTGAGGCAGATCAGGGCTACGACACCATCAAGCGGGCCCTGATCCAACAGTACAACCTCACTCCGGAGTCCTACCGCAAGAAGTTCCGGACCCTGCAGAAGGGACAAAAGGACTCATGGGCTGACCACCAGCGGGCACTTGCCCAAGCTGCCGACCACTGGACCTAAGGCCTGCAGCTTTCCACCGGACCAGAGATCCTGGACTTGTTCATCACGGAGCAACTCTTGTGGAACTGCCCTGAGGATCTCCGCCAGTTCATCCGAGACCAGAAGCCAAAGGGGTCCACGGCTACAGCTGCCCTGGCCGATGACTACACCAACAATCGGGCCCCTGAGGTCAGGAGTGCGGCCACCAGCAGCACCTGGAGAGGGGGTAAGATGAATGCTGCGACTGCCCCACCTGCCCCTAGACTGCAGGGGGTGTCCCCCTCAACTCCCCTCTCCAGGCCCGTGGCAGAAGCAAGACGGTGCCATCAGTGCAACCAACCTGGACACTTCAAGGCCGTGTGCCCTCAGCGCCCCAAGGCCCCGTCCCCGTCCCCAAAACCGCCCACGGTGCACTGTGTAAAGGGGGGTGGTGGTAGGTCCCTGGACAGCTTCCAACCTGTCACCGTCGGCCGGTCTACGACCATAGGACTGCGAGACAGCGCCTCAGAGGTGACTCTGGTGCGGCCTGAGATGGTGTCCCCCCAAGACTTGGTACCCGGAAAAACCCTCGCTGTCTCCGGAATTGGAGGCACTGACTCAGCGCTGCCCGTCACCAAGCTTTATTTGGACTGGGGCGCAGGACGAGGGGTGAGGGAGGTGGGGGTAACTGATCGGATCCCCGCGAAAGTGTTACTTGGGACAGATTTGGGGCAGATAACCTCCCAGTTTGGGCCCCCCAAGGGCTGAACCCTCAGCCAGTACTGACATGCCTCCTGACAATGTTAATGTGTTATCTATGAATGATGTAAGGAAGGAGGGGGTTGGAGAGGGGTGTGACAATGCCTCAGTGAGCTGGGATCTGTTGCCCTCTGCAAGGATAAGCAGAGAGCAGGGTGCTGCAGGGGGAGAACCAGTGTGTGGGGTGGGGGCTACCACAGCAAATGTGGGGTCCCCAGAGATTTCACAGCGGGGTTCTGTTGCTGCAGGGGGGGAACAGGCAGGTGAGATTGGGGCCGGTCCCAGAGCGGAAGTGCTCCCAGGTAAGATATCGGTGCAGGGTTCCCCCACAACCGGGGTGTCAGGAAGCCAGGTAGGTCTGCCTGAACCGGTGACTTGGTCAGGAACGGAGGAGGAGCAGGCCCGACCCATGGTCGCAGCAGCTGTGGCCGCTCTCACCAGCAGTGGGAGTGCTGGAAGCCAAGGGGCCTCCCGGAGGTTCGATAGCTCTTCCCCTTCTGACCAAGTGGCAGCCGAGTCAGGCGGAGGCCAGGACACAGGTCCCGGGGTACTGACCAAAGATGTGACAGTCTCGTCGATTCTGGCCACATCTAGTCAGGAGTTTCAGGCAGTGTTAGAAGCTGACGACAGCCTGAAAGCTCTTAAGGAGCAGGCGGAACAGGCCCCCTCAGATTCGGACCCGGAGCGAGTGCTCTGGGACCAAGGACGGCTGTACCGGGTCATGGTCCAGCAGGGTTCCCCGGAGGCGTGGCCCAGGGACCGACAGTTGGTGGTACCCTATCCGTTCCGGACGGAGTTGTTGCGGATCGCACATGAGATTCCGATGGCCGGACACCTAGAGATCGCTAAGACCAAGGCCAGGTTAAACCAGCATTTCTACTGGCCAAAAATGGGGACCGATGTGGTTGCCTACTGCCGTTCGTGTGACATCTGTCAGAGAGTGGGGAAGGCGGGGCCATTACCCTAAGTCCCACTGGTATCTCTGCCCATCATCGATGAGCCTTTCAGGAGGGTGGCTGTGGATCTGGTCGGCCCGCTGGCCATCCCCAGCAGCTCCAGGAAACGCTTCATACTGACGGTAGTGGACTATGCCACCCGGTACCCTGAAGCAGTGGCTGTGTCGTCCATTCGGGCTGACAAGGTGGCCACCGCATTGCTGGAGATTTTCTCCCGAGTGGGTTTTCCCCAGGAAATGCTCACTGACCGGGGGACCCAATTCATGTCACAGCTTATGGAGGCCCTCTGTAAGCAAGTCCAGGTGCAACATCTGGTGGCCAGCCCGTACCATCCACAGACTAATGGCCTGTGTGAGCGGTTCAATGGCACCTTAAATCAGATGCTTAAGATGTTGGTCGACTCCCACGGGCGTGACTGGGAGCGGCATCTCCCACACCTGTTATTTGCTTACCGGGAGGTTCCACAGGCCTCAACGGGATTCTCACCGTTTGAGCTCCTGTACGGGCGACGTGTGCGGGGCCCCCTGGCTCTGGTGAAAGAGGCTTGGGAAGGGGATTTGGCCACCCCTAGAGTGTCGGTTATCGAGTATGTCAAGCGCTTCCGGGACAAAATGCAGGCCTTGATGCAACTGGTACACGACAATATGGCTCAAGCCCAGGCCGATCACAAGCGTTGGTACGTCTAGAACGCTTGTGAGAGGACCTATCAAGTGGGTCAAAAGGTATGGGTACTGGTCCCCGTACCACAGGACAAGCTTCAGGCAGCCTGGGAAGGCCCATACCTCGTGTACCAGCAGCTCAACCCTGTAACGTACCTGGTCACCCTGGACCCTGCCCGTGGAAGGCGGAAGCCCTTCCATGTGAACATGATGAAGGCACATCATGAGCGGGAGGCGTGTGCGCTCCCCGTGCGCAGCCTGCCCGAGGAGGGAGAAGCGGAAACCCTCTTGGATTTGCTATCCCAGGTTAGGCCAGGTGGATCCATTCAGGATGTGGAGGTTGGCCACCAGCTTTTGGAGGACCAACGGTCCCAGCTGTGGGCCGCCCTACACCCCTTCCGGGTATTGTTTACCAACCAGCCCGGAAGGAATGACTTGGCCGTCCATCACGTGGACACTGGGGATCATCCCCCAATCCGGCGTTCAACATATCGGGTGTCCCTGGAGGTGCAGCAACACATGCGCCAGGAGATTGACGAGATGCTGAAGCTGGGGGTGATCCACTCATCCAACAGCGCTTGGGCCTCGCCTGTAGTCCTCGTCCCTAAGAAGGACTGAACCACTCGGTTCTGCGTGGACTACAGGGGGCTCAATTCTGTCACGGTCGCCGATGTGTACCCAATGCCACGCATCGATGACCTGCTCGATCAGTTGGCCGGGGCTCAGTACCTGACCATCATGGATCTGAGCCGGGGATATTGGCAGATCCCCCTGACTCGCAAGGCCAGGGAACGCTCTGCCTTTATTACCCCATTTGGACTGTACGAGTCCACGGTGATGCCATTCGGGATGAGGAATGCCCCTGCCATTTTCCAGCGGATGGTCAACACCCTGCTCAAGGGACTTGAAGGGTACGCGGCCGCGTACCTGGATGACATTGCCGCCTTCAGTCCCACCTGGGAGGACCACCTAGAGCATCTAGCACAGGTGCTCAGGCGGATCCACCAGGCAGGTTTGACCATCAAGCCAGGAAAGTGTCAGCTGGCCTTGAGCGAGGTCCAGTACCTCGGTCACCGGGAAGGCGGGAGAACTCTGAAGCCTGAGCCTGAGAAAGTGGAGGCCATCGCATCCTGGCCCACCCCCAGGACCAAGAAGCAGGTGATGTCCTTCATGGGGACCGCCGGGTACTATAGGAGGTTTGTTCCACACTATAGTAGCCTGGCAAAGGCCCTGACGGACCTCACCAAGAAGAAGCTGCCCTCTGCAGTCGATTGGACAGTGGACTGCGAGACAGCCTTCCGGGCCCTAAAGGACGCCCTGTACAGCCCGCCTGTGCTACAGGCAGCCGACTTCATGCGGCCATTTATAGTGCAGACCGACGCCAGTGACTTCGGCCTCGGTGCGGTGCTCAGCCAGGTGGACTCTGCGAGCCAAGAGCACCCAGTGTTGTACCTGAGCAGGAAGTTGTTACCTAGGGAAGTGGCCTACTCCACGATGAAAAAGGAATGCCTAGCCATAGGTGGGCTCTGCAGCGTCCGCAACCCTATCTATACGGGTGCCACTTCATCATGGAGACGGACCACAATCCCCTCAGCTGGTTGCACACCGTCTCCGGGACGAATGGGCGGTTGTTGCAATGGAGCCTTGCGCTCCAGCAATACAACTTCACCATTCGCCACAAAAGGGGCCGTGACCACGGTAACGCACACGGGCTGTCCCGACAAGGAGAGGTTGCGGATGGGCGCACGGGGGAACACCGGAGTGTGCTGCCCCCTAGCGCTCTCAAAAGGGGGGAGGTGTGAGGAAAATCCTGGGATATGAAGAGGAATTATGATTTCCAGTCATAATCGCTCTCATCACTCCATGGTAGTGCCCCCTCCCTTCTTGTTCTCAGATGTCCAACATCTGGGAAGGTGTCACATCCCAGCAACACATCCAATGGCCATCTCCTGTGATATGGAGATTAGATGACCTGGGAACAGTGGACACAGGATGCCCCCCCCTGCTGTGACCCTGTAACAAGAGTTTGTATCTCATTATAAGGCTATGGAGGCCGCCAGACAGAGCGGCTCCGGTAAAATATGGTTAATATCTCGTGAACCATATTTCCCATAAATATGGCAAGCATAAAAATGACGTCCCCGCATGCGGACGGTGCTGGCCCATATTTTATATGGGAGTAGGACCCTGGGAAATACCTCAAACGTGATATCGGCCGGTGGGGATTTAGCAGACAAGCCATGAGACATCTCGTTTTTCAGCTAAATTCATAACGGTCACAGTGAGAGCATTAGCGTCCGCCTACGACGTTCCCAGGCAAAGTTATGATTAATATTCCTCTGGGAATATTATTCTAACTCAAGGCCGGGGGAGTGGCAGTGCTTCCCTGTGAGGTCACGAAGGTAGGAGGGGATAGGGATCTGACCAGGTTGATAACTCCAATTCGGCCATTTCCCAGTGTTCTTTCGCCGGGGGTCACGTGTAGGAAACATCTGTGGGAAAGATCCTGGAAACCTGGTCTACAGCGCCCCCCTGTGGCCAGACACACAAGGTAACTGATTGAACTGTATGCCTGTTTGTAAACCATACTTTATCTGTAACTGTACTCTGACCTATGCACTGTATGTATTCTGAAGATTCTGTAATGTATATACAGTATTGTAGTTTCTAGTGTGCTTTAGGCTGATTAAATTATATAATTAATCTTGGGCTGTTCTGTTATCTCGATCTTGAATCCCAAATCTGTGTGTTCGGCTAATAGTTACAGTAAGTCGGTTGGTGGCAGCGAGTGTGTGCCAAGGATCATTGTGGGGCGGCCAGTGAGAGGCGAGGAGGTTCTTATATATTCCATCCGCGGAGGTCGGAGGAATATATACCCTGCTCTCACCGGGAACCCTTCAATCATCGGCACAGGAAAATAGCGGCCTCCTTGCTTATTTTCGGGCAATTCCATAATTGGCCTGACTATGAGAGGGGCGCTAGAGAGCTCGTCACGTGCTCTGTCTGTCGGTCGGGAGGTATAAAGGAGGGGTGTAACTCTCGCTTGTTACCCCCTGATCGTGACATTGGTGGCCAGCACGGGGGATTTCTGAGTGACCCCCCCGGTGGTTCGTGACACAAGGGTTACTCCAAGCGGAGTCTCCCTTTTTACCAAAAATTGGGCCACACAGACACCCATCCCTTCAGTGGCAGAACTTGTGCCCCAGTTGTACACTTCACAGGTAGATTTGCATCAAGCACATTCAAAATACACAAGCATTTACTCTCCCCAGGATCACACAGGGGTAGTAAATTCCTTGTGGATCCATGACTTGTTCATTTTGATGAACGTTAGTCTGTCCACATTGTCACTGGACAAACGCGTGCGCTTATCTGTCAGCACACACCCAGCAGCACTGCAGTCACTTTCAGAGACAACGCTGGCAGCTGGACACAACAAGATCTCCAAGGCGTAAGTGGAAAGCTCTGGCCATTTTTTAAGATTTGAAGCCCAAAATGAGCAAGGCTCTATTTGCAAAGTCATGGTATCGATGTTCATTTGGAGATACTCCTGGGAGATTCACTCCGTGCACCACGGGTGTTTTGTGGAAATGCCGAGTTAAGATCGAGTAACAGCTTTTGCTGATACTACTGCATACGTGCGTCCCTTTCTATGGCTGGAATTATGTCACAAAACTTGGACTTGTACTGGGGATCTAATAGTGTGGCAAGCCAGTACTCACCATCACTTCTAATTTTGACAATACGAGGGTCATGTTGGAGGTAGTGCAGCAAGAAGGCACTCATGTGTCTGGCGCAGCCATGCGGACCAAGTCCACGCTCTGTTTGTGGCATAGAGGTGCTAACCGTTCTTTCTTCCTCTGACATCTCCCCCCAACCTCTTTCAACTGAAATTTGACCAAGGTCTCCCTCATCCGCTGAGTCTTCCATGTCCATGGACAGTTTGTCCTCCATTTCTTCATGTTCTCCTGCAACTTCCTCAACATTTCGCCTGCTACCATGCGCCCTTGTTGATCCCTGTCCCCCATGGTCCCATGCCTGCCGCCTTGATGATGATGAACGTCTGGACCTTGGTGATGTTGTTGTCTCTTGCGCATATGTCGCGGGCGGAGGAGGGGACGCTGCGCTCTCCCACTCGGGTACGGCTGCTGCAAAGGCTGCTGTTCGGTGGTGGCTCGAGCGGTGGGCCGGATCCCGGGGACTCGAGCGGCGCTCCTCGCCCGTGAGTGATTGGTTGTGGGGGTTTTGATTATGGATATTATCCGTGACGCCACCCACGGTTGTGGTGATTTTGATAACACCACCGCTGCTCTGGACGGGGATCCCGGGAGCGGTGACTGGGAGCAGCTTGGTTGTTAGTTTTCCCCTCCGTGGGTAGGGGGTTGGTTGTCCCGGGGCCCGGTGATGGGGTAGGGATGGATGGCAGGCAGGTTACGGGGCCTGGGGAGGTGCAGGGTCGCGGGGGCAGCGCTGTGCCGCACGGCACGGTGGTACTCTCTCAGCCCAATGATGAAGACATAGTTCTCGGTAAAACACACGGCTGGATGGACGGGTCCCACAGACGACTGCGGTGTTGTTGCTCCCGGCAGGTTGGTGGCAACTGCCTTTCCCTGCACCTACGATGTCTGTACGGTTCCAATGTGTTCCCACCGGTAACCCGCTCCCCGGCTTGGATATGGGCTGGAGGAGCCCCTTTTTGCCCGCAGGTGCTGGCCCTGAGAAACGGTTGCCTTGGCGGTGGCAGTGTCTCTCTCACTCGGTTGGACTGTTGCCTTCTGTCGGGACTTGACTGTTTGGAAACCCAGGAGGTCCCCTTCACTAACGGATTCGGCAAATTCACGGCGACTCCTAGCCTTGCCGGGGTCCGAAGAGCCCCTGCCAGATGGTGCTGGCTTCCCTTTGTGTACCGGTCCGGTACCGCCGGGCCACCGCCCGTCCACGGTCCTCACGGTAGACTCCAATCGGCCACTCCTGCAGACGGTCACCACCGTCTGCCAACCTTGCTGATCTGTCCGGGCCACACACCCGGACCAACTTCAGGCTGCTTAGCTGTCACTTTTCTCCTCTCTCAACACTTTTCCTCCTTCCACTTTTGCTGTCCAAACTAGACTGCCTGGTTTTCCCGCCTCCAGGACTGCGAACTCCTCGGTGGGCGGGACCAACCGCCTGGCCCACCCCCTGGTGTGAACATCAGCCCCTGGAGGAAGGCAACAAGGGTTTTATGTACTGGCTTTGGTGTGCCTGCTGGGAGTGTGGGGTGTGTGGGTGTTGTGCTCTGTGGCCCCTGGCTTGTCCAGGGCGCCACACATATGAATCCTCCTGTAGTTCCTCCCCTTCCTGTTGTCCCACCCCCTGAGTCCGAATAGTGTTTAGCGTGTGCTCCAGCATGTAAATGACTGGAATTGTCATGCTGATAATGGCATTGTCAGTGCTAAACATATTCGTCGCCATGTCGAAACTGTGAAGAAGGGTGCATAGGTCCTTGATCTGAGACCACTCCATCAGGGTGATCTGCCCCACCTCTGCATATCGTTGGCCCAGGCTATATGTCATGACGTATTGCACCAGGGCTCGACAGTGCTGCCACAGTCACTGTAACATTTGGAGAGTCGAATTCCAGCGTGTCGGCACATCGCATTTCAGGCGATGAACCGGCAGGCCGAAAAACTTCTGGAGCGATGCAAGTCGCTCAGCTGCGGCGGTTGAACGGCGGAAGTGAGCAGACAGTTTTCGTGCCCTGTTCAGACGGCCATCTAGGCTGGGATAGTGTGTTAAAAATTGCTGGACAACAAGGTTCAACACGTGAGCCATATAAGACACGTGTGTCACCTTGCCCAGGCAAAGGGCCGCACCCAGGTTTGCAGCATTGTCGCACATGGCCTTACCAGGCTGCAGGTTGAGTGGAGACAACCATTTACCAAACTCAGTCTCCAGACCTGCCCACAACTCAGCCGCTGTGTGACTCTTATTTCCAAGACATTTCAAGACAAAGATCGCCTGATGCCGTTGCGCTCTGCTGCCAGAATAGTAATGAGTTGTGCGTGATTCCTTCTGCGCAGTTACAACGCTGGTGGCCTGACCAGGCAGGTCTGGGGCGGAAGTGGAGGACCCAGACAAGCTTGAGGAGGCAGAAGCAGTGGAGGAACTTGGACAGACAGAGGATTGACACACAAGTCGTGGGGACGGCAAGGCTTGTGCAGCAGACCCTTCATCATCTACCACCATAGTTACCCAGTGCCCAGTCAGTCACATGTAACGTCCCTGTCCATGCTTACTGGTCCAAGTATCTGGTGAAATGCACCCATTCACACACAGAGTTTCTCAAGGAAGCAGTGATGTTGTGTGCGACATGCTGGTGTAGCGCAGGCACACCTTTCTTAGAGAAGTAGTGGCGACTGGGCATCTGGTACTGGGGCACAGCGACAGACATAAGGTCTCTAAAATCCTGTGTGTCCACCAGGCGGAAAGGCAGCATTTCGGTAGCCAAGAGCTTACAGAAGGATAAAGTCAACCTCTTAGCTTTGTCATGGGTCGAAGGAAATGGCCTTTTATTTGTCCACATCTGAGGGACAGAGATCTGGCTGCTGTGTGTAGACAGTGGTGAGTAGGGTGTCCCTGAAAAAATGCAGGTTTGTGAGCAAAGTGCAGGCGTAGACATGATGTTGCCTTCATCCAACGTTGATGCTATCGATGTCTGAGAGAGCTGTACACATGCACTTGTTTCCCCTTCCAAACCAACTGACGACCTACCAAGCAAACTGCCTGTTGCGGTTACACTGGTGGAAGTTGTGCGTGGAAAACCAGGTGTGACAGCTGTCCTCACAGTCCTAGAAGATGAAGAGCACGTGGATGCACTGGAAGGGGCAGGCGGTGGATGGTCCGCTCCGCTAGGCCACATTGCAGCACGGTGAGATTCCCACTGGGACATATGATATTTATTCATGTGACATTTCATGGAAGAAGTTGTCAAACTGTTGAGGTTTTGCCCTCTACTAACAAAATCACGAGAAATTTTACATATCACATGATTTGGGCGATCTTTTGCTATGTCAAAAAAGGACCAGGCTAGGCAAGGCTTAGAGGGCATGCGACCTGCTGAGCCACCACGACTAGTGCTCAGAGGCAGAGTGGTGACTGAGGATGCAGTTGTAGACGTGCTACCAGTACTCCTCCTCTGTCCAGAAAGGCGCAAGGTAACTTCGTCGTCAGTAGCATCCTCCTCCACTGCCTCTGTTGACCTCCTCGAGTGCCTGACTGTGGGTTGACAGTAGGTGGGATCTAGAAGTTCCTCATCAAGCGTTGTGTTTGCACTCCCCCTCATCCTCAGACCGAGCCTCTTCCTGCTCTGAACGAATATTTAAGTTGTCATCCCAATCTGGTATCTGCGTCTCATCATCATCAGCATGCTCCTCATTGTCTATTACAACAGGTGTTTCAGTTTGTGAATAAGGGTCAACGTTATGCTCATGAACTTGGTCATCACGGCCTGAATCTGAGTCACAAAGTTTCTGGGCATCACTGCAGACCATTTCCTGGTCTGTACTCACTGTAGCTTGGGAGCAGACTTCTGATTCCCAGGCTATAGTGTAACTGAACAGCTCTGCAGACTCAGCCATCTCTGTTCCACCATACTGTGCAGGGTGGATGGAGACTTGAGAGCTGGGAGAAAGCAAGTGTGATTGGGATGACAACTCAGAGGACTGTTGTTTTTTTGATGCAGTAGTTGAGGTGGAGGAGAGGGCACTTGTTGGACCACTTGAGATCCATTCAAGCATTTTCTTTTTTTGGGCAACATCTACCTTTGTGCCAGTTGTTCGTGTTCATAAAAAAGGGAGCACATCCGATTGTCCACGGAAAGTAGTAGACATCTTACTTTTGCTGGAAGATGGCCTATCTTCAGCAGATGTTAATGGAGCTTTGCCACCTTCCCCACGGACACAAACTTTTTTTCTTTTCCAACACGCCTCTTCCCCTTTCCGCCAGCATCTGTCATTTTGCCACTCATTTATCTAGCGACAAGAATGTCCACTTAAAATGTGGTAGTAAAAATTGAGAGGTGGTGTAGATTGCAGCGGTGGTCTACCTTTATTGACAGCAGAATAAACAACAATAACTATCCCGGACAATGAAACAATGGCCCTTAAAATGGCAGCACAGTTTGCTAGTATAATAGCTTAGTAAAAAGGAGTTTGAGTGTGCAATGCAGAGGTGCTGCAAATAGATTTGCACCGGTTGAACACTAATGAAGTCCAACAGCCACTTTTAGGATGCCACTAAGTTTCCTCAGTGTTTGGTATTATAATGGCTGTGTAACAATGAGCTTGAGTGTGCAATGCAGAGGTGCTGCAAATAGATTTGCACTAGTGGGACACTAATGGAAGTTCAACAGCCACTTTTAGGATGCCATTAAGTTTCCTCAGTGTTTGCTAGTATAATGGCTTAGTAACAATGAGCTTGAGTGTGCAATGCAGAGGTGCTGCAAATAGATTTGCACTAGTGGGACACTAATGGAAGTCCAACAGCCACTTTTAGGATGCCACTAAGTTTCCTCAGTGTTTGCTAGTATAATGGCTTAGTAACAATGTGCTTGAGTGTGCAATGCAGAAGTGCTGCAAATAGATTTGCTCTAGTGGGACACTAATGGAAGTCCAACAGCCACTTTTAGGATGCCACTAAGTTTCCTCAGTGTTTGCTAGTATAATGGCTTAGTAACAATGAGCTTGAGTGTGCAATGCAGAGGTGCTGCAAATAGATTTGCACTAGTGGGACACTAATGGAAGTCCAACAGCCACTTTTAGGATGCCACTAAGTTTCCTCAATGTTTGCTAGTATAATGGCTTAGTAACAATGAGCTTGAGTGTGCAATGCAGAGGTGCTGCAAATAGATTTGCACTAGTGGGACACTAATGGAAGTCCAACAGCCACTTTTAGGATGCCACTAAGTTTCCTCAGTGTTTGCTAGTATAATGGCTTAGTAACAATGAGCTTGAGTGTGCAAAGGGCAGGAGGGTACAGTGGCCGGGTTGTGGGTCAGTGTAGAGGCCTTACTTTCTATCCCTCTTAATGGTGAAATGCAGCAAGGAACTCCCTGACCTTAGCTACACAGACGCTCTTATCTGTAGCTGTTAAAACCTCTTTCCACGGACCTGACTGTCACCCATGGCTCTGAGCCTGCTGGTATTAGCCCTTACAAGGGGTGAAAGAAACTTCTATCCCTATTCTTTATAGCGCTGTGTGTAGAGCGTACACAGCAGTATCGGAGACAGGAGCTGCACCTGCGATGACAGACACCCAGACGCAGAAGGCAGATAATGGCGTCCAGACGGGCAGATGCCCGTATTTATAATGCAGGGACATATGACATGGACATCCTATCACACATGCCGTTGCTTCTCTGGCTAAAAGTCCACTTAGCTGTGTGTGTGTCTGGGATTGGCTGACATGCTGGCACGCCCCACTACACTCGCTCTTAGGAAGGGAAGGAAGAACAGAAAAAAAAAATGGCGATCGCCATTATCCCAGCAGCAGTGATCTGAACTCGCTGTTCCCGCAGACTATACGCTGAAATTTCATAATAGTGTGAGTCACAGAGTGACTTACAGTATTACAGCGGAAAGCCAGCTAGTAATTAGCTTGGCTTTTTGCTGCTAGAACCGTTATCGAACGTAACTAGAACTATCGAGCTTTAGCAAAATGCTCGAGTTCTAGTTTGATCTAGAACAGCCCCCAAAATCACTCGAACCGCGAACTGGAGAACCACGAACCATGAACCGCGCTCAACTCTATTGATGATATGACAATTTGATTATACTTAAAGTCGTCAGTGTACAGCTTTGATAACAGTGTAAATTTGGTGTGCCATCTAAATAACTCAACACATAGTCAATAATATTAATGTCTAAATAGCTGGAAAAATAGTGAATATCACAGAAAAGGAAACAGCCATTACAGCACAAGATCTGATTACCAATGCAGTAGCAGGATGCAGCAGGCCCCAATGATAAAGGTGAGTGCCGCAGAAGTGCAAAATACTGATGAAACAACAACTCTCAACATACCAATCCATGGAGGAAGTGGTTAATAGTATTTGACATTGAGAGGGCTTGCATATTCTGCCGTCGTATAGGTTCGTGTGATGTATAGGTACGTGTGATGTACAGTGTCTGGCTTGATGCCCATGCTATTGGATCAGGTGGGCTGCCCAGCACTATATCAGTGCACCCCACAGGACAGACACTCCAGTTCTCCGAACCAACACTAAAGGGCCTGGCTGCATCTTGTATAATAAATAAATAAATAACTCACGACACAGACATTAATGTCTAAATATCTGCCTACAAAACTGAGTACACCACTAAGTGAAAATAGCCAAATTGTGTCTAAAGTGTCAATATTTTGTGTGTCCACCATTATTTTCACACACTGCCTTAACTCACTTGAGTATGGAGATCACTAGAGTTTTGTAGGAGCCACTGGAATCATCTTACACTCTTCCATGAAGACATCACTGAACTGGTATATATTAGAGACCTTGCACTCCTCCACCTTCCATTTGAGGATGCCCCACAGATGCTCAATAGGATTTATATCTTGACACCTGCTTGGCCAGTGCAGCACTTTTATTCTCAGTTTCTTTAGCAAGGCAATGGTCATCTTGGGGTTGTGTTGTGGGTCATTATCATGTTAAAACACTGCTCTGTGGCCCAGTTTCTAAAGGTAGGGGATGATGCTTTGCTTCAGTATGTCAGAGTACATTTTGGCATGAATGGTTCTCTCAATGAACTTTAGCTCTCCACAGCCAGCAGCACTCATGCTGTACCAAACCATGACACTTTTACCACCATGCTTGACTGTAGGCAAGACACAGTTGTCTTTGTACTCCTCACCTGGTTGCTGACCAAATATTAGACTCTATCTGAACCAAATAAGTTTATCATGGTCTCATCAGACCACAGAACATGGTTCCAGTAATCCATATGCTTAAGGCCGCTTTACACACTGCGATATCGGTACCGATATCGCCATCGTGCATACCCGCCCCCATCGGTTGTGCGAGACGGGCAAATCTCTGCCCGTGTCCCACAACATCGCCCGTACCCGTCAGACTACTTACCTTCCCTGCGACGTCGCTGTGACCGGCGAACCACCTCCTTTCTAAGGGGGTGGTTCGTTCAGCGTCACAGCAACATCACAGCAGCGTCACTGAACCACCGCCCAATAGAAGCAGAGGGGCGGAGCTGAGCGGGACGAACATCCCGCCCACCTGCTTCCTTCCGCATTGTGGCCGGGAGGCAGGTACGGAGAGCTTCCTCGTTCCTGCGGTGTCACACGGAGCGATGTGTGCTGCCGCAGGAACGAGGAACAACTTCGTTACTGCTGCAGTAACGATATTTGAGAATGGACCCCCGATGAGCGATTTTGCACTTTTTTGCGACGATGCAAAATCGCTCATAGGTGTCACATGCAACGGCATCGCTACAGCGGTCGGATGTGCGTCACAAAATCCGTAACCCCAACAAGATCGCTGGAGCGATCTCGTAGCGTGTAAAGCCCGCTTTAGTCTGCTTGACTTCAACAAAGAGTTTGCAAGCTTTCTTGTGTATCATCTTTAAAAGAGGCTTCCTTTTGGGATGACAGCCTTGCAGACCAGTTTGATATATGATATATGGTCTGAGCACTGACAGACTAATCCCACACTCCTTTAATTCCTGTAGCAATGCAGGTAGTAGTCATATGTCTATTTTGAAAACACAACCTGTGGATATGAGCATATGCACTCAACTTTGTGAAACTGGTCTTGTTAAACTGCTGTATGGTCTTGGCCACCATGCTGGAGCTCAGTTTCAGGGTTTCGGCAATCTTCCTATAGCCTAGGCCATCTTTATGTAGAATACAAATTCTTTTTTCATATTCTGAGATAATTATTTGCCATGAGGTGCCATGTTGAACTTCCTTTGACCAGTATGAGAGGGTGTGAGTGATAACACCAAATTTAACACACCTGCTCTCCATATACACCTGAGACCTTGTAACATGAATGAGTCACATGACAGAGGAGGGGGGAAATGGCTAATTGGGAACATTTTGGCCATTTTTCTATTAATGAGTTTACTAGCTTTTGTTTTCAAAGGTTTTGACAATAATGGCTGTTTGTTGAGTTGTTTAGAGGCCACACCAAACGTACACTGTTATTCAAGCTGTACATTGACTACTTTATATTATATCAAAGTGTCATATCTTCAGTGTTGTCCTATGAAAAATATATGATAAAATATTTACAAAAATAAAAGGGGTGTACTTACGTTTGTGATATACTGTATATTTGTAGCATTGTCGCCATAAATAGAGGAGGAGCCCATGCACAATTTCTTGCACGGAGGCCAATAGCAATCAGTGTCTGCTTATGAATTAGAGGAACAGTATAATTGAAACACGTGTACCAGTTCTGCATTTTTTGCCCACTTTTTGCTTACAAATACTGAGGTAAAAAACTCTCCAAATACTCAACGTCTTTCCCTGGTGTTAGTTAGTCGAAATGGATTTCTGGTCAGCTGTTTAACACTGACTTGGGAATTATAGCTATACTGTAATGTTCAACTTTGTGTGATAGATGAGTATAATATCATTCCCTTGGGGCATGTATAGTCCAATGCTTGTTAAAACTGTCTATCTATGAAAAGTGAGACTGAATTATCCAGCCAATAAAGTAGCTGGGGTGGATGCCTTTTTGACTGGAATCTTAACTGTCTGTGAACCGAGGTGAATACCATCAAATCTGTATCCAGCAGAAACAGTGATGAGAATAGTTACTGTTGTGACAAAATACAACCTGTTTATATGTTGAGTAGATATGACCGAAGTTCACAATGCCCCAGCAATTGTACTGTAGTGTGTTTCTCTTCATTATTCCTTTAAAGGTTCATTTTCTCTCTTCATGATTGTTGATTGGGCAAACTCTATCGGGTGTGATGTAAAAGCTATTATGTATGCTCTTAGCTAATCAGATATGTCCATCTTATGCTCAGCTTTTCTGTTCCTCCGCATTGAGTACCATACATTGCTTTCACAGTCAGAAAAAGCTCCTTAAATAATGTTTATTGATATGCTTTAAAATAGTTCTAGATATTAAAATAAGGAGTATTTTTTCTTTGTTAAAGCAATTTCTGAATATTATTTTTTATTGATTTGTAAGAATAATAAAGTGCAACACACAGGTTGAGTTGAGGTAGAGAGAAAATGATTTCTGCACATTTAGACATTCAGTTGAAGCCAGAAGTTTATATAGACAATCTAAAAAGACACATACCGTATTTTTCGGATTATAAGATGCACTTTTCCTCCCAAAAATTTGGGAGGAAAATTAGGGGTGCGTCTTAAAATCCGAATATAGCTTACCAGTTCGTGCGGCCGGGTGCCTGTGGCTGCGTGCGGGCAGCCAGGTGCCTGTTGGTGCCGGCTGCCTCTCTGTCCTGGATGGCGGCTGCCTCTCTGTGCGGGTGGGTAGGTGGCTGTGCGGACTGTGGGGGCTGTGCGGCAGGTGTCCCAGTGTGTCCGCGGTTCCAGTTTCAAATGATGGCACCTGGAGTCAGCGCGCGCAGATGGAGCTCTTGGATGAGAGCTCCATCTGTGCACGGACTGCTTCGGGAGTCAGCACGTGCGCAGATGAAGCCCTTGGATGAGAGCTCCATCTGCACATGTGCTGCTTTGGGAGTCAGCGCACGCACAGAAACCCTTGGACGAAAGCTCCATCTGCGCATGCGCCGCTCTAGGCACCATCATTTGAATCGGGACTGCAGACAGACTGGGACACTCATCGCACTGGCCTGCTCCACTAATGACCCACTGCTGCTGTCACCACAGACCAGCCGCTGCTGCTGCCGCTGCCGCCGCCGCTGCCGCCGCCACTGACCCGCCGCTGCTCCCGCCACTGACCGCCGCTTCCACCATGGACCCGCCACAGCTGCCAGCACAACCTCTGCCTCCTGTGACCTCGCTTCACCACCACTGCTGCCCCCCTCTGGTAAGACAACACCGGAGAATAAGACAGACCACATTTTTTTTTTTATTTACCTTTTTTTATCTCTAAATTTGGGGTTCGTCTTATAATCCGGTGCGTCTTATAAAACGAAAAATACGGTATGCATGTTTTTCTCACTATCTGACATGAAATCGGAATAAACCTTTCCCATTTTAGGTCAATTAGTGTCACGCTCCCGATGCCTCAGCACCCCTCCTTGCCCATTGACCCGGTCGCACCATCTCGGCACCGCTCCGTGACCACTGATCCGGTCCACGTGTCCTCCGGTCACGGCTACCGCCTCCGCTTGTGCTCTCCTGTGTTCTATTCCTGGTCTCAGGAGTCTGACTCTGACTAGTGCCTCTGTATAGGACCAGGCCGCGCCCATTCTCCTGGTCTTATAGGCCCAGCACACCTGAAGCAGGAAATGACATAGGGCTGTGCTGGGTATATAAGACTTGCCTTTCCATGTGGGCGGGGCCTGATCAACGTGTCTTGAAGCCTTGTATTTTGAGCTAGGTCCTCAGGTCCCCTTGTACTGTGTCCTGTTACATGTACCAGCATTCTGTACCGTCTTAAAGAACTCCGTGACCCTGGTGACCTGGTTATAACTGTCCTTGCCACGCCAGTGCTCCGGCTGCCGTGTACCCTGCCCTCCGGTAGGGTGCATGGTCCAGTGGATCCACCTCCTGGGCCTACCAGTCATCCCTGGTCCTGACAGATTGATCAGGCCATGGATTCCGCCGGAGCACAGACGTCTGAACTGGCTGAACTGCGCCAGGAACTGGTGCGACAGAGAGAAACCTTAACCCGTATATTGAATTTCCTGACGTCTGTGGACAGCCGCTTGTATACATTACAGACCGCCGCCTCGACCTCATCTACACAGCATACAGCTACTACGTCCGAACCCGTTGTCTCCTTGGCCTCGCAACTCCACCTCGCTGCACCGCCTCGCTATGCGGGAGATCCCAAGACCTGCAGAGGCTTCTTGAACCAGTGCTCTCTGCATTTCCAGCTGCTGTTTCGGACCAAGCAAAAGTGGCATTTCTAATGTCACACCTAGAAGGCGAAGCTCTGGCCTGGATAAATCCGTTGTGGGAGAACGAGGATCTGGTGACCACCGACATCCGGGAATTCCTTCAGGCTTTTAGAAGTACCTTCGATGAACCAGGACATACTACCGTTGTTACCTCTTCGCTCCTCCGGCTACGCCAAGGGACCCTAACGGTTGGCCAGTACGCCATCCAGTTCCGCACGCTTGCCTCCGAGTTAGGCTGGAACAATGAGGCATTGACTGCCGCCTTTTGGGAGGGGCTCTCCGGTCGCATCAAGGACGAATTAGCCGGTCGTGATGTTCCCCGTACCTTGGATGCTTTGGTATCACTAGCTACCCGGATTGATCTCCGTTTTCAAGAGCGAACCAAGGAAGTATCTCGGGAGAAACGACCAATCCGTCACATCTCCATTCCGCAGAGGTCTACCGTTCCCCCGCCATTGCCGTCCTACGATTCCGCTTCCGAACCCATGCAAATCGACCGACTGAGCCAAACTGAACAACGCCGAGCAGAGCGACTTGCCCGGGGCCTGTGTTTCTATTGTGGAACCGGTACACATCTGCTTCGATCTTGCCCAGAGAGACCAGGTAGACCCCAAGTGCAAGGGATGCTGGGAACCGCCACCCTTGGTACCGGAATCCCTTCAGTCCCGGTTACACAGACTGTCCAGGTCACGACCGAGAAGACCCAGTTCACGGCAGAGGCTCACATTGATTTGGGAGCAGCGGGTAATTTCATTCTACAAGCTACAGTGGACCGTTATCGAATACCGGTCATCCCGCTTGCTAAACCCCTTTGGTTCGCCTCTGTGGACGGAAAACCACTATACGAACCCGTCCGGTACACCACCGAACCCGTGAGACTCTGTGTTGGTGCCCTGCACACTGAGACTATTGCTTTGTACGTCATCCCGAGAATGACTCCCGCGCTCCTACTGGGTCTGCCCTGGCTACAACTCCATGACCCTGACATCAGTTGGCGCTCTGGAGCAATCACTCGTTGGAGTCCGTTGTGCCAGGATACCTGTCTACAGCCTGTTCCTCGGTCCCTGTCACCTGGGCCTGTCATGTCACAAGAGGAGGAAGAAGTGACGACACAGTCCAGCGTCGTACCACAACTCCTGTCTCTTGTACCTGTGGTGCCACCAGAACAAGAAGAGGAGACGACGCAGCCCAGCGTCGTTCCACAACTCCTGTCGCCTGAGTCCTTGGTACCACCGGGCCCTGAGGAAGAAACGATGCAGTCTGGCGTCGCTCCACCGTCCCTGGCTATTGAGACTTCGATGTCACCGGCTACTGAGGATGAGACAATGTCCTGTACCCAGTCCGAGACACCCGATCCGGTCGTTCACAACCCCGGTCCTACTTCTGTCTGTCCTCCGCTTCCCGTTGCCCCCGTTGCCACTACTGGTAGATCGTCGGCTAAGCGTCGTGCAGCCAAGAAGGTGGCACGGAGTCAGCGGTCCTTCCCCGCCTTTGCCTTGGTTAATGGTCCGGTGACTCGATCCGGGGTACCCCTGGGGTACTGTGCACGGAGGGGGGGCATAGAGGGGGGGGTACTGTCATGCTCCCGATGCTTCAGCACCGCTCCTTGCCCATTGACCTGGTCGCACCATTTCGACACCGCTCCGTGACCACTGATCTGGTCCACGTGTCCTCCGGTCACGGCTACTGCCCCCGCTCATGCTCTCCTGTGTTCTATTCCTGGTCTCAGGAGTCTGACTCTGACTAGTGCCTCTGTATAAGACCAATAAGGAATAACGTTTGGAACACCATTCTAAGTCTGAACTGGGTGCAAAAACCTAAAAAAAAAAAACATCACTATGGGGAGATAAGGTATGCAACACCAGTGACTATGTAAGGGGAATACATGAAATAGCAGAAACTGCTGTGTGAATACTGACTTGAAAAATCCAATAGCTACATGTAAGAGTGAAAATGTGAAAAATGGAATCTGCATTACTGCCATGAACATATGAATAAAGAGAAATTTAGCTACTGAATTGATCAATGCAATAGAGCCCCAACACTACGCCAAAGTATTTCTCTACGTTGGGGTCCCTAGCTTGTGTGTGTCCTCTCATGCAGTTAAAAAACTTACCGTGTATGGGAAGCTGAGACCCAGGCTATATATGCGTATGATATGGATTGGCAATAGGTGTGTGGGGAGGGTTCCCAAACGAAAAACTACTAACAATAAGGAATAACGTTTGGAACACCATTCTAAGTCTGAACTGGGTGCAAAAACCTAAAAAAAAAAAAAAAAAAAAAAAAAAAAAAAAACATCACTATGGGGAGATAAGGTATGCAACACCAGTGACTATGTAAGGGGAATACATGAAATAGCAGAAACTGCTGTGTGAATACTGACTTGAAAAATCCAATAGCTACATGTAAGAGTGAAAATGTGAAAAATGGAATCTGCATTACTGCCATGAACATATGAATAAAGAGAAATTTAGCTACTGAATTGATCAATGCAATAGAGCCCCAACACTACGCCAAAGTATTTCTCTACGTTGGGGTCCCTAGCTTGTGTGTGTCCTCTCATGCAGTTAAAAAACTTACCGTGTATGGGAAGCTGAGACCC
Source organism: Anomaloglossus baeobatrachus (assembly GCF_048569485.1). NCBI lineage: Eukaryota > Metazoa > Chordata > Amphibia > Anura > Aromobatidae > Anomaloglossus > Anomaloglossus baeobatrachus. The sequence goes on from NC_134353.1 coordinate 221,403,179, forward strand.
AGGCTATATATGCGTATGATATGGATTGGCAATAGGTGTGTCTCTTTATTCATATGTTCATGGCAGTAATGCAGATTCCATTTTTCACATTTTCACTCTTACATGTAGCTATTGGATTTTTCAAGTCAGTATTCACACAGCAGTTTCTGCTATTTCATGTATTCCCCTTACATAGTCACTGGTGTTGCATACCTTATCTGTATAAGACCAGGCCGCGCCCATTCTCCTGGTCTTATAGGCCCAGCACACCTGAAGCAGGAAATGACATAGGGCTGTGCTGGGTATATAAGACTTGCCTTTCCATGTGGGCGGGGCCTGATCAACGTGTCTTGAAGCCTTGTCTTTTGAGCTAGGTCCTCAGGTCCCCTTGTACTGTGTCCTGTTACCTGTACCAGCATTCTGTACCGTCTTAAAGAACTCCGTGATCCTGGTGACCTGGTTATACCTGTCCTTGCCACGCCAGTGCTCCGCCTGCCGTGTACCCTGCCCTCCGGTAGGGTGCATGGTCCAGTGGATCCACCTCCTGGGCCTACCAGTCCTCCCTGGTCCTGACAATTAGGAACCAAAATTATTTGTATTTGCCAAATTCTAGAGAGATGAGAGAGAGAATGTTTTAAGACATTTTTAATACTTTCTGCAAAGTCAAAAGTTTACATACATTTCATTTGTATTTGGTACCATTGAACTTAAACTGTATGACTTGGGGCATACGGTTCCGATATCCTTCCAGAAGATTCTCACAATAGTTGGTAGGAATTTGGGCCACTCCTTCTGACAGAACTCCTGCCGTCTTCAACACAAAATGTTTTTGAAAATCCGTCCTTTCCTCAATTCTCAATCTACAAAACTGCTAGTGCATGCCCTCATAATCTCCTGTCTCGATTACTGCAGCATCCTCCTCTGTGGCCTCCCTGCCAACACGCTCGCCTCTCTCCTATCTATCCTTAATTCTGCTGCCCGACTGATCCACCTCTCTCCTCAATACCACCCCGCTTCTCCTCTCTGCAAATCCCTCCATTGGCTCCCAATCTTCCCCAGTATCCAATTCAAACTACTAACACTGATCTACAAAGCCATCCATAATCTGTCTCCTTCCTATATCTCTGAACTAATCTCTCGCTAAACTCCAAAATGTAGTTTCCGGTCCTCCCAAGATCTCCTTCTCTCCTCCTCTCTCATTCGCTCCTCATGCAACCGCCTCCAAGACTTCTCCCGAGCATCCCCAGTCTTCTGGAATTCGCTGCCTCAACACATTTTCAAAGTTTTCGCCAAATTTCCAATATTTTCACAAAAAATGCAAAAAATATAATCTTACATTTTCTACTTACAAGTTTAATATGTCACCCCCAAAAAATAATCTCAGAATCACTGATATCCGTTAAAGCATTCCAAAGTTATAACTTCATAAAATGACACATGTATATACAAAGCATCGTAACACCATATAAGAGTAATTGTGGGTATGGGCACCACCAACTCCCCACTTGTAGCACAAACTCAATAGCATAATAATGCAAGAGAAACAGGAGTTTTTAAAGTGCAAAAAGTGACAGATTTTATTTGAGACATGAAGTGGACATCTTTAAAAACACTTAAAATGTATCTGGGTCAGGCATTGGCAATGACATATCCAAAAATCTTGTGTCAATGGGTTGTTGGATACAAGTAAATCTCAATCAAGGTAAATACACCACAATTAAACAAAAGCCCATGACACCAGAGAATTATACATAATACATACAGTATGAGGTATTAGGGCACAAAGCCCGTATAGGGAGAATCACATTGTCCATAGCCAGCCACAGAGGAAGCCTCAGGAAAACGCCTGTATGTATTATGTATAATTCTCTGGTGTCATGGGCTTTTGTTTAATTGTGGTGTATTTACCTTGATTGAGATTTAAGGCTACTTTATACACTGCGATATCGGTCCCGATATCGCTAGTGTGGGTACCCGCCCCCATCTGTTGCGCGACACGGGCAAATCGCTGCCCGTGTCGCACAACAGCCGTCACACATACATACCTGTCCGGCGACGTCGCTGTGACGGGCGAACCGCCTCCTTTCTAAGGGGGCGGTCCATGCGGCGTCACAGCGACGTCACTGAACCGCCGCCCAATAGCAGCGGAGGGGCGGAGCTGAGCGGGACGTAACATCCCACCCACCTCCTTCCTTCCTCATAGCGGCCGGGAGGCAGGTAAGGGGAGCTTCCTCGTTCCTGCGGCATCACACGCAGCGATGTGTGCTGCCGCAGGAACGAGGAACAACCTCGTTACTGCTGCAGTAACGAGATTTGAGAATGGACCCCCATGTCGCCGATTAGCGATTTTGCACGTTTTTGCAACGATGCAAAATCGCTTATCGGTGTCACACGCAACGGCATCGCTAATGCGGCCGGATGTGCGTCACGAATTCCGTGACCCCAACGACTCCGCATTAGCGATGTCGTAGCGTGTAAAGCCTGCTTTACTTGTATCCAACAACCCATTGACACAAGATTTTTGGATATGTCATTGCCAATGCCTGACCCAGATACATTTTAAGTGTTTTTAAAGATGTCCACTTCATGTCTCAAATAAAATTTGTCACTTTTTGCACTTTAAAAACTCCTGTTTCTCTTGCATTATTATAAAATGACACATGTAAAAATTTAAAAAATTGGCATGGTCATTAAGGTGAAAACAGGCTTAATAATAATAATAATAATAATAATAATAATAATAATAAAGTTTATTTAAATAGCGCCAACATATTCCGCAGCACTTTACAATCAGTTGGGGGCTTGTAAAGACAAAAACAAAACAAAATAGTACATAATTCAACAGCTACAGTAGGAATGAGGGCTTGAAGGGGAGGGGTTAAAATTAAACAATGTAAAAAAACAAAAAACATTTCTTCACCGAAACCTGAACCCTAGCAAGTCCAGTGGCAGATAGCAGCAGAGCAAGAGCAGACTAACATCTTTCTGCTTGGACACGTACATGATGTTGGATTCTTTGCACTCCAATTCCCTCTGAGACTCTCCCTGTGTATGATCCTGCAGTTCTGTAGTCTACGGGCCTATGGTAGCCTGCAGCCTACAGAAAAGAAAGTGGTGTAGTGCAAGGAGACCATGTTTCCATGCTCTACTAGAGCTTAACACTAGAACTACTGAGGTAGTCATTTTGACTACTTTGCACTATGTATTTCTATATAGGTGTCACGAGTCCAGTAGTTCTAGTGTTAAATGTATCAGCGTACTGTGATACAGTTAAGGTGGGACCATCCAATGAGGTGCCCGGTTGATTGCTGCCTCTGTCCACTTTAGTGAAGTTACTGAGCAATTGTGAATAAAAGCAGAAGGTAGTCAAAATGTGATTGATGTCTAACAGTTGAGGAAAAGTTCTGTATAAACTTGTAAAAAATAAACAAATATAGATGCACTGCCAATGAAAGGGTATATGCTTCAATTGGATGCTCCCAATGTGGATAGAGAGGCAATTAAAGTAAATGAATTAAAAAAAGAATCCGCATATGAATTGGAAGCACAACCAATATAGTGAAAGTATCATAAGCTTTATTAACACCCCAAAAAATGCATATTATTTGAATTCACCGACCTATGAAAAGTCCTCATTTCTAGTCAGCTGGGTAACTAAACAAGCTTTATCCGTCCTGATTGTATTACTCAACAAGTTAGTGTAGCAGTGCAGTTCATTTCTAACTTTTTGATGCTGTAATTGGACACACGCTCTGTAATTAGAATAGCTGTCTTCTTTATAGTGATCTTTTAGAAATGTAATTGCAGTTTCTGAAATGAATTATCTTTTCTAGGAAACATTATGTTGTTTTTGTTTTGAGCTATTATATTGTTTCATTAGAAATAGAAATCAAATAGTGGAAATAGTGGACTGTGATAATGGATTCTACATGTTTGTGGCGCTCAGCAGCAGTAACCACAGTATTTTGCAGATATTTTAATAAAGTGAACCATGTTGCTTCACACAACAGGAAACAATCCTAATATAAAGGAGCGAGGTGATGTTAATGTTCAAGGCGGTTAAGTGGTAACAGTTTCAATTTCCACAAAATTATTTTGCAGCTTCAGATATTCGATATTCACTGCTTAGCTTAAAAGAGTATTGAGCCTTTAAGTGAAATCTCTCATAGATTTTAATAAGCTCATCTCTGGGGTGTTGTATATTACAAGGACACATAGAACAGTAAGATTGGGAAATATTAATGGGCAAAAACGTTAAATCATTTTTGTGTGGAATTAAAAAGAGGTTTTTTAACTTAAAAAATGCTGGAATAATGATGACAGAAAAAAGGTACAAACTTATTTTTTGTTTATACTTCATCTTAATTTTTAGTGATGGGCGGACCTAAATAGTAAAAGTCTGGATCTGTGTGGTTTCAAAGGTACCCGAGTGCTGAACCCGGGTCTGGGACTCTGGGTAATGATCCAGATCTGGCACTGAAGAAATTAAATAAAAATAAAGGAAAAATAAAGAAAATAAGAATGAAGCAAGTGCTTCATAATTATGAAGGTTCCGACGGGGCTGAATACTGCTCCCCCGGCCTCTCATTCACTTCCTGGGCTCATCATTGCTCATCGATATGCACTGCTTTACCTGCCCACCTGCCATCTTGGTGTCTGTGATCGGGCCCTGTCTGAGGGTTAGTATCGTGGTATCCACGTATTGTGATACCCAGCACAGATAAAGCCCATGGCTACAGGCTTAAGCCTCCAGCCATGCGCTTATCTTGGCTGTGTATCAAAATAGGAGGAACCGCATGTAACTTTTAATTATTTAAATAAATAATTTTTAAAAAATGGCATGTGGTGTCCCCCCATTTTGATACCCATCCATGATAAAGCCCGACAGTTGGGGGCTGGTATTCTCAGAGAAAGCATGGCAAAATGTACATCAGGGGTAGAGGGACACGCTGCCAGGCACTCCAGGAAGAACCAGGATCATATTGGAGGTAAATCATTTACTATTGTTTACCATCTTCAGTGTTTAATACAGTGGTTCATAGGATTATATGTTGGTGGTGATACTTGTAGTAAAAACTGTATTTATTGCACTTGACACCTTAAATATTTTCTATATGCAAGTAGTGTTGGTGTGTTTTCTATTTTTGATAACATTTTTATAAGAACTATATTTATTGCACTTGACACCCTTTTGCAATATCAGCCATAATTTAAAAATTTACCATAAAGAAGTGTTATTCTGAGAGTGAAGCACTACCTGGTGTTGATTGTGTCCCTCTAAGGTGGCTTTTTTCCTTAGTTTTTAATGGTGTTTTTGTCTATATATCATGAGATTAATGAATAAAAAATATTCATTCAAATTTTTATACAAAAAAAGTTGCATTTTTTCATTTCTTTATATAGTTTGGGTGAGGCCCTGCGGGTTTTTTGTTGAGTTATTGATTAATGAAGTGTATGTATTAAAATGTCTTCTGGACAATTAGTTGATTAATTAACACTTCCTCACACTATCTTGTACACCAATTTATTGAATAAAAAAAACACAAAACTTTGAAGTTCCAGAATTGGTGCATCTAATGGATGTGGCTGCGGGCTGATATTTTTAGATTGGGGGGGCCCAAATAACTGTGGGCCTTCCCACACTGAAAATATAAGCAGTCAGCTTTACAAGGCTGGTTATCAGAAATAGGGTGGAGTACATGCTGCTTTATTTAAATGATTTCATTAAATAATTAAAAAAAAATGGTGTGGGATCCCCTCACTTTTTTTTATAAGCAGCCAAGGTAAAGCACACAGCTGAGGGTAGTACCCGATCTCATTAGAAAAAAAATGTATTCCCTATCACATTGTTTTTAGGGTAATTTCCCCCAAATTTATTCCATTGTCAGCCCTCTAGCCCTTACTACAACCATTTTAGTATTATTTTACAGCGCTGAAGTTTGGATCCCCATTGACTTTATTTGGGGTTTGGGGTCTGATGTTGAGTTCAGGTCAAGTACAGGTCCCGAACAGAACTTTTAGCTAAGTCTGACTGAACCTAAACTTTCACGGTTCCACTCATGAGTTTTCAGAATTCTTGGATGCCCTGCAAGTTTAGAATTGTAGACTAGTTTGATAACTTGAAGTGTAGTAGATTTGGGAACATATAATCTGTGTTTCTGCATCCAAAACCCCTCCTTGAAAGAGAGATTTACATCCCTGGGTTAGATTCACACTACAGTATAAAAAAAAAATCTGTCTGGTTTTAATCCAAAAAAGTAAGAGGATTTTTTTCTTGTCATCCATGTGTAATCTGTGTGCTGTCCATATGCAATCTGTTTTTTTGCTCAGCAACTATTAATAATTTTCAGGACAATTTAGAGTTTCCTATGCTACAGAATACTAATGAATCTGTAAAAGTTGGATTCTATACTGTGGCATCTAATTTTTTATTGCACCTAAAGACTTAAATAGGTGATTATCTTCTGATTTCAGAGTCAAAAAGCTGCATGCTGAGATTTTTTTCATAATCAGATTCTGTCAGTGAAAAAAAATTGGTTATCTGCACTGCCTCATTGAATATCATGGGTCAATGTGCTATCTGATAAAAAAAAACAAAAAAAAAACAGATACCACATGTACAATTTATAAGGTTGTTTGAACGATCTCTTAAAAGGATGGTTCCAAAAAAAAGTCATTTTAGCATCCATCCTTAAACATTAAAGGGAACCAAACATCAGGATTTTCATGTATAAGGTGCAGCCAGTGCAGTACTGGCACTATGAGGCACAGTGTGTACATACCATCAGGGGGCAGCTCGGGTGTTTAGGCAGTGAAATCCAACATTATAAAGTTTGAAAACTCAAGCACTTTTTGATTGACTTGTGCACCTCTCTCCTAATGGGTTATGCACGTGTATCCCCGCCCCCCCCCCCCCGCCGCCTGTTCCTCCCTCTCTCTGGTTGTATTCAAATGTCTCTCTTCAGAAACATGGCGCCGGAGTTGGCACCTGCGCATAGCGCTTATCTCCGGCGCCATGTTTCTGAAGCCCGCAGTAGCTAGTATTACCTGCAGCTACGATATCGTGCTGAACCAGGACACCATGACCGGGTCTCGCAGCACTGCCGTCATGGGGTCAAGTGAGTCCATTGTGAACTTACCTCACCTGACCCCCGATGTCGCTGGCAGGCTGCTGTCGGCTTTTTCCTGTGGCGTCCCGCTGTCCTAGGCGGCTGCTTTGCTGGCACGGTGTCCTGGGGTGGCACGATATCGTAGCTGCAGGTAATACTAGCTACTGCGGGCATCAGAAACATGGCGCTGGAGATAAGCGCTATGCGCAGGTGCCAACTCTGGAGAGAGAAGAGAGAGAAAGAGAAGAGAGAAATTTGAATACAACCAGAGAGAGGGAGGAATAGGCGGCGGGGGAGCGAGGATACATGTGCATAACCCGCCCGGACATTAGGAGAAAGGTGCACACGTCAATCAAAAAGTGCTTGAGTTTTCAAACTTTATAAAGTTGGATTTCACTGCCTAAACACCCGAGCTGCCCCCTGATGGTATGTACACACTGTGCCTGATAGTGCAAGTACTGCACTGGCTGCACCTTATACATGAAAATCCTGATGTTTGGTTCCCTTTAAAGATTCTTAAAGTCCAGTATTCCCAAGAAAATTTGGGGACATAAAATAATCTGTAATAGACCTCTACTGAGGTTCAGCAAGAATTCTGGGCAGAGCATCAGCCTTGATGTTTCTTTAACCAGGCCAATACAAAAATATAAAATTCCATCTGGAGAAAAACATGGCCCATTGTGCTTGTCTCGTAGACAATTTCTTAGCTGTATGGATAGATTTTTTCTTTTATTCTGATCAATATTGACACTCACAGGATGACTGACTATTTCCCCCAAAAAAGTCTCCAGTCTGCAGAAAGCAACATTAAGGGTTTATAGTTTATTTCCAAAGTCATAGTTCTTTTCTGCAAATTGTTGTTTCCAAATACCTGCAGTCTTTCCTTTCTTAAACCAGTAAAGGCCACTTTACGTGCAACGACATTGCTAATGAGACGTCGCTGGGGTCACAGAATTCGTGACGCACATCCAGCCTCGTTAGCGATGTTGTTGCATGTGACACGTACGAGCGACCGCTAATGATCCAAAATACTCAGCACATCATTGATTGTTGACACGTCATTCATTTTCAAAATGTCGTTGATTTTCTGGGATGCAGGTTGTTCGTCGTTCCTGAGGCAGCACACATCGCTACATGTGACACCCTGGGAATGAGGAACAACAGCGTACCTGTGTCCACCGGCAACAAGGTGGGAGTGACCTTCATGCGGCTGCTCTCCGCCCCTCCACTTCTATTGGTTGCCTCTTGTGTGACGTCACTGTGACGCTGCACGAACCGCCCCCTTAGAAAAGAGGTTGTTTGCCGGCCACAGTGATGTCTTTAGGCAGGTAAGTATGTGTGACGAGTACCGCCGATATTGTTCGCCACGGGCAGCGATTTGCCCGTGACGCACAAACGACGGGGACGGGTGCGATCGCTAACGACATTGCTAGCGATATCGCACGGTGTAAAGCAGCCTTAAGTCTCATCAAATCAGATGCACTTTTGAATAAAGTCCTCAACTCTTGCAAGATCATCCTTCCCTAACTCTTATAATCTTTGTTGAAATTGACTATTCTGGGCAGCGTAATTCCATGTAGTATCGGCAACACAGTGACGAAATTCTGATGTATGTTCGGCAACAGACAGGCATATTTGGAATAGATTGTGGTGTGGCACAGCAATATGGATCTTCAAAAACTTGATCCATAACAGTGAGGAAACTATTTACCATATTTTTGGATTATGAGGTGCACCAGACCATAAGACGAACCAAGGTTTTAGAGGAGGAAAATTAGAAAAATAAAACTTCATCAAAAAGGTGGTAATGACTAGAGATGAGCAAACTTGTTAGAAAAAGTTTGGAAATCTCAAATTCAGCACAAGCCTTGTTCATTCGGATACTAATTCATAGTCACATATTTTTTTAGAACTGGAGTTTAACATTAATATCACTGGCAATTCAAAACAGGGTCAACTCATTTTATGGTTAATGTTAACTAGAATTAACCCTGTGAACAATTGTTTGTGGTGTTGTGTGAAATACTCATAAAAGTGACACAATATTCTCGGTGCTAAAGAGTAATACATGTCTGAATAGATTTACTATAACAAGGAATTCAGTCACACATAATATGGACTGCCATTCCCAATAGTAATCCCCAAACCAGGGAGTAAACAGCAGTGCCAAAGGTACAAATTGGTATAGTGTGTAATTTGTAAATACAATGTACACCTCTGTTTATAGGAATAAATCCTAATAAATTGTGCTGGCATTGCAACCAATCCTCAGAATGTTAACTGGGGGCTGAGACATGATGGCTCACTGCGATTCTTATACCGGTGTGCCCTACTCAATATAAAAGACAGTGAATCATGTAGTCTAAAGTGCTCGTGCTACCCTATCATGTGCATTTCCTGTACGTTTCATCTGTACTTTTGACTCATCAGAGGTGAATGACAGCTTATAACATTGTGTGATGAAGGTATAATAAATTTAACAATATCATGCAGCTAGCTACCATGCCAGCACGATAGCTTTAAATATATTATACCTTCATCACACAATGTTACAAGCTGCCATTCACCTGTGATGAGTCTGGGCCGCTATTAAAAGTACAGATGAAATGCTTAAAGATCACACATGGTAGGGTAGCACAGGCACTTTAGACTAAAGGTCAAAGGAGCATCAGACTGCTTTTTTTGTTCTTAACTTGTTTTTTTGTTCTTTTGTTCACATGTGTGGATGTTCAATAATGAACTGTCCATGCAGCTATAAAGTTAAAGAATACTACAGGACACTTCATTATAGAAAGCAGACACTTCTAAAAGAAAGATGATAGACAACACAATTATACTCACCAGACCGGGACACTGTGGAGCACATCGAGAACCTGTGGTGGAACATACACACTAACTGTAAATACACATATGTGACGCCCTGGACTAGCCAGGTAGTCACAGGTAGGCCCTTGCATAACACCCGTCCCCTAAAAAGGTGTCATCAGCCACCCTTAAAACCCTAGTCACCTCCCTCAGAGCTTAATGGACACACCAGGGGGGCGGAGCTAGGCAGTTGGCATGCCCACCGAGGAGTTCAGAGGGCCTGAGGCAGGAAGTGCAAGTCAGTCGAGTTTAAGTGAGTTGTCAGTGCAATCAGTCAAGTTTGAGGAGTGGAGTGCAGCAGGCCTGTGGTGACATGTCTGCAGCGGAAACTGACAGGTGCCAGGGTCGTAGCCCTGGTACCTCGGCTAGGAGGCATATGGTGGCCTTAGCCTGCAGGAGCCTGCAAGACAGCCAGGTGGAACCGTGGTGGACCGGGACAGGGTAGTGGCCTGCCGGTACCGACCCGGGGAACCGAGTGGAAACCGGAGCACACAGGGGGGTACTCAGACCTTGAAACGAGGTCCAGAAGTCACTGGACTGAGTTAATTTATTGATTGAGGTCTGGACTATAGGTCCTTTCCCACCCAAGTCCCGACTGAAGACAACAGTCCACCGAGGGGGATAGAAAGTTACCGCACAGGCATAGAGATCCCACGGGCCAGCAACTGCGGCACACATACCGCCGGGGAGCGGAATCCCATCGCTGAAGCGAAGGCAGTCTACATACATACTACACGGTGCAGGAGAAAGGCAAAGACCACCAACCTGAGTAGGGGGAACCAGACGCAGCCGGCTGCGGGCACCGACCACCATCATCTTGGTTTACCAGAGACTTTTGTGCATCAATCATAGTGAGTACAACTGTGTCCTCGGGCCGCACAACGCCCTACACCGCCAAGCACCGACGTACCATCCCAATCGGGTCCTGGGGCCATCACCCCTGCCCACGGAGGGGTTCCCACCTTTGCTGCGCAATATCTCCCCCGGGGTGCCTAGTAAACAGCAGCGGTGGTGTCCACATTCACCACAGCCTGTGGGTGGCATCACGAATTTAACTAAAAACCGCAACCCCGGCCGTAAACCTAACCCCTACGTAGCACCAGCATCCTTTCAGAGTGAAGTGACCCTGGGTTCGGAGGTGCTCGAGCCACCCATCAATGAGCTCGGATGCGAGCGACTCGGCTGCAGCCGAGCGTGAGGCGGTATACATATACCCATACATCTGCTGATACCTTACTGTTACGGTGACCTGGGATGCTGTGGAATGACAGGACCTGCAGCGGAACATAATGAGGACCTGCGTTGGAATGTATTGATGCGTTCCACTGCAGGTCCTCATGTTCACAGCATTCCAGGTTGCCCTATCTGCCTGATGCATTGCGATATCACCGGATGTGTATGTGTGTGTGTGTGTCTGATCTGTGTGTGATGTTTGTGTGATGTATGTCTTGTCATGAGTTTAATGCAGGTCGGTGCCTGTGGTGGTTCTCACATAAAGTAGTATGAGAGCCTGGGTTGTAACGTTCAGTGATGTCATGAGTTCACTGCCCGACAGTTCCGATGGTTCTCACACTACTTTGTGTGAGAACTGCAGCGGGCACTGACCTGCAGTGAAGTTATGATGTCACCGCAAGACAATGTCTGCGGCAGGTCACACCTCATGAGGTCATCGCAGTTCACTGCTGTGGTTCTCACACAGGAGTGTGTGAGGCTGCACTGGCTGCTGTTCCAGCCATTGGGGAACATTCTGTTCTTCAAAGCCTGGAACAGTCAGTGTGTCTGCGGATATTGTGGGACCTCTTTACTAGTGTTGAGCCACCCCCTAGTGTTTGAATTCAGTTCGTTTCATTGAACACCGGCTCAGTTCGGCGAACGTTCGACGAACACCTTTGAACCCCATTGAAAACAATGGGAGGCAAACACAAACACATAGAAAACACCTTCTATGGTGTCCAAAAGGTGACAAACAACTCACAAGACATCACAAACACATGGAAAGTGACAAGTACATATACTCATGCGAAAACAAAAGAGCTGGACGAGTAAAAAGAGGAGGAGACATACAGTGCCTACAAGTAGTATTCAACCCCCTGCAGATTTAGCAGATTTACACATTTGGAATTAACTTGGCATTGTGACATTTGGACTGTAGATCAGCCTGGAAGTGTGAAATGCACTGCAGCAAAAAAGAATGTTATTTCTTTTTTTATTTTTTTTTTAAATTGTGAAAAGTTTATTCAGAGGGTCATTTATTATTCAACCCCTCAAACCACAAGAATTCTGTTTGGTTCCCCTAAAGTATTAAGAAGTATTTCAGGCACAAAGAACAATGAGCTTCACATGTTTGGATTAATTATCTCTTTTTCCAGCCTTTTCTGACTAATTAAGACCCTCCCCAAACTTGTGAACAGCATTCATACTTGGTCAACATGGGAAAGACAAAGGTGCATTCCAAGGCCATCAGACACAAGATCGTGGAGGGTCACAAGGCTGGCAAGGGGTACAAAACCCTTTCCAAGGAGTTGGGCCTACCTGTCTCCACTGTTGGGAGCATCATCCGGAAGTGGAAGGCTTATGGAACTACTGTTAGCCTTCCACGACCTGGACAGCCTTTGAAAGTTTCCACCCGTGCCGAGGCCAGGCTTGTCCGAAGAGTCAAGGCTAACCCAAGGACAACAAGGAAGGAGCTCCGGGAAGATCTCATGGCAGTGGGGACATTGGTTTCAGTCAATATCATAAGTAACGTACTCCACCGCAATGGTCTCCGTTCCAGACGAGCCCGTAAGGTACCTTTAGTTTCAAAGCGTCATGTCAAGGCTCGTCTACAGTTTGCTCATGATCACTTGGAGGACTCTGAGACAGACTGGTTCAAGGTTCTCTGGTCTGATGAGACCAAGATCGAGATCTTTGGTGCCAACCACACACATGACGTTTGGAGACTGGATGGCACTGCATACGACCCCAAGAATACCATCCTTACAGTCAAGCATGGTGGTGGCAGCATCATGCTGTGGAGCTGTTTCTCAGCCAAGGGGCCTGGCCATCTGGTCCGCATCCATGGGAAGATGGATAGCACGGCCTACCTGGAGATTTTGGCCAAGAACCTCCGCTCCTCCATCAAGGATCTTAAGATGGGTCGTCATTTCATCTTCCAACAAGACAACGACCCAAAGCACACAGCCAAGAAAACCAAGGCCTGGTTCAAGAGGGAAAAAATCAAGGTGTTGCAGTGGCCTAGTCAGTCTCCTGACCTTAACCCAATTGAAAACTTGTGGAAGGAGCTCAAGATTAAAGTCCATATGAGACACCCAAAGAACCTAGATAACTTGGAGAAGATCTGCATGGAGGAGTAGGCCAAGATAACTCCAGAGACCTGTGTCGGCCTGATCAGGTCTTTTAAAAGACGATTATTAGCTGTAATTGCAAACAAGGGTTATTCCACAAAATATTAAACCTAGGGGTTGAAAAATAATTGACCCACACTTTTATGTTGAAAATTTATTAAAATTTAACTGAGCAACATAACTTGTTGGTTTGTAAGATTTATGCATCTGTTAATAAATCCTGCTCTTGTTTGAAGGTTGCAGGCTCTAACTTATTTGCATCTTATCAAACCTGATAAATCTGCAGGGGGTTGAATACTACTTGTAGGCACTGTAGATATAGGAATGTCATGCTCTTCTAAAATCATGTAAAACATAGCAAGGGAGCTCCAACCAGAGTCTCCCTTTTTTCCAAAAATTGGGCCACAGACACCACTTAAGTGGCATCAGTTGTCCCCCAGTTGCAAACTTGACATGTTGATTTGCATGAAGCACAATCCAAATCCACAAGCCTTTACTCTCCCCAGGATGACACAGGGGTAGAAAAGTCTTTGCTGATCAATGACTTGTTCATCTTGGAACATTTTTAAAAAACAAAAAGGGGACTCCAACCAGAGTCTCCCTTTTTTCCAAAAATTGGGCCACAGACACCACTTAAGTGGCATCAGTTTTCCCCCAGTTGCAAACTTGACATGTTGATTTGCATGAAGCACAATCCAAATCCACAAGCCTTTACTCTCCCCTGGATGACATAGGGGTAGAAATTTCCTTGCGGATCCATGACTTGTTCATCTTGATGAATGTTAGTCTGTCCACATTGTCACTGGACAGACGCGTGCGCTTATCTGTCAGCACACACCCAGCAGCACTGAAGACACATTCGAGAGAATGCTGGTTGCGGGACATGACAAGATCTCCAAGGCGTAAGTGGCGAGCTCAGGCAATTTTTCCAGATTGGAAGCCCAAAATGAGAAAGGCTCCAGTTGCAGAGTCATGGCATCTATATTCACTTGGAAATACTCCTGTATCATCCTCTCCAGCCGTTGACTATGTGTTAAGGCCCCGTCACACTAAGCAACATCGCTAGTAACATCGCTGCTAACGAACAACTTTTGTGACGTTGCTAGCGATGTTGCTGTGTGTGACATCCAGCAACAACCTGGCCCCTGCTGTGAGGTCGTTGGTTGTTGCTGAATGTCCTGGGCCATTTTTTAGTTGTTGCTGTCCTGCTGTGAAGCACAGATCGCTGTGTGTGACAGCGAGACAGCAACAACTAAATGTGCAGGCAGCAGGAGCCTGCTTCTGCGGAGGCTGGTATCCAATGTAAACATCGGGTAACCAAGAAGCCCTGTCCTTGGTTACCCGATATTTACCTTTGTTACCAGCCTCCTCCGCTCTCACTGTCAGTGCCGGCTCCTGCTCTGTGCACATGTAGCTGCAGCACACATCGGGTTAATTAACCCGATGTGTGCTGTAACTAGGAGAGCAAGGAGCCAGCGCTCAGTGTGCGCTGCTCCCTGCTCTGTGCACATTTAGCTGCAGCACACATCGGGTAATTAACCCGATGTGTGCTGTAACTAGGAGAGCAGGGAGCCAGCGCTCAGTGTGCGCTGCTCCCTGCTCTGTGCACATGTAGCTGCAGCACACATCGGGTAATTAACCCGATGTGTGCTGTAACTAGGAGAGCAGGGAGCCAGCGCTCAGTGTGCGCTGCTCCCTGCTCTCTGCACGTGTAGCTCCGTGCGGTGGTAACCAAGGTAAATATCGGGTTGGTTACCCGATATTTACCTTAGTTACCAAGCGCAGCATGTTCCACACAGCGCTGCTGGCTGGGGGCTGGTCACTGGTTGCTGGTGAGCTCACCAGCAACTTGTGTAGCGATGCTCCAGCGATCCCTGCCAGGTCAGGTTGCTGGTGGGATCGCTGGAGCGTCGCAGTGTGACATCTCACCAGCAACCTCCTAGCAACTTACCAGCGATCCCTATCGTTGTTGGGATCGCTGGTAAGTTGCTTAGTGTGACTGGACCTTTAGACTTCTTGTCTCTTGTGGCCTTGCAAAGGATGGTCTATAAAAATCATGAAACGATTCCATAAAATTGCTGTTACCACCAGATATGGTGTTGCTGGTACGGGTTGACTGATGATGACTCGACAGTCCCACGGTTGGCAAGTTAGAACTGTGAGATTCACTCTGTGCACCACTGGTGTTTAGTGGAAAAGCAGAGCTAAGATTGCATAACAGCGTTTGCTGATACTCCTGCATACGTGCGTCCCTTTCTATGGCTGGAATTATTTCATCAAATTTTGACTTCTACTGGGGATCTAAGAGTGTGGCAACCCAGTAGTCAGAATACTTCTAATTCAGACAATCTGAGGGTCATGTTGTAGGTAGTGCAGCAAGAAGGCGCTCATATGTCTTGCGCATCTATGCGGACCAAGTTCTTGCTGTGTTTGGGTCGGCGAGGTGATAACCTGCTTCCTTCCTCTGACATCTCCCCCCAACCTCGAACATCCAAAATTTGATCAAGGTCTCCCTCATCTGCTGAGTCTTCCATGCCCATCGCTAGTTCGTCCTCCATTTCTTCCTGGGCTCCTGCACCTCCCTCAACAGTTTGGCTGCTACCATGCGCCCTTGTTAATCCCTCTCCCCCACCGTCCCATGCCTGCCGCCTTGGTGATGCTGAACGTCTGGACCTTGTAGATCTTGGTATCCCTTCCGCATATGAATCCTCCTGTTCTTCCTCCCCTTCCTCTTGTCCCACCACCTGACTACGAATACTGTTTAGAGTGTGCTCCAGCATGTAAATGACAGGAATTGTCATGTTGATAATGGCATTGTCAGCGCTAAACATCTTCGTCGCAATGTCGAAACTGTGCAGGAGGGTGCATAGGTCCATGATCTGAGACCACTCAATCAGCATGATCTTCCCCACATCTGCATCTTGTTGGCCCAGGCTATACGTCATAATGTATTGCACCAGGGCTCTTCGGTGCTGCCACAGTCGCAACATGTTGAGAGTCAAATTCCAGCGTGTCGACACATCGCATTTCAGGCGGTGAACCGGGAGGCTGAAAGACTTCTGGAGCAAAGCAAGTTGGTCAGCTGCACAGTTTCAATGGCAGAAGTGAGCAGATAGTGACCATGCTCTGTGCAGAAGCCCATCTAGGCCGGGATAGGTGGTTAAAAATTGCTGGACAGCAAGGTTCAACACGGGAGCCATACAAGGCACGTGTGTCACCTTGTCCCGGCGAAGGGCCGCACCCAGGTTTGCAGCATTGTCGCACACGGTCTTCCCTGTCTGCAGGTTGAGTGGAGACAACCATTTACTAAACTCGGTCTCAAGAGCTGACCACAACTCCTCAGCTGTGTGACTCTTATTTCCCAGAAATTTCAACGAAAAGACCGCCTGATGCCATTGAGCTCTGCTGCCAGCATAGTAAGGAGGTGTGCGGGATTCCTTCTGCGCAGTTACAACACGGGTGGCCTGACCACACAGGCTTTGGGCGGAGGTGGAGGACCCAGACGAGGTTGAGGAGGCAGAAGCAGTGGAGGAACTTCTACATACAAAGGATTGACGCACAACTCAAGGGGACTGCAAGGCTTGTACAGCAGACCCTTCTCCATCTCTCACCATAGTTACCCAGTGCCCAGTCAGCGACAGGTAACGCCCCTGTCCATGCTTACTGGTCCAAGTATCAGTGGTGAAATGCACCCTGTCACACTCAGAGTTTCTCAAGGAAGCGGTGATGTTGTGTGCCACATGCTCGTGTAGTGCAGGCACACCTTTCTTGGAGAAGTAGTTTTGACTGGGCATCTAGTACTGGGGCACTGCGACGAACATAAGGTCTTGAAAATCCTCTGTGTCCACCTACCGGAAAGGCAACATTTCTGCATTTCTCTTACCTTGAAGCACGTGCGAAACACGTGTCGGGACCGGGTCCACATGTGAGGCTGACAGACTACCTTTTTGGGTGCTATACATACCACAGGTAGGTCCTTCAGGTGCCAATTTCCCCACCACTGTATGATTTTTTTTTCTCTATCTGAGATTATGCTTTGTATTGCTATGTATTTTCTGGTGGTGTTACATACTGGTGTACTCAGGCCCTGATTTGGACCTTATCCTGTTGGTTACTGTTTAATGTATGGACATTCCGTATGCCCAGGGTATATACTATTGATATCTTTTGGTTACTTATATGCCCCCCTGGGATAAAGTAATACCACTTTCTTCCCAGTTTTAGCTAAGGGGTAGTCTGTCTCCCTCCCTGGGACCTTTTTCTCTCTCTGTCGCATCTAATTGGATTTAAATTATGTATGTCTAACTACTAACTGTCATCACATGTGATTTTGATATTTGCACTTTTTGTAATAATAAAAACTGTATACTTTCTCACAACTGTGGTACAGTAGTTTTACTTCAAAAACATGATAAATACCCCTTCTTGTCCACAAGTTTCTGTATGAATTCTATGGGGTCTATG
Organism: Anomaloglossus baeobatrachus; assembly: GCF_048569485.1. Lineage (NCBI taxonomy): Eukaryota > Metazoa > Chordata > Amphibia > Anura > Aromobatidae > Anomaloglossus > Anomaloglossus baeobatrachus. The sequence continues at coordinate 221,420,940 of NC_134353.1, forward strand.
TATATTACAACAAATATGAGGTCCGCTCTACTTGGTCTTTGTTTTTCAAATATTAATATTGTAACACAGCTCGCCTCTTTGTAGCACCGCAGCACTCTCTGGGCCACCTGTTTGTGTTGTAGCACAGACGGCCTCTACCTGTTTTGTCTCCCCAGTATAAGATATGCCACATCAGGAGGCTTTTTCTACTGTATGGCTACCCCTTCAACATTTGTGGCTATAATTATTTTGGCTTGGATGTGCCTTAGCTTATTACATTAAGAGCCACGTGTGCCACACACAGATGAGTGGTTCATATAGATAACTGCCAGCCCACATCTGACACGCACCACCGGATTCATGCGGTCCCATTCAAAAGACCAATAGTGTGTGGTTGTGTCAACCCGGAGGCCATTGTGTCTTCGGGCAAAGCAAGTTTCTTATGTTACTAGGAAATGAAGAGATGCTAGATTCCGTTAGCACGGTCTGGTAAGTCATTATCAATCCCTTTAATGACATCGATCATAATACCATGCATAAAGACAACACCACTAACTTGCTCATCCTCCATTTCAAGGGACAGGAAAAAGGAGGGGTGGGGAGTCTACGGGGGAGGGGGGGATAGGGGGAAGGAGTGTATCAGATGACCTAAAATAACAGCTCCCATATAAAGCATCTACACTTGGGCACCCAAAACATTATATAAGGCATTTACACAAGATTTAATCCCAATTAATAACATACCGTATATACAGCATGAGCGCCACAGTCAAAGTTATAATATTATCATGGCCCTCAAAACTACAAGACAACAAACAAAAAATACAGACAGCACAGTTTTCCATTAAAAAAAAAAAATGGAAATAAAACCTCAAGCACACAGAGGGAAAACATACAACATCTAATAAAGAAGGTATATGACATAGATTCATTCAGGCCATGAGGGGCAAAAGTTTTCAATCTATAAATCCATTGTGACGCCAAGTTGGGTCTCCATGCGTCTTTCCTGTAGTGGCAGGGGTCTCAGAGCACCAGGCATGAATATGTCACTCATCCACCTCTTCATTTTTAATTAATTTGAAAGCTGTAATTGCTGGCCCAGATCCTGTCTCGTGCATGGCCCATGCCTGATTGCTGCACCACGACACTATGCGTACTCTGGGGCAATTGATGCCACTTTCCTGGTGTCTGCCCCTACATTTTGAAAATGGGCACATAGTTATCAATTAGTATTTATTTCCAGTAATATATGGAGGCCCACACAAGTGTTCAAATCTTTTTATCTCTGCTGAGATACCGTGGCAGGAGCACAAAATTGTCAATCAGTATTTATATGTTGCAATTAGAGATGATCGAGCCTATAGAGGCTCGAGTTCGGTTCGGTTTGTCGAACGGAGGCCGCGTTCGAGTTCGGTTCGGCGAGCCGTTCGACGAACCTCTTGAGCCCAAACACATAAAAATACA